>NC_067474.1:9737500-10337500 GCF_947179515.1 Apodemus sylvaticus | reverse complement strand
TGTGCTCTAATGGAGTGTTCTCAGTGGCCACCCATAATTGTGACTATAATGGCCTCTACTAAACTTTATTTATCTATTAGAATCTTGTTCTCTTCCTTTTGTGATTTTTTTGTTCTTAGACTACCTATAAGACCAACTTGATTAAGAACTGCCTTGGCTTGGTAGCTTTAATACAAGGTTTTTGAGGATGTAGGATTTGCCTCAGTTCATTTGTGTTTGACTCAGGGTCCCAAAATGTCAGACTCTCATCAGTCAGGACGGGTCAGCCTGAGACAGGAGCTCCAGGTTTGTTTTTCACAGCAATGAGACCTAATGATGTAGACTATCACTGTGCATACAAATCAAAACCTAGCTTTATTAAGAGAAATTACAGAAAAATGAGACATTGAGAAAAAGTGAAGAATTAAGGAAAATCTGAGAGAAGCTCTCAAAAGTGAAGAGTGTCCAAGAGAGGAAAAGCTACTGAGTTCTTTTGAGTAAGGGTTTTTACGGGGGTGTGGTAGACTGGGCAACAGCTGAAATAATCTCCACTGAGAGCTGTTATTTCTCTGGGTTGCCATAGGACTACGTAATGGAGTACTAAATGCAATATGCATGCTTCCGTGGACCAACCGGGGAGATGATCATGTGCTTTCCCTGTGATGCTAACTCAGTAGGGATAGCTGAAGCTCCCCTCTGTACCTTTGAGGCCTGGTTTGTAACTGGCATTGACTATCTTCTACTTTGTCATGGCCAGAATTACTACCCTCCAACGTTGCAATTGTCTAGTTATACTACACAATAATCAGTTAGTTATAATAAACCTCCTTTATTCTTGTATTTACATGAACACCTTGTAGGTTTATCAGAACAAAGACTTAACTATCACAACTACAATATGTAGCTATAGTCTTTCTTGGTTACCTATTATTCAGATCCATCCTTATAAGGTGGTCTAAAGTGTTCTCCTGGGCAGAATATTATCATAGAAGTTATCCTTTCCTACAATGTAGTCTGTTGCAAGAATATAAGGATAATAGAACCATAGTCAAGAGAATATATAAATAACTACACACAGAATGGTAATAGAAATATAAAGAAGTCACAAGTGAAAATCAAAGAGCATATTATTAGTTAAAGAAGGAAATAGTATCCTTGTTATTAAGTAACAAAGATTTGGCTCATTTACATTTGTGTTTCAATGCTTTGAAGATCATAGAAGTTTTAATTGATCCATGTACTGGCTGGTTTTGTGTGTCAACTTGACACAGGCTGGAGTTATCACAGAGAAAGGAGCTTCATTTGGGGAAGTGCCTCCATGAGATCCAGGTGTGGGGCATTTTCTCAATTAGTGATCAAGTGGGGAGGGCCACTTGTGGGTGGTGCCATCCCTGGGCTGGTGCTCTTGGGTTCTATAAGAGAGCAGGCTGAGCAAGCCAGGGAAGCAAGCCAGTAAGGAACATTCCTCCATGGCCTCTGCATCAGCTCCTGTTTCCTAACCTGCTTGAGTTCCAGTCCTGACTTCCTTTGGTGATGAACAGCAATGTGGAAGTGTAAGCTGAATAAACCCTTTTCTCCCTAACTAGCTTCTTGGTCATGATGTTTGTGCAGGAATAAAACCCTAAGACAATCCAGTTGAATATTTAGCCAGGAAGATTTATAAGTTAAGAATTTCAGAAGTAGATTATTTCCTCTTCATTGTTTGTAACAGTATGAGTAGAAATGAATTGGTTGAAGAAGCAATTTTTAGGTTCAAGGACATTAAAAATTATTAAAAATTCTCACGTTCCTATTGCAAAAATGAAAAATGACAAAAAGTATTTGTTTTTTTTTTCCTGAAATTTCTCATTGCTGCAATATTCCAACAAAAGCAACCAAATGGCTCAAGGATTTGTTTTGGTTCATAGTTCATAGTCCACTGGGGTAGGACAGTTCTAGAGGCACAGGGGTGAGGCAGCTGGTCACCTTGCATCCATAGCTAAGTAGAGAGAGGTGAATACAGTTGCTCAGCTATTTCTGTCCTCTTTATAAAGTTAAAGACACCATTCCAGTGAATGCCACCACCCGCATTTAGTATAAAAGTTCTTACACCAACTAACTTACCCAAGTTACCTGCATTTTCAGGGATCCAAGAAATAAGGTAAATAAAATAGTATCTTTTCCAAGGGAATTCATAATCTAGTATGTCTATTTTTCTTAAACATCTGTACATCACAAAAAGTTTCAGAAATCCCTTAATTTTATGCAATTGCTTTTCTCGATGGCAAGTGAGTAATAATAATTTTAATTCTAAATAAAACATACTCCCAATGATTTAATAATAGAAGATTGCTAAATTATCAATCTGTTTTTGTCTGTGGAACAAAAGAATGTCTGGTTTGGCAAAAGCGAGCTTTAAGAAAATTCCATCTTGGTGAGTCATACTGAGACTAGGGAGAATTTTTGCCCAGTGTCACCATGGGCACTGAACTTGGTACACAGCCCACTGTGACAGAATGCTCATTCCATTCTGTCACTAGTTCTGTGCTTGTGAAAAATAGACACTTATGAGTCCATATTTCTTACGTCTTTTGGATCTTTTCCTGCTTGAGATTTTACAAAACTTCAGTAGGAGCGCCATCAATTATGCCACTCGTCTTGCAAATGCAGATTACACACATGCCACAGTACAGGATCCCCATTCCACCAACTGACAGCCACACAATCTCATGCTGAGCATTCGATGCAAGGGAAATATAAACCTGTACTGTGTGAGCCGTTCAGCTTAGTTCTAACTGTACAGCAGGGACCGCCAGCTCAACTTCTACCAGATTCCCTAAACAGCAAAACAGCTTCCTGAATACCCAGTTCTTTTATTAGGACAGATTGCCGTGCTGCTGCTGCTAGCACACAGTGGAACTTTCTTTTAGAACAGAAAGACAACATTGTAGGGCATGTAGTGCTGAGAGAACGAATTCCTTCTGTGATTTCTAAAGACCATGTGTATTTACTGCCAGAACTCCAGATGACAGATGAGATACACAACTAAACATCTACATGCTCACAAATAAAATGTATGCTTGGTCTCTGACTGAACATTTAGCTGACTTCTGGAATTCCTAAGTTTCATCAGCAATTTGGCATCATCTAGTAATTAAACTAGGCAAACAAGCCTAGTATTAAGGATTGAATCTGGGCACAGGTATCTTTTCTTGGCGAAGCAAAAAAGAGAGATTTAATGTAGCAGCAGAACACATGTTTTGTTAATGCTTCATAGCCAGAGAAGCAGATTCCACAGCTCCCAGATACATTTTTAATAGAAACTGTAGTTATTTGACTACAGTTGAGGCCACCAGAGTTTTGGTAACGTCTACTGATGTTGTCCTCATTTGGATCTTATTTAGACAGCATGGTGGCATAATGGGTATTGCTTTTCTGACATTTGCAGAAGATACAATCTCATTAAAGAATGCTGAAAGCTGGAGAAATAGGAAAGATTACTTATCCCCACTCTCCAGTTGGTTACTAAGTGGTCAACACTGAAATAATAAAGAACTCAGTGGGTTGATTTACATATTTATGAAAGTATGTGTGTAAAACAACAATTAAAGAAAAAGAGGACATGAATCTAAGAGCAACGCGGATGGTAACATGGGAAGGTTTAGAGGGAGGAAAAGGAAGGAGAAAAATGATATGATTTCAAAAATATTTATTAAAAATCAACTGTTAAAGCTGAAGAGTTGATTTAGCAGCTAAGAGCATGTGCTGTTGCTCTTTGAGAGAGCCTGAGTTCGATTCCCAGCATCTACATGGTAGCTCACAACCATCTGTGATTCCAGTTACAGGAGATCTGACACATTCTTCTGACCTCCATGGGCATAGACATCCATGAGAAGCATATATGCACAAAATACTCATACAAAAAAATAATAAAATAAAAAATTAAAATCAGCTGATAGTAGCAAGTCATCTTCCTTTATTTTAATAATAAAAATATTCTCATAGAATGAAAATGACTGATGGAGATCACAGTACTTTACATTATTGATGAGACTAAGAATAATATCCCAAGTTCAAAAGTATTTCAAACTGAAAAGGCAACCTCACATTTCTGACCTTCCTACTCCCCACCACCCTGTCATTAACACTATTTATTTATTTACACACTTACTTACTTACTTACTTACTTACTGTCTTCTTCCAAAGCACAAGAAGGCACTTCCTCTGAACCACTGATCATGAAATAAATACAAGTAGCATGAAATTTCCCTTATCAGGGACAATTAGCCATCACAGAGGGAAGACACTAAAGGTCTCCAAGCCCAGGACAGCCTCCTGCATGGAGTTCACATCTACCCTGATGTGAAGATCAAGAGATTATCTGATAAATCTTAGCTCCAGGGTGAAAGCACCCACTTGCCTCCCCTCTCACATTATCTGGGATGTCTCAGCTCCACCCTATAAACTGTTACTAATTGTTGACTATCTGGCCTGTCTGGGTCCTTCATATATTACACTACCATGATTCCATTCTGTGCATGTAATGAAATTGTTTTTCTCCTGTCTGTTGTCAGTTCCTTGCAGCAAGCCTTCAGAGAGTGGAGGAGATTTGCTTAGTCCTTCTGTTACATACTTGAACACTGCCAAAGAAAAGAGTGTTCAGGTGTGTAGGTGAGATAGGACCATAGTGAAGTAGGAAGTGAGTAATCAGAGCTGTGCTGAAGAGGGAAAAGGCAATTTCCAGGAGTGGGAAAGAGCTCTTCTTTGAAGTAACAAAAAGACCTCCCAAAGCTCTTTTCTTCTACTTGCAAATAAAAATGTATTTTTGCTTCTTAAAGTGGAAATTTTAATTAAAAATATACAAGAGGATTCCAAACTTCCTGACACTCACCACTACCATAGAAGTTTATGTATGATCAAAGAGTCTCTAGTCATTCCACGAATATTAAAATGATCAATATTACTTTGGGGAAAAGGTACTGATTTTCACCTTTTCTACTTGGCACACTTTTTATATTCAATAACTTTCAGTGCTTCCAAATAATGACTGCTTTTATTTTAAGATTGAATCTGCTATAACCCAGGCAGGCCTCAAATTCATTCTACAGTCAAGGATGACTTTGAACTTTGGGTCTTCCTGAGTGCTGGAGTTATAACCATGCATGAGCAGATTCTACCTAGATGGTGTTGGGGATCCAAAGGAGGGCTTTGTGTATGTCAGGCACTCTACCAACTGAGATAGGTTCTCAGCCCAATTCCTGCCGTTCGATGTTTTTTACTTTGATAAACTTAGGCAGAAGATGCTGTATCCACTTCTCTCTGAAGCTGGGATACCAAGCTGCTGCCTGTCAACCTTGTATCTTCCTGAGGTCATCTACCTTTGTTCTGGGAAATATTATGGATTCTTTGCTCTTGGCCTCCCAGTGGAATCACAAAAGACTTAACGGTCATACACAGTGTCCTCTGGAATCAAGTAGAGGAAGCTCAATTTCCTGCTAAAGTCAGTGGTTTCTGGTACAAAAGGTCAGTAGGGCTACGACCTTTTATGAAGTTCTGGAGGTCAGGGAGGGAATTGGGCCAAGAAGACATGGGTACAGGGCAGAAATGAGCTCACAGTTCCCAGATTTTGATTTCATGGAAGCACAGAGGATTTCAAATCTCTACACACCTACCCACTACTAGACAACTAATTGAAGCATAAAACATCATCTTGGCTCCTGTTGTTCCAACTGTGGTTTAGAAAGAATACGTAATAGACCTGTACAAAGGGATGGATGGGTGGATGGATGGATGGATGGGTGGATGGATGGATGGGTGGATGGATAGGTTGATGGATGGGTGGATGGATAGATGAGATATCATTTCAGCTCCCTTGACTGTAATCACAGTCCTGTACTTGGCATCCCTTCCTTCAGTGAAGGGTTGTGAAGACAGACACAGTGAGGACTCATAATGGTAGTTTCACATTCTATTTAGTCTTGTCATTTGTCGTATCTCAGGAAGGCTAAGCATGAAAACTCCTGAAGGCTTCTCCTCCCTTCCCTTACTCCTGTGCTTGTTGTTGGTGCTAAGTTTTTTAGTTTTTCTTTTGTTTTTAAAGCAAACCACAGTGACTAAGGTAGGTTGGTAATGAACATTATTTGTCACTTTTGTTTGATGTAATAGTCAGTATAATTGTAACATTACCTGAGTCATGAATGAGCATTCTATCATTTCTCATCTCTGAACTTGAGAGGTGCCATCACCTGTGCTGGGAGTCCCTCTGAACACTGGGAGTCCCTCCCTGTCTTAATGTGTGTGCCCAAACAACAGTATACAAAAACTCTGTCCATGTCTTACATGGGTACATAGATTTTATAGCTTGAAATGAGACAGTATATCCCCTTGGCCAAGTGGACTAGATTGCCACTTGTTGAAAAAAACAGTAGACTTCCCAAACTGCATAGATGTTTGCTACTCTATAGATTTAGAAGTGTCCTGCTCCTGACCTAGTATCTCATTCTGTTTTCTTCTATGCATCCAGAAAGTTATGACAGATTAATTTTATAGTTTATGAATATAAGAAAATCAGATACAAACTTGACAGCCTCTAAAGGGTGCTTTTACATAAATGCTTCCCAACTCCTTTCAATCCATCTCCACAATTAGGTCTTAAGCCCATTTAGATCATGAGTCAAAGTTGTTCAAAAGTCATGACGATGGGATCAGTTTATACCATGGTAGGCTGAAAGTAAAAGGCATTTCATGTAGTAACATGAAAATCCATTTCAGACACCATTTAGTACTGCCTTATTCATCTAAACTTACAAAATAAATAATATTATATTGAAGAGAGGATTTTCTGTAGAAACTCGATGTAATGAGTTAGATTATAATAAAGAGATATTGAGAATAGTGAAGACATTGTTGATCCACCCATCTGTCTCTGTCCTGTGATGAAGATCTTCAGACAGAGCAGTCATTTTCAGGAATGAAGCAATCCTCACTTTGGAGAAAATGAGCAGCTCTAATTTTGTTATGCCAGGTGAACGCAGCAGCAGATCCCTCCTCCTTTGATCACTTACAAAGAACTGAGTGGCAACTTTCTCGGCACTGAAAACCATCCTGTAGATTTGAAAGGAGCTAAACAGTAACAAAATTTGTCTGAGTAATTACTTTTTGAGGGGAAAAAATTCCCAATCATTTCTCTGCCAAATAAATATGTGAGGAATTTCTTTCTCTTTGAAACAAGTATGCTTATAATGGTAAATGATGGATGTACAAATATGTATTGATTATACATCTAGGACTTGTCCAAGGAGCTGACTCATTGCCATGACCACCCAGCACTTGGAACATCATTAATCAAGGGCCCCTTAGCTCTGATATCCCTCCCCACTTTCTCTCCTTTCTGTGCTGTAGAAGGCGGCACAGTGTGGCAGAGTTCCAGGATGGAGCTCTTTTGACAGATGTCTTTGGGTGACTCCTCAGTAACCTGTGAAGCTTTCCTCTAAGTGCACCTGCAGGCGGGTCCCTTGCCTGCCTTCTTCTGTGTCCTTCGTGTGGGAAAATCAGCATTTTGATTCAACACCTTAGCCAGCTTCTCCCACCCCATCGCTGTTTCCTCTTACTGCCATAAACCTTTATGAATGGCCAGCTTAAAAGTAAGTCCTATTTTTCTTTTCTTTTTTTTTTTTTTTTTTGCAAGACATTGGCTAGTGCAATCAATTTAAGATTACCAACATCCTACAGAAGGATGTTGGGGATGAGCATATCACTCTCTGAAGCTATAAATCTTAATCTAATACATAAAACCCATGATTTAATAAAACTGAGAGTGCCACAGTAGTAGAATTTGATAGCAGAATCTATACTGTGCAGTAAATATTTTAGCAGTTTTATTTTCATTTTCTGTTATAACTTCAGTGACATTCTTCAGATTGATTATGCTGGTTTAGTCCTGCTGTCAGTTTGCCCCTTTGCTTACAGAGGTCATTAGGCGCAAGGCTCTTCCTTGTTCTTCCTTCCTTTTCTCCACTCTTGTCTTATTCATCCTTCAAGTCTGATTTCTTCAGCATCTTGGCAGAGATGACCTTGCACTCTCTCTCTAAAGAGAGTGTTTCTCTTTCTGCCTCCCTGGCTTCAGTGAAATTGTATTCATTAAATCAAAGTGAGATTCCTATAATATTTGATAAATTACCATTACATATTTGTGAGGTGTGTAGTGTGTGTGTGTATGTGAGTGTGAGTGTAAGTGTGTGATGATCCACATAGGCTCACATTTGTGTACTTGCTCCCTCGTTGGTAGAACTGTTTTAAAGGAAAGTTGATGAAGGAGGTGTCTTACTGGGGTAGGCTTAATGGTTTTAAACAATTCATACCATTCTCAGTGTGCCTTTAAAGATGAGAGCTCTCTGCTGTTCCTGCTACATTTGCTCCACCATCATGGTCTCTGATAGTCTGAAATCATAAGCCCATGTAAATGCTTTCTTTTATACGTTGCCTTGGTCATGGTGTTTTATACAGCAATGGAAAAGTAATTAAATATCTCTGTCTGTCTGTCTCAGTGTCTGTCTGTCTCTGTCTCTCTGTCTGTATCTGTCTATCTGTCTCTCTCTGTCTCTCTGTCTCTGTCTTTTTTCTGTCTCTCTGTCTCTGTTCCTCTTCCTCTGTTTCTGCGTGTGTGTGTTTTTTTGTGTGTGTGTGTATACATTCAGATTTTCAGGCACCCTGTTTGAGGTGTTTTGAATAAGGCTAGCCTCCATAGGCTCATGGATTAGAATCCTTAATAACCAGGAAGTGACTCTGAAAGGATTTGGTGATGTGGCCCTCTTGGAGGAGTGTGTCATTGGGGACAGGCTTTGAGGTCTCAAAAGCCTATGCCAAGCTGAGGGTCTCTTTCTTCCTGCTGCCTGCAGATCCAAATGTAGAACCCTCAATAACTTTCCTACCACGTGTCAGCCTTTGTGCAACTGTGCTCTCCTGTATGATGATAATGAACAATAAATTAAACATTTAAAACTGTAAGTCAGTCCCAATATAATGCTTTCATTTATAAGAACTGTGGTGATGGTGTCTCTTTACAGCAATAAAACACTAATAACCAAGACACCACTCTATTATTTTTTATTTATTCCTTTGAGACAAGGTCTCATTCTGAACCTGGAGCATGTTTGCAGCCAACAAGCCCCAGAAATCTCCTGTCTCCACTCCATGCTGTTTGGATTACAGAAGCATATAAAGTCATGTTAAAATTTTTGGAGTGCTCCTAAGAGTTAGAACTCAGTTCTCCATGCTTGCACCAGAGGTGTTCTTACTCGTATGCCTACAGTGAGATATTTATGTGACAGGAGTTTCTTATGGGTAGATTATGTTTTATAATTATCCCTTTACCTTCAAGAAAGAAATCAGGACATATAGTTTAGAGTATGACCTAAGTGTTTATTCAGTGAACTGAATGTCAACCATCAGTTGCTGATATTTAATGAGGAAGAATTTGGAAGTTTGGCAATTTATAGCCTACCAAAAAAGGATTTGTTTTTTTTTTTTTTTTTAATATTGGTTCCATGTTTTGTTTCGTTGAGGCAAGGTCTCAACTTTGTGGCCCTGACTGGCCTGGAATTTGCTTTGTAGACTAGGCTGACCTTGAACATACAAAGAGAGACCACCCTGCTTCTGCCTCTGCCTCTGCCTCTGCCTCTGCCTCTGCCTCTGCCTCTGCCTCTGCCTCTTAAGACATGCAACATTAAGGCTGGCTCTTTGTTTAATTTTTTGTTTTTGGTTTATGTTTTTCTTTCTGCTACCTGAAAATCAGGTTTCTATTTTGAGGTTCTTGGTGTCATAAATAAAAATATTTAAGTATTGAATCAAATGGAAGCTCAAGGACAATTTTATTAGAGTTTAAAAGAAAGATATAAGAGCAAGAAAGCTGTAATCTCAGCAGCTATTCAAAGGAGCAGAATCTAGAAAAGAATGAGAGAAATATCATGATGTTTAAACATTACCTGGGGGATCAGCAGCCACACAACTGGCAGGGGAGTATTACAGAAACAGTGAGGAAACCCATGAGCCTATGACGTTGATAGCTATTGTCCTAAAATAGTGGATCTCAACCTATGGGTAGTGATTCCTTTGGGGATCTAACAACCCTTCCACATGGGTCTTGTAAGACCATTGGGAAACACAGATATTTACATTATAATTCATAATGGTAGCAACAATTACAGTTATAAATTAGCAACAAAAATGATTTTATGGTTGGGGGTCACCACAACACGAGGAACTGTATTAAAGAGGACCTGACACCTTCTTTGCCTTCACAGGCACTGCACAAATCTATACATGCAATATACAGACATACATGCAGCCAACACACTCATATAGATAAACTAAGAATCAATAAATCATTTAAATAAAACTATAATGTTAGTACTATGATAGACCAAATAGCCCCATTATGCAAACCTGTTTCTCATGCTGCCTTTAAGTTAGTTTTTAACTGATAAATGAAATACAATATTAGAAATATTTATGGAATAGTATATCATGTTTCAATACATATATATACCTGTATTCAAATCAGGTCAAACGTATTTATCTAACCAAATGCTTGTTATTTATTCATGGTGAAATAATTTTAAATCCTTTCTATGTCTGAAAATGAAACATTCTTAAATAAATCAATTTTCTTCTACTAAATATTATGTACTATGAGTACTTAAAATTCCCCCATTTATGTCTTCTACAGACTTATAGAAGTTGATTCAGTTCTGGATGATATGTATCTCTATTTTAATTGAATCATGATACTTGAATTGGCCATACTTGAAGAACTAGGGCACTGTAAGAGCTGGTCTGTGGCAGGATTTATCTCTGTCCGATTACATCAAAATATGAGTGCAGCAGGAGGCCTGTGATTGGACAGGAAAAAGTCAGGCAGCATGAAGAGTTGCAGGGACAGAGAATGACTCAGAGGAGAGAAAAAAGAAGCTAAGATGGAGGTGGATGGAGAACAAGAAGATCCTGAACTAGTGTGGCTTTAAATAGCCACAGGTAGATATATTATAAAGGATAAAATAATTCCGATAACTTGTCTAATCTAGGTAGGCAGCTTGTACCAATATCAATTGTTAAATGTGTGTGTGTGTGTGTGTGTGTGTGTGTGTGTGTGTGTGTGTATGCAACAAGTGGAGAAACAATGTGTTGAGCAAGAATCCATTATAAATTTAAGTTAAAGTTTCATTTTCTAAGTGAGAGAAAGAGTTTTAAATTTTTATATACAGAGTTATATACAAATTATGTGGGTATTTTCACCTGCAGTTTAGAACTAGGATAGGGAAAATTAGTCACTGACACCAAGCAGAGAGGCAGTGATAATAATTGCCTGCTATGTACAGGTATTAATTAATATTGCCTGTGGCTCCAGGTAGAAAGATCAACAGATAGATATTATACAGGTATTAATAAAATAGTCTGTGGCTCCAGGCAGAGAGTTGAACAGATAAATGGTATAATAAGATAGCTGCTCTAAACAGAGAGTAGAACAGTAAGATGGTATGAAGATTGCTTTATTGCCTCACAGGATACTCAAATTCTGTCTAACGTGGGCTCCACAGGAATCTTGGGTTTTTATACTGCTTGACAAAATACACAAGGCCTCAGAATAGGCACATACAGTATTTGTGTTTACTTCATTTGTTTTGGATTGTTTTAACTTTCAAAATGGGTGTGATTTTGAGTTTTGTGGTTTGATTATTCATCTGGCAGGATATAAGCTTTCCTGGTTGCTGATGGAAGGATATGCTAGTTTGGGAGGAAGGTTTTATCTTTGAATGTTTAGAAAAGGTGGTTAGAGCCCTTCTGATGCCTGGTCTCCTGGGGCAGACTTTTGACTGGTCTTCTCCAGTGAAGACACCATCTCCTGATCCATCCTAGAGAACTTGCTGTTCTCAGAGCAGTTGGTAAGAACCTCTTCCCACCTCCAGAGTCTCAGAGCAGCTGCTGGAGGACCAGCAGATTCGAGACCTATAACCACCAAAACCCTTTCCCTACCAAATAGAACTCCCCTTCCTTTCCTTCCAACCCTTTTGCTGCCCAGTCCTTTCTACTGGGGCAGACTCGTGGCTAGTCTGCTCCAGTGAAGATACCATCTCCTGAACCATCCTAGAGAACCTGCTGCAATCACAGGAGGTGACCCAACAGTCTGAAGGCCTCCCAGGAGATCGACTGCAGCCAGGCAAACAGATCAGAACCATCTCTGCTCCTGTGAAGAGGCCCCTTTTGGGGCCCTTTGGAAGGCCCCACAGGTAGATACTACAGCCATGGCTGCAGGCCTACCAGGAGATCTGAAGCAATCCAGGGTCAAAAGAGGAAGACTCAAGATTATCACCCAGACCAACAAACATCAGGGATATTCAGATGGTAAAAGACAAGTACAAGACCATATGCAACAGAAACCAAAATAGGTGAGCATTATCAGAACCCAGTTCTCTCAACACAGCAAGCTCTGAATACAACAACACACCTGAAAATAAGGAAGGTGATATAAAATCCTATCTCATAAAGATAATAGAGTCCTTTAAGGAACATATCGATAACTCACTGAAAGAAATACAGAAAAACACAGGTAAACAGGTGAAGGAATTGAATAAAGTGATTCAAGACCTAAAAGTGGAAGTAGAAACAATAAAGAAAACACAAATGGAGGGAAACCTGGAAATGGAAAACCTAGGAAAGAGGTCACGATTTAATGATGCAAGTATCTCCAACAGAATACAAGAGATAGAAGAGAGAATCTTAGGTATAGAAGATACCATAGAAGAGATAGCCACAACAGTCAAAGACAATGCAAACTGCAAAATGCTTCTGACCCAAAACATACAGGAAATCCAGGACACAATGAGAAGATCAAACCTAAGGATTATAAGTATAGAACAGAGGAAAGATTTACAACCTAAAAGGCCAGTAAATATCTTGAACAATATTATAGAAGAAAACTTTCTTAATCTAAAGAAAGAGATGCCCATGAACATAAAAGAAGCCCACAGAACTCCAAACAGACTGGACCAGAACATAGATTCCTCCTACCACATAGTAATCAAAACACCAAATGCACTAAATAAAGAAAAAATATTAAAAACAGTAAAGGGGAAAGGCCAAGTAACATATAAAGGCAGACCTATCAGAATTACATGATACTTCTCACCAGATACTATGAAAGCTAGAAGATCCTGGGCAGATGTCATATATACCCTAAGAGAACATAAATGCCCAGGCTACTATACCCAGCAAAACGTTAAATTACCATAGATGGAAAAAGCAAGGTATTCCATGACAAAACCAAATTTACATAATATCTTTCCACAAACCCAGTTCTACAAAGGATAATGGGTGGAAAATACCAATACAAGGAGGGCAACTATACCATAGAAAAAGCATGAAGATAATGTTTCAACAAACCCAAAAGAAGATAGTCACACAAACATAATTCCACTGTTAACAACAAAAATACCAGGAAGTAAAAATCATTTTTCCTTAATCTCCCTTAACATCTATGGACTCAATTCCTCAATAAAAAGACATAGACTAACAGACTGGATATATAAACAGGAACCAACATTTTGCTGAATACAAGAAACCCACCTCAGTGACAAGGACAGTCACTACCTCACAGCCAAAGGTTGGAACACAATTTTCCAAACAAATGGTTCCAAGAAACAAGCTGGAGTGGCCATTCTTATATCAGAAAAAGTTGACATTCAACCAAAACTTGTCAAAAAAGATAAGGAAGGATACTTCATACTGGTCAATGGAAAAAATCTACCAAGATAAACTCTCAATTCTGAACATCTATGCTACAAATGCAATGACATACACATTCATAAAAGAAACTTTACTAAAGCTCAAAGCATACATTGTGCCTCACACAATAATAGTGGGAGACTTCAACACCCCATTCTCAGCAATGTACACATCATGGAAACAGAAATTATACAGAAACAATGAAACTAACAGAAGTTATCAATCAAATGGATCTAGAGGATATTTGTAGAGCGTTTCATGTTAAAGCAAAAGAATATATCTTCTTCTCAGCACCTCATGGTACCTTCTCCAAATTGACCATATGATTGGTCACAAAACAGGCCTCAACAGATACAGGAATATTGAAATAATTCCATGCACCCTATCAGATCACCACTGTTTAAGGCTGGTCTTAAGTTCCAACAAAAACAATGGAAAACACACAAACACATCAAAGGTCAACAATGCTCTACTCAATGTTAACTTGGCCAATAAATAAATAAATTAATTGAGGACGTCTTATAATTTAATAAAAATGAAGACATATCATACAAAAAGTTATGGGAAACAATGAAGGCAAACTCATAAGAGGAAAACTCATAGCTTCAACTGCCTCCAAAAAGAAAATGGAGGGGTCGGTCTTACACTAGCAGCATGACAGCACACACCTGAAAGCTCAAGAACAAAAAGAAGCAAATACAACCAAGAGGAGTAGAAGGCAGGAAATAATCAAACTCAGGGCTGAAATCAACCAGATAGAAACAAAAAGAACCATACAAAAAATCAACAAAACTAGGAGCTGGTTCTTTGAGAAAATTAACAAGATAGATAAACCCTTAGAGAGATGAACCAGAGGGCACAGCGGCAGTACCCAAATTAATAAAATCAGAAATGAAAAGGGAAACATAACAACACAAACTGTGGAAATTCAAAAAAATCAACAGATCCCACTATAAAAGGTTATACTCAACAAAATTGGAAAATCTGGAAGAAATGGACAATTTTCTAGACACATACCAGGTGCCAGTCTTAAAACAGGATCAGATAAATCATCTAAATCGTCCTATAAGCCCTGAGGAAATAGAAGCAGTCATTAATAGTCTCCCAACCAAAAGAAAAAAAAAGTCCAGGACCAGATGGATTTAATGTAGAGTAGTATCAGACCTTCAAAGAAGACCTAATACCAATACTCTTCAAACTATTCCACAAAATAGAAACACAAGGAAAACTACTCAATTTATTCTACGAAGCCACAATTATGCTTATACCTAAACCAAGCAAATACCAAACAAGGAAAGAGAACATCAGACCAATTTCCCTTATGAAAATTGATGCAAAAACACTCAATAAAATACTTGCCAACCAAATCCATGAATACATCAAAACAATCATTCACTATGATTAAGTAGGCTTCATCCCAGGGATACAGGGATGGTTCAATATACGGAAGTCCATCAATGTAATCCACTACATTATCAAATTCAAAGAAAAAAATGATCATTTCATTAGATGCTGGAAAAGCATTTGGCAAAATTTAGCATCCCTTCATGTTAAAAGTCTTGGAAAGATCAGGTGTTCAAGGCCCATACCTAAACATAGTAAAAGCAATATACAGCAAACCAGTAGCCAATATCAAACTAAATGGAGAGAAACTTGAAGCAATTCCCCTAAAATCGGGGACCAGACAAGGTTGCCCACTCTCTCCCTATCTATTCAATATAGTACTTAAAGTTCTTAGAGCAATTAGACAACAAAAGGAGGTCAAAGGGATACAAATTGGAAAGGAAGAAATCAAATTATCACTATTTGGAGACGATATGATAGTATACTTAAGTGACCCCCCCCAAAAAAAACTCCACCAGAAAACTCTGATAGCTGATAAACAACTTCAGCAAAGTGGCTGGTTATAAAATCAACTCAAGTAAATCAGTAGCCTTCCTATACTCAAAGGATAAGCAGGCTGAGAAAGAAGTTAGGGAAATGACACCCTTCACAATAGCCATAAACAATATAAAGAATCTTGGTGAATTGCAACTTGTTTATTTTGAACTTTTGAACTAGCATTCACTTATTAGTGAGTGCATACCATGTGCTTTCTTTTGTGACTGGGATACCTTGCTCAGGATGACACTTTCTAGTTCCATCCATTTGCCTAAGAATTTCATGAATTCATTTTTTTAATAGCTGAATAGTACTCCATTGTGTATATATGCCACATTTTCTGTATCCATTCCTCTGTTGAAGAACATCTGGGTTCTTTCCAGCTTCTGGCTATTATAAATAAGGCTGCTATGAACATAGTGATGCATGTGTCCTTATTACATGTTGGAGTATCTTCTGGGTATATGCCCAGGAGTGTTATAGCTGGGTCTTCAAGTAGTACTATGTCTAATTTCCTGAGGAACCTCCAAACTGATTTCCAGAGTGGTTGTGCCAGCTTGCAATCCCACCAACAATGGAGAAGTGTTTCTCTTTCTCCACATGCTCTCCAGCATCTGCTATCCCCTGAGTTTTTCAACTTAGCCATTCTGACTGGTGTAAGGTGGAATCTCAGTGTTGTTTTGATTTGCATTTCCCTGATAACTAAGGATGCTGAACATTTCTTTAGATGCTTTAGAGCTATTTGAGTTAGCTATGGTTCCTTTGAGAAATGGAACAAAATGCTCACAGGAGCAACAAGGGAGGCAATGTGTGAAGCAGAGTCTGCAGTAAAGGCTACCCAGTGAGTGCCCTACCTGAGGATTCATCCTATAAATAGTCCTCAAACCCTGACACTACAGTGAGAAGCATGTACCAAAAGAAGCATGCCATGGCTGTCTCCAGAGGGGCCCTGCCAGAGTCTGACGAATTCAGAAGCAGAAACTAGCAACCAAGCTTAGACTGAGCTTGGGGTCCCCAACGGAGGGATCTGGAGGGTTGTCTGGAAGAGCTGAAGGGGTATATAGCTCCATGGGAAAAACAATGACTTCGGACACCCAGACACCCCAAGACTCCAGGGACTGAATCATCAACCAAGGGGTATACATGGTTCCAGCCAAAAATGTGGCAGAGGAATGCCTTTTTGGGCATCAGTGGGAGGAGTGGTCTTTGGTCAGGTAAAGGCTCAATAGAGGCCACAACAAAGGGAAACAGATGGATGGGGAAGGGGGAGGCGGGGAGGTGGGACTGTGTTGGATAGAGGAGCATATACATGGAGGCAGGGGCAGGGAGGAGGGGTAGGGAATCATTGGGGAGGGGGGCTTTTGGGAGGGGGAAATTAGGAAAGGTTTTACCATTGGCAATGTAAATGAAGAAGATACTCAATTAAAAAAAAAAAGTATCTTGGTGTGACTCTAACCAAACAAGTCAAAGATCTGTATGACAGGAACTTCAAGTCTTTGAAGAAAGAAATCATAGAAGACCTCAGAAAATGGAAAAATCTTCTATGCTCTTGGATTGGCAGGATTAATATAGTAGAAATGGCCATCTTTCCAAAAGCAATCTACAGATTCAACGCAATCCCCATCAAAATCCCAACTCAGTTCTTCATAGAGTTAGAAAGAGCAATTCTCAAATTCATCTGGAATAACAAAAAAACCAGCATAGCTAAAACTATTCTCAACAGTAAAAGAATTTCTGGGGTAATCAGTATCCCAGACCTCAAGCAATACTACAGAGTAATAGTGTTAAAATCTGCATGGTATGGGTACAGTGACAGGCAGGTAGATCAATGGAATAGGATTGAAGACCCAGAAATGAATCCACACACCTATGGTCATTTGATCTTTGACAAACGAGCTACAACCATCCAATGGAAAAAAGATAGCCTTTTCAACAAATGGTGTTGGTTCAACTGGAGATCAGCTTGCAAATGAATGCAAATCAATCCATTCTTATCTCCTTGTACTAAGCTCAAGTTCAAGTGGATCAAAGACCTCCACATAAAATCAGACACACTGAAAATAATACAAGTGATTGACTTTTCAACAGACAGTACAATAGTATGTGCCATTTTGTGAGACTCTTCCTTACCTCCAGGCCTCAGTTTTTATCCAAAAACAGAAAGATGGTGGCATCCTATCACACTCTCTACTACCATTGCATTGAGCTCCAGGCTTATACTAAAAAGCTGGTTTTAAACCATATGTAAAACACTTTGAACATCATAGTTTTGGTCTTCAAGATGCTACTAATTCGTGGTCAGGGTTGTGCACATTATCACTGGAGCAAATAACAGATTTACCTTACAAATATTCTGGTAACATTTTTAAGGGTTTAGCGAGAAACAAAAATGTCACTAACTGCTTGCTTTCATTGAGATGGGACAAGCCTCTTGTAGATGGTGCACTCCTTTGTCTCTGGTGACTATGACTTGAAATGAAGAATATGACAAGAATATGACACCCAACACTGGTGGCACTGTACTGGACACCAGGGATTTTAATGAGATCTCTGATGGCTTGAGAACCAGAGCTATTAGATTTTTAAATTTACCTCTACACAAAGTTTTCAGTCTTTTGTCATATACATTTACAAATATGTTATAGAAGTCATTAACAGAAGTAATAAAACTCCTTTATGATGTTGTCTCATTACATAAGAATGCTAACTAAACTGCATTTTATCATTTTTATCATTACAGGGGCTGCTGCTGTTGACTAAATATCACACTTTGCTGACTGGCTCTCAATGTGCAACATACATTATTTTCTTCATCTAGAGATGTGGTTTCCAACCTTCCTAATGCTTCAACCCGATAATACAGTTTCTCATGTTGTCATGACTTCTAATCATAAGATTATTTTCATTGTTGCTTCATAACTGTAATTGCACTATTGTTGTGAATTTTAGTGTAAATATCTGATGTGCAGAATATCTGATATGTGACCCTGGTGAAAGAGTCAATTGTTCAAGGCAGGGGTTGTGACACACAGCTTGAGAACAGCTGATCTAGGTGGACTACCATAGTATTTTACTCTTTAAAAGAAGACTTAGATTAAAAACAAGATGCCATGATAAAGCAGCATAGGGTTTAATTCAAGGGCTACCAAAAGTATATCTCAGAGAGACTGCAGTGAAAGAACTAATTTTTCTAAATTACATTATTTATTGGCAATCATGAGAGTAGGAAGTGACAAATATAATCAAAGGGGTTCTAGAAAATTTCAGAATCCCTCCTCTTAACTTTGGCTATCTTGATGTTCATGGTCAAACATGTCCCTTGGGACCCTTGAATTAATTTAAAGTCGACAGAAGTTAATGTTTAATGTCTGATAACACAGTTGTTTTAGGAGTGGCTTTCTAAGCAGTGCTCCTTGAACTGACTCCTGATTAATCAACTAGCTTGCATCTTTCTGTGAGCCTCATTCTTCAATCCACTGCACATTTAACTTTCTTTGCAATGTGCCAGTTTCCTGTTCTTCATCAGCACCACAATCAATTCCACCAGCTGAGCTCTATGACACCCTGGGCTTGATCACTTTGTCACTGTAATAGTGCAACACCTGCACTTTACCAAGTAATACAGATGACTATATTTAAAAAACACTGTCACTGTGAAAAGCAAATACTTTGGAACAGCAACTTGCCTAGAAAATGGAACATCCAACAACACACAAAAGAATGGGAACTTTAAAAGGCTAGAAAAAATTGCTCTTAATTGTCTTATAGTTGTGTCTGAGTTCTTTCACACTCAGGAAACACAGCCTGGGAAATGTTGAAGATGAATTATGAGTACAGCATTGTGGGCAAGACCATCTGGAACTTCAATTACCAGTTCACCCTCAAAGAAAAGGCTGTGAGTTCATCTCAGCAGTTTGATAAATAAAAATGCATTTATATGTGTTTTAGTAAAATAAGAAGTTCAAGGCCTCCATTTTATGATTATCTAATTAAACTGACAAGTTTTAATTAGCAAGCTGTGAAGGTCAGCTTTGTTAGTTTGGCTGGGTTGTGAAGTACATAGCTAGTTAATCAGGTGCTATTCCACTGTTTCAATGAGACTGGTTTTAGATGAAACAAACTTTTGAATTGGCATACAAGGAAAGTATGTGGTCCTTCCAAGACATAAACAGGAGAAAGAGTGTACTGTCTTGTAAGACCCCATGCTGAACTATTTGAGGTGAGATGTCATTCTTTGCCTGCCTTTGAACTAGAATTTAAATAGGAGTTCATTTTGGGTTTTGAACAAACGAGATTTCTGGACTGGATACAAATTATCATTCTTCTGGATCTTCTACTCTCCAACTGTTGTTCATGGACCCTTTCAGCTTTCACAATTACAAGAGTCAATTCTTTCGAATGAATCTCTCTTGTGTGTGCACTATGTGCATATACATCTACTTTTATAGAGAATCCTGAGATGCCAATCCCAAAATGAATCATTCATATTGGATTAACCAACTTCTGTTGAATTCTTTGTCTCTGTTCAAGTTAGCCTTAATTATGAACTTGACACAGCCTAGAGTCATCTGAGGGAGTCTCAGTTGGGGCATTGTCAGATGATTATTGATGTGGAAAGGATCATCTCACTGTGAGAAGTACCATTCTTAGGCAGATGGGTTGGCCTGCAGGGTTATGGGTCCTGCATCTGGTCTGTCACAGGGCATGGCCAATCAGGGAGGTGGGATGAGGGACGTTCGACCTCACCCCACACTGTCACCAGGCAGGTGATGGGATGTAGGGAAGTCCCTGGATACCACTGGAGGGGGAAAGTGCAGTCTGAGGTGCAGGACAGCCAGAGATTGTTTGGGGGTCCCTGAGCCTGTGATGAAGCCAGGGCCTTCTGGTTTCCAAGTTCTTGGACAGAGGTGCTGGTGGAAGTAGTAGAAGAGCTGAGAATAGAGTATGGGCCTGTGGGCTGCATCTGGACTAGGGCTTGGGCTAGAAGGGGAAATCCAGCTGCTCCTGTGAGCGTGGGGGATGCTTGGCTTGACGGTGGCAGGCTTAAGCCTGACTGTTGGAACACAGAGAGGCCTTCTATGGGAGACTAGACAGTGGCTCTATAGCCAAAGGCTTTCTCCATGGCTTCCCAATGAAAAGAGGATGTGGAAAATCATACCCCACTTCCCATGGTTGACCTGAGATTAAGTACCTTTTGCAGGGAGGAATGCTTAGGAAGGCCCTCTAGGCCTCTATGAACCTCATTCAAATGGAGATCTCCATCTTGAGTCAATGTGACCACAGGTCATTTCCTCTACATGTGGAGGGGCTTGGGATGTTGCCCTTATATAATTGATTGCCACAAATCTATGGGGGACTGTGACTAGTGACAGAGTCCTGGTGCCCAGGAGCAGGTAAAGCTCCTACTGTCCCTTTAGGGTAGCCAGGGCTTCTAGCCTTTGCTCAACCTGGGACCATGCTACCTTTCATGGTTCCACACTGGCCTTTGTAAGAAAAGTAGCTGAACATGAGGCAGTAATCATAGCAAGCCAGCAAGTGAACATTGCTCTGTGCTTTCTCCTTCAAGTTCCTCCCTTGCCTTCTACAATGGTGAACTGGGATCTGGAAGCATGAGCCAAATCAACCTTTTCTTTCCCTAAGTTGTTTTAGGTCATATTGCTGTTTCACACTAACAGAAAGGAGGCTAGAACAACCCTGTTCCATCATGGTCTAAGACACCTCTAGATACTGGAAAAGACTAACAGGGAACAGAGAAATTTCTCTTTCTTCAAAGAAAAGAAAATTTGTGAGTTTATTAGTATTTGTGATCAGGGTTAAGAGAGCTTTTTAAAAGGTGAAAAGAGGCCCAAGTGACTGAGAAATGGGAGCAAGTTTAAATTCACTTGTCAGTGAAATAAAAATCAGTATAAAAAGGAGTTGGCTTGTCTCAGTAACATATGTGATGACAGAAGAGTTGTACCAGAGAGTTCTAAATCAGGCTGAGACTCAGATTCCAGGTCAAATCATGGGTCTGGAGTTTCATTCTAAGCAACTACAAAGCATGACAAGATGGAGTATAATATAAATTAGAGTTTTAAAGACCATTCTAAGGTGAATTAAATAATGTAGGGCATTGCTAGAGCAATTGTGGTTATAGCAATGTACCAACCTCAGAAGCTGCTGAGGTGCCATTCTGTTCTGGTACAGTTTGAAAAAAAAAAAAAAGAAGAATCTACTGTCATAGCAGAAAACTATGGCAGTAACACAAATGGATGAGAGTTATGGTTAAAGACATTAAGAATAGTAAAGAAGACTTCTTAAAAAATAGTTATGCATATGCATACTAAGTTGAGAAGAGGGCATTGGATCCCCAGGAACTAGAGTTTCAAATGTTTATGAACTAGAGTTTCAAATGTTTATGTGAGTGTTGGCAACTGAACCCAGGTTCTCTTCAAGAACAGTAAAAACTTTTACTTTACTTTCTCTGTATTGTTAAGCCATAGCTCCAGCCCCAACATAAGGTTCATATTATTGCCTTCAAAATCACCATATTTCTAGCATTAACTACAAGAACTAAAACCTTAAGGCAGTATGTAATATATAGTATGCACACAATAGTTAGTAATTGTGTGGGTATTGCATCTTTAAAAGAGCTGTAACCCATGAGAGAGGCCTGAGATGACAGAGTGTCATTAGATAATAGACAGTCCTGGGAGCAAAGGATTTACAAAATAATTCTGTAGGAGAGAATATAAGAAAATACATGATAGGACTTCAAGTACAAGTTCTTGAATTTGAACATTTAGGAGATAATCAAGAGAAATGTTTAACAAAGATAACCAGTGATCAAATGAAGTGAGAGAAAGAATAAAGGAATGTGTTGTCAGCCAACCTTAGAAAAGAGTTTCAAAGAAGATTGGCTGATTAAATGGTTCCCTTTTAAACACCCAAGGATGGAGTCAAGGCCATTGCCTATGTATTTAGCAAGAGGAATTTTGTATAATCTTGAGGAAGATAATTTCTCTGGAGTGGTAACAATAGAAGCTAAATTATAAAGAATGAAGAGAATTGCATTTCTGATGAGCACTGATGATATGATTACTTTGAGCAATTTCATGTCATTTTTAAAATGCCTAGAGAGGCAAGAGGGAGATGGTTCAGTGGTTCAGAACACTGGCTGCTCTTCTAAAAGACCTGGATTTAATTTCCAGCATCCATATAGTGTTTAATAGCTATCCATAACTCCGGTTCCAAGAAATCTTACCTTATTCTTCAGACCTTCATGGGAACATCCTCAGGCACCACTCACGTATGTAAGACATGTACATATATACACACAAGCAAAACACTAGCACACTTAAAAATCAGTAAAGCTAAGAAATTTTTTTTTAATGATTTGAACACAACAGCCACAGAACTGAGTAGAATTCAATAATAAATAAGAGACTTCAACAAGCTTTTCAACAATGAAAAATGGATGGAGCAGAGATAACTGTAGCAGTCTGGGCAAAAGTGAGCACAGTGGGGTTAAAAGGCAAATGGACAACAGTAAAGATAATGTGTGCCTCCAAGACTTGGGAGGAATTGGGACACAAACAATTTGGGGACCCTTGATTCATCAGCTGAAATTTTGTCTCTGAGAGCCAGAGAACAGGTAGCCCACCTGCCCTCAGGCTGCCTCCACTCTTTTGGCACCTCTCCATTATCCTCAGTATTCCTGCCCTTCCTGTTCACCATGTCCCAGTACTCAAGTGAGGCAAAGATCCCCTGCTTAACTGAGGTCCAATCCAAATATTGGGAGGAGAACCCTTGTTCAACCACAGTCTACAAAGACCGGAAGGTCAGAGAGGAAACAGAAACTAGGGGGCAGGGAGAGAAGGGTCTGTTGGGGGAACACCAATCTAACAAGGACAAACTCAGAAATTAGTGCCTAGACCTATAATAACACCAAACACAGATGCCTAGATGCCAGCATAAGAACAACCACTAGAGCAATATGTCTACATCAGAACCCAGCTATCCTATTAGAGCGAGCCCTGCATATTCCAACACAGCTGAAGCACAAGACCATAAAACAAATTATATAATGACAATAGAGATCCTAATGAGCAAGTGAATAAACCTCTTAAAGAAAGTGAGGAAAAGGCAAACAAAAAATGAAGAAAATAAATAAATCCCTTAAAGAAGGCATGAAAAATAAACAGTTGAAGAAAATGGAAAAAAAGATTCAAAATCTGAAAATATAATTAGAAGCAATAAAGAAAGTACAGAGGGAATTTTGGAAATGAAAAATCTAGGTAAACAAACTGGAATTATAGAGGCAAGCTTCAATAACAGATTGTAAGAGATAGAAGACTCTCGGTAGTTGTAGCTACTATAGAAAAAGTACATATATCAGTCAAAGAAAATGTTAAATCTAAAAATTTATTGTCACAAAGCATACTGGAAATCTGGGACACTATAAAAAGACCAAAATTAAGCATAATTAGAAGAGAAGAAGGAGAAGGAGGAGGACGATGACAACAACCACCACCACAACAAGAAGAACAAAAGAAGAACAACCAGAAGAACAAGAACAAGAATAACAAGAACAGGAACAACAAGAAGAACAACAAGATTAGAAAGGAAGAGAATCATCATTATCTCAGCTCAAAGACTCAGAAAATATTTTCAGCAAAAATCATAGATGAAAAAATTTTAATATGAAGGAGATATTTATAAAGGTACAAGAAGCATACACAACTCCTAAACACATAATCAAACACCAAATATACAAAACAAAGAATATTAAAAACTTCAAGGGAAAGCAAGGAACATATAAAGGTAGAAATATTAGCATTACACCCAGCTTCCAATGGTAACTCAAAAAGTTAGAAGGCTCTGGACAGATGCCCTGTAGACTCTAAAAGATGACAGATGCTAGTCCAGACTACTATACCCAGAAAAAATGTTAATCACCATAGGTGGAAAAATACAAGATCTTTCATGATAAATCAAATTTAAGCAATATTTATCTACAAATCCATCTCTATAGAAGGTACTAGAAAGAAAACTCCAACCCATGAAAACAAAACATAGGAAATAACCTCATAGCAACAAAACCAGAAGAAGGTAAACACACACACACACCACCACTACCACCACCACCACCACCACCACCCACAATAATAGTAATTCATTGTTTACATCTCTCAATGTCAATAAGGCACAGACTAACAGAATGGATGAAAAAGAGGATCCCTCTTTCTAATATATACAAAAAACACACCTCAATGTCAAAGATACACAGTACTCTGATAAAGACTTGGAAAAAGATTTTCTCAGCAAATGAAGCTAAGAAGCAAACTGGTATAGGCATTCTATTATCTATCAAAATAGATATCAAATCAAAATTAAACAAGATGGCGGAAGAATACTACATACTCATCAAAGGATAAATCTACAAGATGATCTTGTAATTCTTAACAATTTTACCCCTAGCAAGGCCACCCACATTTATAAAAAAAAAAAAAATCACTAAATCTTAAAACAAACACTGAGACTTCCACATCAAAAGTGGAAAACTTTAATACCCTTCTTTCACCAACAGACAGGTCACTGAAACAAAAACAAAACAGAAACACTGGAGCTAACAGATATTATGAACCAAGTTGACCTAACGGATAGCTA
This sequence comes from Apodemus sylvaticus, assembly GCF_947179515.1. Taxonomy (NCBI): domain Eukaryota; kingdom Metazoa; phylum Chordata; class Mammalia; order Rodentia; family Muridae; genus Apodemus; species Apodemus sylvaticus. Next base: position 10,312,234 of record NC_067474.1, on the reverse strand, counting down.
CAGAAGTTTTCAGTTAATCATTAAAGAATATACTTTCCTCTCAGCATCTCACAGAACTTTCTCTAAAACTGTCCACATTCCTGGATGTAAAGCAAGTGTCAACAGATAAACAAAAATTGAAACAACTCCTTGTAGTCTATCAGACAACCACAGATTAAAGTTGGATTTTAACAACAATGGAAACAACAGAAATCCTACAAACTCCTGGAAAGACAGTTCTCTATTGAATGACTATTAGGTCAAGGCAGAAATATTGAAAGAAATCAAAGATTTCCTAGAATTCAGTAAAAATGTATGCACAACTACCCAAACTTAGGAGACACAATGAAGATGATAATAAAATTTCAAGCACTAAATGCTTTCATAAAGAAATCAAAGGAACTCCATCCTAGCAATTTAACAGCAAGCCCTAAAGCTCTAGAACAAAAAAAAAGTAAACATACCCAAGAGCTGAAGACTGCAAGAAATAATGAACTTAGGGCAGAAATCAGTAAAATAGAAACAAAGAGAACACCACAAGGAGTCAATGAAACAAAGAATTGGTTCTGTGGGAAAATCAAAATAAACACCCCGTTATCAAAACTAACTAAAAGGCCAAGAAAGAATATCCAAATTAACAAAACCAGGAATAAAAATGGGGACAAATCTCTGTGGAAATATAAAGAATCATTAGGTTATACTTTGAAACCCTGTATTCCACAAAATTGGAAAATCTAAGAAAAATGGATAATTTTCTCCATATCACTTATCAATGTAAAATCAAAATCAGAAAAACAATATAAATAGACCTATAACACCTAAGGAACAGAAGAAGTCATTAAATGTTTCACAAACAAGCAAGCAAGCAAGGAAGCAAACAAACAAAGGCCAGGGCAGGAGTTTTAGCACAGAATTCTATCAAAAATTCAAGGAAGAGCTAATGCCAATACTTCTCAAATTATTCCACAAATAGAAACAGAATAAATGCTACAGATTTCATTTTATGAGGCCTCATTTTGCCCTGATGCCCAACCCACACAAAGATTCAACCAAAAAAGAGAGAGAGAGAGAGAGAGAGAGAGAGAGAGAGAGAGAGAGAGAGAGAGAGAGAGAGAGAGAGAATTGCAGATCAATTTTTCTAGGAACATATACGTAAAAATATTCAACAAAATACTTGCCAACCCAATCCAAGGAAATATCAAAATTATCCACAACCATCTAGTAAGTTTCACAACAGATATACAGGGAATCTGTCATATTAAAAAACCTGAAATATGAAATCACATGATCTTACTAGATACCAAAAAAATCCTTTGACAAAATCCAACACCCTTTATGATAAAAATTTTGGAGAGATCATGTCTAAACACAATAATGACTATATAAGCAAACCAATAGCCAACATTAACTTAAATGGAGGGAAACACAACAATCCCATAAAACCAAGAAAAAACAATGTTGTTCACTCTTTCCATAACTATTTAATATAGTACTTGGCTGATCCTAGCCCCCCCCCCCCCAGCAGCAGAGGGTTGCCTTGTCTGGTGTCAATGGGAGAAGATGCACCTAATCTTGCAGACACTTGATCAGCCATGGTGGGGAGATATCCTGGGGGAGGCACCCTCTCAGAGGCAAAGGGAGGAAGGGTGGGAGGAGGAACCCTATGAGGGAGGACTAGGAGGGAGCAGCATTTTAGATATAAATCCATACATACATAAATAAATAGATAAAGAAATAAAATATATATAAAGAACTGAAGAAACTAGGCAGCAACAAACCAAATAACCCAATTAAAAATGGGAGATGGACCCAAACACAGAATTTTCAACAGAAGAATCTCTAATGTTTGAGAATCACTTAAAGTAATGTTTAATATCCTTTGGCCATCAAGGAAATGCAAATCAAGAGTACCCTGAGATTCCATCTTATACCTGTCAAATGGCTAAAACCAACAAGTGACAGCTTCTCCTGCAAGCAGAACACTCTTTTATTGCTGGTGTGAGTTCAAACTTGAACAGCCACTATGGAATTTAATAGGGCTATGGAGTTAAATTTCTTGGAAAATTAGGAATCTAACTCAAGACCCACCTAAACCATTCCTGGGCATATACCCAAAGGATATACCACAAAGACACTTACTATGTTTACAGAAGTATAATTCATAATAGCCAGAAACTGTAAACACGTTCAACTGAAGAATGGGTAAAGAAAATATATTACAGATACACAGTGGAGTATTACTCTTTTCTTTGAAAATAACATCATGAAATTTGAAGACAAATGGGTGGAACTGGAAAAAATGATGCTGAATGAGGTAATCCAGACCTAGAAAGATAAACATGGCATCTAATCACTTACAAGTAGAAGTTAGTTGTTAATAAAGAATAATAATGTTACCATTTGCCTGGCAGTGGTGGCACACACCTTTAATCTTAGCACTTGGGAGGCAGGGGCAGGCAGATTTCTGAGTTTGAGGCCAGTCTGGTCTACAGAGTGAGTTCCATAATAGCCAGGGCTACACAGAGAAACTCTGTCTCAAAAAACCAAAACCAAAACCTAATAATAATAATAATAATAATAATAATGCTACCATTCACAGATGCAGAGAGGCTAAGTAACAAGGAGTGTTCAAGGTGGAGTACATGGATCTCCCCAGGAAGGGGAAATAGAATAGATTTTGCAGATGATCTGGGAGGTACATAGGCGAAAGAACAGGAGAGATCAGGTTGGGGAGGGGATCAGAGGCTGACAGAGAGAGTAGGAGAGAAATGAGCAGAATTGTGGGGTCTTTGCGGCGACAATGTGTAAACACTACAGTGAGAACTTCCTGGAATCTATGAGGGTGATTCTAGTGAGGACTCCTGATAATGAGGGATATGGAGGCTGAACCAGCCATCTCCTATAACTGACAACCTGTAAGACTCCAGGAACATCAGGAGTGTGTCTCCGCTCCACACTTTGTCTCCATAATTGCTCCTGTGAGTATTTTACATTAGGAATAATTTTAATGAATGTTTTCTTTGTTTTGGGTTTTTGTTTTACCAAACCAAAACTTTTTGGTTCTGTCCGGTCAGATATGGGCTTTCTCTCCTAGTGTAGGCTTCAAGTTAGACTAGTCATTGGTTGGCCACTCCCAGGACTTTCTAGGAACACCCTGAGTAAATAAGATGGAGCTGAGAATCAATGCAAAAAGCAAGAGGAATTTATTATTCCAACATGTGTTGGGGTTCTTGCACCTGAAGGAGAAATGGCGAAACCCAACCCCCGCCCCAGCCTGTTTGATCAGTCTTTATACAGTTTGTTTTGTGGAATGTGTTTACCTGATCCAGACCACCCCGCTCCCCCCACCCCCAGGTTGGCTCCAGACCTTCCTCCACTCCTAGGAGGCCATGTTTACTGGAACCTTTTCAGACCTTTTCTTTCTGGAAGTGGGGGGTCTCTTTAGGGTCACTTTTCTGCAGCCACCTGGGGATGGTTCCTGAACCTCTTAGCTAACGCCCTGCCAGTTCCCAAACCTCAGATGCTTCAGTCCCTTATGTAAACTCTCCTAGTATTTGCATGTAGCCAACATACACCCTGATGCACACACATATGGTCTCTAAACAGTTCTCTTCAAATTCAGCCACAGAACCTTCAACCTACAATTTGTTCTGCATGTAAGATGTGCTGGGGTAATGATGGCGCAGAATTTGCGGGAGTGGCCAACCAATGATTAGTCTAACTTGAAGCCTACACTAGGAGAGGAAGCCCATATCTGACCGGATAGAACCAAAAAGGTTTGGTTTGGCAAAACAAAAACCCAAAACAAAGAAAACATTCATTAAAAGTATTCCTAATGTAAAATACTCACAGGAACAATTATGGAGACAAAGTGTGGAGCAGAGACTGAAGGAAAGGCTACCCAGAGACTGTCCTACCTGGGGATTCATCCTATAGTCACCAAACCCTGACACTATTATGGATGACAAGAAGTGCATGCCGAAAGGAGCCTGCTGTGGTTGTCTTTAGAGGGGCCCTGCCAGAGCCTTATAGATACAGAGACAGAAGCTAGCAGACAGCCATCGGACTGAGCACAGGGTCCTGAATGGAGGAGTTAGAGAGAGGACTGGAGGAACTGAAGGGGTTTACAGCTCCATGGGAAGAAAGAGATGTCAGCCAACCAGACACTCCAGGGCTCCCAGGGACTAAACCAAGGGGTACACATGGTTCCAGCTAAAAGTGTGGTAGAGGAATGCCTTGTCCAGCATCAGTTGGAGGAGAAGTCCTTGGTCCTATGAAGGCTCAATTGATGCCCCAGCATGGGGAAATCAAGGAGGCGGGAAGTAGGTGGGAGTAGGTTGTATGAAGGGGCAAATTCTTGGAGGCAGGGGGTGGGAGGGTAGGTTGAGGGTTTTCAGGGAGGGGAAGACTGGGAAAGGGTATAACATTTGAAATGTAAATGAAGAATATATTCAATAAAAATATTCCTAATGTTATTCTGCTATACTCACAGATTGGTGTCCAGCTGAATTGTCATCAGAGAGGCTTCATCCAATAACTGATGGGAGAAGATGCAGAGATCCACAACCAAACACTAGGCAGAACTCAGGGAACCCTGAGGAAGAGCAGAAAGGAAGGAATGTAGGAGTCAGAGGGCTTGAAGACACCAGAAGAACATGGTCCTACAGAACCTACTAAGCAGGGCACCCAGGGGCTCACAGAGACTGAAGTAACAATCATGGAGTCTGCCTGGGTCTGTGCTAGGTCCTTACATATTGTCATGTTTGTGTAGCTCCTTTCTCTGTGATAACTCCAGTCTGTGTCAAGTTGACACACAAAACCAGCCAGTACACCTGGGCTACATAAGAACCTGTCTTTAAAAAAAAAAACCAAAAAAAAAAAAACCAACATTCTTGGAGACATAGGGCAGATTATTCCCCTCAGAAAACAAGAACAGAATGATATAGACATTGAGAACAGGCTTTTAGGTATTAAATGTACAGGAAGAACTTGGCTCCAAAGTGGCGCAGAAGGTAAGGAGACTTGCTGCCGAGCCCAATGGCCTTAGTTCGAATCCTGGAACACACACATTATCCTCTGACTGAAAGATATATGAGAAGTGATAGTAAGGAGAGAAAAGTGTTTCTCAAAAAGGATTTTTAAAAATGGAAAATTGGAGAAGTTAAAATTAATTGAGAATATAGATTATTGGTAGGCTCTTTGTTTAGAAGGAAAATATAAAGGACCCAACACACAAAAATATCCCTGGACCCTAAGAATACAAGTGTAATGCAATGGTCCACTGAAGTCTAGTCGTATACATTCAAGGGCAGGCAAATAGGAGTTTAAACATTTTCCTCTAGAGAGGAAAAGTGAATCTTGGACAGGTGTTCATGAGAACTATGAGCAGAATCCTCAGGATTGGGAAAGAACCCATTCAATCTACTGAGGAACTAAAGAGCCCACCCAGGTGGTGAAGGGAGACCCTTGCCTGGCTTCTAGATCCTGAGCCATGCGGAGACATGGAGTGAGGCAAGTGCTTTGACTGCTGGGAGCTGCGCCAAATGGGACTGAAATGTGTGAAGGGTTCCCTCCTGATTGGAGGACCAGGCCTATTCATAACGCTGCCTACAGTACAGACGTGCAGTGCTAACACTATCTGTTTTTGAACATTCCTCTATTAGGCTGAGGAGTTCTCAGGTGGACACAAATGCTGCCCCCAGTGGCAGGAGGTTATCTATGTCCATGGTGTATAGAATTTTCCCATCTCCTTTATTCTTTTCAAAGTTCTTATGCACACAAAAGCAAATCTAATAAAGAACTTTCTAAAGTAGTCAGTTCTCTTATATTGCCCATTCTATGAAGGACTTTAGTTTTAATAATTATAGGTAACATTATATATTGCTATTGCATTATATTGCTGTCAGCCCTTTGAAAGGCTGGTGTTATTTAGCTATTGAACTGATTTCCTTAGCAATGGGTCCCAGAATTCTTTGGGGGAAGAGCTTTGAGGAAATGCCCTGATTAATTGGGTATAGATAGGCCCTATGAAGTGAGGCACTCCTCAAAGTCAAAAACCAGAAAATGGAATGGGTAACTTGTCCCTTATGAGGGCTGTGGAGGAATTTTTTTTTTCTTAACAGGAAGGGTGAAGAGAGGGAAGCCAGAAAATGAGATCTAAGAGAGCAGGCACTTGTACTTAGGAGATGAGTGCAGGGAAAGGAGATTTAGGAAAAGGAAATGGGCTGAGTGATGGAGGTAAAGCACCCCGTGGGGAGAGTAGAGTAGGAGGTGGATTTTCTTTTTCTTTTCTTTTTTTTTATTTGATATATTCTTTATTTACATTTCAAATGATTTCCCCTTTTCTGGCTCCCCACTCCCCAAAAAGTCCCATAAACCCTCTTCCCTCCCCCTGTTCCCTCATCTACCCCTTCCCACTTCCCTGTTCTGGTATTCCCCTACACTGCTGCACCGAGTCTTTCCAGAACCAGAGGCCACTCCTCCATTCTTCTTGGACATCATTAAATATGTGGATTATGTCTTGGGTATTTAAAGTTTCTAGGCTAATATCCACTTATCAGTGAGTGCATACCATGATTGATCTTTTGAGACTGGGTTGCCTCACTTAGTATGATGTTCTCCAGCTCCATCCATTTGTCTAAGAATTTCATGAATTCATTGTTTCTAATGGCTGAATAGTACTCCATTGTGTATATATACCACATTTTTTTGTATCCATTCCTCCGTTGAGGGACACCTGGGTTCTTTCCAGCTTCTGGCTACTACAAATAGGGTTGCTATGAACATAGTGGAGCATGTGTCCTTATTGCATGCTGGGGAATCCTCTGGGTATATGTCCAGGAGTGGTATAGCAGGGTCCTCCAGAAGTGTCATGCCCAGATTTCTGAGGAACCGCCAGACTGATTTCCAAAGTGGTTGCACCATCTTACAATCCCACCAGCAGTGAAGGAGTGTTCCTCTTTCTCCACATCCTCACCAACACCTGCTGTCTCCTGATTTTTTAACCTCAGCCATTCTGACTGGTGTGAGCTGAAATCTTAGGGTTGTTTTGATTTGCATTTCCCTAATGATTAATGATTCTGAACATTTCTTAAGGTGCTTCTCAGCCATCCGAAGTTCTTCATGTGAAAATTCTTTGTTTAGCTCTGTACCCCTCTTTTTAATAGGGTTATTTGTTAAAGACTGAATAGAAATTGCTTTGGAGACAAGAGGAGGTCTAGTCTACAGGATCATGGCATACCGACTCCTTGAGTATACACAATCAGGAATCTACCAGCTGGTGCGAAGAAAGATGTGATTATTTTTCTTTTACTTCAATGAAATAAACAAGTTCAGAAACAGATCATTCTCCAGGAATGGCAAGGTTTTATATTTTCACACTGTGCATGGCATAATTGCGAGGAAAAAAACATATAGAATGTACCTATGTGAGAAGAGGGCATCTTAGACTGGCTCACACAGTACTGTCCGAGTAGTCCAGCGATGGCTATCTGCATACTGGGTTGCTCAAGAGGCCATGTCTCAGCAGTCTTTGTCTGGTACTGATGCTTGGACGCTTCCTCTAAGACCGCTAGTCTGCAGTCCACATTCGAAGCCTGCAGGAGCTGGGGTTTGATATTAGCAAAATAATGCAGCTATAACAGCAACGGGAGTGCAGATCAACTTGCCAAGGAGACATGAAGGCAATAGTCAGAAAGCAAAGGTTTTCCCTTTTTTCAATATCCCTATTATTGGAGCTGCCCAGATTTAGGGTTTGTTTTCCCACTTCAGATAGTCTGATCCAAAAATTCCCCATGAGTAAAATGAAAGGTTTATCTCTTAATTGATTGCAAATCTGATCCAGTCAAGTCACTTCTCTAATACCACATGGGTGACTCTTACACATTACCAAGTCCAGCCACAGCACAAAGTACAACCATGGCTATCTCTGGAACACAGACTCTGCTCTCAGAAAGCACTTTCCAGAAGAGTTTACCTCAGTGATTCTGGTTTCTTCTTAATCACCACTAATTTCTTAGCTCCAGCTAACCAGCATCAATAGTCCCAGCACTAAAGCAAACCACTAAAGGTTTGCTTTAGTTGTCTGGTATCTTGTTAATCACAGCTGATTCTTCAGCCCTGGCAAACCAAAACCACGGAATCTTCACAGGCAAAAGAGTCTTTAATCTTGCCTCTGAAATTTCACAAGCCAGGTCTCCATCCTCTGCACTGTTCTCAACATTATCTTCCAAGCCACTACAGAACATCCCACAGAACTCTTAATATCCTAATGGTTCTTCTAGCTCAAAGTCCTAAAGTCCTTTCACTGTCCTCCCCAAAACATGGTCAGATTGTCACAGGAATACCCCACTACACTGGAATCAATTTGTCTTAGTCAGGGTTTCTATTCCTGCAAAAACATCATGACCAAGAAGCAAGTTGGGGAGGAAAGGGTTTATTCAGCTTACACCTTCCACATTGCTGTTCATCACCAAAGGAAGTCAGGACTGGAACTAAAACAGGTCAGGAAGCAGGAACTGATGCAGAGGCCATCAAGGGATGTTTCTTGCCGGCTTGTTTACCCTGGCTTGCTCAGCTTGCTCTCTTATAGAACCCAAGACTACCAGTCCAGGGATGGTGCCACCTACAAGATACCATCTTGATCACTAATTGAGAAAATGCCTTACAGCTGGATCTCATGGAGGCACTTCTCCAACTGAAGCTCCTTTCTCTGTGATAACTCCAGCCTATGTCAAGTAGACACACAGAACTAGCCAGTACAATAACCAATAAAATAAAAAAAGAAAAAAGAAGAAAAATGAAAGAAAAAGAAAATATTTTCCTATTGAGGTCACATTTGCCCAAGTCCTCAAATGCTAACTGCCGATTTTCTCTGAATTAGGCACTGTTCCAGCCCTTGCAGGGGAAGTGAGCATGTGCAGAATTTGCTCACAAGCTTGATGTAGAACTTTGTAATCCTAAGCACAGAACAGTGATGGATGCCAGCAGTCATCCACAGTGAGACCTGCTGCTTAAGGAAAGATTCTCCCTTCAGCAGGTGAATCCAGTTGCTTGTGGAAAGGCTCTTGGCAAGTCAGGAGGAAACCAAGCAAATGTGAAAAGGAGCAGGAAAGGGAAATGGAGGGTCCCCCGGAAGCATCATGCCCAGTTTTCTTAGGAACTGCCAGACTGATTTCCAGAGTGGTTATACCATATTGGAATCCCACCAGCAGAGGAGGAGTGTTCCTCTTTCTCCACATCCTCGACAACACCTGCTGTCTCCTGAGTTTTTAATCTTAGCCATTCTGACTGGTGTGAGGTGAAATCTCAGGGTTGTTTTGATTTGCATTTCCCTAATGGCTAATGATGTTGAGCATTTCTTAAGGTGCTTCTCGGCCATCCAAAGTTCTTCAGGTGGAAATTCTTTGTTTAGAGCTGTGCCCCATTTTTTAATAGGGTTATTTGGTTCCCTGGGTTCTACCTTCTTGAGTTCTTTGTATATTTTGGATATTAGCCCTCTATCGGATGTAGGGTTGGTGAAGATCTTTTCCCAATTTCTTGGTTGCCATTTTGTCCTTTTGACAGTGTCCTTTGTCTTACAGAAACTTTGTAATTTTATGAGGTCCCATTTGTCAATTCTTGATCTTAGAGCATGCACTATTGGTGTTCTGTTCAGGAACTTTTCCCCGTGCCCATGTCCTTGAGGGAAATGGAGACTGTGGCTCTTTTGGATGCTGCACTGTTTGAAGTGGGCTCTTGCTTTCAGTTTTGGGGGCTTTTAAAATTGTGTTTGCTGTTTACCATGATCAACATGTCAGGGAATTTAGCTCATAGCCTTTGGTCTGTTTGGATTTTTCTTTCATGAGAAGGCTGTTCCTGCTAACACTGAGGCTAGTTCTACCTTGGTCTTCTTCCCATTTGACAACTGTCTCTTTTCTTTTGAAAAACAAATATTTTCTTTTGATCTCTTTAACAAAATGTTTTCATCTTTAAACATGAATTGAATTTAAAGTGTGCTTTAAGTACCTGCTCTTCTAACAGTGTGTGTGTGTGTGTGTGTGTGTGTGTGTGTGTGTGTATGTGTGTGTAGTGGGGGTGGGGTGGGCAGAGGGGCCTTTGTGCAAGCTCATTAGTGCAAAATGAGACTTAAATGATTTTTTTAAAGTGTCATGAGAATTTATTTTCTTTGACTGGAAGTGTTGCTCAGTCAGTAGTGTGCTAGCCTAAAATGCATAATTGTGCAGTCATATAAAGCCAGACCTGTTATGACATGGTGGAACCTGCCTGCAATCCAGTCATGTGGAAGTGGAGGCAAAATCAGATTTTCAAGTTTGTAAATTTGAGGTCAGTTTGGCATACATGAGGTCCAGTCTCAAGAAAACAACAACAAAGTTCTTTAATAGGAGGCTTTAGTCATCTTCCATTAAGAAAAAATGTATGTAAGGAAGCTGTACCCAGGAACTCTTAATAATATGCTTACCAAAGCAATGCCTGGACAAAGCCAAAACAGATGGGAGAAATCTCACATGTCTACACTGTAGATGAAGGACCACAAGCACTGAATGACTACTGAGGGGGAGACTCAGTCTTCCCCAGGGATGAGGCTCCTAACTAGCTATCCTATACCAAGTGCTCAGCTTTAAACAGACACTCATCCATACATACATACATACATACATACATACATAAGCAATACTAAATGTGCAAAGTAAGCTATATTTACCGATGTATATGTATAATATATATGTATTATATACACTGTATATATTATATACATATATGTATATATTATGTGTATGCATTATACATATGTATGATTATTATATGTATAATAATTAAGGGAAAAGAGGCCTTAAGTTTAAAAGGGAGCAGGGTAGGGAGAGGTAACACAGAGGGAACTGGGGGAGGTAAAATAGAGGATATAGATATAAGCCCTCAAAAAATAATAAACATTATAAAAGAAAAAATGCATTGGCAACAAATTCATTTGAATGAGTACATGTGTTTAATTTTTTTTTTAATCTGTTATAGACTCAGGACTATTTTAGAATAATTGCAATTGTCCTTGTTCGTAAAGTAATGCAGAATAAAGAAGCATGTTTCCTCTGCTTAATAGTAATTCTTCAAATGGAAAGGACCTTTGGCCATTGTTTCTTTTTTATAGGTCCTAATTATTTTGGCATGATTAATGAGAGTGCCAGTTCCTTGACATTCCTAATAACTATATGCTGTTAGTCACTCTGCTCCCAAGTGTTGGTCAAACGTTTCAACTGCATGTAATACAAAACACAAACAGCTCTCACAGTGACTGTGTCAGAATTTGAACAGAGTATTCTGATCATAGTGTCCCTGTGGGGATGGGGGTGGGGGTCTCAAAAGATGCAGTGCAGCCAGTTTTCCGGCTTGTGTTCTCTTGGCTTTACTATTAACCTTGGTCCCTTTTACTCTCATTGGAACTCAGAGGTACATACATACCAGTCAGCTGTAGACTGACCCTCAGGGCCCCAGAAAGTGCCACCTCCTTAAGGAGCACCTCCTAGGACTTTCTCTATGTTTTTTGCTGTTTCCACTTAACTGGAAAGGTACAAACATGGCTGCCCAGATTCTTTACAGAGCCCATCCACACCCTCTACCACCTCTCTCAGCCCTTTATTCTTGGAATGACCCACTCGGTGATACAATTACAGCCCTGTCCTAGAGGAAGGACTCAGCTTTGCAAATTGCTGATTTTGATACCCAAGACCTAAACAGGAAAGTAGGAACTGAACCCAACAAGTACACTTTAACCAGCCCCCAACGGACTGGGGAAGGCTTACACTGGAGAGCGTTTATTACAGCCACCCAAACGCAACATGTCGAATGCACACTCTGCTCTCATTTCTGGTGTAGATTCCTCTCTTCCATGTCACCCTCTTAACCCGCTCCCTGCCTTCTCTGGATTCTAGAACTCGATCTAGCATCACATATCTATGGCTTCACGTCAACTCTGCTTCCATAAGACGGTCCTTGCTCGTCAAGACGTCTTACTCCATCCGCATTTTCCCAGTCACTCACTCTCTCCCCATGACTGTTAGCAGCCCAAAACTTAATATTTCACTGTCTCTTTTATCTCGACTGAGCAAATGCCAGGGACAAAACTGGTCAGTAAGCATTATATTAAATATTTATTGAATAAATGTTGACTGTATATCAGCCTCTGATTTTTAACTAAAATGATGGATTCTGCAACAATGTCCTAATCAGCTTTCTGATTCTGTGACAAAATAGCTGAGAAAAATCGCCTTAATGGGCTGTGCAGTGCAAAATAATCAGGTCAGCCCTGATAACATACTTACAGCAACATTCTACAAACTGAGAAGGTTATATTTAGGAATATATATATATCCATGTATATGTATGCATGCATGCAAAATAAAGAGTCCATGAGCTTGAAGGAGAGTGGGGACAGTGACTCTATGACTGAGCTGTAACCCCAGGTCCCATTTTGAGAATAATAATTTTAAAAAAGTGTCCTTAAATGTGTGAGCCATTCTTTTTATTTTGGCCCACTCCACAATCTTTGGCCCATGAAATTTCATCTGAAAGCATTGCTTGAAGTGACATACTAGTAAATGCTTAAGGATGTGACTACTCAGAATGCAGAGTATGTTGCAGATGGAACTGCAAGCAGGTGCTCTTTAAGTGAACCTTCTCTATGAATTTTGGCTAATATGGGTTAACATGTTGATGGCCAGTATTCAATGGCTTGTTTAGATTGCCAGGGAAACCAAACTAGACAATTCTCTAGAATTTGAAAATGTGTTCTTCCATTGACAATTCTGATACCTTTTCATAAAATCAAATTCTTTATTCTGGATTTTAAATCCTGACAAGTAATTAAGATGTAATAAATTCCTTCACATGAGAATATTATCTCTTAAAAATGTCTACCCTCAATAACATACATGGCAAACTGAAAGAGTAATCAGCAAGGACTTAAAGATATATCTTAACATGTCCAGATTTAGGCTTAGTAAGGACAGGAGATGAACTGAGTCATGGTCCATCTTAAGCAATAGTTTTTTTAAATTCTGCTTCAGACATGACTTGAAGTTCTCTTCGTCCTGGGCTACGACATGTCTGCCCTGTTGGTAAGACATATTACTAGATATGTTTGCAAGACACTTACATTTGAATCAGTAGATTGAAGCACTTCTGTTCCCAGTATTAGCAAGCGCCATCTAATCTATCCAGAATCTGAATGAAAACAAAGACAAAGGAGGATTTTACTCTCTGTTCCTAGCTGGGACATCCCTCTTCACATGTAGGAAGTCCTAGCAGGGTGCCTAGTCTGATAAGGGTGCCCTCCCATTGTCTTAGTCAGGGTTTCTATTCCTGCACAAACATCATGACCAAGAAGCAAGTTGGGGAGGAAAGGGTTTATTCAGCTTACACTTCCACGTTTGCAGTTCATCACTAAAGGAAGTCAGGACTGGAACTCAAGAAGGTCAGGAAGCAGGAGCTGATGCAGAGGCCATGGAGGGATGTTTCTTACTGGCTTGCTTCCCCTGGCTTGCTCAGCCTGCTCTCTTATAGAACCCAAGAGCACCAGCCCAAAGGTGGTACCATACACAAGGGGCCCTCCCCACTTGATCACTAATTGAGAAAATGCCCCACAGCTGGATCTCATGGAGGCACTTCCCCAACTGAAGCTCCTTTCTTTGTGATAACTCCAGTCTGTGTCAAGTTGACACACAAAACTAGCCAGAACACCCATGCAAGATATTGTTACCTATGCCCAGGGCTCTCTCTGCCATCCCTGGGAGTTCATGTGCCACTTGAGGAAGCCACCTATGAAGTTGTGTCTTTACTCTCAGCCAGAAGTCTAGAGCCTTCCTGACAACTGGTGGTGAAGCTCTTACCTGATGGTGATAGCATCCACTTTCAGGCAAGCCTATTCCTACTGGGGACAATATTCCACAATTATTATTTTTGAGTGATTCATTATTTAAAAATAGGTTGCCAGGTGAGAGAGGGAAGTGCTGAAAGGTTTTGATTAGGAGGTGCTGATTAGGTTTTAAAAAGTTTAAAAACCACTTAGGTTCATAGTTCTATAGAAATTCCCTAAGGCAGTTGTCAAACACCATACTTGTGGATGTTATCCCTTGGCACAAAGCCTCCCACTTGCTCCAGGCAGATTGAAAACAATACAGTAAATCCCTTTTCCCAGATGGGTTCATTTATCTTTTCGTTGGGTAACCCCATCTGTGCTAAATTGAAATCATTCTTAAAGGTCTCCATACTATGTCAGTTGGGTCTTAAGTGAAAAGAAATATATTCCTTTTGTGTTGGATCTTAGGACAGTGTATGCTGCTGAGTGAGGTAGGAAGTGCGAGGTATTCTCCTGCTTGGCCTGCCTGTAGCATCCCATCCCAACCGAGCTCTCACTGGTCTACAAGACTCTGCTCCGTGGCCTTGTTTTCTTCCCTGACCTCATCCTTGGCTCTTCCCCATACTTCTACTCTGGACTTTACTCTCCGCCCAGGGGTTCTCCTTTTCCTGGATGCACTCACTCCTCGCTTCCTAATGCTTTCCCTACAACAGTCATCCCTTCCCTGGGGACTTGGCCAGCTATTCTCTTTGTTCTTGCCATATCCCCATTTCTTCCCCCCTCATTTATTTCTCTCCAGTAATTATTATTAAACTACATAGCATATATTTTCATCTAGTTGATTGCTTTCTCTATTAGGTAATATGAGTTATGAGAATACCGGCATACTTTCCTTTTTTGTTTTATTTTCTGCTTATAAATGGTTAAAACAGATTGGGACCTAATTTATAGTTTTCTTGAATGAATGGAAGAGTGAGGATTGACCATCACAAATTATACCATTGGAGATCAGTAAAGAAAAATGTAAGTCTCAAGTAATTCTTCACTCCCTACTCAGGGCTCTGGAAGGTGCCTGTGATATAGTGGGCATGTAAACAATATGAATCTTTCTCAGTCTATGAATGAATGAGCAATTGAGTTATGGCAGGCTCATATCTACCCAAGTACATCCAGGATGACACATGAGCTAAACACAACCAATACCTTAGTATAATTTTGCTGACAATTTTGTATTAGTGTCTTACATAAATTCACCTCCAAGTCTCACCTTTTTCCATCTGTATATGGAGCAACATTTTTGAGAGATTTGTGTGATGTTTAGAAGAGTTAGATTATACAGAGTGCCTAGCAAATAGTGATGTTTCAGTTAATATTCTACGCCATTGTTTCATCTCTTTTAAAAAACCACTTCTAGCCCTAAGATGATTTGCATGATCCAATTTGGATTGCCATTGTTCTCTTGGAGAAAGAATTCAAAATCACATCCACAACACACACACACACACACACACACACACACACACACACATTGTTAACAACAAAGCAAATGCGACAAGTCATTCTCTCCCGGTTCTAATCTGAATTCCTAGCTACACCTGTGTAGGAAATACTACTGTTTTAGTCATAGACTCCCATCCCAAAGGAGAATAGAAGAAAAAGAAAGACTTGTTATACCACCACAGGAAATTCCAAGCCCAAATTCCCACTGTTGTTTCTTTTCTCCTTATTTGTGCTTTGGCCATTGTTTTTTGTTGTTAACCTCCTTAAAGCACAGCCCTGGCCCTGTACATCAGGCCTGGTGACCATGATACTTGTTCTTCTGTGAGTCTGATTTCAGCTAGGGAAGCTGGGAGCTCAGAGCTTGCTTTTAGAAAGTTAAATTTAAAGTGATTTTTTTCCATGCACGGGCTCAGAAGTCAGCCAGTCCTTGTTTGAAGGTACACTTCATTAACTGTGATCAGGCCTGGAGCCCAGAGACTACCATCTTACAAAATTAATAGCATAATGGCTATGATTTTCTTCTTATCATCAGTATTATTAGAATACTTGAAAAGGGAATTGTTTTAAGAAAATCTTGATAAGGAGGACTATACTTCAGAATGATTTCTAAATTTATCCCAATTGTGAACTTGCCCGTTTGTCTAAATTCCTGGAATTTATTTTTGCTTTGTGCTGGGCAGCTGTTGACTCATGTATTTCATTAGCCTGTCTTTGTTAAGCTTTAATAAGTTTTAAAAGAGGCCATGGTTAGAGAGCAGCACTAAGGGCAGTGTTGTATAATTTGTTTCCTGAGTTGGTAATGTTTGTATTTTGGTCATTTTTACTCATTATTTGGCTGCCTTCTGAGTGGTTAAAACTTTAAGCTTTTTAAAAGTAAATTAAACAATTCTACAATCGGATCAAACACAGTGATATCTTTGAATATAGCACATATTTTGAGGGTGATTTTCATAGAAAAATGATGCTTTCTTAGATATTATTTTAATCATGATCTGTGAAGATTAATTTTTGGTATTCAAGTAGAGTAGCTTCCCCATTCCATGCAAACTAATTTGACTTTTCTGTGCCAATATCTTCAAAGGCACACTTTCGTCAAGAGAACACGTTGATTTTTCCATCTCTGACTTTGCTCTACAAAGCCATGTGGAACCAATGTGGGGAAGGATGACAACTGTTTTCATGTTATCTTTTGGGTTACTTTTATCCTATAGTTCTTTGCCGTGTCTGCCTGTCTGCCTAACACTCTTAGAAGATGAACGTTATGCTGTTTCATGATATGTTTTTGATAACATGTCTAATATTTTTATTTATCACGAATATTTATCTATTTCTTTTTATGTTTTATTTATCTGTCATCTAGCTAGGTGACTAGCTATTCTGTATGGGCATACGTATACAGATGAAGATCATATCTGTATGGGCATATGTATACATATGGAGATCACAGGACAATTAATGGAAGTTGGTCTCTTTATCTATCTGTGTGGGTTCCAGGGATTGAACTCAGGATCCCAATCTTGGCAGCAATCACCATTACATGCTGAGTCATTTTAGCAGCCCATACTTACGGAGCACTGACTCAATTGCTTATTATGAAGTCACATAAAATTTAGTGTCTCCAAATAATGGTTTTCACTGTTTCTTAGGTTTCTGACGTTTTGTTGGTCTCAGTGTAGTTGTTCTGTTGGCCTTGCTTGAGACCAGTCTAGTGGCTGATAAGGCTGTGTCATGGAAGATGGCCTCTTTATTGATTTATCCCGCACCTTTGGGCTCCCAGATTCATTGAGGTACTAAATTTCTTTCCTGTTGTTCAAAGATCTAACAGGCAGAATAGAAGTGCTATTCTTCTTTTAAGTCTGGTTGAAAAAAAAGTCTTATGATGTCATTATCCACTGTGCTACATTGGTCAAAAATAATCACTCTATATGGCTATTTTTAAATGATTTTAAAATTGGACAAGAAATGTTTCATTTTAGAGAATTGGATAAAACATCTCTTCCACACTTAAAGCATAAGATGAAAGACAGTGGCATTTGGTGAATCCTTAATGGAACCAATGTCTGGACATAGACAAATATTTAAAGCCTGAAGAGTAGTAAGTACCTGTAGGCAACATTTAATTTTACAGTTTGTTTCTGGGTACGCTCGCTCATAATGAAATTCCACACATAGGGATGAGAAATGCCAGCTAGCAACTTTTAAAAAATGGCCACCAGCCAAATATGTGCCAGAGTAAGAGTATAAATAAATCCAATTTGAGGCTGCAGGGCAAGGGACTGTAGTATGCCCATAAACCTTCTCCCAGGTGCTTGCAGGGAAGGCCATGTAGAAGCCAGATAAATGCCTCTCAAGACAGCATCTAGGGACACAGCTTCACCTGGCCACAGAGCTGTTACAGCGTATTTGATTACACTGCGAACCCCAAGATTGTGTTTTTTACTGGAAAACTCTGTTTGTAGCTGTGGTTTGGTTCAGCCTTAGCACACACCTTTAATCCCTCTGACTAAAATACATACAAATCCTTAGTACACACCTTAAGTCCCAAACAATGAAGGTAAAGTTAGTTTGTAGAAGGAAGCAGCCATGTTTGAAAGTGAGGTCTAATTGAGAGACAGACAAAGTGACAAATCAGAAAAAGATCTGACAGAATAAGATCTACCAAATTCTCATGAGAAGGGAGAAAGAGAAGCTACTTGAGGGGCAAGGGAATGGAGAGAGAGGAAGAGAGAGAGAGAGAGAGAGAGAGAGAGAGAGAGAGAGAGAGAGAGAGAGAGAGACAGAGAGACAGAGACAGAGACAGAGAGACAGACAGAGATTGAGACAGAGAGAGACAGAGACAGAGACAGAGACAGAGAGACAGACAGAGACTGAGACAGAGACAGAGATGGACAGAGAGAAAGAGACACAGAGAGATTTACTGGGACAGTTATAGAGAATCAGGCTGTAGAGAGAAAAGCTGAAAGCATTCTAGGCATGGATTAGCTCATACAGCAGCTAGAAGCTTCCAGGACTAGGCCTAGGTTAGCAGACAGGCAGCAAGCCACTGAGATGACAGTTACACCAGGGGAATGAAAGTTATACATATCTGCCAAGATATTTCTGCCTACTCCCTTTGTGGAGAGAAAAAAAAAGCCTTAATTTGTAGGGAAAACATAGATATTAGATTGAGAGTGTTGTGGGAAGTTTATCATAGCTAGGAAAAGGAAAAATCAAAACTAGCTTTTGACATGGGGAAAGCAGGAGATGGGTGCTAGATCCAGCCCTGTATGCAGAGGAAGGCAGTCACCTGAGATCCAGGTTTATAATAGAGGCTTGGTGAATACCTGAATGGATTCTCTCCTCCCAGCCACTCCAAGTGCTGAGAACAAATTGTGGGGCAAATAGAGGCAAATCGCACAGAGGAGCCAATGCTGAGCCAGGTGCAAGTGTCACAATCTAAAGACTCACTAGCACATGGACCTTTGGCACAACACATCACTGGGGGAACTAAAGGTCTGCTTTGCTGGTGATAGTCATGGCTACAGCAAACTCGCAGTACAGTCTAGTTTCTGATTAGACTAACAACAATCAACCTAGAAGCTAAGCAGAAGGAAAGACATATCTGTTTGCAAATCTACCCCACCCCATTGGGAATCTAGTATCTTATATAACAAAAGTCTTTTTGGAGTATCTACAATGGAAAAGGAAAAACTATTTGGAAAGACACTATTGTCTCCCTCCATAAATGGACTCAGATCTGATGCAAGGTGGTAGAATTTCAAACACAAATTTAGAAACACTGTCATTAATCTATTAAGGGGTCCAGTGAGAGGGAGCTATGCAGAAAAGCAATTTCAGCTGAGAGTAGAAAGGGTAAGAAAAGATCAAATGGAATTCTGCATGTCAAAATAGTCAAAGGACGCAAAGGGCATCCTGCTCTTACTGGTGGCTCTGACATATCATGCAGGACAAGTAGTGAACTTGAAGGTAGTTCAACAGAAATTATTCAGATTGAAACACAAAAGAAAGAAAAAAAGTGCTGTTGTGAGCAGAGCCTCCAGGTGCTGTGAGACAGTAGCAACAACGCAGGCAGACTTAGGATCCCAGAGCACAGGGAGGAAGGGAAGTAGGTCAGCCACTTGAGTTTTCTTTGTGCTCAAAGCATACCGGTACAAAACCACTTGTAGACATGCATGCAGTGAAGTAAACAACTATAGCTGTGTCACTTCTCCTTGCTCCTGTCATGTCTACCTCTAGTTGCTGCTTCAGATCCCAGTGGCCTTCCTGCTCCCTCCTGGTAGAGTACTTCCTGCAAAAGGGAGTACACAAATGTGTGGGCGCTGTATCATTTTGGGGTATTATAATTTTTTTATGACTGAAAAAAGAAAGATAAATGCCACCAAGTAGTTCAGAGTGATTTTCTGGCTGTCAATTTTCTTTGAAGTTGAATACTATTTTAAGGCCGAAGTTTGTAAGTGTAAAGAATCTTAATCACATAGGAAAAAAGCCTTTGAAATATTTTCTTTGAACGACATACTTGTTGGTTCAGAGAAACTCGTTTCTACAAAATGATATTATAACTTTAATATACTTATTTTCCTGATGTTGTAGGCATCCATTCAGATGAAATTTTATTCTTGGTCTTATTTGTTACATCTGCAAATTAGGCTACTTGCTGTGACCTACTGTCTATAAATGTTATTTTTATTCCTAATACATTGTTTAGAGAAGGAAGTTTAGACTCTAACTCGAGAAAACTATCAAAAGTTGTTATGAATAAGATGCTTTCTCTGCAACAGGCCTTCTTCACTTTTAGAGTCTGAGGACTCCTGTTAAGCTAAAGTCTAGATATAAGTCATTGGTCTAGAGCAAAGAAGACTGTCTAAATTCAGCTTCTCTAAATAATTCCAGTCCCTTGATGTTTGAATAAACTAGATTCATGTTACAATTCTACTACTATGCAAATGTTATGCAAGAGGAGTGACAGATTTGTCATTATTTGTGGCAAGAAAGATACTGCTCAAAGTTTATGGGGGAAAAAATGCTAGGAAGGCTAGGGTAGTCATGTGGTTGATAAAATGCTTATCTGGGAAGCATGAAGACCTGGAACTTGGATTTCTGAGTTCCATCCCAAGAGCCCACATTAAATATATATATATATATATATATATATATATATATATATATATATATATATATAGAGAGAGAGAGAGAGAGAGAGAGAGAGAGAGAGAATGAGAGATAGAGAGGGAGGGAGGAAGGAAGGAAGGAAGGAAGGAAGGAAGGAAGGAAGGAAGAAAGAAAGAAAGAAAGAAAGAAAGAAAGAAAGAAAGAAAGAAAGAAAGAAAGAAAGAAAGAAAGAAAGAAAGAAAGAATGTGTCTTTAGTCTCAGGACCCAGGAGGCAGTGGCAGAAGAATGTCTGGGAGGCTGAGGGCAGCCTTGTTTATACAGCTAGCTCCAGGACAGCCAGGGCTAAATAGAAAAACCCTGTGCTTTAATCAGGTTTCTACTGCTGGGAATCATGACCAAGGCAACTCTTATATAGGAAAACATTTGACTGGGGCTGGCTTACAGTTCAGACGTTCAGTTCATTGTCATCATGGCGGGAAGCATGGCAGCAGGCAGGCAGGCAGCACGGTGCTGGAGGAGGAGCTGAGACGTCTACATCTTGATCTGCAAGCAGCAGGAAGAGAACCGTGTGCCACTAGGCTTGGGCATAAGCATGTAAGACCTCAAAGCTGCCCCCACACCACACACCTCCTCCAATAAGGCCCTATCTACTCCAACAAGGCCATGCCTCCTAAAAGTGTCACTCCCTATGGGCCAAGCGTTTCAAAAATAAGAGTCTATTGTGGCCATTCCTATTCAAACAACCACACCCTGTCTCAAAAGCAAAGGAAAAAAAAAAAAACCCTGAACAATCAGTGTTGAGGAAGCCAAGACAAGCGGACCCTTACAAGCAGTAGGCCAGCCACTAGTCTAACCCATTCAAGATCCAGATCTGACTTAAAAAGTAAGGTGAGTAATAGCACCACAGCAGCTAGAAGAACAGCAGTAGAGGTTGTCCTATGCTCTTTGTCTCTGTCTCTGTCTCTGTCTCTGTCTCTCTCTCTCTCTCTCTCTCTCTCTCTGTGTGTGTGTGTGTATGTGTGCATTGTTACCATCAATATTTCTTTATGTACATATTAGATGGTAAAGTTTATTTACTTGGCTCTATATACCTATGTACCACACGTGTTATATCATGGAAACATATTTTGTACCCTTGGTCACAGTTTTATATATGTCATAAATACTCACATATGTGCACAATCCATGGAATCCCAAATAAAATAAATAAAATGATGCTCTCTAGGGGCGAGCATGCTTCTGATTTAACTACAGTTCTGAAATGAGCTCATCGGATGTAAAACACAGTCAGTATCACAAATGGCATGATGAACCTACCTGGATGATTAATCACATTAATAATTTTACATATGCATATTACTATGTCTTTGGCCTGAGTGTTTTTCAGGATGTGAGTGACAGGTTGGGTTTTACATCACTTGTTTTGTCCAGTGGATTTTGTGATATCATTGTCACCACGAATATATTTGGTTTGGTTTGGGGAGAAGATACCGTCCTGTCTTTTCTACACACGTGCAGATAAAACCTCTAAATAACCTAAAAGCTTTTCTTGTCCCAAAGGATTGAAAGCTTAGAGGACCCTGTATGGTTGTGTGAGTGTGTTGAGAAGAGCTTCAGATAGCAAGGATGCTTACGGAGAGTAAGTGGGGCAGGGAGAGAAAATTTGGGGAACCTGCTTTAAAATTGTGACTACTGGTCATGTTATAAAATCAAGAAAAGTCAGCAGCCAGCACCAAAGCAGTGGGTGGAGGGAGGGGTGTGGTTGACAGACATTCCGATTATTCTGAGGATGACATGGAAAGTGGCGGAGAAATACACAGCAAATTTAAGCATCAAGGGCCGTGTTGTCTTCCTAGCTAAGAGACTTGCATGCCAAGCTACTCATTCTTGAGGAATTAGAAGCATCTGGAATCCCCAAGTGGGCTTTCAGCTCTGCCTTCAAAAGAAGCCCAGGAAAAAGGCCTAGGGCAGCCATGTAAGTCATCTTCACTTTTGGTTAAAAGCAAACAAGCAAACTAGAAAAACCCAGTGTTCTTACAGACCAGTGAGAATAGTATTTCTTCCTGGAGGAACATTTGAGAATCTTTTCACCACGGTGTAAGCAATATCACCTATGGTACACTAAAAATTTCCAGTCAAGATTAAGGAAGAGGCTGGGCCAGATAGAGCACACTTTTAATCCAGCACTTGGGGTGGTGGCAGAGACAGAGGCAGGAGAATCTCTATGAGTCTGAAGTCAGTCCAACTACATGATGAGCACCAGGCCAGCCTGTCTAAAATAAATAAATACGCAAATAAATGTCTCAAGGACTAATCTTCCATGGCACTTGATTTGACTATAGTTTCTCCAAAAGTTTTTAGAAGAAACAAAGTTTATGTAAAACTTTCTTTAAAGGAGCTTTCAGATATATTCTTTAATGCTTTCAAACTTACTTTTGAAAAAGAGTCTTACATTTTATTTTACTCATTTGTGGGGGCATTGTGGGCATGAGTCATGTGCATGCCAGCGCTGGCCTCTATGAGCATCAGGAGCCAGCTCTGTCCTTCCGTGGAGTAGAGTAGGGACAGGACTCAGGCCACCAAGCGTGGTGGCGAGTGCCGTTACTCACCGAGCCAGACCCTGGACTTTTATACTTTCCCCACTTGTCTCTTCAGTGGTTTTGTTTTGTTTTAATTTTTTGTGATTATAATATAATTATAACATTTCTTCTTTCCTGTTTTTCCCTCTAAACCCTTCCATATCCCCCACCTCACTCTCCTTCAAAGTCAGGACCTCTTTTTTCACTATTTGTTTATTGCATGCATATGTGTATATTATACACATAGGTATAACCTACTTAGTTCATACAATGTTTCTCCTATGGAGTTTTCAGGGCTGACCGTTCGGCAGTGGGCAATCAGTTGGTGTGCTCTTCCGCATGGAGGCCCATTCTCCTGCCTGCTGCTTGACCTAGATGCCTATAGGTCTTGTGATGTATAGGCAGCTTGTCCTAGATGCCTATAGACCTATGATGTTCCTTTTTGCCCAGTTTAGCATGCCTATTAATATCATTCCTGTTCAGCTCATGCTTACAAAGCCAAGTTGGTGAGATTTTGTGGGTGCAGCTACCGAGGTTACCAGGAGAAACAACCTCACAGCAAACTCCCTAACCCTCTGGCTTTTGCCACCCACTTCTCTGTAACGTTCCCTGAGCCTTAGGACTAGGAGTGTTTTGTAGTTATATCCATTTAGACTCAGCTATGAAAATGCCAAAAAGAATCAATAATCCACTACTATTACCTATGTACCCTCCTCACCCAAGCCCTGTAATTTATGCAATTCCATGTAGACATATATTTTTTAATGAACTTTTCTCACCTGGGCTGACAGTTATTCTTTAGGGTTTTTAAAATGTATCACACAAAATTTAAAATTTCAAAGAGTAGACTTCATCTATCCTATAAAGGTAGTCCTTTCCTTTTGAGAAGATTGTTTTAAAATTCAGAAAAGCAATTTGAAGTAAAGTATTCTTTTTATACTCATTAAATTTTGGAATTAAGACCAACATAGGTTGGGGGCTGGAAAGACAGCTCAGCAGTTAAACATTGGCAGTTTTGCCAAAGGTCCTGAGTTCAATTCTAAACAGTGGTGGCTCACAACTGTCCATAATGGAATTTGATGTCCTCTTCTGGTATGCAAATATGCATACCATATACATTATATGGTATACCCATTAAGTATACCCATTATACATAAAAACACATAAATAAATGATTTTAAAGATTTTTTTAAAAATATTTTATTTATTTATTTTTTTCTATATTCTTTTTTTTACTTGTTTCGTTTTTTTAAATTTTTTTTTATTCAATATAATTTATTTACATTTCAAATGATTTCCCCTTTTCTAGCCCCCACTCCCCGAAAGTCCCTCAAGCCCACTTCTCTCCCCCTGTCCTCCCACCCACCCCTTCCCACTTCCCCGTTCTGGTTTTGCCAAATACTGCTTCACTGAGTCTTTCCAGAACAAGGGGCCACTCCTCCTTTTTTCTTGTACCTCATTTGATGTGTGGATTATGTTTTGGGTATTCCAGTTTTCTAGGTTAATATCCACTTATTAGTGAGTGCATACCATGATTCACCTTTTGAGTCTGGGTTACCTCACTTAGTATGATGTTCTCTAGCTCCATCCATTTGCCTAAGAATTTCATGAATTCATTGTTTCTAATGGCTGAATAGTACTCCACTGTGTAGATATACCACATTTTTTGCATCCACTCTTCTGTTGAGGGATACCTGGGTTCTTTCCAGCATCTGGCAATTATAAATAGGGCTGCTATGAACATAGTAGAGCATGTATCCTTATTACATGGTGGGGAATCCTCTGGGTATATGCCCAGGAGTGGTATAGCAGGATCTTCTGGAAGTGAGGTGCCCAGTTTTCGGAGGAACTGCAAGACTGATTTCCAGAATGGTTGTACCAATTTGCAACCCCACCAGCAGTGGAGGAGTGTTCCTCTTTCTCCACACCCTCTCCAACACCTGCTGTCTCCTGAATTTTTAATCTTAGCCATTCTGACTGGTGTAAGATGAAATCTCAGGGTTGTTTTGATTTGCATTTCCCTAATGACTAATGAAGTTGAGCATTTTTTAAGATGCTTCTCTGCCAGTTCTTCAGGTGAGAATTCTTTGTTTAACTCTGTACCCCATTTTTTAATAGGGTTGTTCGGTTTTCTGGAGTCTAACTTCTTGAGTTCTTTATATATATTGGATATTAGCCCTCTATCTGATGTAGGATTGGTGAAGATCTTTTCCCAATTTGTTGGTTGCCAATTTGTCCTCTTGATGGTGTCCTTTGCCTTACAGCAGACGACATGATAGTCTACCTAAGTGACCCAAAAAACTCCACTAAAGAGCTCCTATGGCTGATAAACAACTTCAGCAAAGTGGCAGGTTATAAAATCAACACAAGCAAATCAGTGGCCTTCCTATACTCAAAGGATAAGCAGGCTGAGAAAGAAATTAGGGAAATGACCCCCTTCACAATAGCCACAAACAGTATAAAGTATCTTGGGGTGACTCTTACCAAACATGTGAAAGATCTGTATGACAAGAACTTCAAGACTCTGAAGAAGGAAATGGAAGAAGACCTCAAAAAATGGGGAAACCTCCCATGCTCATGGATTAGTAGAATCAATATAGTTAAAATGGCCATTTTGCCTAAAGCAGTATACACATTCAATGCAATACCCATCAAAATCCCAACTCAATTCTTCACAGAGTTAGAAAGAGCAATTATCAAATTCATCTGGAATAACAAAAAACCCAGGATAGCTAAAACTATTCTCAGCAACAAAAGAAAATCTGGGGGCATCAGTATCCCTGACCTCAAGCAATACTACAGAGCAATAGTGTTAAAAACTGCATGGTATTGGTACAGTGACAGGCAGGAGGATCAATGGAACAGGATTGAAGATCCAGAAATGAACCCACGCACCTATGGCCACTTGATCCTCGACAAAGAGGCTGAAAACATCCAATGGAAAAAAGATAGCCTTTTCAACAAATGGTGCTGGTTCAACTGGAGGTCAGCATGCAGAAGAATGCGAATTGATCCATCCTTGTCTCCTTGTACTAAGCTCAAATCCAAATGGATCAAAGACCTCCACATAAAGCCAGACACTCTGAAGCTAATAGAAAAGAAACTGGGGAAGACCCTTGAGGACATCGGTACAGGGAGAAAGTTTCTGAACAGAACACCAATAGCGTATGCTCTAAGAGCAAGAATTGACAAATGGGACCTCATAAAATTACGAATATTTTTTTAAAAAAAGGTATTTACAAAACATAATGAGTATAAGGCTTAGAGGTTGAGACATGTTGTAGTGTAAAACAGCATTAGATTGTCTTACTCAGGCTATCAGTGTTTGATCTGTGCAATCTCTGGTTGAAGGAACATAGTACTAACCTTGAAGGGTAGTCAGCTGTGATGCAATAGGAATAAAGCATAGACAAAGCATTCAAAATATTAAAGCTTTTTAAACTTCAAATAAATATAATACTGCCTAGTGAAAATCCATGTTGGAAAAGAAAGTTTCTTATGGATAATATTAATTTTCTAAGGAATGACAGTGTGGACAGACAGCAGCTTTTGAATGTCTGTTTTTAAATAAAGGGTTTCTTTTCTTTGTTTTCTTCTTTGAGTTTTGAGACAGGCTCTTTACATAACCCTCACTGTCCTGGAACTCATTGTATAATGGGGCTGGCTTTGGACTCACAGAGATCCACCAGTCTCTGCCTCCCAAGTGCTGGCATTAAGGGATCCCTTTCTTATCCTTTAATGTTTTTTGTTTGTTTTTATTAGATATTTTCTTTATTTTCATTTCAAATGTTATCCCCTTTCCTTGTTTCCCCTCAGAAAACTCCCTATCCCATCCCCCTCTCCCTGCCTGCTAACCCACTCCCACTTCCCTGTCCTGGCATTCCTCTACACTGGAGCAACAGGACCAAGGGCCTCTCCTCCCACTGATGTCTGTAAAGGCCATCCTCTGCTACATATGCAACTGGAGCCATGGGTCCCTCCATGTGTACTCTTTGGTTGGTGGTTTAGTCCCTGGGAGATGTGGGGGTACTGGTTGGTTCATATTGTTGTTCCTCCTATGGGACTGCAAACCCCTTCAGCTCCTTGGGTCCTTTCTTTAGCTCCTCCACTGGGGACCATATACTTAGTCCAATGGTTGGCTGAGAGCATCCACCTCTGTATATGTCAGGCACTGGCAGAGCCTCTCAAGATACAGCTATATCAGGCTCCTGTCAGCAAGCATCCCTAATAGTGCTATGTTGGCATCCCTAATAGTGTCTAGGTTCAGTAATTGTATATGGGATGGATTCCCAGGTGGGGCAGTCTCTGGATGGCCTTTCCTTCAGTCTCTGCTCCACACTCTGTCTCCTCCCATGGGTATTTTATTCCCCCTTCAAAGAAGGACTGAAGTATCCATACTTTGGTTTTCCTTCTTCTTGAGCTTCATGTGGTTTATGAATTATATCTTAGGTATTCCGAGCTTCTGGGCTAATATTCACTTATCAGTGAGTGCATACCATGTGTGTTCTTTTGTGATTGGGTTACCTCACTCAGGATGATATTTTCTAGTTCCATCCATTTGCCTAAGAATTTCATAAATTCATTGTTTTGAATAGCTGAGTAGTACTCCATTGTGTAAATGTACCACGTTTTCTGTATCCATTTCTCTCTTGAGGGACAACCAGGTTGTTTCCAACTTCTGGCTATTATAAATAAGACAGCTATGAATATAGTAGAGCATGAGTCCTTGTTACCTGTTGGAGCATCTTCTGGGTACATGCTCAGGGGTGGTATAGTTGGGTCCTCAGGTAGTACAGTGTCCAATTTTCTGAGGAACTGCCAAACTGATTTCCAGAGTGGTTGTACCAATTTTCAATCCCACCAGCAATAGAGGAGTGTTTCTCTTTCTCCACATCCTTACCAGCATCTGCTGTCCTCTGAGGTTTTGATATTATCCATTACGATTGGTGTAGGTAGTGAATTTTCTTTTTAACTAGAAATCTCAACTTGAATCATGGAATTTAATGACAATTTATTACGAAAAAGTTAAATAAATTAGTCTTTTCAATTAGGAAACTTGTAAATTAGATATAATATGAGTTCTTGGGTTTCAATGATTCTTAATACGATTGTACCTCCTTAAAAGCCCATAGACTTTCCATGGCTTCTGGATGCTGTAGATGAAGTGTGGCCCCCTTTGCTTATAACTTTCTAATGAAATATACAAATAATCCACATTTCCTGGAACCCTTTATGTATAAATTATGCTTGTTTTGGGTCCCTTTTTAGCATGTGTGCCATTGTTTCTGAGTTTAGATAAATAAAACACTTTGTTATCTGTTGGTTTGAATTATTTATGATTCTGCTTGTTTGAGAATTTTATGTTGTATTATTTGTATACATATATATATAATTTTTATATATACAAAAATATATTTAACAATATATGCACGACAGAGTTTTTCTGTGTACCTCTGGCTGTCCTGGAATTCTCTCTATATATCAGGTTGGCCTTGAACTCACAGAGATCTGCCTCTTTCTGTGTCTTGACCGCTAGGATTAAAAGCATACACCTGCACCGCTATGTTATATTTGGCCTTGTTTGAGAATTTTAACTAATAGCTGTTAGAGAGGCCACTGCCATTTGACTCCAGTTGTATGTCTGTGCACATGTGTGTTACTGAGGGTTGGATCCTACATGCTAGGCAAATGCTATTCTACAACCCCACCCCTACAAAATTTGGTTTAATGTAACAAAAAAGTTTATATGTAGGAAATATAAGCTTCCTTTCCTGACTTTCTTCTTTTCTGACCCTTTTATGTTTCAACCTTTTTCCTCTCTTTTCAGTGTCAAAGTAAAATGTGAACAATTCGAGGTGAAGAAATCCTCTATTCTTCCTGGAAGATTTTATTTTTCTTTGAATTCATTTATTTTGTGAGATGCTCAGAGAAAGCCATCACCTAGCTCAGGTTGCTTCTTTCTCTTAGTTTCCCAGGCAACCTGGTTGCTGTTCAACACTCTAATGGATGTGAATTTTTATCGATGTCAAGATAATCATTACATTTGATTCTGCTCAGTAAGTCACAAGAAACGATGTAAGAGCCACACATGAGACAATGGTTGTGGAAAAACACATAAAATAGTATGTTTGGGAGTATATTGAATATATATATATATATATATATATATATATGCATATACACACATACGCAGATGGGAGAGGACAAATAACGTATCCAATTAAAGAAGACTTTAAAAAATCAACCACAAACTGTTTGAAATACTCTGACCCCAGGGTAAAAATGTAGTTCAGTGGTTCCATGCTTGCCTAACACACCCTGACCTTGATCCTTACCCTGTAAAATGAGTACCCCAGTAAGTGCATAAAATAAATGTATGTATAAATAAGTATCTTTCCAGGAGAGAGAGATAAAGGAGAAGCGATGTATCCTGCTGACCTACTGCTGTCAATGGATCTTTGTTTTTGTGTTGGGTTTTGGCTTAGTTTTTTGGGGGGAAGGGGTTGGTTTTTGCGTGTAAAAACCTACTGAATTACTGATTGTCTCTTTTCTGCAGTATTCAGAGCACTTAGAAAGACCATGAGTGTTGCTTGACACGTGAAGACAGAGAAGGTGGCAAGTGGAAATAGGTGAGTGCGGTTTCATCCCTACTCTAGGAGGTCTCAGAACTGCTCAGAGTGCCACCTGCTTTGTTTGCTATTCTTTCATGTTGCATCAGTTCTGATTTTAGAGGAATTACACACAGGCTCTTTATTCATCACCCCAAATGGCTTCTGCGTCCTAGAGAACTGGAAACTGGATGAGGTGGCCCAGGCTTGTATTCCCGGCCTTCTGGTGTCAGGATCTGTGGTCGGTTTGAGGCTCTAGGGTGAGAGGAACTATGCCAAGAAAACAAGGAAACAAAAGTAGTATTAGGAATTAGCCTTCCCGATACCTGTGCCCAGGTTTCATACGCTCTAGATTCAGCGGGACATGGTGGAAGCAACTACACACATCACAGTGGAGGCTCGCGGATGCATTTCCAAGCTCCTTTGTGCTCTGAGTAGTCTTCCCGCCCAGTGTTTGACTCCATAAACCAACGAGTGAGTTCACTCCTATTTCATAGATAGAATAAGCAGCACCGGGAGAAATCTGTCCCCATTCATGCCTGTCTGACCAGCTCTGTGCTTTCTCCTGATAGCACAGAAACTGCGTTCACGTTAATTGTCTGCTAATCCTGTCTGTGCTTTGTCTCTCTGGCCTCATTCTGCTCAGCAAACCTTCTGTGGGTTTTCTGTCTCCTTGACGTCCTCTAATCCCTCCTATGCACCTATAACTTACTTCACTCTTTTGTTTTCTCTGTTGAGACAGCATCTCATGCAGTGTAGGCTGGCCTTCAAGCTCTGGTTTTCCTGCCCTACATTCCAAGTGCTGGATACGATTATGTGCCACTGTACCTGGATAAAAACTTTTATTTTAGTCTGAATACATCAAACAGCTTCTTTCTTACTTTTTTCAATCTTAAATCTGTTGTTGGATGCTAAGGAGGTTAGAAAAGAAAGAAAATACTTTCTGCATGCTTTAAATACAGTGAGACTTTCCATTGCATATACTGCTTCTAAATTAAATTTTCTTTACTTTCTGGGGCTGGAGATGTAACCTTGGGCCTCATTCAGACACTAGGCTGGGTCTCCAGCTCTGTCTTAATAGATTAATATGTATTAATTGTATATGTTAATGTGATTTCCTGTTGTATTTTATGTACCATGATCAAACAGGATATCTAGCTTTTATTACTTGTTATTGTTTCCTCATTTGGGGAGCTTTTGAGTTCCTCTCCGCTAGGTCTTCAAGTGATGCCATCCCATGATGATACAGAGCACCAGAGCTCATTTCTTCTGCTTAGTTGAGTTTTGGTACCTAGTTTTGAATCTCCCACACCCCCATTCCTTCCTTAAGCCTCTCCATCACTCAGCTACTTCTTTCACGAAGCCTCCTTTGATGTCCTCCACATCTGGATGGGGTGTCTAGCAGGGCTGTGTATCAGACTGCCTTGATCATCCCCTCATGACACTTACCACAGAAGTAAGGACTTTCACATCACTTGGGCTTACTCACCAAGATTTAAGCTTTTCTGAATTATACCAATATCTGAAATGCTAGATTCTTCACCTCATCAGTGCATTTGTGAATATGTTCATCCGTGCGTCTGTGCGTGTGCATGTGTTACTTCTTTTAAAAAAATTATTGGTAATTTTATTTATTTTAAATGTTATAATCCCTTCCTGGTTTTCCCTCTGAAAACCTTCTTTCCCATGCTCCCTCTGCCCCCTTGCTTCTATGAGGGTGCTCCACCCCCACCCCCCACCCACTTCTGCCTCACTGCTCTAGCATTCCCTATCCTGGGAATGCTAGCAAGCCTCCACAGGACCAAGGGACTCCCCGCCCTTTGAAGCCAGATAAGGTCATCCTCTGCTACATGGCTAGAGCCATGAGTCCCTTCATATGTACTCCCTGGTTGGTGGTTTAGTCCCTGGGAGCTCTCGGGGGTACTAGTTGGTTGATATTGTTGTTCTTCTTATGGGGTTGCAAACCCCTTCAGCTCTTTGGGTTGTTTCTCTACCTCCTCCATTTGGGACCCAGTGCTCAATTCAATGGTTGGCTGTGAGCATACACATCTGTATTGGTAGGGCTCTGGCATAGATTCTCAAGAGACAGCTATACCAGACTCTGTCAGCAAGTACTTCTTGGCATTAGCAATAGTGACTGGGTTTGGTGGCTGCCTATGGGTTGAATCCCCAGGTGGGGCAGTGTCTAGATGGCCTTTCCTTTAATCTCTGCTCCACTTTTTGTCCCTACATTTCCTTTAGACAGGAGCAATTCCGGGTTAAATATTTGAGAATGGTGGGTGGCCCTATCCCTCAACTGAGGGCCATGCCTAACCTCTAGATCTGGTCTCTATAAGTTCTTTCTTCCCTTTGTTGAGTGTTTCAGTTAATGTCATCCCTGTTGGGTCCTGGGAGCCTCTTGCTTTTCTGGTGTCTGGGACTTTTTATTGGCTACCCCCAGTTTTCCACCCCCCATTGCTACATACCTTTGTTCAATTTCCTGACCCTCAGTCTCTTCTCACACCTAATTCTGTCTCCCCCCATTTTTCTCTCCCCCATTCTCTCTTTCTCCCAAGTCCCTTCCACCCTCTACTTCCTGTGATTATTTTGTTCCCCCTTTTAAGTAGGCCTAAAGAATCCACAATTTGGTCTTCCTTCTTTCTTAGCTCCACATGCTCTGTAAATTGTATCATGGGGTAATCCGAGCTTTTCTCCTAATATCCACTTATTAGTAAGTACATACCGTGTGTGTTATTTTGTGACTGGGTTACCTCACTCAGGATGATATTTTCTAGTTCTATCCATTTGCCTGTGAATTTCATGAAGTCATTGTTTTAAATGGCTGAGTAGTAAGTACTCCATTGTGTAAATGTGTGTGTATGTGTGTGTGTGCGTGTGCGTGTGTGCGTGCGCGTGCGTGTGCGTGTGCGTGTGCGTGTGTGTGTGTGTGTGTGTGTGTGTGTGTGTGTGTGTGTGTGCGTTACTTCTATGTTTCCTGTTTAGGGCTGATCTCTTGGGATTGGATAACCATTTAAAGAATTCGTCTCTGGCTCATCCAATACCTCACTGGTCTTCATCTTGCTTGTTTCTCCTTTCTCGGAAACTATTGTTGAAAGCTGCCTGTTAGCCAGTTCTGAATACTGTAGTTTCCTTTAACAGGTCTTTAATTTTCTCTGTTTTTTCTCCTTCCCTTCCCTTTTTATCTGTTTCTTTCTATTACTTGTCTTTTCTTTTTATGTGATATTGGGTATCAAACCCATGGTCTCACTTACTCAGTACCAGGAAGGCCCTGAAATAGCAATGATTTGTTTTCAGCCCCCTGAGAGGCCGAGATTATGGAACTGTATCATCTAAGTCTGGTCTATGGCTGCATTTCTAATCGTTGAAAATAAGAGGCTAGTGCTAGTTCATGTTATTCCTGCAAAGGAAATCTGATGTCTGTGCATACTGCTTGTTTTAGATATTGAGTTCCCACGTATTAAAATACCTAGTGTCTACTTCTTCTTTTCCTACTTTTTCATTTATCATATTGTAGCCTCCTACTCAGGTACCAATATCATACTCTTTTTATTAAGAGACATTGTATGACATTTTAATGTAAATGACTCTCTTGATCCTCCTGCCTCTGCCTGAGTAGGGCTGAGTGGCTTTCCTCTTCTTTTCATGAGGTTTAAGGACTATAAGGTATGTTTCAGCAAATAAAGATTTCCCATTTTAGAATAGCTTATGATTATAGATTAATTAATACTTAACTTGAATATATTTTCTATCTTGATTTTTTATTTCTAGCATACAATGAAGCACTTTTTCATGTTTTTAAAAAAGTAAACAAACCTCCTTAATTATAGGGTACAATTATATATCAAAACAATTTAATTTAATTCATTCTTCTGTGTTCAGTAATTACTGACTTTCTTATCTTAGAAATTTGAGATTACTGTAACTAACCACCTTAAACTGTTTTAAAATAGCACACATTGGTTTCTTATACTTCTAAAGGTGTGAGAGTCTAAGATCAAGGTATCAGTAGTTTGGGAGCCTGGTAGAATCCCTGCTCATATAAAACTATCCAACTATGTGCTCACATGGAAGAAGCAGGCAGGCTCACCTGGCCTTTTATAAGAGCAGTAATCCTATTCATGAGGGCAGAGTTCTCAAGTCCTAATTCTCTTCTAAAGGCTCCACTCAACAGTACCACCTAGGGGTAGGTTTCCATATCTGAATTAAGAAGCACACACACACACACACACACACACACACACACACACACACGTACACTAGTTACTTTTTTATCACATTGCTGTGACAAAATAACTGACAAAAGGCAAGGTTAAGGAGGAAGAGTTTTGGTTCACAGTTTGAGGGAACACAGTCTGTCATGGTAGGGAGTCAGGGCAACAGAGTGTGAATAGTTGGTCACATGACCTCCACAGTCAGGGATCCAGAGGAAACTGATGCTTGTGTTGGGCTAATTTTTTACATTTTTTTTTTTTAACTCTGGGATCCTATTCCTTGGGATTCTGCTGCCCATATCACGGTAGGTCTTCCTCAATCAACCTAATCTAGATAACCCCTCACCTATAAGCCTGATGTATTGTTTTTTTGGTGAGTCTCGATTTTGTCAAGATGACAATCAGTGTTACTTATGCATATTCATAGCACTTATGATGTGGTTCAATTTCTGAAATGAAAATGGGATTTCCATCTTACAAATTCCTAATTCTCACTATAATAATGTTTGCATTCTAGATGTTTCAGAAAAGGGCCTAGGATAAAGCAGATGATACCATCAGCTGAAATTGTTAAAGAGAAATGCATGGCAGACAGATTGTTTTCAGTAGTGTAGGCAGGGTGAAGGGACTCACAGAGGGTGTGGAGGCACTCTCAAGAGCTAGTAACATCTGGCACCCATCACTGATTGTGAAAGAACGCTCAGAAAGCTCTCCATTTACTCTTCTTATACATAGAGATGTAACATAGAAAGTCAGCAAAGTAAATGCATGAGGTTGGGACCATATTTTAAAAGTAAAATATAACTCAAACAGATGACTTTAGAATGTGAGTCAAGAGGGTGGTAGAGAGGGTAGAGAGAAATCTCTCTGGTTTTGTGAACTGGTCCTGTGTATGGGTCTTCTTCTGGTCTAACCAGGCTCATTCATGCAGATGTAATATTTGACAGCTCCAAGAGGACAATAGGGAGCCAGTTGGCCTTATTCCTATGTTCTGTACTTGATATAAATTTGGTTGAAGTGCATTGACATGCCCCGACATGGCTACTTCTCCTAGCATGTCTTAGGTGTCTCCATTATGTTCTGTTAGTAAAGGCAGCTAACAAGGGCAGCAAAGAGTTAAGCAAAAAAAAAAATTAAATAAAATTTCATTTCTTCTTAATATGAACAACTGGCTTATCAAGCTGCAAGCTATAGGAACACTAGAAGCCATAATAATTAAGGCTTATTGTCTATAATGATCCAGGCAGTTTATACAAGTGAAAACAATAGATGTTGCCCAAATCATGGTCCTGTATTATCTTCAAATATTAGCATATGTTTTCCAGTATTTATATTATTACCCTTAGATCTGCCGCTTTCTTGTAGCATGTCTATGTGCCTGTATACATGTTTAAATATATGTGCATGAATGAAAAAAAAGAAAGAACGAAAAATGAAAGGAAAAGACATGGCTGCTCCTAGATATGGTGGAGGGAAAGTTTATTATACATATGTGTGAGAGCTAGCCAGAGGTAGAAACATCTGGGAGAGTCCAGAGCCATCATGACTCTGAACTGTGTGGGGAGAGGAGGAGGGGAAAAGAGAGAGGGGACCAAGTACAGCCTCCAGGAGGTCAAAGGTTAAGAAGGAGCAAAAGAGGCAGAGAAGGACAGAAAAGGTGTCAACATAGACAGAAAAAAAATCAACATAGAAGAAAGAGCAAGGAAGTGTTTCACTCGGGAGACAGAGCGAGCGAGGCTGCAGCAGGAGAATGTTGGGGATGTCAAAGTGATAAGATGGAGAAGTTTATCTGTAGAACAATCCACAGCTTCCTGGCATTCTCTCCTCCCCTCACAAAATCAAATATAGTATTTACAGGATCCGCAAGTGCTAATGCACAGAGTAAGGCTCCCTCCCCCAAACAAGGCCTGCCTGCTGGCCACCAAGACTTTAACAAGGTGTCTTTTGAGGGGATCTGCACATCCAATCCACAACAGAAATGTACCTGCTGCGCCTGGAAACTATGCAAGTCCCTATGGCCTGGGGTACCTCCCTAAGTGTTACTCTTACTTCTTTTAGACTAGCTTTGGAAATATTCATCAAAGTTTCCTTAGCTTCCTCTTACCTGTTACATGAGGCAGACACTGGTAGAGACCTAATCCACCTTGTAGGAAAGCTGCCAGCAAGTTGGAGAGAGAGATATATATGCATACACATACGCACATACACACAGTTTTGAAATCTGTTCTAAAAAACCACAAATAAAGACAACATTCCTAAACAGTTTCCAATAGACAACGTAGCCTGTACAAGACTAAAGATACAAGACTAAGGTAGCAATGATTCTGATCACAACACTAAATAAGCAATAGATTCAAAATTTTAATGTGTAATAAATTAGCTTAACAAAGCTTAACAAAGCAAGAATGTCAACAGAATATGAGAATAAAATAACCGCAATTATTTTTTGTGGGGATGAAATTATGTTCTAGGTATGCTTGATAAGCAGTCAACATTGAATTACACACTGAGCCACAAATTACATTTTGAGAGAGATCAGAAGCCAGATATTTGTTTCTAAAGACCCTTTCTAAGGATCTTATTTCAGAAAGATATCAAAGATTTTCAGTTGAAATTTTTCAGTTGTGTATACTTGAACAAGTGTTAGAGTCCAGTGCCTGTGAACTCAGAAAGCCTGTGAAGACTGTCAGGCCAGGTTCCGACCATTGAGATGTGTCCAAGTTCAAAATGTCAGTGTTCTTATAGAAAGGAAAAATTTGAGTCACATTGAGAGGGATGTGGGGCATGACGAAGGCACTCCGTGTAGATGGAAGCTTATCTGAGGCTATGAGAAGTCGCAGGAGGTGTAGACCGAATCTTTTTACACTCTTCAGAAGCAGCTAACTGTGAAGACCTCTTCCTCTTGGTCTAATCTACTGGTATTTGGCTATGGCAACCCTAGACAATGAACATCAAGAGAAAATTTTTCTGGTACATGAAATGATTGAATTCATTCATCCAGGGGCCTTGGGAAAACAATACCAGGATAATCATATCTATTATCCTGAAGCCATTAGTCCTTGATTAGGAATGGAGTCAGAAGGTTCCAAAAAGACTGAAAATTTTAATAGAAGCAAAACAAATAAAATCTAGCCTAGGGGATGAGACAATGTTTTGAACTCATAAAGAAAGGCTATGTTTCCCCTTTCCATTTAGGATCCACCAGAAAAAAGAAAAGAAATCAAAAGATGATGTCTGACTTTTAGCAGTTGATGTGTGTTATGAACTAGATTCCAGTTATCCTAGAAATAGTCCCGTAAGAGTTATGAAGGTTATGACTTTTGACCCAGTAAGAATGTCATACAATGTTATCCCATTTTAAAATAACTTTATAACACACATTGTGGTGGTTTGAATAGGTTTGACCCCCATTAGATTCATGTGTTTGAATGTTTGTCACTATTATGGTGGCACTATTAGGAGGTGTGGCCTTGTTAGAAAAACTGTCAGGGTGGACTTTGAGGTCTCTTATGCCCAAGTTACATCCAGACACAGCCTCATTCTGTTGCATTTGGATCAAATGTAGAAAAAACCCACTGATACATGAGTGGGGTTGAAATGCCATGTATTTACGTTCAAGGAGAGAAAGAATGTGACTCTAAGGCAAAGACCAATATGCCTTTTACATATGAAGAAGGTACTTATTGTATAGTTCCTACTATGTGACACTGTAGAGAGCAAAACAAGGGAAACCGGTAAGGTCAGAGTGTTTGAGGAATGTGGAGCAAGGCAGGCAGGAAAGCCTGGGTAGGTAGAACATGGGTGCCACTATAAAGGAGTCACACTATATCAACCCCAGAGTGGCTCCTGATATGAACGATGGGTGTTAGTGAGTGACATGTATCAATGCTGATCATTGCTGTGCTTTGAGCATAGCTTGAATCCCAAACTCACTCAGTAGTTTAGCACCTAAAATCTCCAGCTGCTAGCAACAAGAAGATAGGATCTTAGTTCAACTATGCTGAGTGGAGGTGGGGCATGGGGGAAATAACTAGATTAGTGTAGGTCTTTAGGTGAAATCCTGGTGGCTTTAGGGAGGGAAGGATGTAGGGAGAGACAGAGACAAAGACAGACAGACAGACAGACAGACAGACAGACAGACACACACACACACACACACACACACACACACACACACACACACACACAGAGAGGGAGAGAGAGAATACAAAGATACATGTGTATTCCCAGCATGATGTGGTATAGTAGCCAAATGCCCACTTTACATGAGTCTGCTTTTAAATTTCCAGTCTTCACACCTGGAGGTCGGGGACAATTATTAAAAAAATAGATCTCCTCAGGCATTTTGTTACAGTAACACAAAACAATCAAAGTAAAATGGGTATGCTAATGCAAAATGTTAATAAGGGGCCTAGGGTGAAGTACAGAAAAGGACAGATGTAAATTCTATTGTCCATTTGATTGTTTTGTAAATATTTAAAGGATAAAATCCAATTCTCTTTTCATAAACAGTGTAAAAAACTGTTTAATGTGTTTTTATTTTATAATTATATTCTTCCTAAAGTATTTTGAAAGATTCTTCTCTGTGTCTAAGGGACACCTGGCTTAATAAACACCTATTGTGGTGAAATTACCTTTGTGCTTTAGTAACTATGATTGTTTTTTGCTAATTACCATCAGGTATTTCTTATGTTTTATTGTTGGCTTGAGAATAAAATAGATGGGTTTGATTAAGCCATTAGTAAGATGAATAATATTTCTTTGATAAAACAGGAAAATGAGAACATTTTTTTGTTTATTCTTTCTCCTTAAGTAGGTTCACAATCTGCAGTGAGGATGCTTTACATAACATTTTCTTTCCTCTAAGGAACATTTATATTTGCTTCTCCTGTTGAAGAACAGATAATGGAGGAGCAGAAAGCAAAGCCGAACTCATCCTCACTTAGAAGTGTGATGATGGAGCCCTGGGAGACCAGAAGCTTCCCATCCTTTTTATCATATATTCAGCAAGCAAATGTTTGTTGACTGGCATTTGCAGGCCAGGATATGGATAGACTATTGATCATATTGACAAAGTCTCTAGTTCATCTTGTTGGTGGATCTGCAGTCGCAGTAGAGTTATGGAATCCATTATATAGAATAGCTGTAATTTACCATAAAGCTTGGTGCTTTAGTCTGGAAGATTGACTGGAGTACACACTGCAAAATAGGAGGGAAACAAGGTGTAATCAGAGGTGGTGGGTTAGAATTGACATTTACCTTAAATTTGAAAATAGTGAATAAAACTATTCTATTCTATTCTATTCTATTCTAGTCTAGTCTAGTCTAGTCTAGTCTAGTCTAGTCTAGTCTAGTCTAGTCTATG
The DNA here is from genome assembly GCF_947179515.1 of Apodemus sylvaticus. Taxonomy (NCBI): domain Eukaryota; kingdom Metazoa; phylum Chordata; class Mammalia; order Rodentia; family Muridae; genus Apodemus; species Apodemus sylvaticus. Next base: position 10,273,033 of record NC_067474.1, on the reverse strand, counting down.
AAAAACTCTTTATTTTGTGATTAAAAAATAAAATTTTGTGATTATATAACCAGTTCTTTACATGCTCAAATTAGCTTGGTACAGAAACAATTCAAGGTTGACCATTTTCCTGGCTTCCTGGCTCAAATCTCATCTGGGATAACCAGTCAATACTCATGTGTGAGAAAGGCTAGACTAGTCTAGTCTAGTCTAGTCTATGAAAAACTCTTTATTTTGTGATTAAAAAATAAAATTTTGTGATTATATAACCAGTTCTTTACATGCTCAAATTAGCTTGGTACAGAAACAATTCAAGGTTGACCATTTTCCTGGCTTCCTGGCTCAAATCTCATCTGGGATAACCAGTCAATACTCATGTGTGAGAAAGGCGGCAACAGAGGGACCAGCTAATTCTTAGTGGGGCATCCTTTGTCCAGGAGATAAAGGATGAATGGCTAGGGAAGAATAATTAGAGAAAGGCCTTGGGCCAAACTCTAGAGAACATCAGCTTTTAGAAATGGGGCATGGAGAGCTTGGCATGGATGGGCTGGAGAGTCACAAAGAAGCTGGGACAATGACATGGCCACAGAAGCAGTCTCTTTATGTTCTGTTGCTGCGAAGAGACATCATGATCAAAGCAACTCTTATAAAGGAGAGCATTTAATTGAGGCTTACTTGCAGTTTCAGAGGTTTAGTCCACTATCAACATGGCAGAAATCAAGGCAGCATGCAGGCAGACGTGATGCTGGAGGAGCTGGGCGTTCCACAGCTGGATCCACATGTAACAGGAAGAGAGAGACACTGGGATTGGCTTGGGCTTTTGAACCTCAGGGGCCACGCCCAGTATCACATTCTTCCAACAAGGCCGCACACACTCCAATAGGCTACACTTCTTAATCCCTCTTAAGTGGTGTCACTGCCCCATGACAAGCATTCAATCAGACGAGTCTATGAGGGCTGGTCCTATTCAAACCACCATTCATAGGAGCAAGAGAGACTTGGCTTGGGTGAATGACAGTCAACACTGCAAAAAGTCTGGGAAAAATAACACGTTACAGGGAATGCCCAGCCTTCAGTGTCAGTAGAAACAGAAACACTAAGTGACAGTTAAAGATCAGCCATGGCAGTAATGACCACAAGAGAAGGGCTGAAGAAAAGGAGTCATTGGCACAAACTCGGTGATTAAACATACATTTATCCTTACACAGTTCTTAGTGCTGGAGGGACAATGTAAATTATACTGGGTTATAATCAAGGTCTTAACAAGGCTATATTCCCTTGGGTTTTGTAAGACCCTAGCTTCTCCCAGATCCTAGAGGCTGCCCGTGGTCCTTGGCTTGTGGCCCCATTTGTCTACCTGTAAAGTCAGTGCTGTTACATCTTGTGTCATTTCTCCATAGCCATATTTCCCACTGTAATAACACTTGGAAAGGTTTCCTGCTTTTACCAGTTCGTGTATATAGAACACAGCATGGCATGGTCCACCTATAATCAATCCCTCCTGTTTTATGGGCCACCTTGATCACACCTGTGTGCAATGACCTTTCACCTTCAAAGTAACAGTCTCAGTTACTGACATGTGGTTGCAGCTCTGTTTGTGTTGGGTCTCGTTAGTTTCTCTACTGAAGAGAAGGTAGGAGAGAAGGATGGTGTGGTTTGAAGATCTATAAGGTCACAGAGACCCATTCTGAGGAAGCAACCAATAGGCTCTGCCGGAAGATGGACATCGTAAGGAAAATGTTTTTCTGAGATTTATACTAGACTTACTGGTTGTTTGTTTTACTGGAATTTTAATAAGTTGTTTTTATAAGAGAACATGATTTCTCATGACACCATTAAATTAGGGCTACCAGGGTGGCTTGTTCTTAATCTGGAAAGAACTCTAGCCTTTCACTGAAGTACCATTCAAACTTTTGATTTGTTTTCCATGTCCTGCAACATCACATTGTTAATTAAATTGTGACTTACGAGTACTATAGTCTGTCATTTAAGCTATTCACCTTCTAAGAGTAAGATAGTACTAATGACTTCCTCCAAACACGCTGTACTTGATAAATTGAAAAAAATTGAAGTGCAAGCAACTGGGGAATTAAGCATGAACTAGGACCTACATTTACAAACAGTCTTAGGAATCCCCTAACCTTGGGTCTGCTATGTGTACATTAGTGTAATTCCATCATTCTACCTATTTTTGTCTATCAAATGTCATGAAGTCGTCTTCTAGAGATCACAGTCTTTAAAGAGATCACAAAGACCAGTTTCTATTAAATGAGCTGGTCATGCAATAAAACAGTCTTGTCTTTTGTTTTTAAGCTGTCAATTCTTTTACTGAATTGGCATCAGACTTGATCTGTGACTTTCCCTGAGTTGACAGTGACACTGGAATGTCCAAGAGACAAATATGATTGGCCTCCGAAATGCAAGTGGAGAGCTCTCTTCCTGCTAAGAGGTAGCCTTGTACTCTCCAGCCTTTCTGGCCAGACCAAAAGAAGCTCACTGTGCTCTGCCCTTGGGCCCTTCGAGCCTTAGAATCGATTCTAACTGCACCAACCAAGTTCATGCATCTGAAATAAATTTAATTGCTGAGCTAGTCCAGAACTCACCATTTCTATCTTCTCGTTCCCCCCCCCCCATCGCATTTTTTATTGGAGGCTTTAACCTCATTAGTATTTCAAGGAAAAAAAACCAGCCCTGGCTGTTGTCCATCCTCCTGCTTGTTGCCTTCCTTTTCCTGCCAGGCGCAGCCTGAGGTTTCAATGGAGGAAGTGGGAAGGGACACAACACATTCAGAGCCCATGAAAGACCTTATTTACCATCAAAGTGAAAGTTTCCAGATACTCTAGCCCTGTTTTCTTATGCTTTTAAGTCTTTGATGAGGAGTTAAGGACTCCAGCCAGGGCTGCAGAGGTCTCTGTGAGAGTCCTTTCTTAGAGAGGGCTTGGCAGGGTGAACTACAAGGTGTCCTGGAGTTGTTCATTAATTACAAATGATACTGAGGCAGAGATGGAAGTGGGGAAAAGAGGGCAGAACCACAAACAGCGTAATAATTTCTGCACAGGCACTTCTGAGAGAAATAAAAAGTTCACACAATTAAAATCAGTGTCTTTCTGCTAGCTTCCATTTGCTTTCACTCCCCAAAGCAATTACTGAAGCATGTCTTTTAATGAAATTATTTAAGTACCGGACCCTCTCCTTAACTCAAGCAAGTCTTTAGAGGGTGGATTTCAACTGTCAGGGAGTCTAAGAATCTGAGGACCCCATTGAAAGAATATAGGGTGTAATGTTTGAGATAATTAAAGAAAAAATCATGGAGGGTAGGCAAAGAAATGGTCATTTTGATAAGGCCTCCAGTGACTGTAGTGCAGTGGTCTATGACTTGTGCGCTGAAATATTTTCCTAGCACCCATGGTCTGCTTGATCCTCAGAGCCTAGCACTGCATGGTTTTCATAGTGGTTCCTAGGCATCTTGTAGAAAACAGGCAAAGGTTCTGGATGCGTAAAGCCTCAATGATGACTGAGAGTCAAGCACCGTACTCTGCGCATGAGATGCTCGCTCTAGGGGCTCTATAGATAGACAAAATGTCTTGGTAGAAAGATGACTTTCTGACTGGAGACAAATGGCAAGAGAAAACGTTCTATTTCATTCAGAGCAATAGATGATAAAACTGTCTTGTTTACCTCCTTTTTTCTCTTGGGAGCAAGAACTGCATTCATTCACCCCTACCTGTAGAGCACAGAGACTGGGTCATAGTTGAACTTCCCACTAGCTGCTGGGTGCATTTCCTCTGCCTTCTGGTTTCTTTTGTTTATTGTTTACCAGGTTCTGTGAGGTCCATCTTTTGTGTGACTTGTCCTTTGTTCTTCTGAGACTGTGTGAAGCTGTCCACGCTGTCTGCCCTTTGTGCCAGCCTTCCTCTAAACAGTCAGATGCAAGAGAAGCAGAAAAGTCACCTTTCCCAGCGGTGCTATTGGTATTGTTCAAATATTGAATCTTTAATGTGAGAAGAAGGTATCAGATTCCTCTTTGTTTCATGGAAGTCACAACCACATTTTGAAAAGACTTATGGGAAGCTGGAGATTGTTTTAGGGTAAATACCGAGGAAAACATCTTCAGTTTATCTCAGGCTGCCAAGTCTCAGAACAAGTTCAGCTGCCTCTTTCTTGCCTCACAAGTGTTCCTTCCATGTATTTAAATGTCATTAACTGTATACTATGGAAGCATGTTTTAAGTAGAAAACGTGGCTCTGACAGTATGCGTGGATAATATCTAGATAGAAATGCAAATGAATCACTTGGTTTGTTAGATTTATAGGTCTTGGTTCTGGTCCCAAGTGACAATTCAATAAACTTAAACATTAAAATCAAATGCTTTGTTAGGTCTTTGCATTTTCAAAACTGAAGATTATAACTTATCATCTATTATCTAGCTTGTGTGTGTCATCTGTCCATCAGCTATTATCCGCTTGTCTTTCAGGTAACATCTGTCAATCTACATCCTCATTCAATATTTGTATCTTTTTAAAATCACAATTCTTGGGAACAGCTGAGAACAAATATCCTTGAATTTTTACTGATATTGAAATACTATAGTGAGACTAAGAAAACTGCAGACACACGGTATTAAAAAGTAGTCAGCCAGGGCGATACTTATTCTGTGTGAGTCAGTGTGTAGGTAAGGGCTGCCACTTTCCTCCAATGTCCTCATTTATCACATTAATTGACATTTCAAGCTTTGACAGAAGGTTGTCTGCCCTGTGAAATAACATTGTTTGCTTTTTTTTTTCTTTAAACCGAACCTGTTTTGTACTAGACGAAAACTCAAAATCAATGTGTTCCTTGTCAAACGCGGGAGGGTCAATGCTGTGGTTGTTTTTGTTCCCAAACAGTTATGTAACCGCGGGGACTTGTTTCTTTGCTTTCAGACTTGGTGCAAAACACATTAAAGTTAAACAATGGGCGGGATTCCCAAGAGCAGCCCTCACAAGTGTCCTTCTAGGTTTAGGAACCTCTGATTAGTTCCATCCTCGCGTGTGTGTGTGTGTGTGTGTGTGTGTGTGTGTGTGTGTGTGTGTGTGTGTTAGTTAGCTGGCACGATGCACTTCCCCAGGGTTGTGTTTCCTTTTTCCTGAGATTTGGCTAAGGGTAAAGGGTCGGAGTCACATGGATTGAAAGCATTTGATTGATGTCCAAGTCACCACTGTGGCTGGAGCCGCCTCCCCTCGGGTTGGGGCCGCGTGAGGCCGGAGCAGCGGGCCGGGCTGGGCTCCTGCTCTCCCGGGACTGTCCTGCTCTGAGTCCCGCGTGTCCCGCGCGCGCGCTGCAGCCAGAGCACGTCTTCTGCCCACACCCCGGCCTCGGGCCAGCATGTGAAGCTGCGCGCTCAGGCTGGGACTCCACGGAGGAGGCAAGTTTGCGGGCGGCAGCAGGCACAGGGCAGCGCACTTGCCCCCAGCCCCTCGCCCCGCCGGCCACCATGAGCGACGAAAGCTCCAGGGAAGCGGACAAGCAGCTTCGCCTGCGCGTGTGCGTGCTCAGCGAGCTGCAGAAGACCGAACGCGACTACGTGGGCACGCTGGAGTTCCTGGTGTCGGTGAGTGGCCGACCTCGCGCAGGGCACCAAGTCTGGAGCATTGTCTGCGCCAGCACCCGGCATCCATAAGGGTGACGCGGGGACCGCGGGGACCAGAGGACGGGCTTGAGGCTGAATGGGCGCAGAGTGGCCAGGGCCTTGAGGAACTCGCGTGGGAGAAGTCAACCTGCAGCCATTCTGCCTGTCCCATCTGCGCTTGATTTTCTTTATCCATCTCCTAGGGCAAATTTCATTGTGTCATTTTCCTTATCCCCTTTCTCTCGGCTCATATTTTGTGTAAAAGCTTTGATTTTCTGCCTCAATTTGCTACCTTCAGATACATGCAGTGTTTAAAAAGTCCTTGGATGTGGTGTATCCCAAGTCGGTTATTAGAGTCACCGCAGTGAAGTCCCTTTAGGTACAATCATTGAAATGTTGGATTCTGAGGGTGGGGGTGGAGGAGAAAGAGGCACGGGGTCACCGTCCCTGGCAGCTGTTGCATATTACAGCCACATGTGTGCGCCTCCTCAAAGCTCTACAATCTTCTTTCTCCTGATTTAAATCTGGCTTCCACTTGGGTCCTGGTCGCCTGTGCACGCTGACCACTTGAGAGCGGTGTCATAAAACTCGCCTCGCGTCCAACAACTTCATAGACCGGGCGGGAGCTGTTCGCAGATCCCAGTTTGACTCACTAGGATTCTGCCCCCAAAGCATTTCATTCAGTTTCAGAGCAGGAGAGGAGAAACTGTGGGAAAATGAACTCCTGAGACATCACCTAAGGATGGAATTTTCCTCGCTGAGGAAAATACAAAGAATTTACAGTCGGTTCCGGTCCATCCTGATACTTGTGGGAGCATCTTTCAGAAAAGGAGTTAAGCCCCACCCAGATCCTCAGTCTCTCCTTCAACGCTGTGTTCTATACTGCCCCCAAGCCCAGGTTCAAAGGGAAATGTTTCAAACACCGAACTTCCTCCCCAGTTTCCTTCACTCTGTAAAGTTTGTGCTAGCAGCAGCCACCCTGTAGAAATTCACTTGGCTGTGTCAGGAAGAACAAAGGCGCTCAGGTCTCAGGATGTGCATAAAACAAACTGGCTTCTTCTTCTTCTTTTTCTTCTTCTTCTTCTTCTTCTTCTTCTTCTTCTTCTTCTTCTTCTTCTTCTTCTTCTTCTTCTTCTTCTTCTTCTTCTTCTTCTTCTGGTTGTTTGGATTTTTTTTTGGGGGGGGGGGGACTGGGTTTCTCTGTGTAGCCCTGGCTGTCCTGGAACTCACTCTGTAGACCAGGCTGGCCTCGAATCCAGAAATCCACCGCCCAAGTGCTGGGATTACAGGCGTGCACCACCACCACCCAGCACAAGCTAGCTTCTCAAATTCAGTTTACCTAGTTCTTGGAGGTACACGTTTTGGGAGACTGCCCTGGTAAGCAGTGATAGGTAGAATGTGAAGGGTCTGAGGCATTCTTAGAGCCTTTCTGAAAACAGATGAAAGCCGGGACTGCCAAGGCTGCCAAAGCTGCAGAAACAGCAGTCTCAAAACCCAACCTGTTGATAATTATGTAAAATGTCAGTGTCTGCCTGGGACATGTCCCCAGTCCCAGCAGAGACAGGCAGGTGTCTGAGCTCAAGGCCAACCTTGTATACTGAGTGAGTTCCAGGACACCCAGGGCTACACAGAGAAAACCTGTCTCCAAACAAACAAGCAAGCAAACAAAGAAAACCAAAACACCTAAATACAAATAAAATGTTTTCCTTTGTATCGGAACACCTGATTGTTAGATTTAAAATCTCATTATTGCTGTGAGGCAAGAGATAATAGAAGTATAAAATCAATTGCATTTTCTTTTTAGAAATAGTAGTTTGCTCATTTATTTAGAAATTATGAGCTCTGCCTCTGTCCATTATGTGCATTTGCTTATCTTTTTATGCAAATGCACTTACTGGCCTCAATGTCTTTCTTTCCCTCCCTGTCCCTCCCCTTCCTTCCCTTCCTCTCTCTGCTTTTCCTTCCTCCCTCCCTCCTTCCCTTCCTCCCTCCCTCCCTTCCTTTTTTTCTTTTTGAGAAACAGCCTCATTCTGTGTGGCCCAGAGCTGGCCTGACACAAGCTGGGCCCTGCAGCCCAGCCTGGCTTCAGACTTGCTGGTATTAGAGGTATGAACTCCACGCTTAGTACCCTGGATATGATTTTAAAAATTCACTCTGGCTTCTTTTTGTCATAACTGCTCAAAAACCTAAAATCTATTCATAGTACATTCTTCAGTTTTCTCCTCAGGGAATTGTTTGCAGCAGCATTTCGTCCCCTTGAGTTTTGCTTGGTCATCTGTAGTTGATATGCTCCATTTGATTTTCAGATTATATTATGCTCATTTGAGCCAAAAGCTTAAAAATCCTATTGTTTGGGCTGACACTCTCCCTTCCAGGAACCCATTCTAAAGGAATGATAAGAAATGGAGACAACCAATAAAAGATATTTTTTATTTCAAAAATTAGTCAAAGTGTTGAACAAATTGACTAATAAATTCATTGCCAACGCTGAAAAATAAAAACCAAACTGACAGTTCCTTCTTAAATCATTTACAGATCTACCTTAGCTCACTGGCTTACATCTGTGCCTTAGCTTTAAGCTGACATAGTTGCTTAGCTTTCCTATCTTTATTAGGAAGAGGTAGAAAATACATTTAGCTTTACAAAAAAAAAAAAAAGTGTGTTTACACATTCCTACAAGTTGGCAAACAAAATGGTATTTCCTTAAGGAAAAGTCACAGCTGCAGAGCTTAGCAGAGCTTCCCTGGTCTTCCTAGTTCTGAATCCCAGGTCTTTTAAGGGGAAAGTACTTGCTTTTCTACACCCTCCCAGAGGCCCCAGTTTCCATCATAGTCTTTTTCCTATATAATAACATAGTATTATTTTTGTAGGCATTTCTCTTTAGTTACTATTCAGGGACACATTGTTTGCTTTCACTCAACTGGCATTCAGAGTGACAGGCACTTGTAGGAGTGTGCTATGCTTTTGCAGGATTATGTTGTTCTTGGAGAGCATGTTTTGCTGGGCTGCTCAGGTGGACCTTGAGCTAATCATCCTTTGAATGGTTATCCTCTTTTCCTTCCTGGGGTTACTGAAGGGTGCCACCACATGACTCACCTTTGTACTCGGTGGAGTCCTGGTGGGCTTCAAGACTCCATTTTCATTTTCCCATTCAGTATTTTCTGCTTTATGCCCATTCTACTGGTAGCTGAAGTAGTCGGTACCTTCATGTGTTGCCTTGGGTTTTGTTCTAGCAGACTGAGCGTAAGCTACCAGCAGACCAGACTGTTACTTGGTTTCCCAATTCCAATTCTGTGCAGTTCTTTTAATGTAATATGTGATGAATCAATGTTTACTGAGTGAATGAATGACTATATGAACTCTCCATCTTGTTTTATAAAGGACAATTCTTCAGCCATTCTTAAACTGTCAGTTTACTTTGCTCTGCACTATCATTTCCTATAACATGCTCTGAATTTTTGTTTTGATCATTGCTAAGTTACATGCTTTGCATAAATGTTCTGTAGATAAGATGGTAGAGAGTGACCTAATTTGCTTGTATTTTTCTTCTTACATTTGCTTGGGGAGTGAAATTTTGTGCTGCATTAGAAATACTAGAAAACACTTCTAGATAAATGGTTTCATTGAACTGATAACCAGTAGTTAATATCCTAGTCTGGACAATAATTGATGGCTTCCCTTCTCTTTTCCAGTTCATGCCACAGTACAGTATCATAGAGTGGACTGTGAAGGGGGACCCAGTGTGTGTGTGTGTGTGTGTGTGTGTGTGTCCCTGTTGCTCAGAAGGGCCTGTACTTGGTTTAATGCTTGGCCTCTACTCTATTGAAATTCTTAACAATTTTGTCTTTCAACTTAGGTTTTGAAAGTGGTGTCAGATGCTACCAGAGAGCAAAACCCCAGCAGGGCAGGTGCACAAAAGAGAGAACAAGTCTTGCATTTCTATACCTTTGCTAGATTTTTTCCTCCCAGCATTTAGAACAAGGGCTCTCACTTTTAGTTTTCACTGGTCCTGGAACACTGTATAGCTATTTCTCAGTGAGCTTGTGGAATTGTGGCAGGGTGACCATGTGATTTATGGTATAAATCAGGATGCTTGTAAGGGCCAAAAGACTGTCATTTCTAATCCCGGTGAGAAGCAGATGTGAGCTGGGATTGTCCCTGGCATGTTCTCTGGCACAACCATGCCATATTATGGGCTCACCGGGCAAAGACTTTGAGTATTGAATCTTACGAGAATAAATGATTTTGATATTTGTTGCCAGTTCAGGTTTTGATACCCTAAAATGTGAGTCCTGTCTGGTTTACTTCAGTCATTCCTCAAATTCTTAGGCATCTTTTTCCTCTCCAGTATATATTTTAAGAATAATAACATTTCTTACGGATGCTGTGCAGAGGACACAAAGTGCTTTAGATTTGTCCGTGGTCTGGCTCATGTGAGGCTGTGTTAAGTGGTTTATTTTACTTCTGCTGATGTTACAAAGAGCTAGGCAGATAGGTCCTCATTCGATTTAAATTTTTTCTTCTCTTACTCTCATCTACAGTTTTTTCCTATGTTTCTAGGTCTTTTGGCCTGGTGTTCTTTTGCAAAGTTGCATGTATCTATTTGTTTTTGTGTGTATGTGTGTACTCATTACTGATACTCTTGTAGGGGTCACAGGGCAGCTTGAGGGAGTTGGTCGTGTCTTTCCCTGATGTGGGTTTGGGGCACTGATTTCTGCCTTCTCAAGGCATCAGGCTTGGCGGCCAGAGCCTTTACCTGCTGAACCATCCCACCAGCAGCCTTATTCATGGTGTTCTGTCCTCAGGTAACTTGAAGGTGCTGAGAGAATTTTACATTTCCTGTAGTAGCCGCCATCACTTACATGGTGCCTCACAGCTCTCACTAAACATTTGCATTTTCTGTATCTGATTTGGTCTCTTAGCTTCTTGCAGTGGTGCTCTCTGGAGCTCCGGAGGCCCTCGCAAGCAGTGAAGGGAGCTGAATTTTATGGCTTCAGGCTCTCTACCTTGGCTTCTCCTGGTGTTCATATTTCTACCTTTGGCAAAGCAGTTAGAGAAGCCATTTTTGGCTAGATGATCCATTCCCAAAGACAGGGTGGGTTCCTTTACTGGCTCTGTGAGCTTTGTCAGTTGCAGGCCCTGGTGGAAACAAACACACCGACCAAGCAAAGGTAAAGCTGAATGAACTCACTGGAACACAATCTTTTCTAGTCCTGACCAGCTCTTCCAAGCAAACCCTCGTTGATTGGACATATTGTCCCTAATCCTTGTGTTTTGGACTGAATTATCTTCTTTCCTCCCCCAAAGTCACATGCTGAAGTCTTAATCCTGTGTTACAAAATCTCGCTGAATTTATAGACAACATTTTTAAAAGATGCAAATAAGTTTAAATGATGCTGTTAGGTAAGCCCTGAGCAGTGTGGTTGGGGTTCACAGGAGCAGTGATTTGAGCACACACAGAGATACCAGGGGTGCATGCAAGTGCACAGGGCCAGACCAAGGGAGAACATAGAGAGCAGGTGGCCATTTGCAAACCAGGAAGAGGTTCTTTCCTAAAAGTTTTTAAGTGAGGCAATTTGTTTTGGTGTAAACTATCAGTCTGGTGTTTTGTTTGAGCAGACTGCCTGGTTCTGTGGAGCTCCAACACTGAGGGAATGAAGAAAGCACCTATACCTAGTGAAGCTGGGACCAGGTAGCGTTCTTTACCCTCTGCTACCCTGATCACTGAAACTGGGAACCTCTTCCTGTTTGTTAGTTAGGTATAGTGTAGCGGGAGGTCTCTGGAGGCTAGAGGTCTCAGGCTGTGAACTATGGAAGAGGAGGAAGCTATAATTGCAGGTCTTGCACGTACTGATCAATCCTTCAGAAGTACGCATACTGGGACACTTGAGCGAAGCCTTGCCGTTTCTCTTAAGGCTGGCCCTATGGGAGATGGCTTTCCCAATGTCCCTTGGGCCAGTTTGTCTTTGACATGGACTTCCCATGTCAAGACACACATTTACCCTGAGCTCCCTCTGCTCCTTACTGCAGCCTGAGAAGACAAATACTGTTTATGTTAGGCACTGGAGATACAAACAGAACTTAAGCACACTGTATTGGAGTAAAAAGAAAAATGCACAGATAAGTACAGTTGTGTGTTGGAGCTGAAACGTTGGTGCCATATACAACAGGTAATAGATACACTGAGGGACACACTCAGTCTAGGAGTAAGGGCAGTTTTATACAAGTGTTTATACAAGTTTTATTCAGGGCCAGAGGTGGCCCTGAAGGATGAGGAAGACTGTGATAGATTAGGAGGAAGATTGTCTCCCAAGAATAGGGGCATGTGTGCTGTGGTACTGGTGTGGATAAACCTGGCACTCTGGCAGTGCTAAAAATTTCCTTGTGACTAGAGGGAAATAAACTCTATCATGCTTTTTGGTATTGGTGGAGATGAAGTAAGCTGGTCCTGTTTGAGTGAATTACGGCTCATAAGGAATCCTACTTTAACAACTAGGCCTTAGTGATCACTGTGAAGAGACCGCAGTTGTGTTGGTAATCTGCAATTCAGAAAATGCCAAGGCATGGAGAAGGGGCAGTGTTTCACTTGGAGACTTGGTTTCTTCTCCCTTTTTATCGATTCCCCCAATTTTATAGTCTCAAAAACATGACAAAGGCTGCTCCCTATTCCTTTGAATGTGGCACTGGTTAGAAGTTTAGCTAAGTTGGTACTGTTTGCTGAGAGAGTGCTGCTGGTCAGTAGTCACAGAGGCTACAACAACACACAAACATAGTCTGATTTGTGCCAGGCTCTCGGTGAAGCAGGGCTGCTCGCTGAGTCTCTATTCCTGCTCTAATTTGCTCCTTCACTTTGAGATGGGTCTCCCTGGCTGAGACTCCTTGCTGACGCCTGGGATCTTGGAGTGATTCTCCTAACAGTGTTTAGGGAAGCATGGTGCCAGTAGCCAGCATGTGATAAGTCAAGAGAGACTATGTTTTATGTAGCGTGTTCTCTTTTAGCCTGATGGTTTCATCTAGATTCCTTACTGTAGTAATGCCATTGGTATTAGAATAGTATCTATTGAATTCAGATTTGTTTCTAGGAGAAGCTGTTCAGAGTTTAGGAACAACTGGTTACATATTAGCCATTTTTTTGCCATCGTATAATGTACAATGTCTGATATAAGATGGAAGGATTGGAGAAGATTTAAAACAAGCAAATAAACAGCAACAACAAAAACTCACAAATAAAACCACACACACACACACTCACACATACATACCTCATTCAACAGCTGTGGGACAATTTTGGGGTAAAACCTTTGGTTTTGAGTTCACTAAGAAGGGCAAATGGAGTATGCTGGAGAACATGGGACAGTGCTAGGTCTGTAGGTATACTGACTAGATGGGTAGAGCCATTAATGAAGAATAAAATGCAAGGGACAGACAAGCATGGGGGAGGGCAATTAATCTGGTTTTGGATGTTTGGCTGATTTACAAATTCCACTATGGTTTTTGAGAAGAGGACTGTGAGACCTGAGACACTTTGAACAGGAGGTTTAGACCTAGAAGTTAATCTTGGATGAGAAGTATTCAAGTCTTGGAAGAGATTGCACAAGGAGACTATTTAGAGGAGAAAACCAACAAATGAAGGAGGGTAAGATGCCACTGTTCAAAGGACGGTTATGGTACGTGGATGACTTTGACTGGCCATTTAAGACTGAAACAAAAAAATCCAGGGGTCAGTAGGTGAGGAAGGGAGAGGAGGAGGGCGTGAGGGTAGGCAGGGGGAAGTTTGTCCCAATGTCAAGAAAGGGTCTTGTTACCAGAAGAAAAGTCTGAAAAGAAGGAATAAGTTGAGACATGAGACATAATGGGACACGAGGAAACTTTTTGAGCTGTTTGGTGATAAATACGAAGACAGAAATAGTAACTGTGTTAGTTACTGTTTTTACAGGTGCAATAATCTCTGTTAGTATACAACTTAAGGGGTGGAGGTTTTGTTTTGGCTTTCAGTTTGAGGGAACACAGCCCATCTTGGTTGGGAAGAGCCCAGTGGCATGAGCAAGAGGCTGCCGGTTGTCTTTCATTGGCTGTCTGAAAGTAGAGGACAGGAAGTGGGATGGTAAAACCCTCAAGGCCCGCCCCCAACCCATCTCTCAAGGCACGCCTCTTCCCTCTCTCAAGGCACACCCCTGACCCTACCCTTTGACAAGTGCCTGTTTTCTCCTGTGGGGCCTCAACTCCTGAAGGTTCCACAGCCTTTTAAATGAGCGCTGCTAGTTGAGGAGCAAGTGTTCAGATTGCTGAGCACGTGGAGACATTTGCATTCAAACCAGAGCAGTAGTACATGGATATCTTTGTCCAGAGATGTTTAAAGAAGTGGAATAAAGTTAAGGAGAAGGAAGCCAGCAGAGAAACAAAAGTGAACAACAACTAAACAGATGTTATTAAAGCTGGGACATGAGTCGGCTGTCACGTGCCTGTGACCGCTTCCTGTGCTGCTAAAATGGGGCAGCCTGCGGAACCCACCACTCATCAGGTGAGTCATGGGGAGGGCCTCTGCAGCACTGGAAGATGAGGCAGGCACTAGATAACATCCAGAAGCCTCCCTGCCCCAGAACATACCCAATTTAAAGTACCATTGCCAATGTTCACAGTGAGTAGGTTGTTTCTTGAGTGTTCTTGAGTGTAACCACACCCTCTGTTTGCAGCTGGAACTAGGCAGCCTGTGAAGCACCAGAGGCCTGGCCTCTATACTGTAGTGCTGATTGCATGCCCAGGTCAGGGACAGGAAGCGACCTGGAGGCCTGGCCTCTATACTGAAGTGCTGATTCCATGCCCGGGCAGGGACAGGGAGTGACCTGGAGGCCTGGCCTCTATACTGTAGTGCTGATTGCATGCCCAGGTCAGGGACAGGAAGCGACCTGGAGGCCTGGCCTCTATACTGTAGTGCTGATTACATGCCCGGGCAGGGACAGGGAGTGACCTGGAGTCCTGGCCTCTATACTGTAGTGCTGATTACATGCCCAGAGCAGGGACAGGGAGTGACCTGGAGGCCTGGCCTCTATACTGTAGTGCTGATTCCATGCCCAGGGCAGGGACAGGGAGTGACCTGGAGGCCTGGCCTCTATACTGTAGTGCTGATTCCATGCCCAGGGCAGGGACAGGGAGTGACCTGGAGGTCTGGCCTCTATACTGTAGTGCTGATTACATGCCCAGAGCAGGGACAGGGAGTGACCTGGAGGCCTGGCCTCTATACTGTAGTGCTGATTCCATGCTCAGAGCAGGGACAGGGAGTGACCTGGAGGCCTGGCCTCTATACTGTAGTGCTGATTGCATGCCCAGGGCAGGGACAGGAAGCGACCTGGAGGCCTGGCCTCTATACTGTAGTGCTGATTGCATGCCCGGGGCAGGGACAGGGAGTGACCTGGAGGCCTGGCCTCTATACTGTAGTGCTGATTGCATGCCCGGGGCAGGGACAGGGAGTGACCTGGAGGCCTGGCCTCTATACTGTAGTGCTGATTGCATGCCCAGGGCAGGGACAGGGAGTGACCTGGAGGCCTGGCCTCTATACTGTAGTGCTGATTCCATGCCAGGGCAGGGACAGGGAGTGACCTGGAGGCCTGGCCTCTATACTGTAGTGCTGATTGCATGCCCAGGGCAGGGACAGGGAGTGACCTGGAGGCCTGGCCTCTATACTGTAGTGCTGATTCCATGCCCAGGGCAGGGACAGGGAGTGACCTGGAGGCCTGGCCTCTATACTGTAGTGCTGATTGCATGCCCAGGTCAGGGACAGGAAGCGACCTGGAGGCCTGACCTCTATACTGTAGTGCTGATTCCATGCCCGGGCAGGGACAGGGAGTGACCTGGAGGCCTGGCCTCTATACTGTAGTGCTGATTGCATGCCCAGGTCAGGGACAGGAAGCGACCTGGAGGCCTGGCCTCTATACTGTAGTGCTGATTACATGCCCGGGCAGGGACAGGGAGTGACCTGGAGTCCTGGCCTCTATACTGTAGTGCTGATTACATGCCCAGAGCAGGGACAGGGAGTGACCTGGAGGCCTGGCCTCTATACTGTAGTGCTGATTCCATGCCCAGGGCAGGGACAGGGAGTGACCTGGAGGTCTGGCCTCTATACTGTAGTGCTGATTACATGCCCAGAGCAGGGACAGGGAGTGACCTGGAGGCCTGGCCTCTATACTGTAGTGCTGATTTCATGCTCAGAGCAGGGACAGGGAGTGACCTGGAGGCCTGGCCTCTATACTGTAGTGCTGATTGCATGCCCAGGGCAGGGACAGGAAGCGACCTGGAGGCCTGGCCTCTATACTGTAGTGCTGATTGCATGCCCGGGGCAGGGACAGGGAGTGACCTGGAGGCCTGGCCTCTATACTGTAGTGCTGATTGCATGCCCGGGGCAGGGACAGGGAGTGACCTGGAGGCCTGGCCTCTATACTGTAGTGCTGATTGCATGCCCAGGGCAGGGACAGGGAGTGACCTGGAGGCCTGGCCTCTATACTGTAGTGCTGATTCCATGCCAGGGCAGGGACAGGGAGTGACCTGGAGGCCTGGCCTCTATACTGTAGTGCTGATTGCATGCCCAGGGCAGGGACAGGGAGTGACCTGGAGGCCTGGCCTCTATACTGTAGTGCTGATTCCATGCCAGGGCAGGGACAGGGAGTGACCTGGAGGCCTGGCCTCTATACTGTAGTGCTGATTGCATGCCCAGGGCAGGGACAGGGAGTGACCTGGATTTAAATCCTGGTATAGAAACTTGCCCATGTCCTGTAAAGGCCAAGGGCCTTCCAGGAGGCTAGAGGGTGGACTGTTCTAGGAAACAATGGATGCTGTGAGGCCACGGAAGGAAGGGAGTTAGCAAGGGGTGCTGGGGGAAGGGAAGTTGAAGATTTCTACCTGTGGCCTCCCTTTTCCTGTGATGTTAAGTGCTAGGTTTCTGTCTCGTGTTCTGCTTGGGTTGTTTGCTTTCACGGAGAGTGAAGTACCCTGGAGAGAATAGTAAAGATATAGAACATGCACATTCAGGAGCAGGAAAGCACTAAACTTGGGCATCTGAGCCTCCATGCATGGCTGTCTTTGTAGGTAATGTTCGAGACCTGAGTTAGAATCCTCAGAACCCATGTGAAAATCAGATAATACAAGTGATTGCACTGGGAACTCCTGTGGGGAAATGGGAGTATGAGACAGGAGAACCCCCTGAGGGCCAGCTAGCCTGGCTTATGTAGTGAAAACAGCAGAGACCCTTTCTCAGACAAGGTGGAGGGAGAGGACCAACGTCCATGGTTGTCCTATGACTTCTGCACTGAATCCTTGCCACACCCCTTCACAGGTAAGAATATGTGTACACACACTGCTGATTTCAATAAGAATGGAACCTTAGGCTCACATGTTTAAATGTCCGTGCCTAATTGGTGTTTGGGAAGGATTAGAAGGTGTGGCCTTGCTGAAGAAGGTATCTTACTTAGGGAGTGGGGCATGGGCGGAGGCGGTACTTTGAGTTCAAAGGCCCACACAACTTCTAGTTAGCTTTGTCTCTCTCTGCTTCATGCTTGTGAACTGAATGCAAACTCTGAGCTACTTCTCCAGCATGTCATGTCTGCCTGCCTTCCTGCCTGCTGCCATGCTCCCTGACATGCTGATATTGGACTCTAATCCCCTAGAACCATGAGTCCTAATACATGCTTTCTTTCATAAATTCCCTGGTTATGGCGTCTTACCATGCCAATAGAAAGTAGCCCACAGGATACAACACACACACACACACACACACACACACACACGCACGCACACACGCACACACACACACACACACACACACACACATTAAAAACATACACATACAAATGAGTTATCTTGTAGGGTTATGGGGTCTCGTGTCTGGCTCTGGGAGGCAGGATGTGGGAAGTCAACACTGCTTACCCTATGCTGGCTGGTGCTGTACTGTAGAAAAGCCCTGGGACACCACTTTGGGTGTGGGGAAGCACAGTCTGAGGTGTTGGACAGCTGGAGCTGGTTTGGGGTTCCCTGGGCCTATGGTGAGGCTGGGACCATCAGAGTCTCAGGCTCCCAGGTGCTTCTGGAAGCTGTGGAAGAGTTGAGAACAGAATGGAGTGGGGACCTGTGGGCTGGACCTAGCTCCTGCTGGTCCTGAAGGGGAGAGTCTTTGGCTTGTTGATGGTTGACTTGGGTTTGTCTTGAGCTTGGTGGCTGCCATGGCTGGGTGTGCAGAGTGGCCTTCTATGGGAGATTAGACAGTGACTCTATAGGTGAAGGCCTTCTCCATGGCTCCCCATGGTGGATCCTGATGAAAAGAGGCAGTTCATGGTTTTAAGGCATTTATTGTCATGTTGGAAAGTGGATGTGTAAAACCATACCCCACTTCTCAGGGTGGACTTGAGGTTGAATACCTTTTGCAGAGAGGAAGA
This sequence comes from Apodemus sylvaticus, assembly GCF_947179515.1. Taxonomy (NCBI): domain Eukaryota; kingdom Metazoa; phylum Chordata; class Mammalia; order Rodentia; family Muridae; genus Apodemus; species Apodemus sylvaticus. The sequence goes on along the minus strand of NC_067474.1, from coordinate 10,255,024 downwards.
GTGTCTGGGAAGGAAAACTTAATGAGGTAACTTAAAGGCCCTCCAGGCCTTTAGCTACCTCATTAAAATGGAGGTCTGTCTTGAGCCTATGTGAGAAGAGGTCATGTCCTCTTCATGTGAAGGGACTTAGGGTGTTGCGCTTACATGGCTGATGGCTACAAATCTATGGGGGGCTGTGGCTAGTGACGGGCCTGGTGCCCAGGAACAGGAGAAGCACCTACAATCCCTTCAGGGTTTCCAGGGTTTCAAGTTCAACTGCAATGTAGTCCTTTCATGTTCCCACATTATCTGAGAACAGGTACAATTAAATTGTCTCTCATACTTTTATCAATGTATTGTCGAGGGCTCTTTTACCACATACTTAGTATTGATAGCAAATAAAATCTTATGTCTGTGTTTTTACACATTAGTTTGACTTAAAACCTGTTTTAATCTGCATAAATTCTTCTACATTATATTTATTATGTATTGAATCTCGATAGAGAAGAAATCTTATTATTTTCCAAGAGGTTTACCAATTCAAAACTTTTTACATTATTAGAGTTGTATTTGTTATATGAAAATTAATATCTTTGATTTATAAAATTATCACTGTAATCCCAGGAAAATATCCTTAGGAATGTTTTACTGCTTAAGACTGCCGGCAACTCACATTCCTATTGCATTGTGTTTTAACAGTGAATTCTGAGACATCTAATATGAATATTTTTCTGTCCTTTCACTCATGTAAATAATTTCTACCCAGTAATTCAATAAGGGTAACGTTAAGAAAATTGAACATTTTAATGGAATTCTTGCTTTGAGACTTGGGTTTTCTTGGGTAAGTTTGTTGTCTTTCTGCCTTACCCATGTAGCTCAGCATTGTGAACAAAAGGGGCCCATATTGCTGGAGACAGTCTATGCCAAGGACATCGTGTTTTCTCACTGATACAAAATACATACTTTCCATGAAAAGGCAAACCCTTCATTTGAAAAGGTTAAATCATCTAATTCTTATGATAGTATTCCAGCGAGTTAAATTTAGAATGCTGATAGGGAACATTCTCTGGGTTTACAGCAAAAGTTAGTGACATGGACTGCTGGTGCCAGGCATCTTTACTCTTTAATAGTGTTATCTCCTTCAGTGAAGGATGGACTAAGATGCAGCTTAGCTGCCACTGTGGCCTTTGGAAATATCTCGGGAAGTTGTTCTCTTGCCAGAACTGGAGACTTTGTCGATGGCAACACATTTTCAGAGGTTGTGCAAGAAATGAGGATGTTTCTTTTAATGCCCTGCAATGCTGCACACTGGCCCTCTTTCCATGGTCCCGAGGAATTTCAGCTTTTCCTTATTTGTGACTGTTGCCCCAGAGAAGGAGTTCTTGGGATTCCAGAAATGGCACCTTTTTTTTTTATACTGCTATCTTTCTGTTAATCATGACAAGGGTGGGGTCTAGGGAAAGATTCTGTATTCATTCACCCATGAGCTGGTTCTTGTTAGTATTCCAAGATTATCATATTCATTCACCATCATCTCAGAGGTCAATTCTAAGGGTAGAGCAGACTTTCATTTAGTATTAGCTTTAATGTATGTTTATACCTTATGTAGAAACCTGTTTTTATATTTCTTCACAATTTATTTTGACTATGTAGACATGGGTTCATCTCTATATCTTTGAACCTTTTACTAAAAAACAAAACAGAACCCCTCCAAATCCACCCTGGAAGTGCCTTCTGACTGCCTAAACACTCATTATTCTTTTATTTAGTGATGAACACTTTTACCTCTATGCAAGACTTATATGAAAGCCATATCTCATGTTGCAGATTTCCTTGTAGGTAAGAGAAGGGATTTTTACTTTTAGGTTGTTGCATGGTATTGTGAACAGAAGTGACAATAGGTAGTTTCTAACTATATAGTAAAGGGTGGGAAATTTCCTTTTTTCCTTTTCTCTCTGATTTCTTCCTGGCTGGTATGAGGATGAGGTGGCAGGCACTGAAGCAGCCACTTTGGACCGTGAAATGTAAGACACATGTTGGGAACAGCAGAGGAAAAGAATAGAAGTTGCTCATTTCAGGGCTAGCTCATTTGTGTCAGATGAAATGAATCAGTATTTCTGTAAACGGCTGTGAAATCATCACATTTGGATTCTGAGCTTTCCTTGAGTTGCTCAGATCATCTCTGAATTGACCCAACTTAATGTATTTTCTAATTCTTGCTTAATTGAATTTTTAGAAGTTCTTCTCTCATCCACTACATCCTGACTGAACTCTCCCTCCCTCCTCTCCTGCTAGGCTGTCTCATCTGTTCCCCACATCCACCCTTCCATTTCCTGTTAGAAAAAAAGCAGGCTTGTCAGGACTATCAACCAAACATGGCATATTTGACTGTGTTTATCATCATAATATTTTTAGTTAATTTTTAATTTGAATCATTTTTTAGTTCAGTCCTGGTGTTCGTGGATTATAGCCAAACTGAATGGTTAAATGTTTTTCTACAGATGTACTTTAGGGATTTATCTTAAGAAAAAGAATAGTGCTTAAATTATAAAGTTTGTATATACTTATTTTTTTCTTAGACTACCAGGATGTCGTGTTTATTGTGTATATTAGGAAGGATATTTTTTCAGCTGCTTTGACCTAGACCAAATACCATCAGGTTGAACAGTGCGAGGGTCTTGAGAATGGGAAAGCCATATGTTGTCATTATGGGCGTTCTGCATCCTTTGAGGTCTGGTGAACATTTTGACGCTATGTCTAAAGGTGGTCCAGCAGCATCACATGCTCAGCTGCACCAAGTTACTCAGAGATCTTGGTTCTCTCTGTTACTGCTCTGCTAGCTCCCAAGAACTAGTGAAGCCACAGTGTAGGATGTGAACCCAACATTCCCGTTTACATGGTTTCTCTGGGTGGTTCCAATGTGCAGAAAACATGGGGGAAGCAGAACACTGGATTTTGGCATCATTTACATGCTTGATGTTGCCTTGTCAAGATCCCTTTCATATCTTGACTCTCAGGGAATGGGAGGTAGGAGACAAAGAGGACGGCACAAACTCCCTCTAAGGATGTGACCCAGATATCACACATGTCACTTTGACTGTTGTCCTTGTGTCCAATAACATGGCCAAAGCAGCTGTGAGGGAAACAGGAAAATATGTTGAATAATCAGATAGCCTTGTGCCCTGCTAGAATATTGGAGAGACAGAGAATAAATACAGAGGGGAACATTTTGTGCCCGGTGACAGTTTAGTCTCAGAGCCTTAGAAAATGATCAATTTTTAAGCTTGAATTTCTATACTCTAAGAATTTCCTGTGAGAATATAATTATTTCTCTCCTGTCTTCTGACCCACACAGATATTTATGTCTTATGTAAGGGTTTTCATCAGTTTGCTTTATGTGATGGCTACTTTTGGTTCAACTTGATACACTTGGGAAGAGGGACTTGGGCTGAGAAACTGGTCTGTGGGTATGTCATATACTTAATTCATAGAGAAAGATCTAGCCCACAGTTGGGTAGTATATCGCCAGGCAGGGTAGCCTAGGCTGTATTACAAAGCAAGCTGAACCATGTTAGAGGGAATGGACCAATTAATGACATTCCTCTGTGATTTCTGCTTCAGTTATCTGCCTTGGGTTCCTTCTATGATGGCCTGCAACTTGTAAGCTATATAAAGTTAATTTGGTCATGGAGTTTATCACAGCAACACAAACCAAATGAGAAACCTCCATGGGAAAACACCGGGACATTTGGAGATTTTTTTTTTTTTTTTGTAATTCTTAGAATGTTCTGGCATCTCCAGAGAATATGACACAGAATATTCATCATTAGGTATTATATGTTTGTTGTTGTATCCTGTGTTGCAGCTCACAACATGCATAAATATTAATAATGGTAAATGGATGTCTGTGTGGATAAGATATACGGAAATAATTAAATTTTCACAGTAACTTCTTAGAGTGTAGAAATCCAAGAATTAAAAGCCAGAGAATTTTTAGGGGGTCAAAAGAGAATTCTAAATAAATCCTTTCTGTAGCTGTTACAGAGCATATCGCCCATGATCTCCAGGTTTTTCTGATTTGTGGGAAAGGTTTGATCAATCTGGACTAGGAAAAAGAGGCAAATGTCAGGATGGGGAATAGAACTTGTTGACTTGGGAAGTGTAGAGGTGATTCAAGAGGGGAGGATTGAAGGTGGTTCATCTTAGGCAAACTCTCAGGAGCAAGTGGGTGGCAGCAGCTGCTGGTTGACCTGAGATGGTCAGAACCAGGCAACCACTCAGCTGTGATCCTGAAGTCAGTATGTGCTGGCCTCATGGAAACAAGAAGGCACGGTGAACCTTCTACAAACAGATGATCTTGGTTCTCCTGTTGAATATCTGTTAATACACATCATTAAGATTGCTGGTTTCCATTTAACTATTCTTGGGTCAAGTTTAGATCTCTGTGTACTTAGTGTTTTCTCACAGTGTTGAATCTTTGGTTTTGGTTTAAATATAACTCTTGTCTTTAGCCTACATATAATTAAATCATGAAGTAAAATTAGTGTGTGTGTGTGTGTGTGTGTGTGTGTGTGTGTGTGTGTATGTATTCTTGTGAGCTCTTCATTTGGTCAATTTTCCATATGTTGCTTTAGCAAAAATTTAAAAAGTAATTTAAATATAAAGTCATTATTAAGATGACCATTATGCCTCTAAGTGTCCTCTATGCCAAGTAGTTTGTATTTCTTGATAGGCTGGATGAGGAGAAGATTGATAAACAGGTCAACTAAGACTATTTCTTTAGTTTCTATTAAAAGCAGCTTAAGTATGTTTTCAGAATTTCTGAAAGGTGTTGAGAAATGGGTAAGTATAGCTTCCAGTTATAACATGAGAAGCTGATGCTTCCTCTTTGTGTAATAGGATCGTTTCTATATGGTGAAATTAAAATATTTAAAATAGTATATGTATTATGTATGTATATGTATCAGAATGCTCATGCCATGGGACATATATAGAAGTCAAAGGACAACTTTCAGGAAGAAATTTTCTCCCTCCCTCTTGCTGGTCTGAGAGCAAAGCTCAGGCATTTGGGTTTGGTGACAAGGGCCATTTCATCAGCCCAGTAGAGTGAAGTCTTTGAAGGTAGAAGATTGTCCCAGTTACTTTTTGGTTGCTGTGAAGAAACACCATGACCAAGGCAACTTATGAAGGAAAGAAAACTTTTAGTAGGTGCTTGCATACAGTTTCAGAAGGTTTTTCCATGGTCATTATGAAGGGAAGCATGGTAGCATACAGGCAGGCAGACATGGCACTGGGGAGTAGCTGAGAACTTGAATTTTATCCACAAGCAACAGGTATAAATGGAGAGAGACTAGGGCTGGCTTGGCTTTTGAAACCTCAAAGGTCACCCTTAGTGACATATCTCCTCCAACAAGGCCACACCTTCTACTCCTTTCTAAATAGTTGACCAATTGGGAACCAAATATTCAAATATATGAGCCTATGTGACTGTTCTTATTCAAATTATCACATAGAGAATCCTTTGAGACTTAAGATTCTTTCAAATAGTGCTAGAGATAAAGCCATGGTAGGCAAGAGCTCTACTCCTTAGCTGTGGGATTTAAAACTTTAAAGACTTTTCCATAAGGCTGAGGCAGGTTTAAGGAACATGGTCATTGGAATAGTAAACAGTTCAGAATTTAGTACTTTGATGTTTAAACTCAGTTTAGAATAAACATTTCTGTAGTTGGGTATTTGGATGAGAGTTAGGTTTCCTGGCATTTTTGAAAATCTAAGCAAACCTTTACTGAGAGTTGTAGAATGTCAGCTAGTATGTATGGGTGTTTTTATTAGAACAAGAAAAAGCCTGCTTATTGGACTTAAAAAATGTATACATACTTCCTATTTTGTATTATATGTTTATCCTACAAATATTTGTTATCTAGACTGTCAGAATTCAAGGGTATAAGTTCTTTATTATAGTCTATATTTTTGTTTAGACTATAACATGTAGTAAAATTCATATTAATTTTAAAAATAAATAACATGAAACATTAAAATTCTGTTTTTTATAAAAGCCACAAAATGTAACCAGAGTGATTTATTGTTGTTGTCATCATTGTTCATGTTCAAATCAACTCTGTTGGTTTTTATTGGGGGATTTTATTTTCAGTATTTCATAGTTTATAGTCAAGGCAATTAAACTAATGTCTCTAATATGTTCATAGTATGATTTTTTAAGAATTATTTTTAAAAGCATGTGTCTTAGTTTTCTTTGCCTCTATTCTATTCTATTCTATTCTATTCTATTCTATTCTATTCTATTCTATTCTATTCTATTCTTTTTTTCAACAGAGACATCAATGTAGATTCAGCTGGCTTTAAACTCTTTATTTTGGGGCTGGAGAGATGGCTCCACAGTTAAGTGCACAACTGCCTTTCCAGAGAACTGAGCTTTGATCTAGCACCAACATGGTGGCTCAGATCTGTCTGTAAGGAATGTGGTGGCTTACATCTGTAAGTCCAGTTCTAGGGAGTCCAACAACCTTGTGTAACCTCTGCCATCACAGTGAGGTTACAGTACAGACCAAACTCCCATACCCATGGAATAATGAAATAATGAATTTCATTATTTCACCAAACACAAAATCCCCAACAACCCATTATCCTCATGCCTCAGCCTCCCAAATCCTGGGATTACACATTTGGCATATGACACCCAGCTGGGGCCAGATTCTTAATGTTCTAGAACATATTTATTGAGCACAGAATTCGTTTCTATTATTGTTGTAGACTTGAAGAACATATGACTGGCAAGAATAAAAACCTTTCTATTTACCCATTACTTTGTATCCTAGCCTAAAATACCAAATGATAAGTAAACCAAAAATTCCTGTTTCATAGAACACTGGAAGAAACAAGATAAACAAATCAAACATAGAATATGTTTAGATATTCTAAGTGCCTACAAGAGTAAATCAAGCAGAGAAAAGGAATAGAGGTAGGGGTGTGTGTGTGTGTGTGTGTGTGTGTGTGTGGTTGGTATTTTATGTAAGGCAAGAAGGCACACATTGATTTTTTCTGTCAATCTCTACATATATATGAAGGTAACTTTTCTTTTCTCAGTTAACTGAAATAGTCAGTATTCTGGAGGAACATACTACTTTAACCTCTTAAGTCTTCAGTATGACTATAAGGCAGATGTGAGATAAACTCCAGCTACACTCCAGCTATACAGTTAATAGGACAGTCTAGGAAAAGCCTGGTGCCTCAGAGATTTAAGGATGTACGTGGACAATTCCTTATTGGTCTCTTCTTCTCTTCTCTTCTCTTCTCTTCTCTTCTCTTCTCTTCTCTTCTCTTCTCTTCTCTTCTCTTCTCTTCTCTTCTCTTCTCTTCTCTCCTCTCCTCTCCTCTCCTCTCCTCTCCTCTCCTCTCCTCTCCTCTCCTCTCCTCTCCTCTCCTCTCCTCTCCTCCCTTCCCTCCCCTCCCCTCCCCTCCCCTCCCCTCCCCTCCCCTCTCCTCTCCCTCTCCTCTCCCTCTCTCTCTCCTCTCCTCTCTCTCTCCTCTCCCTCTCCCTCTCCTCTCCTCTCCTCTTCTTTTTTCTCTTTTATTTTTGTAGCTTGACTTCAATTTAAGGGGAAAATATATAGTTTTTTGGAGGTATAAACTATAAATATGCTTTCTCATTCTACTATAGATTTATACCACGAGGAGCAATGTTTTCTTTGAGACAGGGTCTCATTATGTAGTCTTAGCTGGCTTTGAACTCACTGTGTTGATCACTTGAATTAAAAGAGATCTGCCTGCTGTTACCTCTCTGTCTCCTGAGTGCCAAGACATGTCTACCACCACACCTGGCCAAGACCCTCTTTTGTGGGTAGCTTTGCTCATCAGTTTTCATACCCTAGCAGCTTGGTGCCTAGTGGGAACTGAAGTCAGTCTTCAGATTCCCAGCGGTGTGAACTCTGTAGCATGTGCCTGGTTGGCTGACAAGCTTCTATGAGGAAGGGAATTCTCTAGCAAGTGAGTATCTCAGCCTTGAATGAGTAGGGGAAGGGGGAGGCTTACCTTGAATGTGCTGCAGAACCTGGAGGCTGTTTTATGAACATTACCCAGGATCATCCCCAACACTGTCCCAAACCAGTATGTGACATGCTTTCACACTAACTATTTAAGGCTTTTCCTTGGTAGGAAAGAGGAAGGGAGAATTTTTCAAGCCCTCCCATAATTTTTAGGTTGTTGTCTGCTGATCGCCCTATGGAAGTCACTCCCTTGGGATGATAGGCATTTGTATGCAGTCCTCTGGGTCCTACAAACTGTTACTAGGAACAACTGCCAGAGGCAAACTGAGGGGAAAGGCCACTTAAGTAGTATGAAAAACATTCCTTTTCTGCTCAGCATCCTGGGTCCTTGATTCCTGCTGAATTTTTTAGAGGCTGGAAGATAGATTAGAAATACTTCTGGAATTAGTTCTGTAAATGAAGTCTTAAAAGTGGCCTTTTGTAGAGCTTTGTGCTTCAGTTCACACAGAAAGATGCGAATAGGTTTATTAGGATCATCATTACAAACTTAAGAATGGGACTTGGTGAGTGATTATACTGATATGGAGTTTTTAAATGTATCACTGAGGGGAAGGGAGTTTGTTGTCTGTGCTTTTTTGATAAGGTTTTGTGCTTTCCTCTTCCGTTTTTCTCTGAGGAGACCTTTCATGGCTCATACATCATACAAGTTAAAAGGAAGTGCAAACACAATTAGCCCAGAGAGTTGCAATCCTTTCCAGCCCCTTCTCTTTTGTGCTATTTGTGACTTGTCTGCCTGATTGTTTCAAAGTAAGGAAAAACTTAGATTTCTTATCTATACTTTATCAAGGAAACTGATTTTGACTGTGGTGTGAACCTGACAAACAGGGGCTAAACTCACCCTGACTGCCAGGGTACCCAACTCATCATGACAGGCAAGCCAGTATATGCTGGTGTACTTAAAAGGTGATGCTTGCCTAACGAAACACTGGAGTATCAGAAATCAGATATGTAGCATCTCTTTAATTCTTTAAAAATATGTCTAAGCCCATGTGTAGCTTGACTTGGAGGCTTTGTGATTTGTCTGCTGTGTTCCTTATTGCTCATCTGGACTGTCATTTGGTGTCACTCCTGCCAGCGTCGGATGACTACGTTCCTGAGTGATAGAGGCTCATTAGCCATCAGAGCAGAGTGCACCGTGCGTGTGGTCAGGGTTATCATGGAGAAGACAGGCTGGGCTCAGGGTTTAAGTCTCAGATTCTAAGATCGTATCTGTTCCTGCCTGGGAGTTACAAAGGAACAGGAGTTAGTGGTTAACCCAGCTTAAGGTCTGTGGTCTAGGACTATGCAGACAGTGCGACAGATTTGTAGTATCTTTGCCACCCTTTAGACTTAGGACATGTATGTCCTATTGCTTAGCCTGTCTTGACTTGTTCTGGTTTGCTACCCCTCCCCCCACTCCCTCCTTTCCCCCAAAGGGAAGAGCCTGGGTAGACAGTTTTTCTGGAGTGCCTGTGTAGCTTGGAGTTAGACTTTAGGCTTGTGAAAAAGTTCAAGGGACTAACTATCTCCAGAGGATAAGGCTTAGATCTAATAACTGTAACGCATATAGAGATGCAGTGTGATTGTGTTGTACTTACTTTCATAGGAGAGTAAAGTAATTATTTGATGTAGCTGTTTTGTAGTTGCTCTTCCTAGGCCATTTTTCACCTAGGAAGGCTTATTAATGTTTTATGATTATTGAGTAATTTAGAAGAATATTTACCACCCACAGGACTTCCTTTAATAAATCAAATCAGATCCCATCTGGAGATGAAGCCATTAAGTAAGGCTTGGGGATCTGTCGGGTTGCTTGAAGGGAGCTCATTATTTTGGTCAGCAGGTCTCTTTGGCTGCCGCTGTGTGCATTTGGGAATGTCCTTCCTTCAACTCATGTACGTATCTAGGTGTGTGCAAGAGGAACAAGCTCAAATAAGAACAGAGTAAGAGTCTCTTGCCTATCCTTGGAGCCCAATTCTACTCTTACTCTGTTATTAAAATTTCTGTCACTTAATTTGTTCAAATTTTAGCATCTTGAATAGTTCCTTCCTTAATTAGAGATACTGTTGTTAGGATTTATCTAGTAATTCTGGAGAATATATATGTATATATATATATATATATATATATATATATATATACATATATATTATACACACACACACACACAGAGGAAAACCCATTGTCCTCATTTTAGAAGATGTGTGCATTTGAGAAGCACTTGCTGCCACTCTACTTAATGGCTGCTTCCTTTAGCCTCAACATTTCATGGAAAGCAGTCTACGATCCATAATGCCGTTTAGTCATCAAATTTCCACCCCACATCCCAAACCAAAAATGAATAGAAAACCTGAAGCCTCCAAACCTCAAATGAAAGCTTTTGCAATTCATAGAAAGAAATACAGTAAATACTGTAATGAGTATCAGTCTTTCAACAACATGGGATGCATTAGCCCTGCAAAAATAACAATACCCCTAATCTAGTTTCATAACTCGATGTCTCTGATGGAACCAATTTGCACATAGAGGCTGACATTTTGCTCTGCAGTTCTCAGCCCCACCAACCTCCTACAGAGATGGGGTTGGGCTGCTAGTTTGAGAAAATCTACCAACTATTCTTGAAGTTTGAGTTCTCACAGGACTACCACTACATCCTGTTGTAACAGGCCTCTAAAGAGATACCAGCATCTTTCAATGTGACTATCAGACTATTCAAACAGTGTACACTAAAGAAATGGGGATTTCCCCAGTTGTCTCATGCAGGCAGGAGGAAAAGGCCCCAGTCAGAGGGGAGCTTGTCTCTGGGGAAAGATTTCACACCTTCTTCTAGTTCCTCAGACCATGTTCAGCTCTGATGTGATAGGTCAGAGGAGGTGACAGAGCCACACCTATGGTTTTTGTGTAGATTATACTTTGGTATAATAAAAAAGAAAACCAAACAAAACGAAAACACCCCCCCAAAATCAAACAAACACCAACCACCCCCCACTTCCCCACAGCTTTCACTTGATTCTAGAGCCAAATTTGAGTGACTGTGGCCCAGGAATACAGATTTAGGGCACTTCAAATTCTGTGTTTCACCACAGAAGAAACATTAAAGAAGTTGAATAGTTTAAACATTAAAGAAGTTTAATAGTTTTGCAAAATGAAGAACTTAAAGGCAATTTTAAAATTGAGTTTATTTAGGGGGTTTAAATAAAAATGTGGAGGCTCTTTCTACAGTTCTCAGATTCTATCTGATACATTCTTAGCTTTGAGTTCATGGAAGGTAGTAGTCTGCTAAGTTAATAAATTCCAACTTTAAAAAAATATTTTGAGATTATCATTACATCGTCGCTCCCTTCCTTCCCTTTCCTCCCTACAAACCTTCCCATGCACCCATCTTGCTTTCTTTCAAACTCACAGCCTCTTCGTTTCACTAATTGTCATTCCATGCTTATGTGTATTTTATTTACAGGTTTTTAGTTCTGACACCTAAGTGGACAAGGCATGATTGTTTATGGCCTTTAAGTAGCCAGAGGCAAGGTAATTAGCCTCTGGACCTACAACTTTCCAGCCTCCTCAAACCATTGTAGCTCTGGTTAGCCAATCTGTCTGTTTAGACACAGCTTCTTTCCAGGAATTCTCCTGACAGTAGGAATTGTTAGAAAGACTGTCTCCTGAAGGTCTTGCTTGTATAGTACACTGATTAAAATGATCTGGTTGAAGTTGGTATAGGACAGTAATGATGAGCAAGCAATACAGTGAGGATCAGGAGGACTTTATAGACCCTGGAACTAGAGTGTAGATGACAAAGAATGCTATATGTAGCAGCTGACAGTGGGGAGGAAGGGAAGGTTTTTGAGCAAGGGAGTCACAGAGCTGAGAAGGATGAGGCTCTCAGTTGTGGCATTAGAACAACTCTGTTGGGTTCAGCTGGGACTGGAGAGAGGTAGCCGCTGACGTCTACCAGGTTAGACCAACTGACTGACCCTTTGAGGAATAGGAAATGTGTGGGCCTTAAGGGATGTGTTCAGTGATAATTGAGGGAACATAGGTAATGGGAATTTAGATTGTTTTACTTAGCATAATTGTACATACTAATGGGGTATATTGGGATATTTATGGCACATATACATCTACTGTATACATATTTGTCATATTATATATCATATGTGACATACTGATAACCTCACAAACTTACCAATTTGTTATGATATAATATTTTCTTACTATTTTAAAATATGCTACAAATTGTTGGTGACCTTGTATTCCCTATTATACAGCAGAAGAGTAAAACATATTCCTTCTATGTGATGTATTTTTATCCACTAAAATCGTGTTCCTCTACTTCTGGTAACCAATAGCCTCTTCTCTACAGTGAGATTGTTTCTCTCTCTCTCTCTCTCTCTCTCTCCATATATATATATATATATATATATTCTCATATATGTATATATATTCTCATATACATATAATCTTCTCATATATATTCTCATATATATATATGAGAAGATTCAATATTGTGAAATACAGAAGAAAAGTGGTACAGAATTTACATTAGCAATAAAGAATTGAGGCAAATCAGGGTCCCCAGTGCCTTCAAAGTTGGTGAGGTGACTTTATTTGCATGCTTTCTTCCTGAAAAAGCTATAGAGATCTGTGATGGTAGATAGTAAGATGGATTTGAGAACTCTGATATATTTATAAAATGCTTTAAAAATAACCAATAGAAGTCAAGCAATGGCAGTGCCTGCCTTTAATTCCAGTACTCAGAGGCAGAGGCAGGTAGAACTCTTGAGTTTGAGGTCAGGCTGGTCTACAGAGTGAGTTTCAGGGCATCCATGGCTACACAGAGAAACCCTATCTTTAAACAAAACCAACCAACCAACCAACCAACCAACCAACCAACCAACCAACCAATAAAAACACCCCAATAGCTAGAAAGAGGGGTGAAGAGTCAGAAGAGCCAGAACTAGTGCAGTGCCGCTCCAGCCAGAGCAGACAGGCTTTCCAGGCAGTTCAGTGCATTGATAGACTTTGTGATTTTCTTCTTCCAACTTCAGTACAATTCTCTACAACAAAAACCTATGGAAGAGGCTTTTCTTTCCCTGTCTGTGTGTGTGTGTGAACAGTGTGTGTGTGTTTGCCTTTACTTGTGCAGGTAGAAGCCTGAGGTCAACTTTGGTTGTCTTTCTCTGTTGCTTTCTGCCTGATATTTTAAGACAGGGCCTCTCACTGAGCCTACAGATCCCATTTGGCTGAAGTGGTCACTCATTCCCTGGGATCTACCTGTCTATGCCTCTGGAGGTCGGATTGAAGATATGTACTTCCATGTGTAGCTTTTTATATGATTATGGCTTTCAAAATTTGTGTTCTCATGTTTTAGCAGCAAACTAAAACACTGGGCTGTCTCCCCCAACCCCAGGTTCCCATCTTAAAAAACAAAGCAAAAACAAAAAACAAAACAAGAAGACCTGTAGGAGCCAGGCTGGGTGCTTGAGACAGTGAAAGTGGCTTAGCTTTCCCTGTACTTCCTAGGAAAGGAGAGAAACTGTGGAATAAATACTAACTTCTGACTTTTTAAAGAAATAAATGGAGACTCAAAGACAGCACACACCTGGTTTTGCTCTAAAGCCTGTCTCAGTACAGATGAGAAATAATGGTGACAGATATGGAGGGTGTGTTAGAAATGAACAGACTCGTCATTAGTGATGGTGGAGAAAGCCCAGATGGGTGACACACTCAGGAACCAAGGCAAGAGACAGAAGAAAGCTGAATGACCTTTTCCCTCATGTTCCCTCTGAGCTGCCACTAGCTTTCAGCCTGTTACTCTTCCAGAAAACACACTTGTCAGAGTCAGCGGGGACACTGAGAGTGGTGTTGCATAATCCTGGCTTATTTGGCCAACCTAATGCCAGACTGTATGTCCCCAGTCACCACGTCCAGGACACGCCCCTGCAGCTCTCTTCCTACAGGTCTTTCCACTCAGGTTGATTTCCCACACCCTGTAGTGTAGCCCTGGAAATCACTCTAATACCCACCCTGACATGGCTGCTGTCTTGAGATTCCCTCTGGTCTGTGAGCCCCTCCCCTGCAAAGGAAATAGGGAGTTCAGACTGACCAAGGTCAATACTAACTCATGACCTTTCTCCCAGTACCACTTTTCTTCAGTCAAGTGACTTCTGAGGTCTTATCTAGGCTGGCCCGTGAGGAACTGACTGGATCGTTTTCTCAATTTCTGTTTCTGATACTAATAAGGCAATCTAAGACAATCATTAAAAACCACCCAGACTTAAACCGCCTTGAGCCATTTCTATCCACTGTTACTCATCAATTGTGTAGAATTTTTTTTTTTTTTTGAGAGTTTCGGGTGCTGGCATAAAACTCACTATGTATGTAGCTCAGGCTAGCCTCTAACTTACAGCATACCTGGTTTCTTGTCTCTTTTCTTACATTCCTGTAGCTATAGCTTTGAATAGTAGCTTAAATACTTATTTAAGGACTTTTCAGATCCTTTGAGGTTCCCAGTACAGTTGTCTCTTGGTGTCCATAGGGAATTGGCTCCAGGATCTTCCACAGATACCCAAATCCAGATGTCCAAGTCTTACTTGCATGTAGCTTAAGCACGTCTTCTAGCTTACTTTTAGTGTTTTCCAGATTACTTCAATGCTCAGATTACTGTAACTCTGTAAAGAGCCCTGATCATTTAGGGAATAATAATAAAAATATGCCTGCATGTGTTCAATCCACAGGCACAGTTTCTTTTGAGTGGTTTAAATTTGCCATTAGTTGACTGGACATGTAGAACCCTCAGATGGAGAGGGCTGAGTGGGCTCCTTCTGGTAGACTCCCAGGTCATGAGCCCTGGCCCTCTGCTTCCACCTTGCTAACTTCACTACCCGCCAACCCTGCTTTCCAGCTGTAACATCAGCACAATGTTTGCAGATACACTGCTGACCTTAATCATTTTGTTTGTTTGTGTCTGCTCACCCCCGCCCCCAGGATGAGCTCACTAGGGAAGCGATTCCTGCTTGCTCTTTGCTTAGACCTAATAGGCATACAATAAAGCTTGCATTACTTGGTGGGAATGTATTTAGACTATCATAACAGTAAAGGGACTATGAACAAAGCTTCTTTGCTTGGAAAAAGTCTGTAACACTCATATTAGAAATGAATTGGAGATAAAATAATAAAAGATCATGAATGTATCGAATTGCTAAATGTGAAGTATATGATATTGTTTATTGAATGATCAGACAAACATTGACAAAAAGTGCTAAAACTTCAAAGTAACTAAACACTGGAAAAGAAGCTAAAGAAAACTGAATTTAGCCAGAAGACCATATTTTGAAGAGGATTTTGAACCCAGTGGTCACACAGAAATGCACTTTCCAATAGTAACGAGCAGCTTCGGTAGTGCACAGGATAATGCTATGGTCTGAATCCTGTTTAAGCAGTCACTAATGGCTTTTCATGTCTCACAGCAGCAGTTAGTGGGAAGCACCCTTGATCTGGGAAAGGAAGTAAGCTACTTTGGGAAATAAGGATGTTGTAGAAATTAAAGTCTGGAATTATCCCAAGGCTTCCCATGGGGCACTGATGTGTTTTCCTAAGTTCTTTGTTCTGATGGATATGAAAATTTTTGTAAGTGTCAACTTGTGATCAGGAACATGCATAATCAAGATTTAAAATGCAAGGCACTGATTTGTGCTAATCTCCTTCCTCGATTCCATGTCCTCAATAGTTCTGTGTTTTGGGGTGATCATCCCTTGTATCCAGAGGTTTAATTCAAGTTCCCAGCTGGGAGAGGTTCAAATGACTTTACTTAGATTTGAATGTAATAGGTCATTCCTTGTATTTCCTGGAATTCTTAGAAAAAAATATCCATGCCACTGTGATCTCCCCAGTGCACACTCTTTTATACGTGAATGAGGAACGAAAGTATGATGTAATTTCATTGTCATTATGCCACCAGGTAGCCATGTGTGTCAAGTTGAGACCTGTGAGTAAAGCCATATCCGAGTGTCTGGGCCACTGCTGTGTTCTCCTCCCAGCTGACACCTGACCCATGAGGCTTCCTCATCCCTCTCCTCCGTCACAGCATCGGGCTTCCTGACCTTTCTCTTTTGAAAGAATGTTCCTGAGGCCTCAGTTCCCATCTTTTTAGTGTTTCTCAATTCCAGACCACCACCTTCATCTCTGTTTTGCTTTCCTGGAGTTCAGCTTGCTTCTCAGTCTTAAGATGTTGATATTCCTCCTGCTGGGATTCCATTAGATGGGATTCTGTTGTTTCCTTCTTTCCTTCCAACTCTCTGATTCCCTTTTTGCCTAACTTTTAGTTCTTCCTTTGGGTTTATCAACTCATCAGGGACTCTG
This sequence comes from Apodemus sylvaticus, assembly GCF_947179515.1. Lineage (NCBI taxonomy): Eukaryota > Metazoa > Chordata > Mammalia > Rodentia > Muridae > Apodemus > Apodemus sylvaticus. The sequence goes on along the minus strand of NC_067474.1, from coordinate 10,238,648 downwards.
CAGGTATCTGTGTGCAACTGAAGTTCAGTTTTAGCACCCCAGCAAGGACCTTGGATCCCATGGCGTCTACAGTAGGATGATGCATTGCAACCTGGGAGTGTAGAAAGATAAACTCTCTGTTTTCCCCTCAGACACACTCATCCCCTTGCTCCTTACTTATGCCACTGTTTTCTTAGGTTAAATTCATTTTTACCTTATGTGTATGACTAGTGTTCTGCCTGCATGTATATATGTGCACATGTATGTGTGGTACCACAGAGAGCAGAAGAAGGCATTGGGTTTTCTGGAATCGGAGTTACAGATGTTCATGAGACTCCACATGTGTGCTGGGAACTAAACCTGCGTCTTTGTGAGAGCAGTGAGCACTCTTAGTTGCTGAGCCATCTCTAACCCCGTCTTCTTTTCTATAATTCTTTCGGCTCCCCCAGACTGGGAAACTTGCTATCACAGTTTTCTTACTTTTCACCCAATACCAAGGCATTTGTTGTATCAATTCCTTCTCTAAACATTTATGGACTTTCCCTCTTTCCCCACACCTGCACCATCTATTCTGTGAATCAGTCTGGCGCAGGAGTGATCCCCGTCCCAGAAACACAGCAGGATTTATTTTTCTGTCATTGTCTTTTTCTTAAGACTTTGTTTTCCTTGGTTTTCACCTCCTGCCACCAACTGTGTGGTCTCTACAAATATTAATTGGGAGATTGTAGAATGTAGACAATAACTTTTACATTGAGCGCTGTTCTAAGCCAGTGATGAAACCTCCCTGTCCAACTCCATGCTCTTTAGGACATTAATCCCTGTATCCAGCACATCTATGTTATAGATGCTGCCTGACTGTCAGTCACTCATCAGATGCCTAGTCACGGTAGTGGAGTTCATGTGTTTAAGTAAACTTTATTCAATAATACCCCAAAGTGCAGGCATAGTTGTGGAAGGGAGGACAAAGTGAAGAAGGAGAGTTGAACTCTGGAATACTGTGTAGTAACATGGCCGGGCATAGAGGAGGAAACGCAGCAATAGCTGGCCCACCTGGGTTGACTGGGGACTGTTCCTAGGATTCCACAGAAGATCAAGTTCTTTGTACAAAATAGAGTAGCCTGCATGGGATCTCGATATGATATTGTGCGCTATGCTGTCTATGTGCTTCAAATAAGCAATGCAATGTAAATATGGTATAAATAGATGTTATGTTGTATTATCTCCGGAGTAATGACAAGAAAACTGTTTATTTATGCTCAGTTTATATTTAATTGTATTTCTTTAAAGACTTTTATCTGTAATTAGCTAAATTTAGCTTATCAGGGTTATTCACTATGTAGTTTTATTAGGGATTTCATCTCCTTGATGGTCTCAGCCTGGCGATGTAGAACTTCATGAGAAGGTTCTCAGCTGGATCTTTCCAGTTCTGAGTGCTGCACATCTGTGTGCTGGAATACTGTGTCCCAACAAGAAAAATGTCATGTCTTACAGGAAATATCACAAAAAGGTATGAACTAAGTTGTATAAGAAATGAAATCACCTTGACAGTTCAAATAATTGCAATAATATCCAATTATTAGGAAATCCTCTCTGGAGGTTAGTTTGGACCTCATGTAAATTAGTGAAACACATTGCTGGTATTTCTGCATCTGCCTGAGTTGTTCATTATGCTGGGAGAGCCTTTCCCTTCCTCATGGCTATCATTTCCACTTGACTTTCATCATCCAACAGTGTCTTTCGCAATGATGTCCCTGGATAAATTCCCCCCACACCACACTCCCCTCCTGCCACTTCCTGTACGTTTTGTTGTTAGAAACACAGATTTTAGAACTTAAATATGACTGATTTCATTTTACTACTTGTGTGGGGTTTAGAATAATAATTTTTGAGACACCTCACACCTCGCAAACCATTATCTGTGTCTAGTATGGCCATTCAGGAACATAAACTTGAAACAGATGTATTTGTAATTAGAACACATAGACAGGGAGTTAATTACAAAATGTGATAATAGAAGTTGAAAGTTATCCTTATTAAAGTAATATTATTGCAATTATTTGAATTGTCAGGTGCTTTCATTTATTATAAAACTTTGTTCATATCTTTTTGTGTTATTTTCTATAAGACATGACATTTTTGTTGACAATAACATGAAGGATTTTGCTGACCATGAAAAATGTTTTGAAACTTATATATACTATATAAAAGTATTATATACTTTTAGTAATTAAGCACACAGCATTTCAGCTACACATTTAGAATGTACTGAAAACTGGTTTAAAATAAAAAGTGAATTATTGCCAGAAATTTGTCTTTTATACTATGTAAACATTTTCTTCAGATGGTTGAAATTATGGTTTTCTGGTGTCTGAAATGTCCTTTCTCTGTTGTTTGGATGGCACATGGACTTAGCTGACAAAATACAATTATTTCCAATATTCTGATTAAGATAGAAAACAAAAGAAAAGGAAAGGAGTAGGAAGAAAGAGAAGGAAGAAAGGAGAGAGAGGGGGAGGGATGGAGGAAGGGATGGATAGGGGGAAGGACAGAGGGAGGGCTGGAGGGAGGGAGAAGTCAGTGGAGTCTCCTCTTGGGTTTCATGGGGATGGCCTTCCACTTAGCCTTATGCCCAGCTCTAGGACTTACTTGTTATGTCTTATTGTTGTTGTAGTTTATTTAGTTTTGTTGTAAGTGGTGGTGGTATATAGTATGTGTGTGGTGTTTTATTTTGAATTGATTTTTGGTCTTGAAGATCAATGTGGAGTCTCATGTGTGTTGGGCTAGTGAGCTATCATGGAACTATTGTGGAGTTTGAAAAGCATTTTTTCTGGAAGCTGATTCTAAACATGAAAACTTGTTAGTATTCTTGCCCTGAAAATAAATCTTAGGAGGTATTACCCTTGCTCAACAATATGGATTAGTGTTTTCCTAAAATGCTGCCCAAAAGTATCTAGCTTATTAAGTTTTAGAACTAATTTTCCTCATAGAAGGTCTAACAATAGGATAAATAAAAGAGGACTGACATCTTCATTGTTTTTGCTAGATCCCAATTTAGTGTGGTCTGGCCAAATGTGGGTATGAGAAAATTTCCTTCTATTTATCATGCAAATTCTAAGAATCTGTTTGGAATGGACTGTACAGAAGTAATACCAAGAAGAAGTTACTTAATGTTTTCTGCTGTGAGTGCTTATGGTGGGTTCTTCTGACCCAGGCATGATCAGAATGTCCTTTTCAAATTATATTTTAAGTTCCTTGATTGACTGCTTTCATTTTTGTAGCTTTCATATCAGCATGTAAACACCTTGATATCTAATTATGAAAAGTGAATAGAATTCTCCCCATGTCCCATGCCCGCTGCGCCCTGTATGCTCTAACCAGAGCCAGTTCTTGAGCTCCGTTTCTCACACCTCATCTTCAGCGTGGCCCGTGTGTCTCTCCAGAACTCATGGACAGCTTCCGGCTTCATGCCCATCATCTCCAGGCTTCCTGACTTGGGAAAGAGGAGATTATCCAAGGAACACACAACATAGCTTGAATGAATTCTTGGTATCGTAATTGCACCACTGCGAGGTAATTAGGTCATGAATGGGATTGGTTCCAGATGGAAGGAACGTGATAAATCTCTCACAAACTTTCTACTATGTGATGCTACAAGCAGAAGTCATTAGTCCATAGGCTGCTGGGGGGCCATCCCCAGAGCCAGACTGTGCTAGCACCTGATTCTGGTCTTGTAGCTTCCACAACTAAGCTACCCAGCATCCTGTTACAGAAGACTAAATAGGGCCAGGAGTAACAAACATGACACACAGAAGCCACCAGTGCATTTCACAGAGCATACATCCGGAGCCCAGGGTAAGGATAAGGGTGTTCCCAGTGTCCCCCAAACCACATTCATGTCCTCAGACAATAATGGCTTTCTCCAAGACTAACGGTTACATTGCTTTACCTTTGCACTGCAGATTAATTCCACCAGCTTTGGGTTTTATGTAGACTTCTCTATTTTATAGTCCTTTCTTTCCCAACCTGGATTGGAACGTGGGGCTTTATACATGTTTAATGAGCATTGCACAACCGAGCTATCCTTGCAGACTATTATACACATGTTTTCGCGTGTTCTTTACTATTTCTTCATAATATTGAGTGCATCTAGTCAAAGCATCTTTACCTCTACACATTGTCACCTTTAAAAATACCATCACATCAGCACCTGGTGTGATTAAGTCATTTTCTGTTTTCTGCTTTTTGGGTTTTTGGTCAACACTTGCACACCTCATCTGAGTGCTTTGAATGGTTTTCTGGCTCCTCTCTACTTGTTATTTTTTATTTCTATAAGTAACCTATAAACCAGACTAGGGTCTACTCGCTAGCTTGCATATGTTCCTTTTCTCATCAGCTGCCCAGTTAGCAAACTTTATAATGTAAAGTGGCTATTGAAGAAGTAGGTTTTGATTGATCCTTTAGAAGTTCTAAGGCCCAGCTCCTTCCAAAAGTTCTGAGTTAATTATGGGATTTATGTTTCAGTTTTTTAAATCCAGGAAAAAGAAGAAATGCCCTTTTAATTAAACATACTTTCTAAATTAATAACAGCACGCTGGAAACATTTCATCTCCTCAGAGCTATTGTTTCTTTTAACTTTTGTTTTGCAAATAGCGTGAGAAAGAAAATCACTTTGTTTCCTATAATGATAAAAGAAAGGGCTCTAATAGCCCATTGAAGTTTCTATGTACATGAACATAGTTGAGAGCTTTAAGCTTCAGTGAATCACTTGTTAGGCTACAACTAATAAAACCCACGGAGGTGTGTAACAGAACAGTCTGGAGAGGGTATTCTCTACTTGAATGAGACATGTATTACCTTGCATAATTTACTTCAAGGAAAATTAATGGCTACTAACATTACAATTGTGTCTTCACATCTAATCACCTTAAGGAATTTCTTTGTTCTCTTCTTTTGTGTAACATTTGCAGCCTTTCTAAGAACTGCTCCGATAGGATAACTGTTCAAGTGAGCCAGATTTGGTCATGCTCCACCCTGACACACGCACTTACAAGCCAGTGCCACATGGGAAAGCTTGACGCCACATTGCCCAGTTTTCCTTCTTTTTAATGTGTGGTTCGGGTCCCTGAGAAATGAATGACAGGGAGATTTAAATGAGTAGCAGATGTTCTCAAAGCTCATGGCTTGTGCTGTGATCATGACTGTGAAAAATCAGGATACATACAAAGATTAAAGAGTCTTCCCCCCCAAAAAAGCTTAAAATGTATCTGTTTACAAACAAACAAATGCCACACGTGTTCTGTGTGACCCGATCCCCTTTGCTCGCTAGTGTGCTCTTAAAATATTACATGTCATGCCACCCATTTCCTACCCACTGTTGTAGTCAGCACAATGCCTGAGAATTTCCCACTGGGTGAACAGCACACAGAGTGGACAGCGCTTTTTCATGAAAGATATTCCATTTGACTAGAAATGCTGCCGTTTTGACAGATACTACGCTATCTTCTAGAGGTACATACAGAGTCGGGTCAGTTCATGTTTCATGGGAGTGTCCAGGAAGTTCTATAGACCAGAGAAGACTGAATTGAAATGTAAAGTAAGCGTAGGAATTTAAGGAGTCATGAGACACAGAAGCACACGGAGTGTCTGCAGCTGAGAATGGAGGATGCATGTTCTCAGAGCAGTAAGACCAGGCCAGAGCTTCAGGGCACTTGCTCTTCCTGCCGAGGACCTGCGCTCTGTCTCAAGAACCCATGTGGTGATTCACAACCATCTTTAACTCCAGCTCCTGGGACTCTAATATCCTCTTCTGGCCTCCAAGGGCATCGGACATGGCGTGTGGTACACGTACATTTATGTACAAAATACATACAAAATACTCACAGACATCAAATAAAATAAGTCAATCTGAAAAGAATATCAGAGCAGTGAGCCAAGCTGAAAGAGACAGGCCCTAGGGGAAGTGCGGGCAGAAACTGGAAGGAATAGTCTGCCCTTGCAGGAGGTCACTGGACCTGGCTTTCCTTACCTGTTTCTCTTTGTACATGGTCTGGATGATATCATAAAGGACAAACAGATGTACAAACTGCTAAAGTGGTCAGTCATGGTGTCAAAAAACAAGCTTGTCTTTGAAGAGGAAGATAGAACAGCTGGAAAATGAAGTAAGCAATTGGAGAGCCCTCGGGAGGCAGACCCAGGAAGAGTGCCATATATTTAGGGCTAGCCTGGTCTATGTAGTGAATTCCAGGTGAGCTACAATTATAAAGTGACACCTTGTCTACCCGAAGGGAAAAGAAAAAATGAACTTGAAATTTAAAAGCACTCATCTTGAATTCTCTCACTCCCAGTGTCTGTGAAAAAGTCACGGAGTGAAGTATATGTTTGATTAATCTAAGGGAGTAGTGCTATAAGTCAGGCACAGATCGTCTCACAAGGAGCTCTGTACCAGAACGTGGTGGAGCCTCCTCACTGTCAATCAAGACACTTCAGATGTTAGACACCAGAGAACCAAATAACCCTGTTAAAAATGGGGTACAGAGCTAAACAAAGAATTCACAACTGAACAATACCAGATGGCTGAGAAGCACCTAAAGAAATGTTCAACATCCTTAATCATCAGAGAAATGCAAATCAAAGCAAACCTGAGTTTCCACCACACACCAATCAGAATGGCTAAGATCAAAAACTCAGGAGACAGCAAATGCTGGAGAGGATGTAGAGAAAAGGAACACTCCTCCACTGCTGGTAGGATTGCAAGCTGGTAAAATCACTCTGGAAATCAGTTTGTTAGTTCCTCAGAAAATTGGACATAGTACTACCTGAGGACCCAGCTATACCACTCCTGGGCATATACCCAGAAGATGCTCCAACCTATAATAAGGACACATGCTCCACTATGTTCATAGCAGCCTCATTTATAATAGCCAGAAGGCTTAATTCCCCAGACTAGGGGAATGCAAGTCAGGAAATTGTGGGAGGGTGAACAGGGGTAGAGGGGATGGGATGGGGGGTTTTGGAGGGGTAAGTCAGAAAGGGGATATTGTTTGAAATGTAAATAATGCAAATATCTAATAAAAAATAAATATTAAATGCCAAAAAAAGATGTTTCATTTAGTTCTGGATGCCACCCCCTAGCAGCCAGTGGTAAGTAACTGGGACACTAAAAAAATCTTGGAACAATATTGCAGACAAAGCGTCATGGAACAGAGACTGTTTATGCCTTGAGTTACAGCAGCTAGACAAGTGGCTTGGACAGAAATTGTCTGGAGAGGAGAAGCCTCCCAGTGACTCAGATGTACAGAGGGAAGCTTCATTCTAAGGTGGGGCGAACACGGAAGCACTCCTTTCAGATGATTTTCTTTGTGAATATCAAAGTAAACAGCCCCGGAATGAATACATCTACCACCGAGACGTTGCTGTGACTCAGAATCCAGTGTAGGACAGAGGACGTCTCCACAGAGGGGCTGTCAGCCGACATCGATTTCATGCCACTAGATCTCTGAAAGTGTCAAAGACAGGCTCGCTTCTTAAGATCTGCAGGAAGTAGATGGTCTCAGCTGCATGTACTTAGGAGTCCTGCGCCAGGAGCCCTCTGCCTGAGTAGGGCCATGTGCTAAGAGGGTTTATTGGAGGTTTGATGGGAGAGGGGTGACTCTATGCCTCTGTAATAATCACAGCTACTCCAGATTGGATGGATTGTTTGCCAGTGCCTGGTGCTCAGCTGCACACAGTGTGCATGTCAGCTGCTTCACTGATGTTGGCAAACCTGAGTGGTAAGCCGGGGAGGGGAGCTTGCTGTAGTCCCTTTCCAGTGAACAGCAGAGGTTAAATAGCCTGGGAGAAGCTAAGGCATCTGCTAGCTGAATAACTGTGAGGGTTAAATATTGCCTCTATCCTCCTTCCTTCCATTTAAAATACCAATAATAATCACAATGCTTACACAGAGGAATGGTTTGTTGTTTATTTTTTAAGTATTTATTTTTCTTATTTGTGGATTTGTGTGTAAATGACTACACAGGAGAGCCCTTAGCAGCCGTAAGCATCGGGTCTCTCTGGACCTGGAATTAGGCAGTTTTGAGTTCCCCAGTGTTGGTACTGGGAACTGAACCCTGGTCTTCTGAAAGAGTCTCTTAACCACTGTGAATCTTATGGCCAGTGCCATGACACATTCATATTTGCCGTGTAGTGGATGCTTAATTAAGCTTGTCATATTTTAGTGCTTTTAAACATGGCTTCACAAATCATTTTGGTTTCTTCACTACAGTACCATGCTTTCCCCCGGGTAGTGACAGAGACAAGGGAGTGGCCACTTACTGAAATGACATAGATAGATACCAGAATCTTTCCTCTTCACAAAGAGATATTTTAAAAGATGTGCACTGCCTTTGGGGTTTTGGTAGAGAGCCTCGGAGCGGATAGGCACGTGGGTGTTTTATGTGGAGGGGCGGATGGCCGTGTTTTATCTCTGCATCCTCTCCCTGCTGCAGACAGCCTCACTAATCCAGCCTAAAATGCTACCCGCTCAATAGTGCGCCTTTCAATCCACACACTCAGAATGGAATAGATTGATTTTTCATAGAGTGTTCTTACAGATAACCCCTTACCTAGAGCCTTCCATCATCTTCATTTGTCTTACTGGTTATTCACAAATCTTATCAAATGAAACTTTTTGGAATGATTATGTTTAGGAAAGCCAGGACCTCAAACTTTAATCCATTTCACAGAACCCCATTATTAAACTTTTGTTTTTTTCCTTTCTCCCTAATCCATTTTGACATTATTGAGAGGTATTTACAGGACAGTTCCTTTGCATAGAGTGGGATTTCTTGTAAACAGCAATATTGGCTGCTAAAATTTTAAGTTTGGGTCCTTTCTCAAAACCAAGCAGCTATGGCTTTTAATAAGAACAGATTCCGAAACTTTATTTAGTATCTGCATTGTACTGCTTGGCTTCACTTTGGTTCTTCCACAAAGACTTTTCATGAAAAAGATTACATGATCAAATGCTCTTCGTAGACTAGCAGGTGTGGGTTCCTGCCCATGGTGCCCAGCGGTGTGCTGCCTCTGTCATGGACGATGTGTTAAATTTCTACCATCTCTCCATCCTCTGTGTTACTAGTCTGTGCTCTGGGCTTCTTAACCAGTTGTAGCCCACACTTGAGGTCCCCCTGAAATGTATTTTCCTCAGTGCTGGAGAGTAACCCAGAGCCCATGCGTGGTAGGTGAGTACTCTGTGTCTAAACTATATACACACACACACACACACACACACACACACACACACACACACACACACACCCCGGCTGCTGAGATGTTCCCTTCTCTATTGATATGCAACTGCCCATGCAGGATGACCACTCTCCCTCAGCTGGAGGGTCAGAGGGCAATGCTGGGATACCGTAGCCTTCCTGGAGGGACCTCCACCATCTTTCTTCTTTACAGGCTTTGCATCTTCTCACCGTCTCCCATAGGGCAGACTCATTCATTGCCTTGGGGATTCAGAAAGCTGGCTTCGAGATTCCATTTGTTCACTAGTGCTCAGAGAGCACGTCCCGATTTGTAATGTGAGCTCTGCATCCAGGTGACCAGGGTCGAAGCTCTTTGACCTTCGAAGAGTTTCTTGCTCTGTATCTCAGTGCTCACATCTGGGGTGGCATGGCTGAGAGTGACTGGAGGTCAGGAGAGAACAGAGGCTGGCAGATGGCACAGTCTAGGCCGGCACCCTTCACTCCATACTACATGCTACTCTGGGGATCAGGGTCTTCTCTTTTCCTGGGTTCTCCACATATTGAGTGCACCTTCCCCCTGTTAACTTGGAGTGCTATTTTTTCAGAAGCACTGTCTGCTTTGTAAAGTGCATCTTTATCACTGGAGTCATACTCAGATCACTCTGTGTCCTGCTTTTGACCTCAAAATGATATACATGCAAAGCCCATTTCTATGCCAGTGTTTCTGTAGGTGTCAGTGTGTCTATTGGATAATAAGTTCATGTGCACAAAGGTTGTAATTTCTTCATTTTCTTTCTTGGAAACTAGATTAATGCCTGATATAGTACTAAATAAACAATTGTTAAACAGTTTTTTAATTGAACTGTAAAACATCTTATGAGTTAAAGTGATGGTAGCATTGAATCCGAGTTATAGGATCAAACCCAGAACATTTAACTATTTCTACACATGCATATATGCATATATACATCTCTCTGTCTCTCTCTCTCTGTCTCTCTCTCTCTCTCTCTCTCTCTCTCTCTCTCTCACACACACACACACACACACACACACTCCCTCTCCCACTCCCTCCCCCCTCTCTCCAGTGTGTGAGATTTGATCAGAATGTGCCTGATTAAATAAATACCCACTGGGAAGCATTCATTTATTCAAGGACTCCTGGTAGTTTATAGGAAATGAGTGTCTGTGACTTCCTATGTAGAAGTATAAGCCAGAGTTGTGGTGAGATGGTGCCAAAGATCTGTTACTGTCTGCTTGGACACTGTGTGTCCACTGGTTAAAGATCTGTTACTGTCTGCTTGGACACTGTGTGTCCACTGGTTCAAAATCTGTTACTGTCTGCTTGGACACTGTGTGTCCACTGGTTCAAGCTGCGCTTTAGTAAATAGGTTCTCAAACACTGTTTGATGGGAAGTCCACTGAGGATGCTTTCAAGTGCACAGCCTGAGCACGCCAAATGCTTTTCTGGGTCATGTTCATTTCATAAAAGCAGCCAATTCCCAGCCTTCCCCAAAGAGGAAATGCTGAAGTCCCCTAGCTGCCATGGGGGGTGAAGAGGAAACAGAGGGTGGAGAGGAGGGGCGGCATTTGCAGTGCAATGAGACAGAAACTCACTGTGACACAGGTCCTCACTCAGACTTCCGGGCTGTGCAGGAATACAGAGGCATTTCCTTCTGCACTGATCACATTGTTCCAGTAACTAGAGCCACACAGCATAGAAGCAGACAAAACACACCATGTTCCCGCCAGTTGCTAGGCAGAGCAAATGCCTTTGGATGTTTGAAGCAAGTGTCCCATGTTGATTTCCTAATCATGACCTGTTTTTAAAGCCAAACACAATAGCATTGTAAATACTCACCAGCATTTGGTAGGCTTTCCTGTCAAGCTAATTAACACATTGCAATTTAATGGGTTGAAATAAAATATTTTTAGAAATACCCTTGGAAATTTTGATTTTTTTCCCTTTATTTAAGGATAATTTCTAATTTTGGATTAAGTGTTATAAATCTTAATTCCCTGCACTGGCCAAGATTTAATCTTGATTCAGGCTATTTTTAGATTATATTTAATATTGATTTTAATCTACTAGATAATATCCAAGTTTTCTTTTAAAATCTGATTGATTTCAAATGCTCTGCTTGATGCTGGTTCTCCAATGCCTGGCTTATACCAGTTCGAATGCACCTGCTGGTGCCAGTTTTCTAATGACCTGCTCCTGCCAGTTCTTGAGTGCCATGCTCCTTCCTGCCCATTCTCTAGAGAGTATCAGGAAGTAGGCTCTTCCCCGTGTCAGAAGGGGCACAGGTCAAATAACCTGCTCCTGTCAGTTCTCCAGAGAGTATCAGGAAGCAGGATCTTCCCCATGTCATATGTGGCACAGGTCTCTGAGAGCAGGACTTCCTCTAAGCGCAGGACTCCCTGCAGGTCAAATGCTCCCTTGCAGGTTACTTGCCCAGACAGCTGTAGAGCTGCCCAGCTCCTACTTGCAGAAGGAACCCAGGCAGACTGTGTCCTGAGAGGTCTTTCACTCTGTTGTTCCCTGCGTACCTGACTGAACTGGCTGCTTGGTCACAGGAGCCAAGATGGTGGCGACCTCAGACCTCAGGGCTCCCTGTAACCACAGGACTCCTTGCAGGTCAGATGCTCCCTTGCAGGATATGTATCCAGACAGTCAAAGTGGATCAAGGATCTACACATAAAACGAGACACACTGAAGCTTATAGAGGAGAAAGTAGGGATGAATCTTGGACACACGGGCACAGGGGAAAGGTTCCTGAACAGAACACCAATGGCTTATGCTCCAAGAACAAGAATGGGCAAATAGGACCTCATAAAACTTCAAAGCTTCTGTAAAGCAAAGGACACAGTAATAGGACAAAATAGCAGCCAACAAATTGGGAAAAGATCTTTACCAACACTATATCCTATAGAGGGTTAATATCCAATGTATACAAAGAACTCAAGAAGTTAGTCTCCAGAGAGTCAAATAACCCTATTAAAAAATGGGGTACAGAGCTAAACAGGAAATTCTCAACTGAGGAAACTCAAATGGCTCTAAAGCACATAAAGAAATGTTCAGCATCCTTAGTTATCAGGGAAATTCAAATCAAAACAACACTGAGATTACACCTTATACCAGTCAGAATGGCTAAGATGAAAAACTCAGGGGACAGCAGTTGCTAGAGTGGATGTGGGGGAAAAAAGAACAGTTTTCCATTGTTGGTGGGATTGCAAGCTGGTTAAACCACTATGGAAATCAGTTTGGCAATTCCTCAGAAAATTAGACACAGTACTACCAGCGAACCCAGCTATATACCACTCCAGGGCATATACCCAGAAGATGCTCCTACATGTAATAAGGACACATATTCCACTATGTTCATGCTGCCTTACTTATAATAGCCAGAAGGTGGAAAGAACCCAGATGTCCCTCAATGGAGGAATGGATACTGAAACAATGGTATATATACACAATGAAGTACTATTTAGCTATTAAAAACAACAAATTCATGAAATTCTTAGGCAAATGGATGGAACTAGAAAGTGTCATCCTGAGCAAGGCAACCCAGTCACAAAAGAACACACAAGGTATGCACTCACTAATAAGCAGATGTTAGCCCAAAAGCTCAAAATAAACAAGTTACAATTCGCCAAGCTCAGGAAGAATGAGGACTTAAGTGAGGGTGCTTCGTTTCCTCTAAGAAAGAGAACAAAATAGTCACAGGAACAATAAGGGAAACAATGTGTGGAACAGAGACTGAAGTAAAGGCCACCCAGAGACTGCCCTACCTGGAGATTCATCCTATAAACAGTCAACAAATCCTGACACGACTATGGACAACAAGAAGTGTATACCAAAAGGAACATGCGTGGTTTTCTCTGGAGGGGCCCTGCCAGAGTCTTAAAAATACAGAGGCAGATGCTAACAACCAACTACTGGACTGGGTATGCCATCCTCAGTGGAGGAGCTGGAGTGTGGTCCAGAGGAGCTGAAGGGGTTTACAGTGCCAATGGGAAGAACAATGATGTCGTCCACCCAGATGCCCCAAGACTCCCAGGGTCTGAACCATCAACCAAGGGGCACACATGGTTCCATCCAAAAATGTGGCAGAGGAAGGCTTTGTTGGGCATCAGTGGGAGGAATGATCCCTGGTCAGGTAAAGGCTCAACAGAGGCCCGAACAAAGGGAAACCTGGGGGTGGGAGGAGGGAGTGTGTTGGGTGGAGAGGCATATACATGGAGGCAGGGGGGAGGAGGAGGGGGAGGGGTTGGGAGTTTTAGGGGAGGGGGGATATCAAGAGAGGTTTTACCATTGGCAATGTAAATGAAGACGATATTCAATAAAAAATAAATTTTAAAAAATCTGATTGATTATTGAACAGGTGGTTGGCTTTCAATTTGTGTGTCAAGAGCAGAACAGTTCATTGATATGTCAGTGGACATGGCCATCAATAATGAAGCATGGTTTATTTACCTTCTTTTATTATCAGAGATAGAAAACACCCATTGGCACTAAAATATCAAAATTTCCATTGGATGTTAGAGGGTAGCCAGTGAATTTGAAAGCCAGAGTGAAGCTCCTGTGTGTGTGTGTGTGTGTTTGTGTGTGTGTGTGTGTGTGTATGTATGTGTTGGGATTTAGGACAGTGATTCTATTCTCTATATGGCCAAACAGATTTTTAGGTGTGAGAGTGATTTTAGGGTTCTGTTCTTCTGGATGGTCCTTTGGAGCAGTTGTTTTATATGTAGGAATGCTTCATCCACGCTGTCAAGCAGTGGTCCCCACCAGAACTGCCTACCCAGGATGGCGTTCCTCTAGTACTGTTACTAGGACCATGTGGTTTTCAGCAGGGCACACAGTTCCAACACAGGTCTTTTGGAACCTTTGTCGTTAGGAAGCCATGTGTGACACAGTAGACAGCCTTCAGGCCAGACACCACAGGGCAGATGAAAGATCAAGGTTAAGTTCATCTGGTTGGCAAAACATTTTGAGGGAAAAGTTCATATTCACAATGTTTCTTTTGGCTTGAGACAGGAAAATTGGGGGAAAGGTGACTGTACCGGCCAGGTTTGTCATCTGGGCACTTATCACCATACAGCTGGGAAGCCCGCATCTCGGTTGAGGAGTTGCCTCCATCAGATTGGCCTGTGGGCATATCTCTGGGGTAGTGTTTTGATTAGTGATTTGATTAATTTGATTAATGATTTGGTTAATTCCTGCCTACGGATTCTTGAGCTCCTTCTCTGCTTCCTAGTAAAGGACAATAAAGTGTTAAGGTGAAACAAATCCTTTTCTTCCCAATGTTGGTTTTGGTCACAGTTTCATTATGGCTACAGACACCTAACTTGGACCAGGTTTTCCACTACCTGTTTTGGGATGCCAGGCATACTGATGAAAATGCTGTGGTTTGCAAGGCATAGCATGAGACAGTTTGTTTATTAAATTATTTTAACACCTACTGTGATCCTGGAAGGTAGCACCGTTATTCTTTCTCATGTGAGTGTGAACTGACATTCTGGGAGCTTGGAGTGCAGCCAGGCTTGGGACGTAGAACAGCTGGCGTGTGGACTGAAGAAGTCGTGCTGTGGAATCACTCTCTTGTACATGTTTAGGTCACTTCTCTGCCTTCCCTGTGCTGGTGACAGAGCTCCATCCAGCAATTACTGAGAGACAGCATGAGCCACAAATCCTTGTTTTTCAAAATTAGTTAGAATTCAGGATTTGTACTTGAGTTTTCCAATATTTTAAGAGCAAATCAATGTTTTCTTAAAATAGTTGTCTTCTCAAAATATCAAAGAATTTAAATAATCTGCTCACGAGTAACGGAAATACCAGATTATTAAAGAATGATAATGTTTTGTCTTATTAAACTGAAAATCATTTGGATGCTGGCATTCTGAGCATTCTGGAAAGCCTTGATGCTTGTTAAGTACTTGAAATGGTTAGTCAAGTTAGTACCCAGGTCAGACCAATGCACGCATTAGCGCTTTTAAAATAATACTGCTCTGCATCTCATGGTGACTTTGTCACTTTTAAATAAAATTCTTGCTGGGGGTGATGTGAAGTTGCCTCTATATTAAGTACAAATAGCTATATCTGTTATTGCCTCATTACCCCATGTAGCATGGCTAATGTCAGGACATTCGTAGACTTAAAATTACTATATCTCAAATGGTAGAAGTCACCGCAATGATTTTTTGTGGAGACCCACTCTAAGGCATACCATGATCCATAAACAATTCCCCCCCCCCATGATTCTTAAATATGCAGCTGATAAGATCAAAATGCAGGCATGTTTATAAACTAAACATTTGCTGCTAGATGGACTGTAAGTTCTGGGATTTAAGATCCTGAAACTGCTCATCTGCAAACTCGTTCAATTCAGCAGTGAGTCTACAGAATGTTCACCTTCCTGGACAGACTGCTTCCTGGCTGTCTGAGTGATTTTCGGGCTTACTGCCTGAGACTAGTGGAGGCACATAAAACAGACAGAAAAAAACCTCAAAGCAACAAAACAACAAGAACAACAACAGAAACACCAGAGAACAAACAGCATCCCTGCCTATACAGTCTAAGTGGGGTCAGCCCTAGATGTTGTTTTGGTTTCAAGTCTTTCTCAGATGGTCTTAATGTGCAACCAGTGAGAACAGTGTTTGCTGGTTTTAGAGGAGAATCAAAGCTGAGGTGGTACCCCACAGTGGCAGCACTGAGCACCCCTCAGTGAGGATCCACTGGAGTCTAAGGCTTCCATCCTGGCCAAAGGCTGCATACGCCCCAAGTCTGTCCAGTGACCACAGGGAAGGACATCCAATTCCACCCTTTTATGTTTTTGTTTTTTGTTTTTGTTGTTTTCTGTACTATGGGTGTATTTCTGGAGGAAATTGGCTATTTGGTAGATAGTAGAACCATGTTTAGTTTTCCAAACAACTCTAAGAAGGAGCCACAATTATTATAAATTTGTAAAACAATATCGAGAAGAAATGTAATAATGACCAAGCTCACATCTAAGGAAATGATAGAATTTAAGCCAAACATATCTGATGGCTGTATTTCAATGCTCCAAGTGACTCATGACCCAAAGCAGAAAGTAGAATTGAGCAAATCTGCTCTTAGTACTAGGGACTGGCCCAGAGGGCCACTCATATCAATCTTTAGTAACTGTTCCTAGGCAAGCATATAATAGCTGATAAAGCCAGGACTCCAGGTTGTCTAAGGTATAAACTAAAAACATTGAAATTTGAAACAAGAGTCTTTAACTTTTAAAACAAGGAGGCCACTTAGCCTGTGTTACAGATTATATTTTTTTCCCTCTTTCTGAAGAGGGCCCTACCCAAAGCAGAGGCACCAAGAAGGCACCCAAGCAAGAAAGGAGTTCTGAGGAGGGACAGCTCTTGCCATCAACAGAATGTCCTTGTCCTCCCTTGATCTTCATCTCTACCCTCTGGAAGTTGGAGGGACTGGTTTTGTTTTGTTTTGTTTTGTTTTGTTTTGTTTTGTTTTGTTTGGAGTTGAGAGTGAGGGGGGAGATAATGAGGGGTAATGACTGATGTGTTGGTCTGGAGATTACATGCAGAGTATTTGCCCAGTTCTCTTGCTGTGGTGTGGTCCAGAATGATGTCACAGATAAAGTTGGCATCTTGGATACTATGCACATAAAGTTGGCATCTTGGAATTGCTCTATCCAATGGGTCAGCTTCTAGTTTGGGTGCATATATCTCAGCTGAGAAGCATGCTTTAGGTTTCTTCAGGACTTCCTTGTTTGA
Organism: Apodemus sylvaticus; assembly: GCF_947179515.1. Taxonomy (NCBI): domain Eukaryota; kingdom Metazoa; phylum Chordata; class Mammalia; order Rodentia; family Muridae; genus Apodemus; species Apodemus sylvaticus. Next base: position 10,221,681 of record NC_067474.1, on the reverse strand, counting down.
TGAGCTCTGAGACTGAGAAGCATTTTTAAATGGTTGGAGAAACAGCTTTTCATGATTTTATGGGGGAGTTGCTTAACATGTAACTTGACTGGATATTCTTCCTTTTGCAAAACCATTTCTTCCCAAGGAGTGGTAAAACTTGTGGGACATGGGTCTCTCTCTTTCAGGCTCCTAATGCAGGCTGCAATGCGATTGGCATTTTTACAAAGACTACAGTGTGTCTCTTTGCACACTGTCAAGAATGGCGGCATAACTGAAGGATCTGAATGCTGGCATTTTGACTCAAAGTCAGACAAAAGCTCATTTTCCATATGTTCCATGGTTCAGATTCCTTCAGTGTGGGTTGTTCTTCTGAATATAATAGGAACTGTCTTTTTGTTGGAGGAATCAAACTTTATGCTTTGAGGCTATGGGGTGTGTGTGTGTGTGTGTGTATGTGTGTGTGTGTGTGTGTGTGTGTGTGTGTGTGTGTGTGTGTGTGTGTGTGTGTAAGATGAGGCACTGGGCTAAGATAGGGAAAGTGTTACTCTCAAATGAAACCTTCAGTTAACCACAGGACAGTGGGAAATTCTAGTATTATACATAACAGTGTTTACTTGGAGAAAATATAGACTCTTAGAGTGAGAACTTTATCTCAGAACTTGAAACATTTGAAACCATCCTCTGGTTATGGTTAGAATCAGACTTCAGAATGTTTTCATTAATTTGAGTGGTAAAGGAACAATTATTTAAAGAGATTCTAGATTGATAAATATTTCAAGGTAGGTGTTCCGTGTTCTATAGTTGTTCTATAGTTCTATAGGAGTTCTATAGTTGTTTCTTTAAATAATAGTTTCTCACACTAGACCTTTGCTTTGACTCTATTTTATGATTATACTCTTCAAGGTAAAGACAGTTTCTTTATGTCTGAATATATTTCTCTACTGATTAACTTTTCTCATGTTGTAAACTGAATTATTATTATAGCATACATGAGAATTTACTACTATTAAATACCATGTAAGAGAAGAAAACTTGTCTTATTTTAGTTTAGGAATACTTTGATTTATATGTGACAGATATTTTGTTCTGTTGATTTACCTCTGTTTTCATACATAGATCTATTTCCTAATCTATGGCTGTACTTACCTTGTTTCAATTGCTGTGGCTTATTCTTGAAATAAAGGAATATATGTTATTTACTGTTTCCTAAAGATCATTTTACCTTTTTTTGTATAAATTTTACAAACTGCTCACTAGTTTCTTAAAAATAATCCTATTGATATTTTGTCTGGTTTGTAGTGTATCCATAAGCCAATGTTGAGAGATTTAAGTCTTTAAAATGTTATATTTTATTATATCAATATCTTTCTTTCATAGCAATATCAATACCAATCATATCAATAAAAATAACCGGACTTTCTAGTATATGAATGGGGTTCCCTCTCCAGTAATTTCATCTTTTATGTATCTCTGACCTTTGTCTAATCTTCATTGTAGATATATTTTATTCTTTCCTTATATTATACACAACAGTTTAATTTCTGAACCATTTATAAATGCTATTGTAAAGGATAATATTAATTTTTATCAATGGCATCTTTAAAGCGTGTGTCCTCTCCTTGTTTGGATAAGGTAGGACTCATTCTATTGGGGTCAGAATTGGAGTTGCTGATGATGATCAGAGTACCTCCTTGCTTTGCAGCATGGTAATCAAACTCTGATCTGCAGCTCTGTTCTTGCTCTATGGTGTCTCAGTCATGTACCTAGATCTGTGCACCAGAAGAGATTTTTCTTTCCAGCTCTCTGAGTGGACTTAGGAAATTTAGACCTCATTTGTTTGTTCATAAGTAATTGATTATTATATTATCATACCAAGTGCTAGGTTTCACTATACCATTTTTATTCAGAATTTTCTTTTGTAAATTCTTCTTCTTGTATCTTCTCCTCATCTGACTTAGGGTTTTACAGTTATGAAAAGACACTGTGACCAAGGCAAGTGTTATAAAGGACAACATTTACTTGGGGCTGGCATACAAGTTAAGAGATTCAGTCCATTATCATCAAGGTGGTACCAGGCAAAGTCCAGGCAGACATGGGGCTGGAGGAGTTGAAATTTCCACTTGCTCTGAAGGTAGCTAGGAGAAGATTGGCCTCCAAGCAGCTAGTTCTAGAATCCTAAAGCCTTCACCCACAGTGATACACTTTCTTCAACAAGGCCACAACTGCTGCAACAAGACCACTCCTTGGGCCAGGTGTATTTAAACCACCACACCATCCATCTATCCTTCCCATCTATCCCTGTATCCTCCTTTCTACTGTCCTACCACACAGGAGCTGTCGCCTGCCTGCCCTTCATTAAATGCCTGCTTTTCTCCTCCTGCAGTCTTTTCTAGTTCATAGCCTTTAGCCATACTCATCCCCACTCATATATATATAGAACCATGAAGATCTAGGATTAATTTTATACCATCTAAATCTATTCAGTTTTTGATGGATTTATTTGTACAGTGCTGTAGTTGAAAATAGGTTCTTACAAATGTTACTTACTTTTATTTAGGCTAATATTTTTTTTGTAAATTGAACAAAATAATGTTTTCATTCTGACATTTTCATATATGCCTATATGCAACTTCATCATATTCATCCTCCATTACCTGCCCTTATCTCCTTTCTATGTGACCTTCCCCTTATCAAATGACCCCTCTTTTCTACTTTTGATTCTTTTAAACAAATTAAGTTGCAGACACACCACTTTGTGTTTGCTTTGTAGGTTGAGCAGCACTTCTATCAAGCAGCTTGCAAGGCTCATGTTCATTTCTTCACAATGATGATATTTAGATAGGTCCCTGGTTCATGTGAACCAATAATGCCCCTGCACAGCAGGAAACAGCTTGCTGAACTCTTAGCTTGAGCAAAGTGTTACATATTTTACTTTATGACTATGATATTTAGTTATGTGGCTGCTTGGATTATGACCTATGAGACAGTGGCAGCAGAGAGATTGCTGTGGCAGAAAATCATATTTTTAGTTCTATAGGGAAGAAATAGCCCTGTTAGAGAAAGGACGGAGGGTAGATACTTGATGAAATAATTATGGCTAACTCACTATTTACTTCATTGGTTCATTTCAAGGGAAATTTTTATGATTTCTTTTACTTTCTAACCATTTATTTCCTTTTAAATTTAAATTTTAATTATTTAATTTTAACTTATTGAGAATTTCATATGTACATTTGATGTCTTTTGACCAAATTCACTCATCACCTCCCCAGCTCCTCCCATAACTCTTTCATCACTAATCCCTTCCAATATCATGTGGGCCTTCTAAAATCCACTGAGTCCACTTAGAGCTATCAGTACATAGATGGGTGTGAGGTTATCCACCATTGGCTGTAAATTAGGAGTCATATTCCTGAAGAAAACTGACTCTCTTTTCTCTATCTGCCATCAGGTACAATAGCTCCTTAGCTAGCAGTAAGCTTTTATGCTGGGATTTTGCCTGGCTTCTTCTTGTGCATGCATTCATAGTCATTTGAGTTCATGCATGCAATGTCTTTGTTGTGTCTAGAAAATAGTTTCCTAGCTGTCTCCCACCGTCTCTTTCTATCTTCTGAAATGATCTCTGATCTTTGAGGACAGGACTGATACAGATGTCTCATTTAGGACTGACTACAGGACAGTCTCCTATGTCCTTCATGTTACCAGTTATGTGTCATCATCTACTGCAAAGAAAGGAACTTCTCTGCTGAGGGTTGAGAGCCCTGATCTCCGACTATAAATATGACTGTTTAAGAGGCATCTGAACATAATATTTGGAAGCAGTGCTCACTTAGCAGAATAAAGTAGGTTCTCCTTTAGGGCCTATGTGACATTGTCTTTCAGAGAAGGCCTTAAATACAAGAAAGTGGCTTTATGTCATTTTTAATCAAGTCAAATTGTTAAGATAATTGAAACTTTTTCAAGGTTTAACTTTTGTATTTTATTCTTTATGTATAAGCCAATGTGGGGCCGCCATCTTTGCTGCCTGATGGAGCAGAAAGGCAGAACCAGGTACTGAGATATCCGGAGTTTAAGATCTCTGGGGGCACAACCCGCCAGGGGTCTTCCTGCACCATGGATTGGCAGGATTAATATAGTTAAAATGGCTATCTTGCCAAAAGCAATCTACAGATTCAACGCGATCCCCATCAAAATCCCAACTCAATTCTTCACAGAGTTAGAAAGAGCAATTACCAAATTCATCTGGAATAAGAAAAAACCCAGGATGTCTAAAACTATTCTCAACAGTAAAAGAACTTCTGGGGGAATCAGTATTCCAGACCTCAAACATTACCACAGAGCAATAGTGATAAAAACTGCATGGTATTGGTACAATGACAGGCAAGTGGATTAATGGAATAGGATTGAAGACCCAGAAATGAACCCACATACCTATGGTCACTTGTTTTTTGACTAAGGAGCTGAAAACATCCAGTGGAAAAAAAGATAGCCTTTTCAACAAATGGTGCTGGTTCAATTGGAGGTTAGCATGCAAAAGAATGCTAATTGATACATTCTTATCTCCTTGTACTAAGCTCAACTCCAAGTGGATCAAGGACCTCCACATAAAACCTGACACACTGGGGGCTGGAGAGATGGCTCAGGAGTTAAGAGCACTGATTGCTTTCCCAAAGGTCCTGAGTTCAATTCCCAGCAACTACATGGTGACTCACAACCATCTGTAATGGGATCTGATGCCCTCTTCTGGTGCATCTGAAGATAGCATCAGTGTGCTTTCATATAATAAATAAAATAAATAAATAAATCTTTTTTTTTTTACATGAACCAAACTAACCCCTCCCCACTCCATATTCTTTAGCAGGTTAATATTAAACTAGTATATTATATCACACTCAGCAGTAAAAAAGAGCAAACTATTGATGCAAAATCTGATGTGCATGATCTCAAGGACATTATAATAAGTAAAAACCACCCTACAGAGCTTCATCCTGGTACAGCATTTTTTCTTTTTTATAGTTTTTTTTAATTTTAAAATTTATTCCCCACTCCCCAAAAGTCCCATAAGCCCCTTTCTCTTCCCCTGTCCTCCCACCCACCCCTTCCCACTTCCTCGGTCTGGTTTTGCCGACTACTGCTTCACTGAGTCTTTCCAGAACAAGGGGCCACTCCTCCTTTCTTCTTGTACCTCATTCTCATTTGATGTGTGGATTATGTTTTGGCTAGAGAACATCATACTAAGTGAGGTAACCCAGACTCAAAAGGTGAATCATGGTATGCACTCACTAATAAGTGAATATTAACCTAGAAATAAATAAATCTTTAAAAAAAAACAAAACCTGACACACTGAAACTAATAGAAAAGAAACTGGGGAAGACCCTTGAGGACATGGGCACAGGGGAAAAGTTCCTGAACAGAACAACAATAGCTTATGCTCTAAGATCAAGAGTTGACAAATGGGACCTCATAAAATTACAAAGTTTCTGTAAGGCAAAGGACACTGTCAAAAGAACAAAACGGCAACCAACAGATTGGGAAAGAATCTTCACCAACCCTAAATCCGACAGAGGGCTAATATCCAATATATACAAAGAACTCAAGAAGTTAGACCAAATAACTATAAAAAACTGGGGTCAGAGCTAAACAAAGAATTTTCACCTGAAGAACTTCGTATGGCTGAGAAGCACCTTAAGAAATGTTCAACATCATTAATCATTTAGGAAATGCAAATCAAAACAACCCTGAGATCTCACCTCACACCAGTCAGAATGGCTAAGGTTAAAAACTCAGGAGACAGCAGGTGTTGGCAAGGATGTGGAGAAAGAGGAACTCTTCCACTGCTAGTGGGATTGCAAGATGGTACAACCACTTTGGAAATCAGTCTGGCAGTTCCTCAGAAAACTGAGCATGACACTTCCGGAGGACCCTGCTATACCACTCCTGGGCATATACCCAGAGGATTCCCCGGCATGCGATAAGGACACATGCTCCACTATGTTCATAGTATCCCTATTTATAATAGCCAGAAGCTGGAAAGAACCCAGATGTCCCTCAATGGAGGAATGGATACAGAAAATGTGATATATTTACATAATGAAATACTACTCAGCAATTAAAAACAATGAATTCATGAAATTCTTAGGCAAATGTATGTACCTGGAAAATATCATCCAAAGTGAGGCAACCCAATCACAAAAGAATACACATGGAATGCAATCACTGATAAGTGGATATTAATTAGCCCAGAAGCTCTGAATTCTCAAGACACAATTAGTATATCAAATGAATCCCAAGAAGAGGGAAGAGTGAGCCCTGGTTCTGAAAGAGTTGATCTAGCATTGTAGGGGAGTACCAGGACAGGGAAATGGGAGGAGGTGATTAGCAAATAGGCAGAGGGAAGAGGGCTTATGAGACCAATGGGGAGAGGGGGCCCAGGAAAGGGGAAAGCATTCAGAATGTAAACAAAGAATTTAGAAAATAAATAAAATAAAATAAAAAAATAAGCCAATGTGGATGTGTTCTTCAGTAAAATAGCTTCTCAAAACAGAAGCATTTGACTAAAGCAATGTGAGTCTTCCCTGTGTCTACATTCCTAAGATGGCAAAAGATCATTGAGGTGGGAGAAGACACTTTTTTGGGTGGAGCTAGGGATAGTGTGGTGCCCACAGCAACAGTAGTTAGCCCTGTAAGAACTATAGCTCAGTAACTGAAGTGAATGCTGTAATGTGGTCATATTAACTTACCTGTTGTAGTTAGGGTGAGATGGAGGGACCTCTGGAAGATTTTCTTCTATAAGCAATATTCTGTCACAAAAATATAAAGTTACTCAAGTTCCATGATTTCTATTTAGAGGGGAGAAAAGTTAGTTCTACCAGTCAGGGTGACTTGGGTATATCTCTGCTATAATCTAGGAAAATAGTGACCTTCTAGGTCCTTTTCTAATGTAAGGGTGAAAATATTGACATTTTTGAAATTAGATTTAGAAACTGAGCATAATTTGGTTTCTCTTTTGACCTCTTCATGTGGTCTCCTGACTCTAGAAGTGTGAGCCTAATATGCCCTGCTATTCCTGCTATGCGGTGTCCGCACATAGCTGTAATTCATCCAGTCCAGTGGCTGGTGTCTTTGTCCATTGGTCCTTGACAGACACTCCTGTGTTTCATTCCCTTAGCTCCTCAAGGTCTCCCAAGCAGCCCTTTCCCAGAGATCCTTGCTTTTCAGTTATCAGGGAAGACAATAGGCATGCTGGGAAATGTTGGCATTTTTCTAGGGATTGTGCCAGTATGTTGTATCTTTGAGGTTGGTAATGAAATTCATAGATAAACTACAGACAGGTGTTAGATTTTTCTTTGTTTCCTACTGAATAAGATGCAGGCCAAAAAAAAAAAAAATACGTGAAATAGTTTTTAGTTTTTATAGGTTGTTTTTCTCTACCAGGAAGAAGAGCTTTCTTGTTTACTTATGCTTGACTTGCTCCATGAATATTCAGTTGTTGACAGGGCAGCGAGCCAATGTCCATGGAAATGAGCTCATTAGTAACATTTTGCTGCCTCCTATTTTATTTGTGAGATGTGTGGAAGAATGTCTGGTATCTCATATTTTATTTTCCCATTTTTTGAAACATTAGGATAGCTGATGATTATTGTCCCTAATTTTCAGTTTTTATTTAGCCCCTTTCTCATATTTTTAAGCTGTCCCATTCCAAGCTGTTCAAATGGTGTTACCAGATGAATTATGGATAAAGATTATGAGCATCTTGGAAAAGGTTTTCAAGTTGTACATATTTATGTGAACATATAATACCTGTTCTTCTTATCTGACTGTTGGTGCCGCAGATGTAATGTAGTGTGTCTCTGTAGTCGACAGCCAGATCTCTTCTCACTGCATTGCCCAGAGTGGTCTGAAACTTGCCACCTTTCAATGTTGGCATTAGAGGTAGCTGTCATGGTGACCAGATTATTTTATTTTGCCCTTTTCTTCCAGTTCCTCCTCCTCCTCTCCCTCTTCATCTTGACATTTGCTAGTTGATTTTGTTATGTTTTGTTTGAGACACAGTCTCATGTAGCCCAGGCTGGCCTTTGCCTCCCTAAGTAGCCAGGGATGAACTTAAACTCTTTATCTTTCCACTCTCAAATGCTAGGATTGGAGGACTACATAGATGTCCACACACTTCTTCTTGAAGGTCTTCCTTCAGAGACTGCTACTATTGTATTAACACAAATAATGAAAATCATACCTGGTAAGTGCATTTGGTGATGAAAATTAAAATACAACAATAACAGAGACACCACTGTGTCTTAAATATGACTGCTTCTCTCTCTGTCTCTCTCTCTCACACACACACACATACAAACACAATCACACACACAAACACACAAACACACACATTTCCCCCCTATAGCAACCCCAAAGTTACAGGGACTATTGTGAGTTTTATTTCACAAATATGAAATGCTGCCTCACATGGTGATGTTGCTTATCTGGTAGTTGGGAGAGTTTGATTTGAAGCAGGCAGTGGCAGTCTGTTGTTGCAACACCTGGCATTTTCCTGCTGATTAGAAATGCTTCCTTTCATATACTGAAATTTTTAGTTAGTAGTTAACAAGTTTGGTTATGGCACTTCAGTTGCTTTCAGGAGAGAGAAAGAGCAAAATTTGAAAGAAAAGGAGATACTATGACAAACTAGGGAGGAGCTGTTTTAGTGACTATAGATGGTAAAGACAATGTTGAGTTTTAAGAAAACAGGAGAAAGGGACATGGTAAGTCAGAAGGAGCAGTGGATATGACCCGTACTATGAAGTTTCCAGGGTATGTGTGCCTCTTTGTTGAGCTTTAAGGAAAGGGTTAAGTTAGCCCCTATATTTCTCAGGTGCATAAATCTCAAAATGAAAAGAAGTTTTTCTATTAATTGAACAAAATGTCTCCCATCAAGATAACTTATCCTCCTGTTCCTCCTGTTCCTTAGATTATGTACTAAGTTAGATCATAGGTAGAAAAGAGAGGCCATGGGTGCCATGGAGGGCGGGGCTTCTGTTTGGACCCTGACTCCTTTCTTTGAGTTGTTTCTGGCCCCCCACTGCTAACATTTCCTTTTCATGGGAACTGGATTCTTGAATAACTACTTGAACAGGAATAGTGTTCTGCACTTTAAATTTGGGAAATGACCAGTTTCCTGTGCCGGAGAAAAAGCTGCACTTGAAAATATTATCTATATTGTGTTTCCCGTTTGGCCTTTTCTTTCATTGTGCTGTGCTATTTAAGTTATCTGCTATCGATATAAATTCCTAACCAGTACAATGTGAAGTATTATATCAAAGGCACAATGGTCTGTCTTCATTGCAGCATAAATATTTGTACAGTATTAAAAATAAAGCAGTTTAGACAATGCCTAATTAGGGAGAAGTCATGAAGACATTCACATGAGTGTATGAGCTGCTTTTAGAAATTCATTTCTGGTGCCAGAGAGAGGACTCCATAGTTAAGAGTAATTGCTGCTTTTGCAGAGCATCTGAGAGTTCAGTTCCCAGCATTTATTCCAAGTGGCTCACAAATGTCTTTAACTACAACATCAGGAGATCTGATGCTATCTTTCGCCTCCCACAGACACCTGTATACAAATGATAACAACCCTCCCCCCAACACACAGGTTATGTGTATATGTGTGTTTTACTTCATGTTTATCAGCGTAACATGCCTGCAGATGCCCGAAGAAAGTGTCAGATTCTCTTGAAAATAAAACGCACTTTTTTTAAATTCGATTTATTCTTTATTTATATTTCAAAGCTTTCCCCTTTCCTGGATCCCCCCCTCCCTGAAAGTCCCATAAGCCCTCTTACCTCCCCCTGTTCCCCTATCCCACTTCCCTGTCCTGGTATTCCTCTACACGACTGCACTGAGGCTTTCCAGGACCAGGGGCCTCTCCTTCCTTCTTTTTGGGCATCATTGATATGTGGATTGTGTCTTGGGCATTCTGAGTTTCTGGGCTAATATCCACTTATCAGTGAGTTCATACCATGAGTGTTCTTTTGTGATTGGGTTACCTTACTTAGGATGATATTCTCCAGTTCTACCCACTTGCCTAAGAATTTCATGAATTCATTGTTTTTAATAGTTGAGTAGTATTCCATAATGTAAATATACCACAGTGTCTGTATCCATTCCTCTGTTGAGAGATATCTGGGTTCTTTCTAGCTTCTGGCTACTATAAATAGGGCTGCTATGAGCATAGTGAAGCATGTGTCCTTATTACATGCTGGCAAATCCTCTGGGAATATGCCCAGGAGTGGTATAGCTGGGTCCTCCTGTAGTATCATGCCCAGTTTTCTGAGGAACCGCCGGACTGATTTCCAGAGTGGTTGTACCAGATCTTTACCAACCCTACATCCGACAGAGGGCTTATATCCAAGATATACAAAGAACTCAAGAAGGTTAAAAAATGGGGTATAGAGCTAAACAAAGAATTTTCAACTGAGGAATATCTAATGGCTGAGAAGCACCTAAAGAAATGTTTAACATCCTTAGTCATCAGAGAAATGCAAATCAAAACAACACTGAGATTTCACCTCACACCAATTAGAATGGCTAAGATCAAAAACTCAGGAGAAAAAGGTGCTGGCAAGGATGTGGAGAAAGAGGAACACTCCTCCACTGCTGGTATAGTTGCAAGCTGGTACTAAAACACACTTTTATGTATGATATAACCAGAAAAACGATGGCACATTTGAATCATCCTATTCTCTTTTTCTCCTATCTTTGTGCATACCTTTGATCCCAGCACTTGGGAAGCAAAAACAAATGAATTACTGACTTTGAGGCCAGCCTGCTTTACAGAGTGAATTCCAGGACAGTCTGGGCTACATAGAGAAACCCTGTCTCAAAAAAAAAAAAAAAAACCAAAAAACCAAAAAATATATTTATTATTATTTTTGACATTAACCTTCTTCACAAACAAATAAACCTAAAACCAAACATCCATTATACTCAAGGGAGTCTATTTTGATTTTATATTGTAAACCAGCCTGATAAATTATAATTTTTATCATTGTTTGAGGGTTCATTAGTACTAGAAAGCATTGGTGAAATAGAGAGTATTCATCTTATGACAGTTTTGAAGAGCAGGTCCTAGATTGACCTATGGTTTTATGATGAGCTGGTGTGAATCATTTGATCAGATCTGAAGCTAAAGGCTTGCTCTGGTCCAACTTCACATAAGTCATACAGCTTTTACTGTACCTTGACTATAACAGTCTTGTAGCATTGAGGTCATTAGACAGAAAACTCAGTTGATTTGTAGCTTGCTCTGAGGGAATTGTTTCTGTTCTCTACTTTTTCTTGTGTGTAGTACACTACACACATATTGTGTGTGTGGTGTATGTTCACATCTGTGTTTATGTGTGTGCATGCATTTGCCATGTAGAGGTCAGAGGTTGGTAGATGCTGGGTGCCTCCCTTGATTGATCCTTTTCTGTGTTATTTTTAAGACAGAGGCCTCAATGAACCAGTATTTGCTGATGGAATAGACTAGCTGGTCAGCAAGCTCCAGGGATCTGTCTGTTTTTCCTGTGTTAGGGCTACAGACTTGAGCCACTATATGGGCTTTTTATATGGGTGCTGGGGATCTGAACTTGGCTGTCATGCTTACATAGAAAACACTTTAATGCTTAACTGTTCTCTCCAGCTCCTCCAGTTTATTCTTGGAAAGTTTATAGATCTATGGAATGTTCAGAAAGTAAATACACATGTATAAAGTTTGATATATATATAATATCTGCACAAAATACCAGTCAGGGTAGGCCGGCATCTTTAACACAAAGACCCAATATTTGGAGACAACACTTAAAAACACCCATGACTCCAATTTATTGATAATTTTGCTTAAATTGTTGGTTCCAAAGTCATATTCGTTTATTGGAAACCCTACTTTGAACTCTGAATGTGAGTCCTGTGTTGGGCTATCTGGTGACATGCAGCATGATTAGTATCCTCTGATGCTGGGCCACATCACAGCGACATGCTTTAATTAGCCACATGGCCAGGAGAGGAACCATCTGGCAGTCCACAGTAGATTGTCTTGCTCACCTGCAAAGCTCTTCAGATTAGGTTGTTTCAAACCATTTTTGGCTTATGATATTTTCAGTTTACAGGGGGTGTATGTAGCATTTGTAAAATGTATGATTTCTTCTAAAAAGTCCAAATACACCCTTCACAATAACCACAAACAGCATAACGTATCTTGGGGTGACTCTAACCAAACAAGTGAAAGACCTATACAACAAGAACTTCAGATCTCTGAAGAAGGAAATCGAAGAAGACCTCAGAAAATGGAAAATTCTTCCATGCTCATGGATTGGCAGGATTAATATAGTTAAAATGACCATCTTGCCAAAAGCAATCTACAGATTCAATGCAATCCCCATCAAAATCCCAACTCAGTTCTTCATAGAGTTAGAAAGAGCAATTCTGGAATTCACTTGGAATAGCAAAAAACCCAGGATAGCTATATTATTTGTTTTTATATCAAGGGATTCTCCAGGAGTTGGCAGAATTGCTGTTAGTAAAGGTGCAGAGAGGAACAGGCAGCAGCCCTACTTTTAGCTCTGTTCCCTGACTCTTGGTTGTTATGCTAGTTACTTCTCTGGTTATACAGACACCCCACTTGCCAGCAGCAAACAGCAAGAAGAGTTTGTTTTAGCATACAGTTTCAGGGTATGGAAGGGCATGGCAGTGTTCCTGGCAGTGAGAACCAGTCATGCCCTTGGCTGTGAGAGTGTAAATGTGTTTCCCACAGTTTGTTGGCCCTCTGTGTAGACTGGGCCTCTAATAACCTTCTAAGCTAGCTCTTGCAACTCTTGTCTGCCAGCTGGTCTCCAAATCTTAAAGAAGCACTGCCCGATGGAGACCACGTGTTCAGACACGTTTCATCCCCAGATCATATAAGCAAGAGGTGGGAGTAGTAGGACTGTGGCTGGGGCTTTCCAATAGTTGCTAATAATAATGGTGACAGCAGCCTAAATATCCGCTGATATGTACTGGAACTTAGCTGTGTGCTACACAAAGTACCAGCTTCCATTCGATCCCTCCATCATTCTACGAGATGAGTAATTTTCACTAGTGGGATTTAATGGATAAGGAAACCCAAACCTGGGATCTCTGGTTTCTCATGAGTCTTTATCACAGAACTCAATTCCATCTCCAGGATGTTCCTGTGGTTGTATATGTGTGGGTTTAGTGGGCATTTCCAGATCTGTTGGAGGAGATATGCAGAGAATAAACTTTGAAAGGCTTCCAAACAACCCAACACAACACCACACGCTCTCTTCCTTTATTTCTTTCATTGACTTCTCCCTATAATTGGCTTGATTATCTGTCTGGGAAAGAGACACCATTTACCCCAAACAGTACAAGGAAAGCAGATCTTAAGGAATCAATTTTGGGGGGATAAATATACTAAGAAGAATTATTGACAAAAGTTACTCCTTAAAAATGCTAGTTAACAGAGAGATGGGAGGCAGACCCAAGGGTTGCCTGGAAGCCCATGGACCAGTTAACCTGGCGTATGGATGTGACCCAAGATAGATGCTCAGAATCTATGTAAAGGCAGAGGAAGAGAACTGACTCCTAAACTTGTTCTCTCACCTCCACATGCTCTCTCTCTCTCTCTCTCTCTCTGTCTCTGTCTCTCTCTGTCTCTCTCTCTGTCTCTCTCTCTGTCTCTCTCTCTGTCTCTCTTTCTCTCTGTGACACACACACACACACATGCACGCATGCAGGCACATGCACATACATACCAATAAATAAAATAAATTAGAATAAATAAAAAATGCTAGCTAAAAGTCAATAAAATGACACTATTTGGTATTTTTGACAACAGGTTCCAGACCTATTGTTAGCTTCTCATCTAAGAGTTAGTATCTCCACTTTAGACTCCAGTGAGACTAAGAGCTAAGTAACACGGGTCACAACATTTTCAGGGGTATTTACTCTGTTTTATTCTATTATGAATGTAGTATTTTATTTAAACACTTTAAAATCAAATGGCATTTTTAAGCTCACAACGCTGGAATGATCAGTACTAAATATTTGTAAGAGTCTAGAGTAGCTTGGCAAAATTCCAAGCTTGTGGCCGTAAACTGCAAAGACTACGGAGATCAGTTTGCAAAATGAGCAAAACAGGCTTCAGTTAAAAAGACCGCTGTAAACTATGGGGCTGTTGACCATCAGCCTCAGGGGAGGCAAGATGATGAAAAGGGATAGAGGAGAGGGGTGCTTGGGACAAAATGGAGGGAGGACGTGGTTCCCTTGTGCCCAAGCTGGGGTGCTCTCCAGGAAGATGGACCCTGCTCTGTTTCTCCTGGGGCTGACACCAGGTGTCTTCTTCCAGTGCTTTTTACCATGATTTTTTGAGACAAGGAGCCTCACTGAACTTGGCGCCTCGCCGGTTCCACGGGCCTCACTGGCTGTCCGCTCCAGGGATCCTCTTGTCTCTGCCTTTCCAGTGCTAGGACATGTGAATGCTGTGGGATGTGAACTCTGGTCTTCATGCCTGTGTGGCACAGGGGCATGTAGGTGCTAATGGGGTCCAGAAGAGGGTTTTTAGATGCTTTGGATGTGGAATTATAATTTGTGAGCTGCCTGGGCTGGGTGTGGCACCTGAACATCCATTCTCTCAATGCTGCCACCTCTGTAGCTGCAAGTACAAAACTTCCCACAGAAATTATTCTGGGTAAAAAAACTAGTATCTTTCTAAGACTGAAGAGATGTTCTTTATATTAATATATAATGAGTTTATTGTTAATTTTAAATATCTTAAAATAAATATATTAAGTTAATCATTGTTACATTGATTCTGCTTTAACTGGAAATATGTTAGATATTGTTAGACAGATACAGAAGAAAGCTCTTTGGGATTTGCCATTGTCTTTGCAAGCATGAAGAAAAACAGCTGCCAAGAACAGTGCCTGGTACACAGCAGAATCACTGCTGACTTTTCCCGAGCAGCTTGTTATTAACGTACCTTCTAGATTGCAGCCGTTAACATCATCATATGAAAACATATGGGAAAGGAGGAGCGCCCTCTCCAGAGCTTAGGGTTCAGGAAGGGAGGCTGGTGGCCACAGGAAGTCTGTACAAAAACCGTGTTCAGGAAGCCTATTGCAAGGTGAATTGCATGCCAATTGTGAAAGTCCCAAGTCAGAAAGTTTTCTGACACTAGCATAGCATGATAGTGGGAAATCCCATAACTTGTTTCATGCACAAAATTATTAAAATTGTGTGAAATTATCTTCAGGCTGTGCTTGCTAGTTGTGTGTTTTGTATAAATCAAGTTTATGTTCGGTCACTTCACCAATGTCTCCTATTTTGTGTGTGTGCAAATAGTAAAAATCTAAAAAGTCTCAAACAACAACAATAACAAAAACCCCTTGGTGTGAAGAACTTCTGGCCGTAAACATTTCAGATGAGGTGTCTTGACTGTGTGAAATGTGAAAGATTGTTGGGTGCAGTAGTTTTTTTTTTTTTTTATTTTTTTTTTATTTTATTTTATTTTATTTTATTTTTCATTTTTTTTATTCGATATAATTTATTTACATTTCAAATGATTTCCCCTTTTCTAGCCCCCCCCCCACTCCCCGAAAGTCCCGTAAGCCCCCTTCTCTTCCCCTGTCCTCCCTCCCACCCCTTCCCAGTTCCCCGTTCTGGTTTTGCCAAATACTGTTTCACTGAGTCTTTCCAGAACCAGGGACCACTCCTGCTTTCTTCTTGTATCTCATTTGATGTGTGGATTATGTTTTGGGTATTCCAGTTTTCTAGGTTAATAACCACTTATTAGTGAGTGCATACCATGATTCACCTTTTGAGTCTGGGTTACCTCACTTAGTATGATGTTCTCTAGCTCCATCCATTTGCCTAAGAATTTCATGAATTCATTGTTTCTAATGGCTGAATAGTACTCCATTGTGTAGATATACCACATTTTTTGTATCCACTCTTCTGTTGAGGGATACCTGGGTTCTTTCCAGCATCTGGCAATTATAAATAGGGCTGCTATGAACATAGTAGAGCATGTATCCTTATTACATGGTGGGGAATCCTCTGGGTATATGCCCAGGAGTGGTATAGCAGGATCTTCTGGAAGTGAGGTGCCCAGTTTTCGGAGGAACCGCCAGACTGCTTTCCAGAGTGGTTGTACCAATTTGCAACCCCACCAGCAGTGGAGGAGTGTTCCTCTTTCTCCGCACCCTCTCCAACACCTGCTGTCTCCTGAATTTTTAATCTTAGCCATTCTGACTGGTGTAAGATGAAATCTTAGGGTTGTTTTGATTTGCATTTCCCTAATGACTAATGAAGTTGAGCATTTTTTAAGATGCTTCTCCGCCATCCGAAGTTCTTCAGGTGAGAATTCTTTGTTTAACTCTGTACCCCATTTTTTAATAGGGTTGTTCGGTTTTCTGGAGTCTAACTTCTTGAGTTCTTTATATATATTGGATATTAGCCCTCTATCTGATGTAGGATTGGTGAAGATCTTTTCCCAATTTGTTGGTTGCCGATCTGTCCTCTTGATGGTGTCCTTTGCCTTACAGAAACTCTGTAACCTTATGAGGTCCCATTTGTCAATTCTTGCTCTTAGAGCATACGCTATTGGTGTTCTGTTCAGAAACTTTCTCCCTGTACCGATGTCCTCAAGGGTCTTCCCCAGTTTCTTTTCTATTAGCTTCAGAGTGTCTGGCTTTATGTGGAGGTCCTTGATCCATTTGGATTTGAGCTTAGTACAAGGAGACAAGGATGGATCAATTCTCATTCTTCTGCATGCTGACCTCCAGTTGAACCAGCACCATTTGTTGAAAAGGCTATCTTTTTTCCATTGGATGTTTTCAGCCTCTTTGTCGAGGATCAAGTGGCCATAGGTGTGTGGGTTCATTTCTGGATCTTCAATCCTGTTCCATTGATCCTCCTGCCTGTCACTGTACCAATACCATGCAGTTTTTAACACTATTGCTCTGTAGTATTGCTTGAGGTCAGGGATACTGATTCCCCCAGATTTTCTTTTGTTGCTGAGAATAGTTTTAGCTATCCTGGGTTTTTTGTTGTTCCAGATGAATTTCATAATTGCTCTTTCTAACTCTGTGAAGAATTGAGTTGGGATTTTGATGGGTATTGCATTGAATCTGTATAGTGCTTTAGGCAAAATGGCCATTTTAACTATATTGATTCTACCGATCCATGAGCATGGGAGGTTTTCCCATTTTTTGAGGTCTTCTTCCATTTCCTTCTTCAGAGTCTTGAAGTTCTTGTCATACAGATCTTTCGCATGTTTGGTAAGAGTCACCCCAAGATACTTTATACTGTTTGTGGCTATTGTGAAGGGGGTCATTTCCCTAATTTCTTTCTCAGCCTGCTTATCCTTTGAGTATAGGAAGGCCACTGATTTGCTTGAGTTGATTTTGTAACCTGCCACTTTTCTGAAGTTGTTTATCAGCTGTAGGAGCTCTCTAGTGGAGTTCTTTGGGTCACTTAGGTAGACGATCATGTCGCCGGGTGCAGTAGTTTTTAAGTTATCTGCTGTGTTCCACAAAACTTCTTTAGAACTTTTCTTTATCTACTACTAATTACTAGGAGTAATTTTTTTCCTATAACAGTACAATCCCTCTTGATAGATAGATAGAGGGTGCCATGCCCTCACTACCACTCTGCCCACCAGACTGCTCAGGCTCTCTAGGGACCAAAGGTGTTTGCTCCATCTTGCTTGGTTGGTTGGTACTTCCCTATCTGTAACCTCTTCCTGCCCTGGTGTTTGGGACACGATTCTCCTACCTTCATTTTTCTCTTATTGGAATTCTTGTCTCCTGTGCTTTTTTCTGACATACCCTGCATTATGGAGAGGCCCTGGATTCTTTCCTGCAGCCTTTTGCCATGTTCTTCTGCATACTTTCTTTTATGGACTGAGATTGATGATTCCTTCTCTCTCCATCCTTTTCCAAGTTACATCTTCAGGCCAGTGACACTGAGGGCCGATCTCACCAGAAAGAGCACAGGAGAATCTTTCAGAACCTCAAATGGTATGCCAGCTCCTTGATCAGGAGCTCCATTTTGGTGCTCAGTAGACATTTCAAACTCCCCATTGTCCCAACAAGCTGATTTTCCTACTTCCAAGTCCTTTTCTCCCTTGAATTTTCTCCATTTCCTAAAAATGATACCACTATCCACTAGATGTTTGAGTAAAAGAAGGCTTGTGTGATTTAGCAAGATTTTGTGTATGCTCTCAGAAAAACAAAATACACTTTATTGCTATCCCAAAGAACTGAGGTATGATAATATTTCAAGTTTAAAAGGCAAAAGAAAAATATTTGTCCTTAATAATTTTTACATCTATTTTCATTGAATGAGTATTTTTTTCCTACAACAGTACAATCCCTCTTGAAATTTGCCCTTTACATTTCTACATGCAAATTCCCTTCCCATTCTTCATAGCCACATTTCCAAGATGATTTCATGATGCTAAGATATGTCTATATGTGAAATATTTATGGGAGTACCAAGATTTAATGCTTTCATGATATTGTGAATTTAGGTTGACATGGAGTGGCTAGAATCTAATGTGTAAAATACTAAAACTTATGAGACTTTTGAGAGAGATGGAGGTCTAGTTGGTGAAAATAATAGGAAAGGCAAAAATGAGCTTAAGGAGATGCATTGGAGCCTCGAAATTTCCAAATACAAATGCAGGCCAAGAATGAAGCCATGTGAGCTTTACATGCTATTGGATGGTAACAACACAGCTGGGGAAACAAGGAAGAAATTCTTGTGTTTTTCTCGTCTACCTAATGAGTTTCTTCCTTCTCTTGGTAGCAAATCTATGATATTTTAGTGTTATTAAACTTTAGTCAGCATTTGAAATTTGACATTTAATATAAGCTTTCGCCTAACTTATAGTTAGAAGAAAACAACATGGAAAGATAGAGAGAAAACCAAGCATTTGCTCACAGCTGGGGAAAGATAGCCCATGCTATGAGGGTTGCAGAAAATGTTGGGTTGGAAGCACTGTTGGAATGCAGAAAAGGGGAGCACATGCTGGCACACATGTGAGCTACAAGATCCTTGGAGAAGCATCTGGAAGCCTCACCCTCTCCAAATGTGGTTTGTCTATCTTGTCTGAATACCTGCTTACATTCCCACAGTTGATAAAACCTAGATTGTGACTCTCCAGGGAGGCATCTCCTGGATGGTTCCATAAAACTCAAAGTTTCTGGGTAAAGGGGTCACACACAGGGATGAATATTTGATGTTGAACTGAAATGAAAGATGAAATGAGAAAATCTGTCTTGCCACTGTAGTTCACTCGATAGCTTTTCTCTGTTGTTGGCAGCCTTTGGAAAGATCAACAAGGCAGCATCTATCAGAAGGTAGGCTCCGGATCTGCTTTATCAGAACAACCAGAGTCCTGTTCACAGTGCAATTGAAATGAGTCTTCCTTCTCAGGAAGGCTCCAGGAAGAGTTGGGAGCCTTCGTTTAGACTCTGCATGTCTTAACCCTAATACAATGCATGTGAACCGTGGGCATTAAATGTTGTTTTCTAAGGCTTATTTGGAAACATATTTGTGTCAAGGCAGAGAGGATCTAATTCTAATGGAACTGTGGACTTAGGAAAATGATTCAATGCAGAGAATTTTGTGTGAATTCCTTCACATGCCTTCATGACTGACTTGCTGCTGCTTCTGTAGTTGCTCTGAGAAGGCTTAATGTCCAGCCATTGAACTCTAAGGAACCTGTTGATAAAGCCTATTAAAAGATGTCTTCATGTTGATCCTCAGGACAGAAGACTTAGCATTTTTTTTAAAAATACCAGAGTTTTCACAATTGCGCATTCCAAGCAAGCCATCTAAAGTCTGCTTTTCCTGTTGTATAAAACAAAGACTTGGGGAATGACTGGGCAGGACTGCTAGTGAGTTCCTGTTCCTTTCCTATGCAGTTCAGCAGCATGTTCCCCAATGTCACGAAAGACAGAAGATACAAACGAGAGAGGGCTAGGTGGTGTACTTTATTAGTTTACATGTTTCCTTCCAACTCTTATTTTGACTCAGTTTTACAACTTCCAGGATTTGTTTTAGTGTCTGAAGAATGTGCTGGGTCCTGTTTATGAAGAAACATTTATAATTGCAGAGGTGAAGTTTAAAGTTTGCTTGCATGAAACATTACCTGTTTACTATGTGGTCAATATGAAATGTAAACGAGGCATGTACAACATTCTTGTTGTTGTAAAGCTAAGAAGAAGAAGGCAAGGATCATGCTGGGATGAGGATTTGGGAAGTATTTAAGAAAAACAAATCTGAAATTAAACTGAATAATACTAATAAAATAAGTACTTAAAGCTACAAGACTCAAATATTCTTTTCCTCCATGGCCAACTATATATAACTGTAAAAATATTTCAAATTATGAAAATTATCAAAAAGCTATAAGGTGGTTCAAAAATTATAATATAATTTTTAATAAAAATTTAAGTTATGCCCAATACTTCTGTATTTGTTTTATTTAATTTGATGACTGCAGGAGAGTTGAGTTATTATTTTGTAGTTAGGGAATCTGAGGTATTAACTGGATGATTCAGGAACAATAAACAATGCTGAAGCTGATGGTAGGTAAGATCAGGGTCTTCCTTGATTTTGTTTAAATAGGCTTTTTTTCCTTTTTTTTAATTTGATATATTTTTTATTTACATTTCAAATGATTTCCCCTTTCCTAGCCCCCCCACTCCCCGAAAGTCCCGTAAGCCCCCTTCTCTCCCACTGTCCTCCTACCCACCCCTTCCCACTTCCCTGTTCTGGTTTTGCTGAATACTGCTTCACTGAGTCTTTCCAGAACAAGGGGCCACTCTTCCTTTCTTCTTGTACCTCATTTGATGTGTGGATTATGTTTTGGGTATTCCAGGTTTCTAGGTTAATATCCACTTATTAGTGAGTGCATACCATGATTGATCTTTTGAGTCTGGGTTACCTCACTTAGTATGATGTTCTCCAGCTCCATCCATTTGCCTAAGAATTTCATGAATTCATTGTTTCTAATGGCTGAATAGTACTCCATTGTGTAGATATACCACATTTTTTGCATCCACTCTTCTGTTGAGGGATACCTGGGTTCTTTCCAGCATCTGGCAATTATAAATAGGGCTGCTATGAACATAGTAGAGCATGTATCCTTATTACATGGTGGGGAATCCTCTGGGTATATGCCCAGGAGTGGTATAGCAGGATCTTCTGGAAGTGAGGTGCCCAGTTTTCGGAGGAACTGCCAGACTGATTTCCAGAGTGGTTGTACCAATTTGCAACCCCACCAGCAGTGGAGGAGTGTTCCTCTTTCTCCACACCCTCTCCAACACCTGCTGTCTCCTGAATTTTTAATCTTAGCCATTCTGACTGGTGTAAGGTGAAATCTCAGGGTTGTTTTGATTTGCATTTCCCTAATGACTAATGAAGTTGAGCATTTTTTAAGATGGTTCTCCGCCATCCGAAGTTCTTCAGGTAGGCTTTTTTTTTTTTAAAAACAGAAGTGATAATGAGCTCACAGCCAAAAGTTGAAAAGGTGTTGAAATGTACAGAAGTCCCATTCCTAACCTCTAGGAAGGTAGCTGCTGTTTACAATTTTAGAATATTTTGGCCATTTTTTCTCAGTTTACAAACACTGATATGATATATGTAACATTGATATGATATATGTGCATATAGATACATTTATATATATACATATATATATACACACACAAATATGTGCATATATATTTACATGTCAGTATGCCGCTTTGTGAATTATTTTCTCCAACTTTTCATGACTGTTGCTCATGTATACATGTATGTTTATTTATATACATATATACATATATATGAGTATTGTTTTCAGTACAACTATGTCCAACTGGGCTTTTGCAATATGAATGTACTGCAGTATTACATGATTTTATTTTATGATTTCTGTATGGGTGGGTCTTTAGGTTGTTTCCAGTTCTATTACTTTTATGACCAATGAGTATTTTTGTCAGAATATATTCTTAGGACAGATTCTTAGAAGTAGAATTACTAAGTTGAAGGAAAGCCCACTTTAAGTGTGACATATATTGTTGAGTCCAGGACTGATTTCTCAGTTGTTATTCTTTCGAGTAATGCCTTGAGGGTGATAATTTGGGGACATTATGATCAGTGTCTTCATCATCTTCCACCTTAAATGTACAAATATAACATGTCAAAGGTATGATTCTTATTGTAATTTTTATTTTTTAAATGTCATAGCCAGAGGCACCCTGAACTTTATGTGCCCTGGGAAGTTGTATACTTTCACTAGGCTCATGGTGTCAGAGTTCTCAAGGCAGGCTACGGAGTGATGCTCCGGAGAGGGACCCTTCCTTCCTTCTCTCCCTCCCTCCCTCCTTCCCTCCCTCCCTCCCTCCCTCTTTCCCTTTATCTCACAGTACTAACAGAGTTACTTTAGAATTTTGGGTCCTTTTGCTTTTTTAATTGAAATGTCATTTTTCATTATATTTTGGTCTTTTTGTGCTCTGCAACATTTAAAATTTAGGAAGCAATGATCCTAAATGTTTACCCTTGAATTCTGAGGATCAGGTAGATGAATTTAATTCATATAGACTTGATCATTTTTATCTCTGCTTCAGCATTGCAATGGAAGTAAAATTCTCAGGGAGGCACAACACTGAACAATAGTCTCACATATGATTGCAAAGCTATTATACTCAGCAATTAGAATTTTAACTTCCAGTTCTGTCTGTTTGCTTGAGACAAGGTCTCACTGTATGGAGGTCTGTCTAGCTTTGATCTTTAGACAATCCTACCTCCTCTACCGCTCAAGCACTGGTATTACAGGTGTGCTTTGCAATGCCCAGTGGTAAGTTTTGGTTTTGTATGGGACTTAATCTCATTCTGCTCAGTACAGAGTCACTTTGTGACATGAGCTTTGTCCTCATAATGTCTTCTCTTGTTTCACACAGGCCTTCTTGCATCGAATGAACCAGTGTGCTGCAGCAAAGGTTGATAAAAATGTGACAGAGGAAACAGTGAAGGTAAGGAGGCAGCTTTAGCCCCTCAGCTGAGCTTGGGTACCATGACACTGATGCTGTGTCCAAAAGTTGTTCCCGTAGCGCTCATCAGCTTCCTGTCAGCACCACTGTGAGTTCCTGAAGCAGTGACTTGTGCTGATAATTTGAAAGAGGGAGCTAGGAATTAGGGAAGGAAAGGAAGATACCTTTCTACAGATTACATGTTGTAGAATATTCTTTTGGTTTACCAAGCTCATGAAACCATTTGAAAAGGTGAAGAAAAATAAGAATAAGAAGATAATAACTTTAGTATCTGTGAGAAAATTGGGCCAAATGGCAGAGAGTTGCTGGAGTAGTTCAAGAAGGCAAGAAATGGGGAAATGGGAATCCCAATCTCTACGATCTCTAATGAGCAAGATTTGGAAGGTTCACTGGAGTGCAAAAAAAGACTGTATTGCTGCAATATAAAAGTAATACCATAAGCATTTCTTGTAAAACGTAGGAAAGCGGTCCAGAGCTTAGTGGTCGTATGTGTTCTGGGATAGCAATAAGGTCACTGAAGACATCACCACGGGATCCACCTGAGAAGCACTGCTAACCCAGGGGAAGTTGCTGCAGAGTATGCAGTGCTTGAGGGTCTGGGTTCCAGCCCCATCCCACCCTCATACACATCCCCAGCCATAACACACACACACACACACACACACACACATACACACACACACACACACACACACACACACACACTCACACACACACACACACAGGAAAAGTGAACATTTTGCAAAAAGAAATAAAAAATGGTAAATAAAAATTGTTTTCTGAAGTGGTTGCTGATTATGCTAACTTTTTTGTTTTATTAATAAAAGTCCAAGGTTTTTATAGATTCTTCTGAGTCTATTTCCTTCTAGATTATATATCTAACTTGCAGGCTTTTCTACCATTGGAACTTCTGTTAACAAGCTTTTGGGCACAAAGAAAACCAACATGTGGTTGAAATGGCCTCTAAAACTTTCATTGACAGCAACTTCAGGTGGAAGAAAGCATCTGTGAAGGTGTTTCAGGGTGAGCAAAGTGTTGCTAGCCTTCTGCAGTTCCCAGCTCTGCCATCTGGGTGCAGCACAGTGACCCTGCAGTTGACCCTACTATGACTTCCACACACAAGCCAGAAGCAGGAGGGAAGGTTCATTCCAGAATAGCTTTCACAGGGTCTAGGGCCTCTCTGAAACCCTGTCAGCAAGTCTGTTCCACATTTGTACTTACAGGCATTCTGGAAAGAGGCTAGGACTGGCAGGCTGGGATTTGTCGACCCCCATCCCCATGCTTTTTCCTAAGTGTCTACAGTCTCCTCATCCCCAGAGTTCTGTGGGAATAGAAAAGTCCACAAACTATATTCTGCTTTCCAGGTGGGAGTATGAGGTGCAGTGGTGTAGCTCTCTGTCTAGGATGCTGTGTCCTAGTGGGCTTTTTCATTTAATTTTTCAAATTTGCTTCACAACTACACTTACAGGCTTTATCTGTGCATTTGTTTTACAGATGTTATTCTCCAATATCGAGGAGATCCTCGCCGTACATAAGGAGTTCTTGAAAGTCGTAGAAGAATGCTTACATCCTGAGCCCAATGCACAACAGGAAGTGGGAACCTGCTTCCTTCACTTTGTAGGAAATTTTTTTTCCTGCTTATTTTCAAACTGTTGATTTTAAGGATCACATCTTGGCAGAGTACTGTGTGTGTGTGAATTCAGTATGAGAAGTGAAGTCGGGCACCAGAAATTTGGGGTCTTTTAAGGCCAATGAAATCTTGCCCTCAAAGCCAGAAAAGGGGAGGGAGCCTCTCATCATCCATTTCACTCAAAGAATAAACAGTCTTTTCTTTTTCCTGACAAGCTAGCTCTTCGCATCCTCTGTAGCCTTGAATTCTAATGAATATCCAGCCTGTTTCATAATGAATGGATTTTTATGTTTCCCTCAAACATGGAACATTTTTCTTTTGAGGCAGAAACTTCTCACTCTTTTAATGGTGCTGGGAGCCCCTTATTGGTCAGAACGTTCCCTTGTTAATTGGCTGGTAGCAAACCTGGAGGAGAACAGACCCTGGCTTCCTGTGACTGATTTTCCTTCAGGGTGGCTTCTCAGAAGTTTGTTTGCAGAGCTGTGGAAAGAATGAGGGTTAGGAGCTGAATTGTCTGGACCACGGAACTTGTTATCAGTTTTGTGTATATGTGCAGGGTAGCTGGAATTATGTAACCAATTTGCAAAAGAGGAAGCCTCCTGCTTAGTGAAAATTGTTTTTAAGAACAAAAGGATATCCATGCAATAAGAACAAATTTTTTAAAATGTCATGGTTGATCCCATTCTATTGATGCTTATTCTTTGAATACCTCTTTAAATCAAATGGTTGCCCAGTGACTTGTCTCCCTTAAACAAGTAGATGAGAGTATTATATCCCCAATGAGGCATTGTGTATGTTTTCCACGTAGTCATTTATCTTGCAGTTACTTTATCTATATGGGACGAATAGGCTCTTTTTGTAATCTGTATTTCATAAATATAACTCTGTCAAAGCAAGCTGTTCATCAGGTCTGAGTAGATTATGCTGTGCATTTCTTGGTTATGGTGGAGGCTGTGATGTTCATATCCATGTCCTTAAGCCAGTTTTCCTTCAGAGAGGAATCAGCCCCCCCCCCCGCCCCCGCCAGTTGGAGAAGCTGCCGTCCCAGGCCAAAGATGGTCATGGGAACTTTGCCCCCTGACAGCCATTTCCTTAGTACTTCATTATAAATTTCTCACCCATAAATGTTGCTCAGCTATTTCTGAACTTTATTCCTGTTCTGGCTCATATCATCTCTTGAGGCAAGTAATTCGATACATTTGCTGCTGGCTATATAAAATAGTGCTTACTATTCTAACTGCACGTCTTTGAAATTACAAAGGACATCTGATATTTGATCAAGTTCTGATATTTGATCAACAAATTTTTATCTTTTTCGCTGAGCTCCTTTGATAGCTATTAACCATAAGTCCTTTGACAACATTTTTACAGATAGTAAGAGAGACCAGAGATTGTGATAGCAAAATTCTTCATTCCTCTAACACTGAATACTGTGTGTGTTGTTTACTGGCAGCTTAAACCACAAGAAGATCTTGACAGATCACATCTCTGTCCATCACTGGCCTGGTCATTTCCAAGCCAGGGTCCTGTTTTGGAGTTCTGTAGACTTGTTCGTTTCTCCCAGAATAAAGGCAGTTTGATAGTAGCCGTAATACTATTTCCTGGCCTTTCTGTCTGAAACATATTTCCATGAAGCAATCACTGGGATGTTGTATCATCAGAGTCTGCTGTTATCTTGGTAGTCTTGTTGTCAATGTCCTTCATAAATACAATTGCCAAGATTAGTTAACATGAACTTTATGGTTGTGTTTTCATGATTTCTGTGTGATTTATCACATGCTTCTTTCCTCTGTCTAAAGTGACTTCATTCTCTGAGCTTTGCCCCTACTTAGCTCACTTATATCATTAAACTTATCTTGATAAATTTATTATCTCTTTTTCTAGGCTATATTTATGTATGGGGAAAATAAATAATATACATATTTATATGCATATATGTTGTAGTATATCTCTTGAGATATTGTGCCTTTGTAGACTTTAGTTATGCCTATCACACGGGCTAAAATTCAAAGTAGTGGGGGTATACAGTAATTATTATTTATTCTGTTCTATAATTAACAGAAGGACAAGTTTCGTATCTATGATGAATATTGTAGCAACCATGAAAAGGCACAAAAATTGCTTCTTGAACTGAACAAAATAAGGACAATCCGGACGTTTCTTTTGGTAAGTGCATGTTCAATTCTTACTAAACGCTGGCTCTTTGAGAGCCCTCCTGTAAGACGGCATGTGACACCCTCTCATGAGTTACTTTTTAGCACATGCAGACATTGAAGCTAGTCATGGACAATCCAAGCTTCTAGATCTAGGATGAGCTTGTGTGTGACAAATACTGCTAATGTCCTCTTCTGGTTGACCTGGAATGTGTGTGCAATCTCCTAGGTTCCTGGTGAGCAAAGAACTTAGGTCAGAGCTCACCTTTGCCTTACATCTTCATCTCCCTAGAGATCTTTTTATGCCTTAGAGGATCGGAAGTGAGGCAGTCACAGGAAGGAAGCAAGTGTAAAGACAAGTTGCTCTCCTACCTATATATACTCCTTACTCTGTTTTCATGAAAGCCTCAGGAATCAATGTCAAGGTAACATACTTAAAGGCATGTTTTGGCAACTCTGGGATATCTGGCATCTGATTAACTGAGATGAGTTGGTAGGCCATTTCCCCAAAGTCTAGCTTTAGAGTACTTCCCTGTACGTATAGTATATGTCCTCTCCTGTTTCTTCATGGCCCTTTTCCCTCATTTGCTTTGGCCACACTGATTTGCTTTCTTTATACAGTGGCATTTTCTTTAAAAAAAATTCTTTTGGATAGTCTTGTTATATAGAACAGGCTATCCTCAAATTCGTAACCCCTCTGTCCAATATACCTCATAGGTGTTGTGATCAGCGATCGGATTTCAAGTTTCTGTAGACTTTATATGAAGAGAAACATGGAGCGTAGTCCATTGGGCCTGTAGCTTCTTTACTGCATAGCTTTATGGCATGCATTTAATTTTACAGTCATGCTTACTGAATTACATTCCATTGTGTAGATTTGTCACATTGTGCTAATCTCCCTCATCAATTAATGAACATTGAGCAAGACTTATTTATAGTGTTTGCCATGAATTATGACCACTCATGCACTAGCCTGTCTGGGGGGCATACATTCTCATTCTCTTGAGTAGAAACTTAACAGTGATATCGGTGGATCTTATGGTAAATTTAACTAAGAAACTGGTTCTGCTTTCCACAATTGTCAAGCCATCCCCGGAAACCTGTGCTGGGATTTTGGGGTTTCTGTCCCTTGCCAGCACTAGGTATGACTAGTCCTATGATTATAGCTATGCTGGTAGGTTTGAGGTATTTTATTGTATTCTGAATTTGAAACTAAGAATGCTTTCTTGTACTCACTAACCATGCATATGACTTCTTTGGTGATACATGTATTTAAATCTTTTATGTATTTTAAAATTGGACTGTTTATATTATAGAGATGTATAAATGTTCTTAGTTTTGGGAACAATTTCTGTATCAAATATATTGCTTTCCAATATTTCTTCCCAGCCTCGGTTTTCTTTTATTTAAAAAATTGATGAAATATAATTTATTAATATTTTTATTATGGCCATGCTTTTCTTGTCATATTTAAGAACTCTGTACTTAGGTGTTGTGCTTATTTTATGAGTTTCCTGAATATTTTATTCTGTTGGTACTGTTGTGTTTAGAATTATCTTAGTTTCATTTGTGGATAATTCATGTTTTGGGTATACTAGTTTTTGTAGAGTCTTAGGGTATTCTGTTTGCAGTGTCGTGTTACCTGAATTTGGGCAGTTTATTTCTCTTCCTTTTCCTTATTATATTATCTAGATTATAATCTATTGTAGATTGCTGAATAGAAACACTATAACAAGCACCATTACATTATTGTTGGTCATAGGGGTAAATCTTACATAGGGGTAAGTTGTACATTGTTCACATGAATGGTCTTTAAGTTTTTATTACATTTGTAGTTGTAATAGTCTTTATTATTACCCATCCTTCCTTCCTCCCTCCCTCCCTCTCTCCCTTCCTCCCTCTGTTACTGTCTTTTTTTGTTTCTGTCTGTCTTTCTCCACATTGGCATTGGAGTCCAGGCTATGTGCATGCTGGGCAAGTACTTTGTCACTAAACAGCATCACATCTCTTACTGAACTACATCCTTAGCTCTTTTTTTAATGTTGGAAGCTATGACTCATTCATATGTGTGTATGCCTGTGTGTGTAAAACTATAAACAGTGTGTTCTTGTTTATACAAAATAATGAAGTTGTGAATTATTCATGTTCACTTATCCACATAAAAAATGAGTATTGAGTTCAAATATAATTCTCTTTTATAGCTTTCAATTTTGTTAATTTTCTTTATACTTTGTTGTTAGATATGTATGTATCCATAATTATGTTCCCATTTCTATTTAATAATCACTTTTGCCTTAAATGCTATTTTGTGATAAAGTATATTTTTCTTATGGTTATGATAGATCTCTTGGTGTTTGAAATTCACTCTTTATCTCTTATTGAGCAACTGTTTATAAATTTTTAAATGTTCTGGCACACAGCACATAGCCAGAACTGCCTTTCCTAGGCATGTTTATTTTCCTGTGTTTTATATTTGCTACAGACTGTTACCTCAGCTCTTACAGATTTGACCTTGACTCTGACAGCCTTGCTTGTGGAGACTATAGATCATTTTTCCTAGTTTATCTGGGAATGTCTGTGCCTTCATTTTTGAAGGGTGGTTCTATTGGTAAAACTCTTGATTGCATCTTTGCTTTTCCTAATTTTGACTTGAACTCCTCTGCTGCACAGCTTCCCTTGCTTCTGATGAGAGTGAACCTGTCCTTTGTACATTGTTTACAAGCTACTTCAGCTTCTTCTTGCCACTCTGAGTATTCTGTCTTTATCTTTCCATAGTTTAACTGCACTGTGATTAGATGAGGATAATAACTTTGCTTTTCTCATTTGTAGATAAGCCTTTTTCTTTTTAATAAATGTTGAGACATTTCAGCTATGCCCACATGGAATGTGGCTGGGGTCCTAGCTCCTTGTGAGGAAGAGGTGGGAAGATCCTTTGAGTTCAGAAGCTGAAGACTAGTCAGGGCGACATGATCAGATTCCAAGGTGCCAGCTTAAAATAAAATGAACAAACTAAGACATAAATTGTGAAGTTTGTAAGCATTATTGAAAACAGTTACCATAAACCAGGTAGTGGTGGCACATGCTTTAATCCCAGCACTCAGAAGCAGAGGCGGGTGTATCACTGTGAGTTCAAGGCCAGCTTGGTCTACAAAGTGAGTTCCAGGACAGCCAAGTCTACATAGTAAAATCCTGTCTCTGAAACAGCAAAAGAAAAAAAAATCATATACTTTTTTCTTTTTCTTCATTGCTGTTGTTGCACACATTAAAATAAAAATAATAATTAGTATTTTATTATTTTGTGTGTATAGGTGTCTTGCCTGCATGGATCTTTGTCTGCTGTATGTGTAGTGCTTTTGAAAGTCAGAAGAGGGAGTCAGATGTTCTGGTACTGAGCTGCAGATGGTTGTGAGGCACCATGCAGATGTTGGGGATCAAAGTCAGGTCCTCTGGAACAGCAGCTAGTGCCCTTAAGCCATGCCCTGCTGAGTGTCAGTCCAGCCACCACAGCTGTTTTCTCCTGTTGCCTTAGAACTGTTTGTTTTCCCCTCTTTTTTTTTTTTTTTTTTTTTTTTTTGGTTCTCTATTCTTTGCGTTGGATGATTTCTGTGAACTTACTTGTTGCTCAATGGCGTTCTTTTTTTGTCCGATGTCTGGTTTGGCTCCTCTGCTTCTCTCTGGGTTCCTATGCTCTGCCCACCGTCAGTGACCTTCAGTTATTAATGTGGTGCTTACAACTTTCTGAATATACTTATGATGGCTGCTTTGAAGTCTTTGTTAAATATAATATCTGGCTACACTGAAGAGTTTTTAGTGTCTATGATTAAGTCAACTTTTCCTGATACTTTGTGTATCTCATAATTTTTTAAAAACAATATTTTTTTTTATAATTATGAGTACACTGTAGCTGTCTTCAGACATACCGGATGAGGGCGTCAGATCCTATTATAGATGCTTGTGAGACACTATGTGGTTGCTAGGATTTGAACTCAGGACCTCTGGAAGAACAGTAATTGTTCCTAACTGCTGAGCCATTTCTCCTGCCCATATTCCATAATTTTAAAATTAAAAAAATAACTTGACACTTTAAATAACTTAATGGCAAGTCTGGAGTCCCTGTTTTCCTTTCTCAGATTAGTGACTGGGCTTTTTGTTTTGTTTTGTTTTTTTCCTTTTTTCTTTGTTCTATTCATAGTGACCTGCCCAGACTCAATCTGAGTTCTTGTTTTTCTATGATACCTCTACTCAGTTTATCTTCTTTGTTTAGCATTGTGAGAGCTCCTCTGTGAGTAGTCAACTTGTCAGAGCAGGAATATGCATGTAAGTGTGGGATGAGGGCAGTTGAGGGCCAGGTGATTTATAAGGTGATTCACAGTTCTTCCCAGGGTATCCACTCAGGTCCTTTTTGCACACCCCCGCCTCATTTTTCAGCAGCCAAAGATAAATGTATTCTCTCTCTGCGATCCGTATGTTTTTAGGTTATCTATGTTAAATTACTGGATAGTATGCTTGAAGGCCTCATATAGAATTGTAGTCTCAGGCTAACATTATGGAGTGTGGTAGCAGTTTGGCCAACACTCCTTGGTATAAGGTTTTCCTTTCTGAAGCTCCCTTTATGGAGTGTAAGAAGTCCACTGTTTTGTTTAGTGCATCCCATCTTTAGCAGCAATCACTTGGGATGGTACTTAGTTTAGTGTCCTTAGTGACCTATGTGAAGTCCTACTGGAGAAGTCACAGGTCAAGAATAAGCGATTAGGTGACTCAAAGCATACTACAGCAGACAGAATCTGTCTTGATAGTCCATATCCTGAAACTAAGTGAACATAGATTATTGGATGGCATTAGGATATTCATTATATTTCAGGTGTTGGTTTACTTATTCATAAAATGAGTTATAATTCATAGAGTTATCCTGTGGGACTTATATAACAGTCTCCAGTTTGGAGTGATGATGGTATTATCTTGGGCCTTTGCCGATGCTCTTATCTCAGGAACTTTTTGATGTCATTGATCTCCCTGAAACTTATTCAGTGGACATATTTATTTTTATGACTATAGCACAGCTCACCGTGGGCTATATGAGCCTACAGTAATCATCAACCCAGAAAATGCTCTGCAGATATGCCCAAGGACTGATGGAGGAAATTTCTCAGTTGAGGTTTCCTATTCCCAGGTGACTCCAATTTGTGATCAGTAGACAAAACTCAATCAGGCAAGTACTTCCTGTGCATGCATGAAGACAATCCAATGTTCTGTTTCCTAGGACTCATGTAAATCCTGATTGAGTGTCCCAGGAAACAGAACATTGGATTGTCTTCATGCTTGCACAGAGACTTATAATCACCAGGTTAAAGTGTCCCAGTTTGGTAGAGTGAGTCACTCTGAAATGAGTTCGAGTTGTGTCACTAGTGAACAATGAAGCCCAACTTTCACAGTAGAACTCAACTTCTCGAGTTACTTTTCTCCAATATGATGACTTCTAAAAATTGTTATTTTTTATTTCTGTGTGTGTATTTGTGCCTATATGTATATGTGTCTGATTACCCGTAGGTGTTCCACATGTATGCAGTGTCTGTGGACACCAAAAGAGACTGTCACACCCTTTGGAACTCAAGTTACAGGCAGCTTTGAGCTGCCCAGTCTGTGTACTGGCAACTGAACCTGGGTCTATTTACAAAAGTAGCAACTGTTCGTAACCCTCTAAAGTGCAGACCTATCTGTCCAAGAACAACATTGTACTTCCTATAAACAAAATATAACTGTTTCATCTGTTCCCCTATTTTCCCTCTCTTTCTCTTTCTCTTTCTCTTTCTCTACTTAAACCCTTCCCCTTCATGCTTGCTCAGAAGAATATATGTAAATTAAATTCTAAATACAGGTTCACTTTGGGTTCTATAGCCAATGTGAAAGACTAGGTCTTAACTGTACCTTGTAACGTGGTATGTAAGGACACATATTTTTCACAAATGTTCAGCATAAAATTTTATAACAGACTAGTTCACAGCCTTAGGTTTGCAAGATGAACTTATGTTTATTTTCACCGCAGAACTGCATGCTGCTTGGAGGTCGGAAGAATACAGATGTCCCCCTGGAAGGGTACTTAGTGACACCAATTCAGAGGATATGCAAGTACCCTCTTCTTCTGAAGGTATTTTAATTATATACAGTGTTTGTTATTGCCTTAATATTTGGCTGATTTTTTAAAAGAAACATATCTTTTAAAGAGACCAATAGTATAAAAAGAATAGACCATAATTACTGAAAAAATTGCTGTTTTGTCATAAATTCCTGTCTGGAATAGAAAATAAACCTTTGGTAGAAAGAGCATTAAAGGATGCTTTTAGTACTCTTCAGAGCACACACACTTGTTTGAACTTCATTTAGGGTAAATGCATTAGTTTTAGAAGAGACCCCATTAAATTGTTATGATTGGCTTCCATAGCACTTTAGCTATAGAGAACTTTAAATAGTTCCACTGTTGGTCTATTTTTGGTTTCTCCATACTTTGGTGACTTGGTGCTAATGAAGTGAAGATTAAAATTACATAATTTTAAAGCTTAGTCTGCTGGTTAGTTTTTTGTCAACGTGACACAAGTTCAGGCCATCTGGGAGATGAAAAGGTCTACTGAGAAAATACCTCCATCAGTTTGGCTTGTGGGCAAGTCTGGAGGACATTTTCTTGATTAACAATTGTGATGTGGGAGGGCCCAGCCACTGTGGGTGGTGCCACCCCTGGGCAGATGGTTCTGAGTTGTGTGGGAAAAAAAAAAAAGAAAAAAGAAAAAAGCTAACCAAGCCGTGGGAACACGCTAGTAAGCTGGGTTCCTTCATTGCTTCTGCTTTAGCTCCCACTTCCAGGTTTCTGCCCTCACTTCCCCTCATGATCTACAATAAGCTGAAACAAACCCTTTCTTATCCAAGTTGCTTTGAGTTGTGGTGTCTATCACTGCAATGGATACCCAACTAATACACTTGGCTTTTAAATAATTATTTTAAGTGTATGATATAGATCACATAGAACACAGAGTAAAAGACCTCTGATTACAGATTGTAAACACTGAATAGAGACTTCCCCCAAATTGGGGAGTAAAGCAGGAAGCCTGAATCGATATTGCCCCTGCCATCTGCAGTGTGGTTTCACGTTCCTGTCACTGTCTGTCATACAGTGATGGCTTCACCTTCTAGAATCTGGCTCAGAAATATCTAAATTCTGGGGAGGGAACACGGTTATTGAGAAAGGGGTTGCAAAACCCACAAAAATCCAACAAGAGAAGTGATACTGTAGCCTATGTAAAAGCACTCATGATAGTCAGGTGGCAGTAACTAGCAGACCCAAAAGGAGATAGCCCAGAGCTATCAAATTTGGGAGGGGATTGTCATTTGAGGATTGGTTTGAGTTGGCAGTTTCTTGGGGTCTCTTGTTGTTTCAGTGGTGCCAGAAGCAGCACAGGGCTTGGCACAAGTATATTAGAGCCATGTGTCTAGTCCTTTGACTCCAACTGCCTTGAGGGTGGCTAGCCTATCAAGATATTCCCTCTACTATAGGAGTGGACAAAGGCTTTTGATTCAAGCCTAATGTCTTGATTAGTATGAAGTTTTCTGGGCAGAAGTAGGGAGGTCCTTCATGTCCTTCTCTGAAAAATCCTGCCTCTAGTTCTGAGAGATCTATTGGAATTTTGCCAGCTGATGACATGAGTCTCCAGAGACTGTTCCAGGGTCTGGTCAGGTCATTGTACAGCTTTGCTGTATAGGGATGACACATGGTAATTAGACTCAGTCCTAAGTTTGAGCAGGGCTGGGGCAATATATGTTACCCATGGGGCTCGGATTTCATAACCTAGCTTCCTTAGATGTCTTTTAGGAGATGCCTAGCCTGTTTTACTTCACCAGAAGTCTGGGGTTATAAAGCACAATGTAGACGATACTGAATTTCCAAGGCTTTAGTCAGACCCTGAGAAATGAGCAGGCCCATTTTTAAAGCTGTAAGGACTTTCTATGCTCGCCCCAGCTCTGAGACAAGATGCAGGTTTTATATATATAAATATATATATAATAGATGTTTAAGGTCTTTGTGTAGGCTGCACCCTACTAGCTCATTTGACCTACTAACCTGTTTAGTCTAAGTTCTGCCAGGAACCTGTTAGTGTTCTTTCATCCCAGCCTACTTCTTCCTCTATCTGATTGGTGAAATCTTCTCTGCATATGACTCATTTCCCAGAGTTCTCTCTTCCTGGAAGTCCCATCTTCCTTACCTACCTCTGCTATATGCCAGTAGTTTTTTATTAAAACCAGTCAGAAGGTGAAATAGGGAGTGTTTACAAAATATGATGTATCTATATGAATAACAATACCTAAGTCTGGCTGCACTCAACTCTCTGTTTCACAGAAATTAGCATTTGAATAGTACAAAGAAAATCTTTACACAGAACAAGAAAAGATCACCTCAATATATTGTCATTCTTGAAACTTTTTTTTTTTTTTGAGACAAGATTCCTTTGTGTAGCCCTGACTGTCCTGGAACTAGCTCTGTAGACCAGACTGGCCTTGAACTCACAGAGACCTGCCTGCCTCTTCTTTCTTAGTGCTGGGATTAAAGGTGTTTACCACTGCCACCTGGCCTGGAAAATTTTGAGTATTCCAAATCTAGGAATCATTTCAGAGAACAATACCCTAGCTAATTATCTTAGAGAACAACATCCTCTCTACCTCTGGCTTTCTATTTCATATAGGAAAGCCCCTATCCACTCTGGAAAGTATCTACTAAGATTAGCAGATATTTGTAATTTTGTCCACCAGACATGTGAGTTAAATCTAGTTGGAGATCTTCCCCATGGTAGGTGCCTACCAATGAATCTGGAGATACCATTTTGAGGGGTTATGTCAACTAGATAGCTCACATTCTACCTGATGGATTTCTTTTGGGCCTTGTCCCTTGAACATTTTATTTACCAGGATGAGTATACTTTCTTGTCCCAAATGACACATCTGACAAAGGGCTTTAGAACTTCCATTGTAGGGTAATGATAATCCGTGATTAGGTGTTAGCTCCCATCCTTCATGTTTTCTGATTTTAAAGACTAAAGCTGGTTTCTCAAGGGATTTGTTGGCTCTTTCTCGAGGCAGCAGATATTCCTCCCAGAGGATGGGGCACTCTGTGGACCCCAGTGTAGCCTCCTTGGCCTTAGAGTCAGCTTGCCACTGGGTCTTCTCCTTTCTGATGTCTGGGACAGATGATTGTAGTCACATGAATCATCAAAAGGATGGCATTCTGGAGTCTAAGAATTTCTTGAGAATACTTTATAGGGATCTCTGTTATAGTTAGGAGGAGGCTTCTTTCCTTCCAGATGGTTAAATGGGCATGGGAGATAAGGAGGCCATATTTGGAATATGTATAAATAAATGCTGACTCCCCCATCCCTTAGGACAGTTTCAGGTCTGAAATGAGAGCTTTCAGCTTGGCTAGTTGAGCAGCAGAGTTTGGGGCTATTGGACCTGATTCGGGCTCTTTGAAGTCAGTGACTATAGTATATCTTACATGTTAGATTATTCTTTATTCACAAAGGAACCTCCCTCTGTATAGAAGACCAAGCAAAGGTTTTCCAGGGTTTGATCAGAGAGACCAGGGTGGGCTACTACACAATTAATTGTCCCTAGAGACCTCCTAACAGGACTGGAGAGGTTTTCCTCCTTTTCTGCAAGATGGATAGCTCAATTCATGCTTTGACAGTTCTTGAATGTGATTCCAGCTCCCTTTGGCATGAGGGCTGATATTTAAGGAACCGATTGTAAGATTTACAGTGGTTCTCAACCTGGGCTTGTGATCTCTTTGGGATAGAAGGACCCTTTCACAGGGGTCACCTAAGAGCATAGGAAAACACAAATTATTTATATTATGTTTCTTAACAATAGTAAAATAACAGTTATAAAGTAACAATGAAAATAGTTTTATGGTTTGGGAGGGTCATCACAACACAGGGAACTGTATTGAAGGGTCACAGCATTAGGAAAGTTGAGAAACACTGAGTTAGAAGTTTGTCTTCTAATTTTGAATGACCCAGTGTAAGCACGAATGTGAACTGTGAGGGGGCGCTCAAGGGTAGTCTTTTGAGATTCAGGAATCAGGAGTCTGACAGTAACATCTGCTCACAGATATCCAGATCAGCCCACGGCTACCTGATGTAATCCCTTAGCTTTCTATATAACTTGAGTAAATGAACAATGCACTGGGTAACTACACAGAGCTTTTCCCTGTCTCTCAGCTATATACCGATGAAACTTAGGCTTTCTAGGAGTCTTGATTAATGTCTTTTTAAGTTTCTGGAAAGCTTGCTATGACTCAAGAATTCATTCAACTTTGTTGAATTCTTAAGATTTTGTCTCCTTGGAAGCCTGATTTAGAAGTGTAGCTAGCATTGTGAAATCAGGGATCTAAATTCTACAATATCCTATAGTTCCCCGAAAGACTTTCATCTGTTTGAGGGATTGGAACAGGAACCTGAGGAACAGGTTTGATAGAGCAGGAAGGCCAAGATGGTTCAGACTCATTCTGGTTCTAAAGCTCTGGGCCCAATTGTCAAGACAAGGCCCAGATAGGCAACTTTGATTTTGTATAGCAGAATCTTT
Organism: Apodemus sylvaticus; assembly: GCF_947179515.1. Classification (NCBI taxonomy): domain Eukaryota; kingdom Metazoa; phylum Chordata; class Mammalia; order Rodentia; family Muridae; genus Apodemus; species Apodemus sylvaticus. The sequence continues at coordinate 10,184,220 of NC_067474.1, read as the reverse complement.
CCCCAAGAGAATTTGTATTTGATAGTTTGGAAATTAGGGAGGGGTCTTTTCTTGGGATATGAGGTTTCTTTGGTCAGCCCATATAGGAGATCATCTACATATTGGATCAAGGTAGTCTTCAGATAAGTTCATCCTATCAAGTCTTGGGAAAGAGCTAAGCCAAATAAGGAAGACTATCTCAAAACTGCTGCAACAGAACAATTAAATTAATTTGTCCTGCTCTGCATGTGAGATCTTCAAAAGCAAACAGAAACTGGTTGTTGGATGACTTGAGATATTTAAGAAACTGTCTTTAAGATATTAAGAATGATATGAGATGATAAGAAACTGCTTGTGGTGGTGGCAGCACAGACTTTTAATCTCAGCCCTCAAGAGTCTGAATTTGAAGCCCGCCTGGTCTACATAGTGAGTTCCAGGACTGCCAGCATTGCACAGAGAAACCCTGTCTTGAAGGACAAACAAACAAACAAACAAACATCTAGCCCTGACCCAAGAATGTTTTTAGGGGAATCTAGGTAAGGAGAGTGTGAGAATTAGGAACAACTGGAGGGGGGGAGCCACTCTGTAACTTATCATATAGAAACCTTGGACTCATTTATTTGTTAGGGACTTTGCTAACACCAAGAATGGGATGATCTGTGTGCTATAACATCCAGTCAATCATCCTTATTTTATTAGCCTTTGGATTATGTCCTTCTCTGACTTCAGATTCAGAATACGTTGCCTCTGATCTAGAAAACAGTCAGGATCTTTAGGATACATAAGTACAAAAGTGACCATTTTAGTCTTCTTTATAGTGTGTACATCCATCTGTCTATGCTGCATTCTTGACCATTGCTTTCTGTTGAGACAAGCAGTAGTGTTCTGCTCTAGAGGGATAGAGCTTGAGTCTAGACAAAATGTTTCTTTTTAACAGAGGAGTCAGGCAAGGTATGAGGAACTGTTAAAAAGAAATGACAAATGTGGAATTCTGCTCCTGAACATGCAAACAGTTGAGTGAAATATCACTTTAAGGAGCTGGCCTAATGCACCCTGAAGTGTTGTAACCTATTCAGGACCAGGGACCAAGTGAAAGGGACAGTGCTAAGACTCATACCCCTGAGTCAGTCATGAATATAATCTTATGCTTCTCACAGTCAGAAACTCCTTAAGATTGTTGATCATGATGGGAGCCAGTATGGAACCCCCTGCCTGCCAGACCTGTCATGGTGCTGAAGGTGATGACATGGAGGTCAACTAGGCTGGAAGGCACTGATGTTGCCAGTGATTTCCCTTACAGATAGGACAGTGTCTGAGAGGTCTCTGAGAGAATTCCCAACAGGAAATGGCCTTCCTGTAAAGCAAGCTCTAGGCTTAGACTTGTTTCAGGGGTTGGAGGACATTTATCTAGTTGGCTCTAGCAGAGACCACTAAGTCCCCGTGATACTCTTTCCCTTCATGATGGTTCTGTCATAAATAATAATTAAAAAAAACCCTGAGTTTATGACCTAGAAAAATGAAAATCCAAGAGCCTGCTAGCATTTTGTCTGGAGCTGCTAGCAGTGTCTGGAGCTTTTTATGAATGTCTGAAATTGGCTGAGTCAAGAGAGTGCCTTTTAGGATTACTTCTTCTAGTGACCCAGGGCATGTAGAAGCTTCCTTGCCTTCTTGGAGTATTCAACAGGAACTAATAAAGAGTTTAAACCGTAGCCTTCGTAAGACCCTCTATCACACAGTAAAGAATGTCATTTCCATTCTTCATGTGCTCATTCAGATTTCAGAGATGGGCTAGCTCTGTCCCCTATAGGAAAGTCCTTGTCCACTTCAGTCGCCTGGGTAGTGACAATGTCATTGCTGCTGAAAGAGCTCAATCGCGCACTCTGCTTTTTTCTGAAAGGGTTAGCATTTGTTTTAATAGCATCATTACAGCTTTCCAACATAATTCATGTATCTGCTTCAGTTGCTAAGTGGTTGATCACACTGTTCTGAATCCTACATATAACTGCCAAGTTCTTCCTTACTCCGTGTCATTCAGTTCTTCCAGGGTAAAGGAGGAATGGGCAAACATGACTCTTCTGTTTCTCCTGATTCTTACCCAAGAGAAAAACATCCCTTTTGGGTGTTAGGAGAGTGTATAGATAATTATTTTGTTTCTTTTTGGGGTGAGAATTGAATAGTTATTGGGGACTTAGGTTTCTAAAAAGTTCAGAATTGACCCTTAGTTTCTTTTTTATTTCTCTTACTAGGAGGGTTTTCTTGGGTGAAGGTCTTTCTTCTAATTTCTCTGGATCTTCACATCATCTTTAAAACTCTATGGCTAGCTATAGTCCACTAATGTAGGAGCCATCAAAAAGTATCACAAAGACTCTCCTCAGCTATTGGTGGATCAAAATAGGCTCCAATTAAATTACCGCCAGACAGGGTCCTTGTGGAATACTTTGTAAGCCATGAAGGTAGCCTCCAGATTAGGCCCCTCAGATCCAGTTCTCAGATTTTTGCTTACTCCACCTCCATTATTTCAGGTGTACAATAGTAAGAGGAGCTAGCTGGACTCTAGTCAAAACTCTCTGGAAGGGTGGCAGTTAGAATCCAGGTTATGTAACAGTCCAATAAGTTTTTAAGTGTCTTGTTCATGGTTCCTTGTATTCTGACCTAGGAGAGGGGAGTGAAGAGCCCAAGAAGAGCTTGTTTGTAGTCAGACTAGGTAAGACCCGCCAAAGCTCCCATCCAGTCAGAGAAAAATACATAATACCCTAACAATATCCTATGTAGCCAGAGAAGACTCGATAGAATGCCAGCAAGATTCTCCATAGTTAGAGAAGACTAGATAAGACACTAACAAGATCCTACCCAGTCATAGAAGACTACGATTGTCAGGATAGAGGGGAAAATGGAGTTTCATTTTCATTAAGAGTAAAGTTCATGAAGTCTCTTTGGAGCCAGCTGCCTGTAGCTAATTCTAAGAGATCTTCAGCCTCAGCCTAAGGAGTGCTTGCCAGCTGTGAAGCCTTCAGCTAGAGCTCTCTGAAAGAAGTCTCTTGCTCTTAGAAACAAAGGCATTAGAGCTAAGTCCAAAGTGAGCACTCCTTATCAAAAAAATGGGAAAAGTAAAATTACCACTCTGTGCTTTCCTCAGTACTTTAAATGTAGTAGTGGTGACCTTTCTGATCCAGGATGAGGAAGGGACACCATCTAACTCAATGGTCACCCCCAACATGTTTTCATGGTTTGGTTCAGTTTATCCTGACCTTAATATTTAGATCAGGATAACGCATCAGAAGGATTTACAGGGAAGTCTTCCAAAAATGTTATTGTCTAGGCAGGGAGATTCTCAGACACAGCAGGCACCACATTTTGTTAAGCGTGAAGAAGCACACACACAGAAGGCTCTTCCATAAGTGCAGAGGGGATTCAGAGACCAGATCTTCAGGGAAGGCTTGAAGTTCTTAATTGGTTTTGGGCTCCTTAAACAAAGAAGAGGCAGTTTAACAGTGTTAGGATGTGGGTGGGTCTGCTAGTCTGCTAGTCTGTGTGTCTCTCTGTGTGTGTGTGTGTGTGTGTGTGTATGTGTCTGTCTGTCTGTCCCCCCCTCCCCCCTCCCCCTCCCCCTCCCCCTCCCCCTCCCCCCTCTGTGTGTGTGTGTGTGTGTGTGTGTGTTGGGAGGCTGAGGAGTGGTGGTGCTTCAAGCCTTTGTTCTGTTTATTCTGGATGGAGAGGCCAGAAGTTTACCACCTGGCTGTTTACCTACAGCCTCTTTTTCCAGCCATCTGCCTGTTGGGTGCTTGTCTGCCTTCAAAATATCTTGCCTTAATTGCTCTCTATTTTTTTTTTTAACCAAAGTCTCTCCCTGAGCCTGAAGCTTATCATCTTGGCTAAGCTTGATGACAAATACACTTCAGGGATCTTCCTGTCTCTGCCCCAACCCTCTACAATGGGGTTACAGGTGTAGAACACCACACTTAGCTTTTGATACAGATTCTGTGGATCTGAGATTGGGTCCTCATGTTTATGCAACAGGAACTTTATAGACTGAGTCACCTCTGAAGCTTGTAAGAACCTTAAAAAATTTTTTTAAGACTGATTTCTTATTACAAAGTAGGTCTAAAGTTGCTTGGTTAAGTTATGAAAAGTCTTATGCTGAAGCAAAGGCAGGATCCTCCAACTGCAATTTTGGCATATCATTTAACATGCAGTATTAATATAAGCATGGCTCTGAATGTTCTGATGTTCTGAGAGTCCCTGGAGATTTCCAGCTAAGTGACTCAGTGGGCTTGTGCACCCACGGGTACCCTTATCCCTGATCCCTGTTGGAATCCCAGACATTGTAAGTGCCCAGGAATGTTAAGAGTATGTTGTAAACAAGTGGTTGCATTAAATCATTTATTGCTGATTAGGAAGCAAACAAGTGTTTACATTTAATTCTTAAAAAACAAACAAAAAAAACAAACAAAATCTCCAAACCATAGCATCATGGATGCATTCTTGTCTCACGTGTAAGAGAGCAGTTAAGAGGTTGTAGGTAGAGGTTAGCTTCTTTCCCTTTGTAGGAAGATTATTTTCATATACAGGAAAAGAAAAAGATGATTTACTTATGTATACAGATAAACTAATACTGAAAAATCATGTTTATATTGTCTTTGAGTGGTTTTGTTTATTCAGAGGTAAGAGGTATTAAAAGCATAAGGTTATGGTATGCGTAACTCAGAATCTGAGTGTGAGCAACCGTTAGAATTATGATTTGATTTGTTTTTATTTGCTCTGTTTTTGTTTGTTGTTACTTCACAAGACCTTATTCATGTCTCAACTCTTTGGATTAGGGTTGGCTACCATTCCTGGGGCCACATCCTGTCCTGAAGGTTGATGTTCCCATTTCCCATACAACCAGCAGCTCCCCTATTTAATTCTTTGTTTGTGCTTTTGGGCTGGGAGTTTTATTTGTGTTTTTTCTTTTCATTCAGAAAAGCAGAATAATCTGTAATCTTTTAAGTATATTAAAAGGTCTTCTTAGTTGTTGTTTAGAAGTATAAAATTAAACATCTTCGCCCACTGTCTAGACTTCTGTGACCACACTGATTCTTAGTCGCTTGTTTTCTTATGTCAATTGTCATCAGCATGGCACTAACACAGTTACAGAAACACTGAGGCAAAATTTCAGAAGGATTTCTTTTTTTATTTCTTAATATGCAGTGGGAAAGCATATAGTTCATATTGTTTTATTGTTGAATATTTTGAAATGAACTTTGACCTTGTGTTTGATATGATCTAACATGAAAGGAATGCACATTACATTTTTCCCAAGATGAAGTTGAAGTTTTTATTCTGGACCCCAAAATCTTAACAAGCAACCTAAGAAGTAAATTCTTGGAATTACAGGCCCTTTAGAATGTGTGAAAATAAAATAGAATAAAATAAAATAAAATGTGTGAAAATAAAATAAAATGTGTGAAATGAAGACATCAGTCTATAGTGTCTCAAAAGATGTTAGAAATAGGGATTTAATTCAGTTTTGAAATTGTGGTGCATATTTATTTGAAGATCTGTTAAAGAATCCAAGACAAAGGAAATTAACATATACTGATACGCTTCTGTTTGAACAGAAGTCAGATTTATAAAAGCTAGAATGTGATCCAGGTGAGATAGTTGATTCAAATCAAGAAACCTCCTTCTAAAATACAGCAAAGTTTGAGGAAAAGCAACAGTTTCTGCAAAAGCCGAGCATGAAAATAATGCTCACTCATTGATTTGACCTTTTGCTTCTGATCTCTATCTCAGTGGAGGTTGTGATGTCATTTAGCAGAGTGGCTGTTACATCCTTGTAGTTTTCATTTCCTGGTCAGTCCGTCCGAGTCTGCTGTACCAGAGCACTGGAGATCAAAGGGAGGTTTGTCGTTGTGTATCCACAGGAATTACTGAAGCGGACTCCACGGAAACACAGTGACTACACAGCAGTGATGGAAGCCCTCCAAGCCATGAAAGCTGTTTGTTCCAACATTAATGAGGCCAAGAGACAGATGGAGAAACTGGAAGTTTTAGAAGAGTGGCAGGCACACATTGAAGGCTGGGAGGTACGTGTTCTTTGCTCAACTCTTCAGCTTCCTACGGCTGTGGAGTCACATGCAGGGCTTCTCCTCAATGCTGGAACCCTGGGTAGTCATCTTATAGCAGCCCATGGACTGTAGTCAGCTCAGAAAGTATCACTGCAACACATGTGTAGGATGGAAGTCATCTTGACCTGAGACGTGGGTGATGGAACCAGTCAATACCATGTGCCTCCAAGCTTTGGCCCTTCAGAATTTGGGGTGCTAGAGTTCCCTTTTTCCTGTCCTGATTTTGGTCAACAAGTTCATAATCTGGATTCTTGGAATAATAAAAGATTGCATGTGCTGTGATATCATCTATAGACTCTTACACTGGGGATATGATGTTGAATTTTATTTTGCTAATCAGTCTGTGTTATGATTTCACTTCTAAACTGAAGGAAATCTCTATGATTTGGTGGTGTTAATCTAATCAAAATGAAAAATTTTATGAGTTTTATGAATCATTAAAGAAAATTTTTTTTAAGATAAAAAAGAAAATAAAGATCTTGATTGAGAATATGCACAGGGTTTCCAGCTATGGGGACTGGTGATGTTTAGTTTTAATTATTTAACAGGCATAAAATCTTGCACTTCTGCTATAAAAATAAGCTAAAATTCAGGTTTGAAATGACTGTAACTTAAAATAATATGATCTTTGGGCTAGCAGATTTTTTTTTACATGAGATAAATAAAGATAATAAAAATACAAATGTAGAAACAGGAATGAAATTGCATAACCAAGTACAACTCAGGCCAAGTCACAGATTGCTTTTATTTTTGGAGATTTGTCATTAACAAATTCTTTTCTTGGTTATCATTAGACCTAAAATTATATTCAGTCAGATATGCAAAGAAATCAACAGTGATGACCTGAGAGAAGTTTCCTATTTGGCCACCCCCTGGGATGAATCATTGAAAGTTCTAACTGGGGTCTGATTTAGCTTCCTCTGGGCTTATAGTCTTCCATTTGGAGTGCCCAGGGTGACCCTTCCTGCAGCATGAATCCTGCCTCTTTCAATCAGAGAGAATAGTTGTATGTTTTACAGTTGATTCATGATGATAATTCCTTTCCTGCGGAGCAGTTGTCCTGCTGGGATGAGAAAAATAGAGCCAAGTTTGCTTTTGTGGCTTTGTTGTCAGTCAAATACTGAAAGAAAAAACAAACTCTCTTAAAATAGCTGGTTTTGCCAGTATAATCTGCCAGGTCTTTTACTACCAGAAGAACTTCAGAAACTCTTTTCAGTACTGTGGCATCTGTTGTAATTTGTTTTCCTTCTAGTACATAGCTTAAAAAGATAGGTCTACAGAGAAGACAGTTTGCTTAAACACTATTACTTTTTTGCACAGCAATGGATTACATTATTTTACAAGTATATCACAGCAAAAGATGTATCAATTAGGCCAGTTGCTATAATTTGGGTCTTGAATGTCACCTCATACCCTGTGTTGAAGACTGGGCTCCCGGTCTTTGGTACTGTTAGGAGATGGTAGTACTTTTAGGAGGTGAGGCCTAGTAGAAATAAGTTATTCTGCAAAGTGACTGCAAAATATGCCATTGAAGGGGATATTTGGATGTTGAGACCTTCCTGTTTCTTGCTTTCACTTTCTTTCCTCCATGAGTATCTTAGTTAGGGTTTCCATTGCTGTGAAGAGACACCATGAGCAAGGCAACTCATGTGAAGGAGAACATTGAATTGGGGGCTGGCTTAGAGTTTCAGAGGTTCAGTCCAATATCATCATGGCAGGAAGCATGGCATCATCCAGGCATATATGGTGCTAGAGAAACTATATCTTGAACCTAAGGCAACCAAGAGGAGACTGACTCCCTTCTGCGAGTAGCTAGGAGAAGGGTCTCTGTACTGAGTAGAGCCTGAGTATTAGGAGCCCTCAAATCTCACCTACACAGTGACATAGTTCCCCTCCTCCAATAATGCCACACCTCCTAACAAAATCACTTCCCACGGACCAAGCATACTTAAACCACCACGGTGAGCTAAAAAACCTGTCTCTGCACATACTTCCACTATAACATGCTATCTCATCACTGAACAAAGCAATGGGGCCACATGGCGGAGGACTGAGTGCTGGAAGATATAAGACTAAACCCAAATATTTCCTTTTTATCTACTGATTTATTTCAGGTATTTTTTTATAGTTACAGAAGGCTGGCATGCCAGCCCCTGTTTTACAATATTCAGAGTGGAGCCTTGAAGCTGAGGAACTCAGTGGTGCTTTAGCAGTTCAGTTGAGTATGCAGGAATCCAACAAGCACTTAACTGTGTCATACAGGGCAGTTGATAGTCCTACTGCCCTCTGTTCTTGAGAAGATTTAGAGGAATAAATGAGATATAGCCCTAGAATTGAGAGTTTGAAGATGATGAAGCATGAAGCTTAAAGTAGGGTTGAGCCAGCTGCTAGACGATGCATGACTAGTTCTTGCTCTTTACCCCAGACCCTATAGTGATGAGGGGAACGCTTAATACTTTGAAGGGTTTGGTAGATAGTACTCTTTTAATAGAACTCTCTAGAAGCACAATTTGGACAGGGTTAACTCTACCCTGAGAGAGAATAGGAATGGGTTAAAGAGGTAGTTTAGATTGTTATCAGGGTTATTGACATATGTGGATAATCTGCTGTCAGGGGACTCCAAGTTTTGATGTATATGGTACATTGATATTCATAGAAAACAGAGTCCTCCGAAGTGTTTTTGTAGTTAGGAACTTGGGGTGAGTGCTAAGAATGAGCTCTGTGTGAAGTTCCTGCAGCTCTCCTGACCACCTCGGGGATATAAGCATTTCTGCATCAGTCACTAAAATGCTTTTGAATAGCACCAAAGTCTTTAGCATGATGGATATGCACTAATTCTAATTTGGAGTGGAAAGTCTTCTCATTCAATTATCCAGCATCTCATTGTCTCTTTAATCAAAGAAAAGTTTTTTCTGTTTGTTTGTTTTTGAAGACATGGTTTCTTTCTATAGTCCTGGCTATCCTGGAACTCACTCAGTAGACTAGGACGATGTCTGCCTCTGGCATCCAAGTGTTAGGAGTAAAGGCCTGCATGTTTCCATGACTCTGCAAACAAATTTATTTTTTCACAATAAATTCTCACGAATAATTTGCCCACCTGGAACTTTGTGCTACTAAATGATCATTTACACTTGTTTGTGGAAATTGCATAAATAATTGCAACTTATTGTACCAAAATAATATGAAACAATGGGGGAGTACATAGCTTTTGAGGAGGCTTGCTGTTTATATTAAGCTCCCATGAGTGCCCTCCTCACACCGCCCCTGGCGAGGAATATACATCAGACTTCACTTGTAGAAAGTGTGGATGATTTCAAGGAGTCAATGAAATGAGTGAGTATACATTGAATATCATGAAAGTTCTGCAAACATGGAGTAATATTTTGAAGCTTTGTTTCATCAGTAGGAGTTTATCTTTAAGAATTTCCTATTTGCATGGTATATGAAGTCAGCTAGTGATAGGCTATCTATTCAATACTTTTCTTACTACTATGACAAAATCCTGATGAAAGCAGCTTCAGGAAGTAAGGGTATCCTGGCAAGGAAGGCGTGGTGCAGGAGGCTAAGGGGACTCATTGCACTGTGTCCTCACTTATAAAGCAGAAAGACATGGATACGCTGGCATGCTTGGCTGTGTTGTCTTTTCTCCTCTTTCATGTAGTCCAAGGCCCAGCCCATGGGCTGCTGCTCCCTCAGTCAAGGCATATCCTTCATGCTCAGTTAAACCTCCAGAAATACCTTTACAGCCATGCTAGACATTTGATTTCAAATCAAGTCAAATCGACAATGCAGATTAAACATGACAATTACTTAAAGTATGAATCCAAGCCATTGTGCTGACTAGGTTGATATCAATTTGACAGAAGCTATAGTTATCTAAGAGGAAGGAGCTTCAACTGAGAGAATAGCTGTAGGCAAGCCTATAGGGCATTTTCTTAATGCTGATGGGGGAACGACCCAGACTATTGTAGGTGGGGCCAGCTCTGGACTGGTTGTCCTAGGTCCTTTGAGAAAGCAGGCTGATCAAGCCAGATGAGGCAAGCCAATAAGAAGCACCCATCCCTGGCTTCTGCATTAGCTCCTATCTTCAGGTTCCTGTCCTGTTTGAGTTCCCGCTCTGACTTCCTTTAATGATCAACCACCATATAGAAGTATACGCTGAATAAACCCTTTCTTTCCCAGCTTGCTTTGGGACATGGTGCTTCATCACAGCAATAGTAACTCTAATTATGACAGTCACGGACTTTTCAAATAAAAGTTAACTTTACAGAAACTGTGTAGGTCAGATCACCAATAGAAAATCTACAGTGTCAGACTTGAAAATGATTTGGATCAACTAAACTTCCTGATAATCTGATCAAGCTCTAACTAAAGTTGAATAGGCTCTATTTTCTTCAAACTTTTTAGCATGCCATCCCAAACTCTATTTAGACATCTAAGACAGTAGTAATCTTATTTGGGTTAATTTGACTAGAAGAAGGTAGAGGTCCTTGGCTAATGATCAGTCACTCTCATTTGGGAAATTGATTTGCTGATGTAAGCAACTGAAGGGAATACTTAAGCTTGGTCACTTAGCTCAGGGTGTGGGAGCGAAGAGTTGTTAGTAGTGTCTGCTCAAGTCTCCAGAGCTTCCGGGCAGATGACACAGAACATCCTGGGAGTTCCTGAGAAGAGCTAAGTTGCCTGTAGAAGGTAGAAGTAACCAGGCTCTCTTTTAATAATTCATTATCATGGAAACGGACCCAGTCCATAAGGTCTGTTTTAATATTTGTGAGGTTAGTGCCTGTGACCTAATTATCTTCACTACTCACCAACATTGTCATACTGCAAAGGTCCATGATTCACAAAAGAATGATACCCCATACTTAAATGGTATGTAAGCACAAAGAGCATTTTATTCTGCAGAAGTCTAACATGCTGGGGTCTACCGACTACCAAGATGGAGACATCCCAGTGAGCTCAAAGGCCTGATTTAAAGTGCATTAGGGGAATTCCAGGGAGGGGAAGGTGACCTCTATCTTAATCATTGGCTCTATCTCTAGGGACATTCCAGAACCATTGCTGGGATGTAGGAGGCTGGAAACTGTTGCTGGGGAAGTCTGGAAACTGTTGATGACATATGGTCCTTGCCTCAGGTCAGGTGATAGGGCAGGGCAGGTTCTAAGGTCTTGGAAACCGAGATTTAGGCCCAGTCCTCTGAACTGCCAATGTGAAGCCTGTAGTAGAGTCACCCTAGCTTGTCTTAGTACAGTATCTCTACTGTCCTAAGTACAGTATGAACTTCCGGGGAGTTAGCCATGCCTCAATTGTGGCTATGAGTCTGAACATTTTACTGAAGTTATGATTTTCATTCTGTTGATTGACATGTTAACTTACCCAATTTCTTAAAACAATAATCTGATAAAGTTTATGTTTGCCAATTTGCAACTAAAGAGAAAAAAGCTGATTCTTTGAAGTATTGTTTTCCTACCTGCCCTTTAGTAGTAAAGAAATTACATTTTTCTCAGCATTTATGTAGGAACTGTGGTCAAGAAAATATGTAACCTGTGCTTTAACTGCTTGTCTTTGAAGTTATCCTTTTGCCACCACAGTCTATTACAATACTTCCCAGGAGAATGGCAACACTCAGTGTATTTGAGAAGATTTTGATAATGAGCAAATAAGACACAGCCAGAACGTGGAGAGTTTCAGAGCACTCTCCACTGTAGCTATAGGTTCTGGATTCACAGTGAGGTATTTTGATGAAGGAATATTATTATTATGACACTGTTTAGTAATTCAGCTTAAAGTCCTTGATTCTTGTTGAGTATGCTTTTCTTAAAATGCTAATTTTACCATGATTATTCCCAAAATAGGTAATTATATAATCACAAGGAAGTAATAAGAAATCATGCTACTGGATTGAGACCTAGATTAATGTTCATAGTAATTTGCGCTCAGTGAACAAAGGAGGGTTGATCAAACTATGTAAAGATTTACAATATCTCCATAAGTTTCTGGACTGTCAGGATAAAAAGAAATTTTAAGAAGAGATTTGGAACATAGATAAGCAAGTGAACATAATAACTCCTCTTTATTAATTTCTACTTTAGAATTTTAGAATAGATTTGAGTTTTTATTCAACTTTATTTATAGTTGACTATAAAATCAATACTAGTAGTTGTTTGGTTTCAGAGTCCTGGACAAAGGACTGAGGTGCCTTATTTTACATATCAAAGCAGAACTGGCCTTCAGGTTCTCCCAGCATCCTTCCATCCCCACCTGGCATAATCTGCCCCAATCTTGAACTTTCCAGCCCAGGAGCTGGGCTGCCATTTCCTCACAGGCTCTTTCTATATAATCCAGACATTTTGGTCTCTCTTGTTCTCTTCTTCCCCTTCTCTCTGCACTCATTTCCTTTCTCTCCTTATCAACCCCCTCCTCTTGGCCATTCCCCTGGCCTCATTCCTTGGGACCAGAGAACTTGCTAATTAACCTGTCTTTAATGTAATCTAATTTAACTTGAAATGGATCTTTTAGGCCAGCGTTGGAGATTTAAAATACCTGTAATTATTCTCATAGAAATATGAGAATATGCTTAATGTTCTGAATATTAAATATCAAACCAAAAGATAGAAACATTTATTTAAATAAACTCAGCTATGTACCAATGGATTAAAAGAAAGCACACATTTAAAACTGAAATACTCTAAGCTGCAGAGACCAGCTGGAAACTTGCATTCTTTTATTTGTCTCTTTTAAATATGACTCAACCTGCCCAGTCAGTATGGTGGCAGCAAACAGAGTACAAGGGCTAGTAGGAAATGAGCCAGACACACCTCTGTTGGAGCCCAGGGGGGTGTTGCAAGCTGTGTGCTCAGCTCTGTCCTGAGCTAAATTATGTTGATGCCTGGGGGTGGCTGCTTCTCTCTGGAAGTTCTTCCCCTCCTCTCAAGCTGCATCAGATCCCCGGAGGGGTGGAGTTAATGGGCTTGTGAACCACCTGGTCTGGGTGCTGGGAACTAAGCTCTCAGCCACTAAACCACTCTCTAGTCCTTTTTTCTTTTTCTATTGTCTCCTCTTTTCTGTAATTAGACGAGATCTTTAGATTGATACCCACCAAGAACTTAGGCTTCTTAAGAATTCTTTTATTTTTGAGTTTATACTGTCATTATATCATTCCTCCCTTCCCTTTTGATATTAGATGATCAGTTAGTGTGCTCTTAACTAGGGAAGATTTCCACGCTCACTTCTGTAGTTGTTGCAGGGACCAGCCACAGGGCAGTATAGTATAGAGTTTATTCAGGGCGTGGGGAGGGGAGTTAAGAGGGTAGTAGAGGGAGAGAGAGAAGGAGAGAGAGGGAGAGAGAGAGAGAGAGAGAGAGAGAAGGAAAGTAATCGCCTGCTATGATCATGTGAAGAGAGGGGGAAGGGAATGGGGAGAGAGGGAGAACAAGTGGACAAGAGGCAAGAAAGAGAGCAAGAGAAAGAGGAGGCAACAAGCAAGTCCTTTTATCTTGGGCCAGGCCTACCTGGCTGTTGCCAAGTAACTGTGAGGTAGAACTTAGACAGAGTTCTAACATTTCCTCGTTTTGGTTTAATTTAAAAAAGAAAAAAAATTAGAAATAGGTGATAGTAAAACAGGAATTGGGTCATCATGATATCTGACTGCTTCATGCTGACATTGAGGGTGACGTGTCTTTGGGGAACCTAGAGGGATGGGTATGGGGGATGTTTGTCCAATCTTAGGAGAATTGCCTGCCTCCTTGCTGTCCAGGGTCTGTGGAGAATCTGAGGATAGGTCAGAAGGAACAAGTCCAGCGTCTGTGACAGAAGATTGGAGCATCTGAAGGTTGTTTCTCTGGAGCTGTCCCGGATGTATTAAGCACCTGGACTTGACAAGATGTTGAAAATATATTATTATAGGTAGAGAAAAAGATTAAGTAAGTTTTGGAGAAAGAAAAAAATATTTTTAAGATGTGCATTTGAAACACAGAGGAAGCCCACCCTCTGGAATAGGTAGTAAGTGGGGACTTTGTGCAGATGTACTTATCTGGATGGAGCCATTTTGGTTCATGAGAGTTAGATCTGAGGAGGTTTCCTATAGGCTATAATTTTATACAAGAGATAATATCATGAGTTAAGAACATGAACAGTCTTTAAGATGAGACTTTTGTGGAGCAGAAGGAACAAGATTAAAAAATTGGAAAGTATCGTGGAATGTTTTATTAGAGTTAGGCAAATTTATAGGAACTCAGTTAATATTAGGACAATGGCATAGCAAGAAGAGGAAATATGAGTATTTAATTAGTGGAAACCAAATTTAGGTAAGGAGACAACATTACATCTGTGAAAGTTTTTTTTTTCTCTAGCTGTCAATGTAGTCAGACTTGAAATAAACAAAAATCTAGTAGTTATATTATTTAAAATTGACAGAGTCCACCAGCCAACAGTTCCCATAGTCTCTGTGGTCTCAGTGGCAAAATGGGCAGTCAGTGTGGCTTTCAAGTACAGAAGAGGCAGGGTTCTTTCTCTGTGGAATGGATATGGATGACATGAGAAATGGCTTTCCTTTATTTTAGACAAGCCATTTGACTCAGGGTATCCGGTTTTGTCCACTGTGTTCCTCAGTGATTATCATATCACAATCCAGGCTGTGTCCTTGTGTGTCCTTCTGAGACCTTGTGTGAGAAACTGTTAGAAGCTTTGGGAAATCTGTCTCTCATAAACTCAATAATTAACAAACTTCTGACAGGATTGAGTGTGATATAGATTGGTTATAGCTGAATAGAATTTAATAGCAGTAGTCAAGGCAGGATAGGAATGAGAATCTTAAGTAACTTTGACAGGCTGTGTAGGTAGAGAAAAGGATATTGTTATATTAGCAAAGAGACACAGGGCTAGGACCAGAATAAGAAAGCTGGCAGCAGTGGTATAAGATGAGACAGAGGCACTGCAGGCCAGGCCCACTGGTCTGCACCATTGCGGGAAGGGACTTCCTACTAGCAACCGGAAGTCATAGGCCAGTGACCAGAGTCTGAAGTGGCTGAGGAAAAGGAAATGCCAGAAATAGCATGTTCCCTATCCTAGCAATGAGGTTGTTGTGCACCACACACAATAACCTTTACCAGATCCACCCCTCCTATATGAGAGCAGAGAGGAGCTGAGAGGGGAGCTCAGCAAGCAGGGTCCCTGGTAGGAGGTGAACCAGGCATACCTCCTTCTCAGGTAAGCCAGCTGAACCAGCAGGCCACAAATGAGAGAGGGGGAGGGGAAAGTCTAAGCTATGGGTCAATAGCAGACTGACCCAAGGGTAAGACACATGGGGGCTAAAGTCTAAAGCTCAGAGCAGGTGCTACTGAGCCAGAGAGCAGTTGTCCAGGCCTGGCCTGGCATTTTCAGCCGTGAGGAAACAAACTGTCTCCAAGGAGAGGGAATTCTCACCCAAGGGAAAGAATCCTAAGACGAGGTTCAGGGCAGCACAAGAGTAACTCTGGTCTCAAGAAATTTCTGGAACCATACAGACCGGTCTCTCTGAGGAGTGGGAATGGTGGCTTACCAGATCTGGGCGTGGATCTCTTGTGGTAGCTGAGGTGGGATGCAAACCTGTAGAGATCAGGGTCACAGGGCACCAATGTTGTGATTATAAAAAAGATAAAGGAAAACAAGATATGTTCTGTGAGAGTGTGGTGAGGTATGGGGGCAAAGGGGGTGCTTCAGCGGGCCCATGCCAAAGCATCCATTCACCCTGAGGGACCAGCCACACCATGGTATAGTATAGAAAGGAGTTTATTCAGGGTATGGGGAGGGGAGTTAAGAGGGTAGTTGAGGCAGAGAAAGGGGGAGAGAGAAAGAGAATGAGAGAGAGAGAGAGAGAGAGAGAGAGAGAGAGAGAGAGAGAGAGAGAGAGAGAGGCTGGCCATGACCACGTAAAGAGAGGGGGGAAGGAATGGGGAGAGAGGGGGAGCAAGGGGGCAAGAGGCAAGAGAGAAATAGAGTAAGAGCCAGCAAGAGAGAGAGGAGGGGCAAGAAGGCCCTTTGATAATGGGTCAGGCCTACCTGGCGGTTGCCAGGTAACTGTGGGGTGGAGCTTAGACCGAATCCTACCTTTTATGGTCCTGTTTTAGCTTGTTTATTGTTGGAGCTTCAGTTGTCTCCGGGCACACCTAGAGTCTCTATGAAGACTGACCTGAAGACTGACGGAAGGAGATAGCATTGAGTGTAACCACTTTGTCTATGTACATGATAGCTGTTAAAGAAAAAAAAAATGAAAATTTAAAGAGCACAATTGCATGTAAAAAGTCAGTCAGGACTTGCAGGTAAGGTACACTGGCAGTGTGCTTGTCTCGTTTGAATGACACCCCTCATTTGATCCCAGCACTATAAAGATAATATTTATCAGGCAATCAGACATAATCATCCTTTCTTTTCCTGCCTCAGGGGTCTAACATTACGGACACCTGTACCGAGATGCTGATGTGTGGAGTCCTAATGAAAATTTCTTCTGGAAATATTCAAGAACGGGTGTTTTTTCTTTTTGATAATCTTTTGGTATACTGCAAAAGAAAACACAGGTAAGCCCATGAAAATGTCACATTTTGGAATTATTCTTTGCACCTCACAGGATCCCCACACAAATCCCAGAACTCATCTTCCCAATAACCCCTTCCACCCAGCATGCTTGACTGTTTTCTTTACCTGCTGGATAGTCATGGCCAACGTGTCAGTATCACTTGTGACCTTCCCCCAACAGCTCTCTCAAAGAGAGGCATATCCTGTGGGAGATGTTGGTGTGTTCCCCCTTTTCTAATTCTCCTTCTCAGCCATTGCTACCTGAAACTGCAGGAGACTTAGCAACATGAGATTCAGTTCATGGTTTTCTAATTCTAAACAGCGTCTCTGCTTTGAGCTCTGGTCACCTTCCAGCCTGCTTCTGTCACCATCCAGGGTATTTTCCAAATTCCTGTAGATGACACATTGAGGACCTTGGGCACGCATTCCCTTCTCTGTTAACACCTCAGCTACTCCCATACCCAGAGCTTGTTTGTTAGCACTAACTGTTGTGAATTCGAACCTCCACTTTAATAATCCCGTCCTGAAAACTTATACCTGTGTCTATCATCAAATTCAGAGCTTTTGCAAAATTATTATCAGTATACAAAATGCTGGTGTAATGTTATCTTATGGCCACCCAGAAAATAACTGAAAAGGTATATGGATGTAAAATCCTACTATGCCTATAGTAGATATCCTTAATGTACGATGTGGGCTGCACAGCCACTAGAAATGGGAATAACTTGAACAGCAATTCTCAGCCTATGTACAGTGAGCCCTTTGATGGTTCCATATCAGATATCCTACACGTCAGCTCTTTACATTATGATTTATAACAGTAGAGAATGTACAGTTATAAGTAACAATGAAATAGTTTTATAGTTGAGGGTCATGACAACCTGAGGAACTGCACTAAATAGTCACAGTGTTAGGAACATTGAGAACCACTGCACTGAACTAGACTGAGGTCCCCTTTCTTCAAAAATTACAGAAGACCGTGCATGAATTCCTTCAACCAGGAACAACCCAGATCACGTACAGGCTTCACCTTAGCATAGGCCTTTGGAGACCTAGAGCTACTTGGAGAGCAGAGTAAACTGAGTTCCCCTTCAACATCCCATAATACTGTAATCACAAGAACCAGGGACAATACATTCATTTCAGGTTTCCACTTGCATTCTTTGAATACTGATGGATTAAATTAGGCATCTCTTTTTTGGATCCCTTTAATGTTATCAATGTTAGGAAACACTACTGTGCAGATGATTTATGGTGTAGCATATAATTCAAATGAATAAGATGCCACTTAGTTGCTTGATGACTTTGTAAGATAGATCATAGTATATTTAGATTTGTTTCTATTTATCTTTTCTATTCATCAGTTTCCAAAATGAATATCTAGTTCTGTATAGCAATTGTTCATTTATTTTATTGCTTCATAACATCCTATTTGATTAATCACAGTTTGTTACTTCTCCTGTCACAGGAGTTTAGCATTATTTGCAACTTTTTGCTACTGTACAGTGTCCTGGTAACATAAAGCACATAGTTAAAAGATAGTAATAGAATTAATGTGCACAAAAATGCAGTTCCATCACACAAATTTGTTTTGAATCTTCATATAAGGCTATTTTCTTGAGAAATTAGAGGATATTCAAATTTAAGCTACTTATTAGATTTATGTATTATAACTCAATAGCAACACTCAAGATACAAAACCTGTTGAAAGTTCAAAGTGGGATCATAAAGAAAATTAGAGGCTTTGAAAATAGGACCCAATGATGGATCATTCTTCTCTGGGCCTGTGTATGTTATATGTAGTACTTGTGCATGTATTTGTGTGCATTTGTGCATATGAATGTATATGTTGTGTGAATATATGTATGTGAGTATATTTGTTTTGTCTGTGATGTGTATATGTGCTAAATGTACATCTGTGTGTTTTTGTATATGAATGTAGGTGTTGTGTTAATGTTGTATGTTGTGAATGTGTATGTGTGTATGAGGGTATGTGGGAGTGTTCATGTGTTTTGTGTGCTGTGTGAATATCCACAATTGTTTTGCCTATGATGAAAACCCTTGTCAAGAACACACAGCCATTGTCATGTGATTGCTTCTGAACAGAAGAGTACCAAATTCTAAGAAATGTCCTTTCATGATATCACAGTCCTATTTTCTACCTTATAAAACATATAATTGTCCATATATTAATATGCTTAACATAAATATACAAATGATGAAATGATAGAACTTCTTGATTTTGATTGTTCATTAAGTTAACAGAAGTGTGTTTACAGTTAAATATTTGCTGTTTAGAAAAAATTCTATAATAAATGTATAATATAAATTAAAAATGTATCTAAATATCTGGCATTCTATGACTCTATTTTTTGTATGTTCCATGGGCTAAATTTCCAATTAAGGGCATTTATTCAGATTGTTATCTAAATCAACACTAGGAGTGTGTGGTGGTGATGGTCATGGGCTACAGACTCTCTGGCCAGATAAATCCATTTGTTGTTTTCAGTAGTCATGGAGGACTGCTAACTGTGGATGCGGGTTAGGACAGATTAGCCAGCTAATTTTTGTTTTCCATGGAAGGAGGCATGAGACTGGGAAGTATGCAGAGTCAGCTTCCTTTCCCTCTCTGCTCCCTCGGGGAAGGTCAGTACTTAGAAGAAAGGAGAGTAGGAGGGGTAGTGGGCAGGCATGGGAAGGCTAGCTCTTCCATTATAAGAATAAATATCTTTATTTCAATGCATTAAATTCTATCCAGATTTTTGTTATTGAGTTAGATTCCAAGCCAAGTCAAATGAAGTCTGTTGACTGACTTGAGTAGTTTCAAATTTTGAATACTTTCGGAAATATTTACTGATTAATTAAAAAAAAACTCCCCCCCCCATTTGATTATCCAAAATATATAACTGTGTAATTCTCTCCTACAGGTGGTCATCTATAGATCTGAGTAAAGCTTTTACTTTGTTATATAATTTTTCAGTTTACAATGTAGATTAATTTAAAAATAAATAAGACTTTTAGAAATATTGCCAATGTACTAAAAGACTTGTTTAACAAGTATACCATGGTCATATCATAAAAATAATAGAAGCATTTCACATTTTAAAGAGTTATTTCTTTTTATGTATATATTTTTAATCTGCCCGTATGTATGTATACTGTGTGTATGCCTAGTGCCCACTGAGGGCAGAAGAGAGTGTCACATCCTCTTGAATTGGGGTTACAGAGGTTGTGAGTAACCATGTTGCTTTTAGGAATTGAAGCCAGATACTCTAGGGTAACCGCAAATCCCCTTAGCTAATGAGTCATCTCCAGGCCCCAGGATCCACTTTTGCATCTGAGTATTACTCTACATACGAGCTGTTAGCAGGTCGGCTTCTCTGAAGATGAGTCAAAAGAAGTAATTGAGTTCGCTTGCCAGGTCCTGAAAAGAAAAACTGGAAATTCTCAGCTCCTGAAAATTGAGAATCAGAGGTGTAAGGACTCAAATGTAGCATTTAAAGTACCAGCTCCCAACATCTGTCAGTTAGGTTTGACAGTGTTGAAGTCTTACATTGAGGAAATGTGCATGACCATACCACCACTGCTATATATTCTTTAGTTTCATGGATTGTTTTAGCTTAGTGTTGTTTTAATTCATATACAAAGCACTGGCGATATAGCTCACTTGGTAGAGTACTTTTACAGCCACAAGAAGCCTGAGTTAGATGCCCAGCATTCAATAAACAGGGCACTGTAACTGGTCGTAGGTACTTTGTCAGTTCTTCTTTTTCTCATTCTCTCTCCTCCCCTCCAGTTTTGCCCCCTATCACTAGATAGAAGAGAAAGGATAGAGGGGGGGGGGAGAGAGATAGAGATCTCTGAATCTAATTTTCTTTTTTCTTTTTTGCTTGTAGTTGTTCTTTACAACTTTGTGGGTCTCCCTTTCCCCACCCTTTATCCCCTGATTTCACTGCCTTTCACTAGATAGGAGAGAAAAAAAAGATAGATGGGGGAGAAAACTAATTTCTTTTGTTTCTTCTTTTTACTAGCTAACCACAACCAAGCCCCGTGAATGACCAGCAATCTCCCAACACTCTAACTTTTACATATCCTCTGAAACGTTTTCAGAATTCCAAACCTCGCACAATCACAGAAACTATTTGCAGCTGGCAAAACTCTGCTGAGTACAAGGCAAATAATAGTCCACTACTGTAGACAGTCTGAAGCTGCTCCACATCCCCACACCTGGGACTAAACAAAACCATATTCTTATATTTCTGTGTTTTTATTTTTTTTGTAAAGAAAACAGAATTTCAGAACTCTCTCTACAGTGTATGGCCATGCACACCTGTAGTTCTAGCAATTGGGAACTGGAGGCAGTAGGATCAGATATTCAAGGTATCAGATAGTCTCTGCTATATAGCATATTTTAGTCTGTCTAGGATGTGTGAGATCCTGTTTCAAGATCCTGCTTCCCCTCCTTCCAGCCTGTACAGCAACCTACCAGCATCTTGAGGGAGAAGACTTTAGTAAAATCAACTGTCCCAAACTTTTTATGATATTAAGCAATTTGAGACTTTTTCCCAATGAACTTTAAAACTCATTTTAAGTTTAGTAACAAAAGCTTTGTGGTTTCATTGTTTTTTAAGACGGCTGAAGAATAGTAAGGCATCCACAGATGGGCATCGGTATGTCTTTCGAGGGCGGATCAATACTGAGGTGATGGAAGTGGAAAATGTGGATGATGGCACAGGTGAGTGTGCTTCTGATGGAGTTATTTTCCTTCACTGTATCAAATCTCAGGGGTGGCTTGCTAGGTATAATGGTTGTGGAAGTTCAGGGAGGTGAGATGCAGACCTACAAGATCCTTGTTTAACTTGTGAGTCGTGTTGGCTAGAAGATACCATTTTAAAAGAAATTAACTCTGCTGTCATCTCTCTGAGTATGCCTATTTTGCTTTAATACCATAAGACATCAACTGTTGCAGAAAATATTTAAAAAATAATAGACATGTCATGTTTCCACACTTGTTATGCCTTTGCCCCAGTGGCCTGGCTAGCCATGCACTGGCCAGCAATGGCTGACCTGTTTTTATCTTGTGGAGATTCTGACTTTGAACTCCACAATCTCTCCACCAAGCCCACTAGGCTCCCACTGGAGGGTCACTACTACACCAGCCCCATGCTTCAAATTCCCCACAGCCTTTGTGGAACACCTCAGGCAAACCCATGCTTTGTTGCTGTATCTTTCTCTCTTGAACCCAGACAGGTTACCATGTGAAGGAAAATACAACACAAACTTAGTTCAGAAACAAAGGTAACCCAATCTCTGGGCACAACAACTGAAAATCTGATTGCTTTGTGTTGAATCCTTGAGGATCTGCCATGATACCCAGAAACTCTAGTATCTACATCTTACCCATATGCTTTCCCCATTCCAAAATGCCTCAACTCTCCTGCTTCCTCTCTTCCTCTGTCCAACCAGGAAGTCCCACCTACGCAGCCAGTGATTGGCTCCTTTATTCATTAGGCGATTAGTTCGTAAGAACAGCACCAGGCCCATCTACAACAAGCAACTTTATATCCGGGAGTGTAAAATATATGTGCAGAAAATGTCAAATGAGTGAATTGATTCTCTTTAAGTTATATTTTATCAGGATGGTAATTTTGTTCTATAACATTTAACTGTAGAATATAAATGATGGAGGGTGAGCTTTAGACATGCAAAGTTTACACGTGGCTCCACTGTCAGTTGACTTGTAGAGGGAAATTGTGGAGATGATCTTTGTGGTTTCAAGCACTGGATTGCTCATTACTAAAGAGAATTTTTTGTTTTTGAAAAATTGACCTTTATAAACATGTTTATGAAAATATGATTAGTCACAACCTAAAATACAACAAAGTTAAAATACATTTTACGTTTATCATTTGAAAAAAGGCAGTATATTTAAAGTGAATATTTAAAGCAAATTGAATCACATTTTTCTCCAATAATTTTCATTATAATTTCAATGTTGCATTAGAAAAGATGATAAGAGTATATAAAATAGATGATTAGATGCTAAATTTACCCCCAGATAAAGTCAAGCCTCTTAGTATACAGCACAGCAGTGGCACTGAGGATTTCTTGTCATTCTGAATAACAAGAATTCCTTATCAGTAGCTAGATAATACTAAATTAGGTATATACGATGTATGGGTTTTGTCTGTTCATCTATGATGGACTATATAGTGTCTTCATTAGTTTCTCTTTTGCTGTATGCTCACTCCACCCCAATCTCCCCCAAAAGTAACATCCTAGAGTGGAAGTCATCTAAAAGAAAACTCTTAACAATTGTGATAAGAATGCGGCAGTATAGCTTTCCACAATTGATGGCTTCTGGCAGGGGAGCAAGGGGAAAAGGACTTTTCCTTCTTTCTACCAGTTGTCTTTAAGGGGCTGGCCACTGGGAGTTTTACTCTACAGAGTATATGGGTAACACAAATTGACTTTTCTTTTCTTCTTCTGTTGTGTGTGTATAAGTCACAAATTGTGTCTGTGTGCGCGCGCACGCGTGCACATGCACATGTCTTGAGAATGACTGTGATCGTGTACATGATGTGAAATTCCCAAATAATAAAAATAGTACATTAAAAAAGAAAAGGTTGCCTTTGAAATTTGTTTACAAAGAGATAAAACTGATCTTATTGTTTTAATGATTAAAAAACAAAGGAATAAAAAGTACTTCAAGCTACAAATGGATGCCTTTCACCTCTTATGAGGAAGTACACAGGAGGTTCACACCCTCTCCTTTGCTTAGGAATTCAAATGCAGTGTTTTTAAGGATGAACAAGATCTCCAAGACAAGTAGTAAATTCCATCAATATTTCAGAAGACATGAGCCCAGATCCCAGAACAAAGTCATTGTGGAGCATTCTGTTGTTTGGTATAAAGCGGGGGTGGGGGGTGAGTGGGGGTGGCAATCTTCAGTTATGAGAGTTATGAGGCTCTGGTGTCCCTGCCTGGGAAGCTGACATGGCTGGAAACATCAGTGTGCTGGGACTGATCTGAGTTGCTCCCTATTCAACAAGCTATTTGGGTGGTTCATTAACTTTCTTCCTTTCTTTCTTCAAGAAAGTAAGCTTACTTCTCTCAACATTCCAATCATGGAACCTTCATTGCTTTTTTAATAAGCTCATATTTTAAATGAGAACCTATGGTCCTGAAAGATCTGGGTCAGACTGATTATGCCCGCTGCCAAGTGCTCTCTATGTAGAGATGCTGGTAAGATGAGGAATGGAAAATATCCGCTTATCTTATCTGCTTATCAGGATATCCAGCTTATTTTCGATTAGTCAAACCAACTCAGCTGCTAAACATTATCTTGATCAAAATTGAGTGGGTTGAGATACAATTTTGAGGATGCAGAATTTCTGATGGAGAATTAGATGGGACAATTTTATTTTACTTGAATGATAGAAACATTTAGTATTGTTACATACTGTAAGTATAGATAAAATGCTTCCTGGAAAAAGCAGAAACTCCATTAGACACTTGATTGCACTGATTTTGTTCAAAACTAGCAGGAGAAATATTTGTATTTGGTGTGAGAGTTACTTAGCCTTCAGCTGACACAGAAAATATAACTCAATTATTTTCATAAGCTCAGGGCCTTCCATTTGTTAGGGAAAAGCTCTACTACTGAAATCCAGCCTCCCAATAAATAATGATAAATTCTATTTAGAATTCTTAACAACTTGTGTTCTATTATGGTTACACCATAGCATAGATGAACTGATAGTATGGTTTGGGCAGGTGTCTTCCACATTCTTTGCCCTCTTTGGTGAGGATGTTAGTAATTTAGTGTGCATCCAGATTGACATCCACTCATTATCTGAATTTCAGCATTCATTTCAGTAACTTTAGTTTCTCTTTGAGGATTATGGCTGTTATAAAATACCCAATCAAAAGCAATAGTGAAAACATTACTGAAATTCCACTGATTAGCTTTCATAGTAGGTTTGAAATTTCTTTGAAGAACTAGTTTATTTGTGTGGTTTGGCAGAAAAAATGAGTGAAGGCAGCTGACTTTTTAGAAGTGTGTCTTGGGCAAACCACACGTTTGAATACAGTGGTTAAATTTGAATGTGGTAGGACTGGAAATTTTTATTCTAGGATAGTTTTACCATTTTCATCTTTGTTATTGTTGTTTGGTTTTTATTTTCACTTTGTTTTGTGGTGGGTGTTAAACCTACGTTTCCACATAGGTTGGGCAAGCATTGCATTACTGCTTTGTTTTGCCTCAGATATATTTTAAATGTCCAATCTTTATAAAATAGAAAAATTTACAACCATTGTTTCAGTATAAATATTTAGAACCATCTTAAGGTATTGAATGCATTACTGATATTAAACTTTGCATTTTCTTTTTTTTTCTTTTTTTATTGAGTATCTTCTTCATTTACATTGCCAATGGTAAAACCTTTCCCAATTACCCCCTCCCAAAAGCTCCCCTCCCTACCCCTCCTCTCACCCCCACATCCATGTATATGCCCCCTCTACCCAACACACTCCAACCTCGCCCCAGCCCCCCCATCTGTTTCCCTTTGTTGGGGCCTCTGTGGAGCCTTTACCTGACCAAAGGCCACTCCTCTCACTGATGCCCAACAAGGCCTCCTCTGCCACATTTTTGGCTGGAACCATGTATACCCCTTGGTTGCTGGTTCCATCCCTGTGAGTCTTGGGGTGTCTGAAGTCATTGTTCTTCCCATGGGGCTGTAAACCCCTTTGGCTCCTCTGGACCGCCCTCCAGCCTTTGCATTTCAATGAGATTCTAAAATAAATTTTTTAATGTATTTTAAATGTTGAAAAATGCAAACTCTTACAATTGAATCCATTTTCACTTAAATAGAAGTATTAATGTTGTTCATTATTTTCCCATTTCTGGTCACCAAATGCACATAGTATTCAGTAGTTTTATAGGAGCTAATTAAATAGATGATAATAGATACCTGATCAAAAGTAATTTTGTACATGTTGGGTAGAATATATTCTATGGTATTATTATTATTATTATTATTGCCATCAGCACCACTACTACAACTATTATTATGCATGTATGATATGTCTGTGAGTTAGGGTAAATGTGTAGAGATCAGAGGACTCCAGAATGCATAGAAGTCAGCTCTGTCCTTCTGTGGGTTCTGAGGACCGAACACAAACTCAGGATTGTGTAGCAAACCATTTTACCTGCTGAGCCCTCTCACTTCACCTAAACTTCATAATCTCACTATGTTAACTAGGGTACAAAAAGCAAAATCTTTTATAATACACTTCAAACATTTTAAAACAATTTTTTTACATTATGGAAGGAAATCTGAGTATCTAAAAAATTTAAGAGATCATCAACATTTTAGAGTTTTAACCTCTCCTCCCATTTTTTGTTCTAAGGAATATCCTGTGTTGTGTTGGATGCCAGTATTCTTTCTTGCAGTATTTGATAAAATCAAAGATTTATTTCAAAACTAATTTTCTTCACATGAATATTCATATGAATGATTTGTGATTTTAAGTTTTCTTTTAGAATGGATACATTCAATGTTGATCATCAGAGTAAGGGCTGAATGCATTATGGAGATATCATTAATATTTGATGTTTTGAACAGATATTTTGGTGGTTTCCTCTTTTAACATGTGTATATAGGACTTGAATATTGTCCATCTTACTAAAATACAGTATGGTATACGTGTCTGCCAGTGTGTCCACTGAGGTTTATATGGGTCAGTTTTGGAAGAAATCCATTGCTGTCACTGGAAGTGGGCTGAATCAATGTAAGGAACTCCCATATTACATGACTTCAAAGTCATTCATGACTTGTTTGGGTTTGACTTTCAAATATTTCTGGTTTTCTAAGAAATCGGATATGGTGGATTTTTGAACTTGAACATTCCACATTTGATGAGTGGGAGTTAAGTTCCATTCTCCTTTGCACATTTTCTATAGAATTAATCTTTTAGACCCAGTGAAGCTTACAAAATTCTGTGTTAATCACATAATTGTTATATCATTTGAAGATAGTTTTAATTCTATTTTATTGGATATTTTCTTTACATTTCAAATCTTATCCCATTTCCTGGTTTCCCCTCTGAAAACCCCCTAACCCATCTCACGCCCCCCTCACTGCTCACCAACACACCCTTTCCTACTTCCCTGTCCTAGCATTTCCCTATACTGGGGCAATGAGCCTTCTCAGGACCAAGGTCTTCACCTCCCTTTGATGCCCAACACAGTCATCCTCTGTTACCTATGCAGGCAGCTGGAGCCATGGGTCCCTCCATATGTACTCTTTGGTTGGTGGTTTATTCCCTGGGAGCTCTGGGAGGTATTGGTTGGTTCATATTTTTGTTCCTCCTATGGGGCCCTTCAGCTCCTTGGGTACATTTTCTAGCTTCTCCATTGGAGACCCTGAGCTCAGCTCAGTGGTTGGTTGAGAGCATCCCCCTCTGTATTTGTCAGGTTCTAACAGAGCCTCTCAGGAGACAGCTATATCAGGCTTCCGTCAGCAAGCACTTGTTGGCATCCACAATAGTGTCTGGGTTTGATAACTGTATATGGGATCGATCCCCAGGTGGGGCAGTCTTTGGATGGTCTTTCCATCAGTTTCTGATGCACACTTTGTCTCTGTTTCTTTTCCTGTGGGTATTTTGTTCCCCATTCTAAGAAGGACAAGAGTATCCATACTTTGGTCTTCCTTCTTGAGCAGTGTTTGTTCTGTGAATTGTATCTTGGATACTCCAAGCTTCTGGGTTGTTAACCACTTATTAGTGAGTGCATACCATTTGTGTTCTTTCATTATTGGGTTACCTCACTCAGGATGATATTTTCTAGTTCCATACATTTGCCTAAGAATTTCATGAATTGATGGTTTTTAATGGCTGAATAGTACTCCACTGTATAAATATAGAACATTTTCTGTATCTATTCCTCTGTTGAGGGACATTTGGGTTCTTTCCAGCTTCTGGCTATTATAAATAAGGCTTCTATGAACATAGTGGAGCATGTGTCCTTATTACAAGTTGAAGAATCTTCTGGATATATGCCCAGGAGTGTTATAGCTGGGTCCTCGGGTACTACTATGTCCTATTTTATGAGGAACTGCAAAATTGATTTCCAGAGTCATTGTACCAGTTTACAATCTCACAAGCAGTAGAGGAGTGTTCCTCTTTCTCCACATCCTGCCCAGCACCTGCTCTCACCTGAGCTTTTGATCTTAGCCATTCTGACTGGTGTGAGGTGGAATCTCAGGGTTGTTTTGACTTGCATTTCCCTGATGTCTAAGGATGTTGAACATTTCTTTAAGCGCTTCTCGGCCATTCCATATTCCTCAGTTGAGACTTCTTTGTTTAACTCTGTACCCCATTTTTAACAGGGTTATTTGATTCTCTGGAGTCTAACTTCTTGATGTCTTTGTATATATTGGATATTAACCCTCTATTTGATGTAGGATTGGTAAAGATCTTTTCCCAATTTGTTGGTTGCTGTTTTGTCCTATTAACAGTGACCTTTGCCTTACAGAAGCTTTCCAATTTTATGAGGTCCCATTTGTCAATCTTGATCTTACAGCATAAGCTATTGCTGTTCTGTTCAGGAAATTTTTTTCTGTGCCTATGAGATCGAGTCTCTTTCCCATTTTATTTTCTATTAGTTTAAGTGTATCTGGTTTTATTTGGAGGTCCTTGATCCACTTGGACTTAAGTTTTGTACAAAGAGATAAGAATTCTTCTTCATGCTAACCGCCAGTTGAACTAGCACCATTTGTTGAAAATGCTGTCTTTTTTCTCATTTTGTCAAAGATCAAGTGATCTTAGGTATGTGGGTTCATTTCTGGGTCTTCAATTCTATTCCATTGATCTACCTGCCTGTTACTGTACCAGTGTCATGCAGTTTTTATCACTATTGGTCTGTAGTACAGCTTGAGTTCTGGTATGTTGATTCTCCCAGAGGTTCTTTTGTTGTTGGGAATAGTTTTTGCTATCCTGGGTTTTTTCTTATTCCAGATGAATTTGAGAATCGCTTTTTCAAAATCTATGAAGAATTGATTTGGAATTTTGATGGGGATTGCATTGAATCTGTAGATTGCTTCCCACAAGATGCTCATTTTTACTATATTAATCCTGTCAATCCATGAGCATGGGAGATCTTTCCATCTTCTGAGATCTTGTTCGATTTCTTTCTTCAGAGACTTGAAGTTCTTGTCATACAAATCTTTCACTTCTTTAGTTTGAGTCACACTAAGATACTTTATATTATTTGGGACTATTGTGAAGGCAGTTGTTTCTCTAATTTCTTTCTCAGTCTTTTTCCTTTGAGTTCAGGAAGGCTCATTTGTTTGAGTTAATTTTATATCCAGCCATATTGCTGAAGTTCTTTATAAGCTGTAGGAGTTCTCTGATGGGAGTTCTGGGGTCACTTATGTATACTATCATATCATTTGCAAGTCGTGATATTTTGACTTCTTCCTTTCCAATTTGTATCCCTTTCACCTCTTTTTGTTGTTTAATTGCTCTGGCTAGTAACCTTGAGTACTATAGTAAATAGGTAGGGAGAGAGTGGGCAACCTTGTCTAGTCCCTGATTTTAGTGGGGTTGCTTCAAGTTTCTCTCCATTTAGTTTGATTTTAGCTACTGCTTTGCTGAATATTACTTTTACTATGCTTAAATATGGGACTTAAATTCCTGACCTTTCTAAGACTTTTATCATGAAGGGATCTTGGATTTTGTCAAATGCTTTTTCACCATCTAATGAAATGATCATGTGTTTTTTCTTTGAGTTTGTTTATATAGAGGATTGTGTTGATGGATTTCCTTATATTGAAATATCCCTGTATCCCTCAGAGGAAGCCTACATAATCATGATGGATGATGATTTTGATGTGTTCTTGGATTCAGTTTGCAAGAATTTTATTGAGTATCTTTGCATTGATACTCATAATGGAAATTGGTCTGAAATTTTCTTCCTTGTAGGGTCTTTGGTTTAGGTATCAGAGTAATTGTGGTGTCACAGAACAAATCAGGTAGTGTTCCTTCTGTTTCTATTTTGTGGAATAGTTTGAAGAGTATTGGTATTAGGTCTTATTTGAGGGTGTGGTAGAATTCAGCTCTAAACCTATCTGGTCCTAGGCTTTTCTTGGTTTGGAGACTATTGATGACTGCTTCTACTTTATTAGGGCTTATGGGACTGTTTAGATAGTTAAAATGGTCCTTATTTAACTTTAGTACCTAGTATCTGTCTAGGAAATTGTGCATTTCTTTCCAGATTTCCAGTTTTGTTGAATAAGGCTTTTGTAGTAGGATCTGATGATTTTGGATTTCCTCAGTTTCTGTTGTTGTCTCCCTTTTCATTTCTGTTTTCATTAATTTGGATACTGTCTCTGTGCTGGTTAGTCTGGCTAGGGGTTTATCTATCTTGTTGATTTTCTCAAAGAACCAGCTCCTTGATTGGTTGATTCTTCATATATTGTTGTTGTTTTTCTTTGTTTGTTTATTTCTACATGGCTGATTTCAGCCCTGAGTTTGATTATTTCCTGACATCTACACCTCTTGGGTGTATTTACTTCTTTTTGTTCTAGAGCTTTTAGATGTGCTGTCAAGCTGCTAGTATATGCTCTCTACAGTTTCTTTTTGGAGGCACCCAGAGCTATGAGTGCTTAGGACTGCTTTCATTGTTTCCCAAAACATTGGATATGTTGTGGCTTTATTTTCACTAAGTTCTAAAAAGTCTTTAATTTCTTTCTTTATTTCTTCTTTTACTAAAATTATTATTGAGTAGAGTACTGTTCAGCTTCCATGTGTTTGTGGGTTTTCTGTTGTTTTTGTTGTTGTTGAAGACCAGCCTTAATCTGTAGTGATCTGATAGAAGGCCTGGGATAATTTCAATCTTCTTATATCTTTTGAGGTCTGTTTTGTGACCAATTTTGTGGTCAGTTTTGGAGAAGGTACCATGAGTTGCTGAGAAGAAGGTATATTCTTTTGATTTAGGGTGAAATGTTCTATAGATATATGTTAAATCCATTTGGTTCATAACTTCTGCTAGTTTCACTGTGTCTCAGTTTATTTTGTGATTCCCTGATCTGTTCATTTGTGAAAGTAGAGTGTTTAAGTTCCCCCACAATTATTGTTTGAGGTGCAATGTGTGCTTTAAGCTTTAGTAAAGTTGTGAATGAAGTTGTGAATGAAATGAATGAAGGTGCCCTTGCATTTGTAGCATAGATATTCAGAATTTTGAGTTCTTCTTGGTAGATTTTTCCTTTGGTAAGTATGAAGTGTCCATCCTTATCATTTTTGATGACTTGGTTGAAAGTCGATTTTGTCTGTTATTGGAATGGCTGCTCCAGCTTGTTTCCTGGGACCATTTGCTAGGAAAATTGTTTTTCAGCTCTTTACTATGAGGTAGTGTTTGTCTTTGATACTGAGGTGCGTTTCTTGTATACAATAAAATGCTGGGTCATGTTTATGTATTGAGTCTGTTTGTCTGTGTCTTTTTATTGGGGAATTGAGTCCATTGATGTTAAGAGATATTAAGGAATAGTGATTGTTGCTTCCTGTCATTTTTTATGTTAAATTTTTTTGTGTGGTTATATTCTTTTGGGTTTGTTAAAAGAAGATTACTTTCTTGCTTTTTCCAGGGTGTAATTTCCCTCCTTGTGTTGGTGTTTTCCATCCATTATTCTTTTTAAGGCTGGATTTGCAGAAAGATATTTTATAAATTTGGTTTTTTCATGGAATATCTTGCTTTCTCCATCTATGGTAATTGAGAGTTTTGCTTGGTATAGCATCAAGGCTGACATTTGTGTTCTCTTAGGGTCAGTATAACATCTGCCTAGGATCTTCTAGCTTTCACAGTCTCTGGTGAGAAGTCTGGTGTAATTCTGATAGGTCTGCCTTTATATGTTACTTGACCTGTTTTCCTTACTATTTTTAATATTCTTTCTTTGTTAGTACATTTGGTATTTTGATTATTATGTGACAGAAAAAATTCTTTTCTGGTCCAATATATTTGGAGTTCTGTAGGCTTCTTTTATGTTCATGGGCATCTCTTCCTTTAGGTTAGGGAAGTTTTCTTTTATAATTTTGTTGAAGATATTTACTTGCCCTTTAAGTTGGGAATCTTCACTTTCTTCTATACCTCGTATCCTTAGGTTTGTTCTTCTCATTGTGCCCTGGTTTTCCTCAGTGTTTTGGGTTAGGAGCTTTCTGCATTTTACATTTTTTTGACTGTTATATCAATGTTTTCTATGGTATCCTCTGTACCTGAGGTTCTCTCTTCTATTTCTTGTATTCTGTTGGTGATGCTTACATCTATGACTCCTGATCTCTTTCCTAGGTTTTCTATTTCCAGGGTTGTCTCCCTTGTGATTTCTTTTTTGTTTCTATTTCTATTTTTAGATCCTGGGTGGTTTTCTTCAGTTCTTTACCCTGTTTGTGTTTTCCTGTAATTCTTTGAGGGATTTTTGTGTTTCCTCTTTAAGGTCTTCTACATGTTTACCTATGTTTTCTTGTATTTCTTAAGGGAGTTATGTATGTCCTTCTTCAAGTCCTCTATCATCATCATGAGATGTGATTTTAAATCAGAGTCTTGCTTTTCTGCTATGTTGGGATAATCAGGGGTCGTTGTGGTGGGAGAACTAGGTTCTTATGATGCCAAGTAGCCTTGATTTCTGTTGGTTGTATTCTTGTGCTTACCTTAAACCATGTGTTTATCTCTGGTGTTTGCTGCTCTTGATGTCTCTGACTGTGGCTTGTCTTGCAAGCCTGTGTGTCAGTACTCCTGGGAGACCAGTTTTCTCTTCAAGTAATTTAGGTATGGAGAGTTGTGGTACAGGGTCAGCTCTGTGATCAAAGTTGTATAGGCACTCTTGGGTGACAAGCTCTCTCCTGGTTGTATTTATGTTTGTAGCTCTGTGGCCCAGGATCAGCTCTGGGCGCAGATGGAAATCTGAAGCCTCCTGTCCCAGGCAACCCCTTGGTTCCTGTGTCCTGAAGGTTCTGGGTGGGTTCCTCTGAGCAGCAATGGTTGTCCTACCTGCACTCACAGGCCTGTCCACACTCCTGGGAGGCTAGCCATCTCCCTGTACCTCCTGGATATAGAGCCCTGTGGCAGAGGATCGTCTCCAGCTGTCGATATTTTTCATTCTTCAAGAGGACAAAGAAGTATGGAGTATATCTCAGTAATAAGATGACTGCTTAGCACTAGAGAGGCCCTGGGTTGGATCCTAGCAACAGAACAAATCAAAACCAAGTAAAATCCATGGAGGAGAAAGCACTATTGACCTTTTCTTTGGTCTTTGTGAGAATGATCTTTATGAATAAGCTTCTTAATGGGAATATTTTGAACAATGTGCTGTGGATATGCCTTCTTATAGAGTCTTACATTTTAAGGTAAATGACAAGCAACTGTTTATTTTGTGTAATATGTATTATTTACATTTTGAAATATGTGTACTCATTTTTTGAGGCTCCATATATAAGTACGAACTATATATATACTTTTAAAATTACAAATAATAGCTTAAAAACCAAATAGAGAACAATTCTCTTCTGAACTTTGAATGGATTATTATTATTATTCCATTTGAAATCATATGACACAGGCCTGGGGAGGTGGCTTAGCAGTTAAGATCACTTACTGATCTTTAAGAGAACTCAAATAGAGTTGCCAACATCCATGTTGTAGCTGTTTTTCCATTTATATGTGTGTTAAGACCCTTTTCAAGGAATCTATCCAGCTTCTTCTGTTGGTTTTAGCAGGTGTCATACATCCATGATACATGTGTGTACATATGTACACACTAATTTCTTTCAATTTCTACTATACAATGTGATTTTCCCAAATGATATTTGTGCAGCAGTTGGTGTGTTATTTGAGAAGATTGATTCTTTCTGTCTTCAGAAATTAATATTATTAGTCAATTTTACTATTAGCTGTGGGAAGAATATGCTATGCTCATTTTAAAGTAGGCTGAGTGTTTCTCATGCAGGTTGAACATAGCTGTTGTACATTTCTTTCTCTGGGAGGTAAAGCAGGTGTGAATGTGGAATATGTTAAACAATGGAGCAAGATTCACATGTAAGGATCTTATCAGATGACAAATGTGGAGAAGGAGTTGCAAATATTTTTAGCAGAAAAATGCGTTTTGCTTTTATTCCCACTCATTCATTAAAATTTCTCAGTAAAATAGTAGTATAATTATGAAGTCATTTTGATATTCCTCTTAAAGCTTGTTAACCTATAATCTTATAACCCATAATTGTGGGTTATTTTTAATTGGCTGTGAACATGAATTAAGTAAAATTAGTGAGTCCACCAAGCTCCTTTTACAAGTTTGAGGTTCTGTTGCTGTTTCTGGGCTCACCATATTTATCCGCAACACAGTCCAGGATCTTGTATAATTTGACTGATGCAGATATGACTGGGATGTTTTAAAGAACACACAGGCACACAGTGACTCTGAGAATACATTCTGGGGATCAGCCAGGTAACAGAAGATAACATGGTGCTTTGGCATTAATGAAAAAGAAATGGGCACCAAGAACATCTGCTCTCCCAAAACCTTAGTGAAAGGCGTGACTTGGCAGAAGAGGTGCCAGGAGGAGCAGCACCTGGGTGTTTTCTAACTCACTCAGATTGCTGTGTACTGGCTATTGCTGCCTACTGCCTTCAGGGACACAAATGACATCCCTTGGCTGGTGCTGATACTGACTCAGGCTATTCTGCATTTCGCTATCTTGGAACCTTTGTTTGGTGGCTATGACTGACTAGTAAGTTCAAATTCTGCCACTGTTGTCTCCCTGATTTTACTATATGGAATTGTGTGGGTTCAAACATTCTATTCCATTCTGGTGCAGTGAAAACATATGTTTGTTTGTTTTGTTTTACTTTTGCACACCATTCTTTTCTGCTGACTTTATCTCTCTGCAACATTCATCAAACAATATAAATTTATAAATTTATCTGTTCAATAAGACTGAATTTGTTTCTGAAATCTAGAACATATTTTCAGGAAATATTAGAAAGCTAAAATGAACTTAATATCTTAAATGCTTGGTTATTGAAAAATGCCTAAAGGTTGCTGATTTTGTTATTTTCAAAAATTAAAATTATCTTTGGACATAGCTTAAATGATGTTAATGTATAATATTTAATTATGTGTAATATATCAGCACTGTGAGTTAGATATGTTCCATTAATAAGCACTGAGTATATCTACCACATAAATATTTCCTTAATTTTCATGTGTATGGTATGTGAGTGTTGTGTGTGCATCATTAATTGGATGACTATGCTCAGTTGATGTAATACATATTGCTCTGCAGTCATCCATCTTCACTGGTTACCTTTCAGCTGATTTTCACAGCAGTGGGCACATTGTTGTGAATGGGTGGAAGATACACAACACAGCAAAAAATAAATGGTTCGTATGCATGGCTAAAAGCCCTGAAGAGAAGCATGAATGGTTTGAAGCTATTTTGAAAGAAAGAGAACGTCGGAAAGGTAGGTGAATAAAGTGGGAGCTCCTTGCTTTGTGAAAATTGCTTGGTATGAGAGCAGAGAATGGGGGAAATGGTGAAAATGTGTTGAGGCATGATGTTCACCTTGATTTATAATGTGATGTTGCATGTAGTTTTAAAAACCATGCTTCCCTTTGCAGGCACTCTACCCTCTCTTTTGGCTAGACTTGGAGATCAGCCACTCAGCTCCCCCAAAGGCCAGTTGGCCATTTTTCTGGCAAACTGCTGTCACTCCCCATCCCTTCACAGCTAGTGTCAGCAAGCCACTAGTAACCTCCCCAGCTGCCCGCTTTCTCCTCCTGCCCACCTTAACTCCAAGGGTGGAAAACACTAGACAGTTGTTTTATTTTAAAACTAGACAGATAACTCAATGACTGGGTGAAGAATTTCCTGCCCTAATCTTATCAGCTAGCTCCCACCATCCTCCCTGGCCCCCACTCGACAGACGCTACCCAAGACCTATATGTCCTCAGCCTCCTCCTTGCTCCAAAACCTGATCCGCATTCTCTTTCTCTGCATCCCTCTTTTTCTGCCTGGGACCTGGAAGTCCCATCTTTCCCCCTTCACACAGCAATCTTCCACCCCCTCTATTGACACAATCAAGAACCAATTAGGGAATCAAAATTTTCCCCTATGTGATGTAATTGGCACATTAAAATGAAAATAAAACCTTGTATATAGTTGGGAATATTAAAATTGTACAGATGTCTTATTTTTGCTGCTTTTCAATTAGTTCATATTTGAAAGCTGCTTTTACATTTTTTTGAACATTCATTTTTCACCTCTGATACACTGTCACAGTCTTCTTTTTAGAGACAAAGTTGTATAGTGCATTGCAATATCACAGGTCCTCCAAGGAATGCTCTCTATGTTTTTGTAGCACATCGAAAATTCCTAGATCAATAGTTTAGCTTTCTAATTCAGATTAAAGCTCTTTGTATATACACATATTAACTTTAATAGTGTCTGAATGCCATTGAACACAATGCAATATCACCAATAAGTAGCTTGTCTCTATGAGAAATCCTGTTTAAAACTTGCTCCATGGTTTCAGAAAGATTTTCAAATGTATTTGATTCAGCAATAGGGAATTGTGTATGGTTTAATTTATCTGAAACATAGAATATATTCTCAGGAAGCATTAGAAAGAAAACATGATCCCAGAATCTTGAAAGTTTGATTATTGAAAAGTATATGAAATTGCCTTATTTTATTATAATGTATTTGGTCATAGTTTGAATGAACATTAATTTGTAGTGTTTAGTTAGGTATGCTATGCCAATGCTGTGAGGTAGATTTCTCTAATCCAATTTAGAGGTGGGAATGCAAATATATATACATAAACCAACGTAATTGGAATCCTAGGAAGCATGGGAGTATTGATTGCTCTCCCAGAGATTTAAAAGTAAAGCACCTCATTGTCAATGGAATTTTAGAATACCAACTGGCTCCTTTCTTCCAAACATTTCCTCTTCTGTGACATTGCCTCCTTGCCCTGTCCACTGATTGTGAGTGGTCTCAAGGTTTCAGCTTTGACTCTGGCTTCTGCTCCTTATGTTCTTTGCTTAGATTATCTCTTCTTATTAGAGTGACTTCTGTTCCAATACTTGTGTACGTCTTTGTGGCCAGGCTCTCTTCTCTCTTGGGCTTCGTACTCACGTTCTATTCTGACCCCTGGATCACTTGACATTGTCAGGACTTCTTTCTCCTCCACCGTTTGCCTGGAAAGCATCTTCACTTCCCTTTTTCTCTTGCAACCTGGAAGGTGCCCTAATTTCCCTGCCTCCTTCATAGCTGTACTTAGCCGCTGCTGTGTTCCCACTGTACCACCTCCTGCCTATTTCTCAGCATCTTCCTCATTTTGTGACCCTTCTTGTTTACAGGGTCTTTGGGTAGCTTGAATTTTCTCAGCTTTCCTCCAAATGGTTTCCTTTTTTGAAACTCTCCTTCTTTATTTTATTCCATACTTAGGTCCTCTAAGCTATGTATAAAGTGATAGAACCTTCTCTCCATTCGTACCAACTTCCTCATCAGCACATTAAAATATGTTGATATCTCCCTAGAATCCAAGGAATGAAGTAATTTAACTCTACAAGGACACTACCAAACCCACAAGAGCACCTGAATGCTTACCTAAACCCAGGACTCTGTACTTTGGATTGCTCAGTTTAGTAGCTTTGATAAAAAAATTCTTTCTTAGAAACAATGTTTCATAATTCTACATTTCAACATAGTCTTCTTGTGAACACTCTCATGTTATTTCGCACACAGAGGTGAGATGCTGAATGAGCCTTTCCTGTAATATGGTTTCCCCTCCAGCATAGACCTCAATCCTATTTCATTTAACCCCCTTCCTCTCAAAAAAATCATGTGCCATTGAGGCACAACTGCACAGAGTTACCTTGTACTCTGGGGCTATGGCCTTGCCAGTCTCACTAGGATGCTATGAATTTCCTAAGAACTGGTTTCAGTTATAGAGAGCTCAAACCCACAGTCTCTAGCTGATGGTGGCTCCTACAATGAGGGCTTGATTAATGAAGGTGTCAATGAATAGATGAAAGAATTTAACATGATGCCTGTTATTTCATTTTTGATAGGTTTAAAATTAGGAATGGAACAAGACACATGGGTAATGATCTCTGAGCAGGGTGAGAAATTGTATAAAATGATGTGCAAACATGGAAATCTGATCAAAGACAGAAAAAGAAAACTTACCACATTCCCAAAGTGCTTCCTGGGAAGGTAAGCTTCGTCCCTTGGGTATATCATCTATCATATCTGGTTTGTGTCTAAGAGGTATTGTCCTAAGCATTTTTTTTTTTTTTGGTTTTTC
Source organism: Apodemus sylvaticus (assembly GCF_947179515.1). Taxonomy (NCBI): domain Eukaryota; kingdom Metazoa; phylum Chordata; class Mammalia; order Rodentia; family Muridae; genus Apodemus; species Apodemus sylvaticus. Next base: position 10,146,222 of record NC_067474.1, on the reverse strand, counting down.
GAGACAGGGTTTCTCTGTGTAGCCCTGGCTATACTGGAATTCACTCTGTAGACCAGGCTGGCCTCGAACTCAGAAATCCACCTGCCTCTGCCTCCCAAGCGCTGGGATTAGAGGCATGTACCACCATTGCCTGGCTTATCCTAAGCATATTTGAATCCTTACTCTTAATCCATGTTTTCTGGATGGTTGGGATCTGAGGTGGTGGACAACAATGGGATGGCCAGCCCCTTGAGCCGTCTAGTCACAGCCTTTGGTCTCCACAATTGCTGACATGCCTGTTGTCATGGTGAATCTGGGCTTGTGGCCAGGCGAGACATGTCAGGCAGGTCGAGTGCCTGTTGGGGACAGGATGACAGATGTAGAAGTGTTCTGGATCTGAGACCAAGTCAGGCATGAGTCCACAAAGTCAAAGGATATAAGAGCTGAGAGAAAATAGTCTAAACTTTTGTTTAGTAAGAACTAATACCAATGGAGTCAAAATAAAAGGGTATAGACTAAGAGCCTAGTGGATTATCCTCCGAGAAGTCTAGAACCAGAGACTGTATGTCATCTGGGTGCATGAGATTCCCTGGATGAGAAGCAGAGCTATGGTCTTTCTGTATGTAATTTTGAATTAAGCAATTAATCCATAGGAGTTTATTGTGTCTATAGTTATTTAAAGAATCAGGAACTATGGAGCAGGAAGTGTGACACATACATATAGTTAGTGGATGCTGACATCCATCTACAAAAGTTCTGTGGAGTTATAGCAAAGATCAGTCTGTAATCATCCATCTTTGTTCCACTCCTGATACTACCATGGGTTAGTGTAATGATCTGGGCTAGTTAAGTCTTTGTTTCCCTTTTATCCATGAAGTTGATGGATGTGTGCCCACCAGGATATCCTTTAACTAGCTACCAGAAAATAGCACATGGCCACCTTTGAACTGTAGGTCAGGAAACCTCAGACTGATGGCCAGTCTGACAGAGTGGTACTCATAGTGGGGTCACCCAATTGCCTAAAGTCATTAATAAGATTCTGTATCTGTGATCTGTCAACACCCCTTAGGCGAGAGTTAGTAGAAAGGAAAACCAATCTAGTTCCACGTTGACATATAAGACCCAGCATGCACCATATAAGGATGGCATATTTTATGATAATTTCATGGGTATAACTTTAAGGTTGCCATGGTGATAAGTCCACTTGCTGGCAAGTCACTAAAAGTTATGGCTTTTCAAGAGCTTTTATCAGCATACAACATAGCCATCAATCTTTTCTTTAGTGATAAAGCCACTTGAAAACTTACTCTGACCTCTCCCCCACACTAAAAATACACCACCATTTCCTATCATTGTGTAAATCAGCTCTTTTTCTCTTCTTCATTTTGCATTTAGGGAAGTGAGCTTGGAATGAAGAATTGTGCTTTAGCTTCATATGAACCAGTCCAACTGACCTTTGTGAGAGGCCACTATGTGCCAGGCTCTAGGCTATCATTCCTCATCCCAACAAGCCCTATGACATTGGTATTCCCACTATCATCCCTGTGTTATCAGTAAAGGCATCTAGCTTGAGAGAGAGGCCATATAGCCAGTGGGCAAAGATACAGGGCTTGATTCCAGAATGTTTTATTGCAGAGCCTACAACTGTAATCATTACGAGGTGTTTTACGTGCTTAATCCTTTTCTCTTTTTTTTCTTAAGTTATTTTCCTTCTTTTATTATTTCTCTTATTTGTCATTCTTTTATATTATTATTTAATAAAAGAGTAGAAAACCCATTGTCCACTTGCCTGCCTTAACAAGTATTTCTTAAACTAACCAACATACTTGTAGAGTTCTGTGTCCTTATTTGATAGAAAGTATTTGTTACCTGTGGGATCGATCAGTGGAAAAGAATGGTTTGGTAATGGCCACAGCTTCAAGACTCTGGGCTGTGTGCAAGTAACAGAATCATTCTGACTCATATTCATCTGTTTATGTAAATGTTCAAGGGTTAGATTTTAAGCATAAGCATAGGAACATTTTATTTGGAAATATTTGTATTCATTATTTACCTCAGTGATCTTCATGATAATTGGTGTTTTGTGGGGGAGTGTCATCTTTTAACCAAATCTTCTTTCAAATGCTCTTTGGGAAAGAGGGCCTCTCCAAGTGCAGTTACGTCATGTGTACAGTATAGGAGAGGCTCAGTACACAGGGATTCTGGAATAGATTATGACTTCTGTGGTTACAAGTCCTATGCATGTGAACAATATCTTCTGGACAATATCTCGAAAATGGTGCTTATGTATTTAAGATTCCTTTCATATTTTTTGTGATATGTGGACCAGGCACAATTCTCAGAAAAAGACAGACCTTATGGCTTCCATTGTCATTCTCTTGCAGTGAATTTGTCTCATGGCTGTTGGAAATTGGAGAGATTCGCAGGCCTGAGGAAGGTGTCCACCTAGGACAAGCACTGTTAGATAACGGCGTCATCCACCACGGTAAATATCTCATTCATTTACTTTTCCTGTGTTCACAGATGGCCCATGTTTCAGTTCCATATCTGATCTATGTATAGCTTTCCAAATTATGGTATGGTTATTTCTCTCAATGCTTTCAAAACCTAATGTGTCAAGAACAGTGTATTTTGGGTTTAAGAATTGACACTCTATAAAATGTTCAGCAGCAGGCAAAAATCAGAATACTAATAACTACCAGATTGTGAAAGGAGAGATGCCTGGAGTATGTGAGATTGCCTGATGGGTGCGGTGGCATTGGATATGAACATTGTAGGGTTCTTAAACTTAAATGATACCACTTAAAACAACAGAAGTGGTATCATTTCTGATGAATTGACAGCACTCAGTGATAGGAGTAAGAATTTTCATGGTGGCCATTTGAAGAACTGCAATAGATTCTCATGTAGCTATTCTATACTATGAGTTCATGAGGCAGTGTCCCGAGAGGGGCTTGTGATGGGAAAATTGGGAAGACATCTAGTATCAGCAGGACAACCCACTGACTGTGCACTTGTACTGAAGGGCAGGAGAGGATGTATATCTTTACATGAAGGCATGACTATAACTTGGTCTCAGACCATTACGGCAGAACTGAGGAGTCCACACTATAGAGGTTAAAGGTTGCAGCGCCCATGCCTGCCAGAGGACTGACCTTGACTTAGAAGTAACAGTACAAGGATCCTTTGGATTTACATCTATTGATATGAACAGAGCTGGCTGGCTGTGATTCTGGAGAAGCTGCGAGCACTTATACAATAAGCGTTTGGATGTGATAGAGGAAGATTGAGCGCTGCTGAGCTTTCTGCTCTGCATGACTGAGAAAGTTAATTCAGAAGAGGCTTGAGATTGAAGAGTAGGTATAGAGCAGTGCATGTGGGAAAAGGTTGGACTTACAACACCGAAAACAAGAAGAGAGCAGTGCTGAAACTGAGGACAAAGCTAGATCTCCAAGTGAAAAGGCAGGGAAGAGAAAAAGACAAGGGACCATTTTAAGCAGTGGAACTTTTACAACCATGCCCTTCCTAATAGGCAGTGTGCACAAAGAAAGCAAATCATGATGAGTTTTCTCCACTACTCTGGGTGTTACCTCCATGCCTAATGTCAGCCCCTACCCAGTTGGGCATCTCCACTCTAAGACAGTTTCTCTCCCTCCAAGGATCAGCACTTCCTCAATCTGTCATTTTCCCTGCGTTTCCTCCTTTGCTTAAAGACTCCTATTTAGCAGATAGAGGCTGATGTACTCGTCTATTTTCATTGCTATCCCTGGCTTCTTATCGGTTCAAATCCAGATTTCTTTTTGGTTTAATTCCTTCACAACTCGGCCTGCAGTTCTCTGTATAGTGGGGTACTTGGTTTCAGCTCTAGGTGGGCACCTAGCTAATCCAACTTGCTATACTATGCCCACCCATCCCTTCTGCATCTTCCCATGCTCAAAGCTAAGGCTTATTTAGGATCTTTACTCTTGCTTCTCTTTTTCAACAGTTGTTTACAAGTTTCTCATAAAAGGGGGCACATTTCTAAATGCCAAAACTATAGTACTATATTAAATGAAGTAACATTTTCTGCACTCAATGCTCATTCTCTCTGTGGCCTCTGACTGTTAGAAGCCCATCCAGTTTGCCATTTTAATATATTTAATCTTTTAGAATTTAAATTTTTCTAGAGTTTTGAATTTACCGTTAGTGTGTCTGTATTCACATGTGGTCTTTGGGTTGGCCAGAGGATAAGTTTCTGGAACTGGTTCTCTTCGTCCACTATCTATTTGTGGATTGAACTCAGATCGTGATGCTTGTGCAAAAGGCATCATTACAAACTGAGTGATTTAACTAGCCTAAAAATTTTTCATGTGCTTATCATTGTCTAAAATTATAGTGTTATTTTTATTGTTGTTGGTTTTGGTTAATTATTTTCTCATGGCCTCTCTTACCCTGTCCTGGACTCTACTCAAAATACACGCAACATTAGTACATAACTTTTTGTTATATACCATAGTATGTGCTTTTCATGCCCACTGTGTTCAGATTTTTAAGCATATTTTATCCTTGATGCATTAATAGTAAAATATCTAACAGAACATGGTGACTGAATAAAAGACTTATATTCTGAGCATATTTTATACTTGATTCACTAATAGTAAAACATCTTTTTTTGTACAAAAACAGGTTTATTATACTAGCTTCTTACATGTAGAATATATTTTAAACATATTTGCCACATAATCCATTTCATCTTCCCTTCTTCTGGTCTTTTTTCTCAGTTAGTTCACTTCTGTGTCTTTGTCTTAAACTCTAGATCCCTCATATGAGGTGCAAATTGTCTCTATCACACTTCCTTCATCCATCATTCATCCTGCCTTGTACACTAATGTTGCTTTCTTATCTGTTTATTGTAAACAGTCTTACACTGAACAGGAAAGCAGACTTTTCAATATAATGACTGCAATTAGATATATGCCCAGTCATTCTATTGCTGAGTCATGCCATTTTATTTATTTTTTTATTTTGTGAGGAATTCCTTCCTTCCTGTTTTCCATCACTTTACTAATTTGCATTCACACCAACAGGGTACAAGTCTTCTCTTTCTCCAAACCCTTACAATACTTACCTTTCATATTTTTGGTGAGAGCCACTTGAAGAGGTGTGGTTTCAATTCGCATTTCTCTAATGATGAATGATGCTGACATTTTTTCATATATTTTTTTAGCCCATTTTGTATGTATTCTTTTGTGAAAAGTCTGTTCAGATCCTTTGACAATTTCCAATCAAAGAAGTGGGAGGTTTGATTGGGGAATGGGTAGAGGGAAGAGGCTTATGAGACTTATGGGGAGGAGGGATCCAGGAAAGGGGAAATCATTTGGAATGTAAACAAAGAATATAGAAATTTTTTAAAAAAATCACGCCTACTGAATGGGGAAAAGCATTTGCAACCTATCAACCTAAGAAGCCTTAGTAACCAAAATATCAACGATTTGAAAAAAAAACTCAATAAAAAAAACAAATTGATTGAAAATAGTAAAACATCTAAAGCATCAGATACGTGTATTTAGCACCAGGTAACAGCTGTAAGAGTTATTCTTTGCTGTGACCAAAACACCTGGCATAAGCAATGCAAAGCAAGAATTTACTTTGACTCATGGAATCAGAAGTTCACATGGTCATTTGACCCCATGCATTTGAGTAGAACATGATGGAACATGGAACAGAGGGCAGCTGTTCATTTCATGGCTGGAGCAAGTCAAGAAATAGTCAGTGATTATAAACTCCCAACAACCCACCGCCGGTCACTTGCTTCCTTGGGTTTTACCCTACAGCTCAAGTTTTTAGAACATTCAAAAATTGTGCCACAATCTGGGGAACAAGAATTCAAATGAGTCTGTGAGGAACAATCCATATTTTAGACACACAACAAGCTGAAGAAGCAATGAGATGTTGGTATAAATGGTTTTAGTCTTTTATATTCCCTAACTCAAGCTCACGTACACATTTGGGGACTTTTTTATCTTTAATTTATAAAACATTTTAACCAACACACAGTAATTGTATGTACTTATGGAGTATAGTGTGATAAGTTGAGTCATATTTACAATATGTAATGTTCAAATCAGGGTAATTAGAATTCCTATCACCTAAAGCATTTATCATTTCTTTGCCTCATCTTGAACTTAAGTAGATGGCATGAAATTTTGATCAACTAGTTAACCTTCAGAAATTGCTTTTCCTTTCCCATTTAGACTTGTACATATAGAGACACTGCATTACTGTGGTGGTTTGAATATGTTTGGCCCCCATAAACTCATGTGTTTAAGTTCTTGTCCATAAGAATAATACTATTAAAAGGTGTGGCCTTATTGGAGGAGGTGTGGTCTTGTTAGAGGAAGAGTATGACTGTGTAGATAGGCATTGAAGTTCATCTGTTCAGGCTCCACCCAGTGCAGAAGATAGTCTCCTGGCTGCCTTTAGATCAAGATGTAGAACTTTCACCTTTAAATGTAGTCTGCCTACATGTTGCCATACTTCTCACCATGATGACAATGGACTGAACCTCTGAAATTGTAAGTCAGCCCCAATTAAATGTTTGCCTTTTTAAGAGTTGCCTTGGCCATGTTGTCTCTTCATAACAATGAAAACCCTAACTAAGACAATTACCTAATAAACAAAAAGAGGTTTCTTCTATGACAATCAGGATACTTTTGTACTAGTGGCCATATACTCCTAGGCCTGTCATTCCCAAAACTCATATTGTTCACAGCAGGGTGATATTGTGGAATAATTTTACTCTCCAGTATCCCAGAACGGATAGGAAAGTGGCTCCTGCAGGTCCACCATTTGCTAGGATGCCATTGACAATCGTTGGCTACTTGGGGAGGGAGAGTAAGTTTTCTCCAATGATTTGACCCCTGAAAGGCGAACTCATGCTCCAGTAGATGGTCCTATGCCTGTGAACACCCAGATAGCACCAAGTGGTCTCAGTAGGGTAAAATAATAATACCAACAACAAAGGTGATGTTGAGTGGGAGAATGGGGAAAACAAGACAGGGAAATAGGGTTGATTTGTTCTAAATATATGATATTTGAAACTGTCAGAAATGAAAAATTTAAAAAGATTGAGAAATAGAATAAAATGTACAGAAAGCACGGGAGCTTGTCAGTCCTGGTCAGTTTACCCCTGTTTGTAGGCACCGCCTGAACCGGTAGCACAGTCTCCTTTAAAAGCATTTCCATACTAATTACTTTGTATGTCGGGATGCCTTGGCGGGCATTTGGCAGTTAGATGGCATCTTTCAGAAATTGGTTCTCACCTTCCATCTTTTGAGTTCCAGGGATTGAGATCAGGTTTTGGCCTTGCCATGTGGGTTGCCTTTATATAGTTAGCCATCTTCTTGGCCCAGTCTTGAAATAAAATAGTCAATGGATTTTTATTAAAATTAGTTTCAAATTGGAAATGCAAGAATTCATCAAATACTTAAATTGGGATAATTAAAAACTGTTTTGAATATGTATAATCTGGTTAATTCTTCTTACCAAGAAATATAGCCCAGAGAGTTGCCAGAATTCTTCCTTTTTTACTGTTTGTATTCAGGGGCCCGGGCTCATTATAGTGCAGTGAGGACTTAATCAATTATAAAGTTACATTTTGAATCTAGCATTTTTATAAAAAGAAACCTGTTTTTAAAATGTCTATTATTCTCAGAAACTGGGGGTGAGAAATGTTATTATGAAATTTCATATTAAGAGAGTGATTCTATTTCAATGAAGAAATAGGAACTAGATGCTGTGAATATTGAGTCCATGTTTCCAGCTGCACTTTTGTAAAAACAGAATTTCTAAAATAAAGTTGAATGAGCCATCTGTTTAAAAGAGAGTGAGAGTGAGAGTGAGAGAGAGAGAGAGAGAGAGAGAGAGAGAGATTATTACTATTATTTACATTGCATATATTATTGACCTAGTCTGAGATAATATCTCATGTTCCTTTGGACTCATAGGTTGGGATAACATATGCATTCCTTATGACACAATGTTAATATTGTTCTTTTCTAACTAGTGCTCACAGTTGAAATGCTCCTGTGAGTATTCAGAATTCTCATCTGGTACATCCTGCTGTGTGTTAAAATTCATTGTATAAGCTTCTGATAGCTGTTAATAAAATTACTAAGGCTCTCAAACTTGTTATTAAACATAACTATTAGTAACATTGAAATTACATAACATAGGTATATAATGCACAGGATGATGGGTTCATGAAACCTGACATTTCCAAATTATTTCACATTTTCTCTTACCTCTGCTAAGGGGTTATATGCAGTGAAAACATTCTGTCCACTGCACCAGCTCAGTTCTATAACTTTTAGTGGATTGTTTGAAGTTGGCCCATGTTATAGACCGAATGCAAACCTGTGCGGTTGTTTTTTCAAGGCAACAGGTAAGCTCTTCAGATTGCCTCACAGTCATGAAGACTTAACCCAAAGTCTCTTACTGCTTAGCACAGCCTTTTGAATAGGATGAATTCTCTCTTGTTTTGGTGTAGCTAGCGACATTCCTGTGTTCAATTTTCTTGAAAATCAAGAGAATTTATTTCCGTGACTATTATAAAATATAATAACGAATATAAGTAGATTTGATTAAAAATGCTGTTTTTTAAAGCAATACATAGAATTTCAAAATATTCCTTCTAACTTTATTTTAATTTTTTTACTCATGCTTCTTTGTAAATGGGTGCACTGTCTGGTTTTGTGTCAACTTAACCCAAGCTGCAGTCATCAGAGAGAAAGGAGCCTCAGATAAGGAATTGCTTTCATGACAACCAGCTGTAAGGCATTTTATCAATTTATGGTCAGTAGGGGCAGGCCCAGTCCATTGTGGGTGATCCCATCCCTGGGCTGGTGGTCCTGGGTTTTATAAGAAAGCAGGCTTGAGTAAGACATGAACAATCCAGTAAGCAGAACCCCTACATGGCCTCTGGATCGATCAGCTCCATCTATAGTTTCCTGCCCTGTGTGAGTTCCTGTCCTGACTTCCATTTATGATGAATAACAATGCAGAAGTGTAAGCTACATAAACCCTTTCCTTCCCAACTTGCATTTTGGTCTTCGTGTTTTGTTTCAGTAATAGAAACCCTAATTAAGACAATGCATTAGGTTCAGGGGAAAATAAGATGCCAAAAAGCTGCATTGTTGATTTCTACCCCCTCCCCCCCATAACAACAATCTTGGCTCAATTTCACAGCCTTAAACCATGTACAAGGTTTATATGGGCTGGGTTAAAGATTTAAACGTGTGTGTGTGTGTGTGTGTGTGTGTGTGTGTGCGCGCGCGCGCTTATACTTCTGGGTTCACCCAATGTTGTTACCTTTAACAGAATATTCTCTGATTTCAACACCCCCAACATAAAGATTACAGTTTTCTGTCTAATCATGAAATTATAGATCTTTGTAGCACATTCTTCATATAGAAAGTATTTAAATATAAATTGCTTGAGCTTTAGTTTAAGGTGATTTTCTTCCCAGGACAGGCTCTTCTTCCTTGTTGTATTTTCTGGAGAGATTTAAGCATCCTTCCCCATAGCTCCTTAACTGCCTGGATCACCTACTTCAAGAAGTGTCCATTTGGGTCTTTTGTCCACTTGCAGCTGAGTCATTTATAGTGCTGATGGTGACCTAACTGCATTCCTTCTCCATTTTGCATATTGATCCTATGGCTTGCATGGTTTGCAGATGTTTTCCTTGATGCATGTTTTGGGTTTTTTTTTTTTTTTTTTTTTTTTTTTTTTTTTTTTTGGCTTTTTGAGACAGGGTTTCTCTGTGTGGTCCTGACTTTCCTGGAACTCACTCTGTAGACCAGGCTGGCCTCGAACTCAGAAATCCGCCTGCCTCTGCCTCCCAAGTGCTGGGACCACAGGCGTGCGCCATCACCGGCTGGTTTGTTTTGTACTTTTATTTGGTTGATTATTTTATGTGTTAGGAAGAAGCTTTTTCCTCTAAGACAATGCCATTTGTCTATTTTTGCTTTTCTTATTGTCATTTTTGGGGATCTCATCCAAAAACTTCATTGCCACTCGAGTGTTAAGGTTTTCTCCACTTCTTCCTTCTAGTGGCTTTAAAGTTTCAGGTCTTCTGTTAAAGCTTTTAAGTCTTTTGAGTTTGTTTATTGTATGTGGTATCAGATGGGGTTCCATTTTCATTCTTATGCCTGTGTAGGTTAGCCTTCCTTAGTACCATTTATTGAATAGACAATTTTCTTATAACCATTCCCGGCAACCTTGGCTAAGATCAATCAACTACAAATGCATGGGTTATTTTGGAGTTCTCTACCATGGTCCAGTGGTTTCCTATGCTTGTTTTTTTGTTAGTACCACAAGACTTTGATTACTACAGTCCTTGTAGTTTGTTTTGAAGTCATATAGTGTATGCTTCTAGCTTTGTTCTTTGTATAAAATTGTCTCGACTATTTGGGATCATTTTTTGTTTCACAGAGATCGTAATGTTTTCTTTTGCTGTTTTTTTCTTATTTCTATGAAACATGACATTGGAATTTTGATAGGGATTGTATTTGATCTGTAAATCACTCTGGGTATACTGAACCATTCAATAATATTAATCCTTTCAATTAATGAACACAGAATATATTTCTATTTATTTATATCTTTTTAAGAAAATTTCACCAATGATTTAGACTTTAGTACACAGGGTATTTGTCTTCTTGTTCAAATTCATTCTCAAGTCATATTTCTTAGTATGGTAATGAATTAGATTTTTCTTAAGGTATTTTTAAATAGTTCATTTTCAGCATTTGGAAATGGTACCGATTTTTGGGTGTTGATTTTGTTTTTGAATGCTGATTTGTACCTTTACTAAAGCAAGCCATTCATTTTTTTAAAAGGGATTTTGTGCATAGAAAACATAGAGATTTTTTTCTCTTTCCAAATTGCATATCTTTATTCCTTTTCCTGTTGCAGTCTTGTGAGGAACACAAGTCTAACTAAATACAATGAGTTTGCTCCTTGGGCAGTTGAAAGCCAAGACTTAGGATCAGGAGCTGTGATAAAAAAAAATGGCGTTTCTTGTTACAAATAAAGAGAGTAGTGGGAGATAATTCCAACCCAAGGTCTCTGATAAAAGGCAGAATAAATGCTGTTACAGAGGAACCTGATACATTCTTGTATAAGGAAGCAGCCTCGTTGTAGGCTGAGGCTGTAGCATTCCCTAAAGATGGTGATGTAATCGAGATCATCCTTCTTTACTTGTCACATGGTTTTTAAATGGCCACTGGAAATACCCCACAGTAAAGAATTTAACATCATAATAAGATTGTGAGTAGATCTGTGTCCTAGGAAAGGTCATTTTGTTTCCCCCTTCAGGATTTTCAACAGAGCACTAAAGTTTATCTCCAGGGGAGGGGCAGTAGTTTCCCCTCTTCCTGCCAAGCAGCTGACATGAGTGTTGTAAAGAAAGATTAAAATACAAAATTTCAAAGAAATGAATGGGCCCAGAAAATAGTGTGTTAGGTAAGGCAATCCAAGTTCAGGAAGAAAATACCATGCACTGTCTATCACGTGTCCATTCTGGCCTCTGTCAAATGTGCATGTCCAGGTGAAAAGCCACAGGAAGCTAAAAGGGCAGCTTTAAGGGAGGGCCATAGTGAAGACAAGAGAACAGAATTCAAGGGGAGCAGGAGACAAGTAGGGCAGCAGGGAGCTAGGGGGAGTGTAGGGAAGTTACCCCAAAAGAGCTAGAGTATATAGAAGACCCCAGAAGGAAATCTGTAACTCCGAAAACTAATTTAAAAATTATGGGAAAAAGTGGCGAGCGTGAGTTTCTTCATTACATTTTAACCTCATGGGGAAAGCTTTGGTTATGTGAGTTCTTGCCTCACATGCAGTCAGTTCTCTTTTGAAGTCTATCCCTACTATACCGAATTTGCTCAGAGAGTACCATGAAACAGTGCTGTGTTCTGCTAAATTATTTCCTGCTCATCTACATTGGAGCTGTTGACAGGTTCATTATATTGACTGATCTGTCAGTCCCCAAGGATGAATCTTACAAAATTATGGCTCAGGCTTCTTTTTGTGTCCTGTTTAATTTGTTTCTGTCAATACAAAAGAAAAAAAAGTCTTACAAACACAATGTTCTGATGAGGTATCAATTTAGTGAAATGTTTATAGTGACACAGCAGAAAGTCATAAAATAATATACTCTCAATAACATTGGTAGTGACAATGTATGGTATTGGTATTGGTATTGGTAATGTATTGGTAGTGGTAAAGTATGTTACAGCAAAGCATTAGGCCATATACTAGCTGATCCCACTTTTAACCAATTGATCGGTGAGACTAGGAAGTAGTGTTTATACATTCCAAGAGGGTTTTATCAGTTTGTCAAAGGATGTCCCACACTGAGGTAGGCAAGAAACCGCTGTTTAGCTGGAGTAGCTCAAGATAACTTGTAAATTAGGTTCTGGGTTCGCAATATCTCAACCTCCTCAGGTCACTGGCTCAGTCTGCCTTTGCAGGCATAGCTTCTCTCTGGGAGCCCTGTTCACAGTTTTATAGCTTTTTGTTGAGGATTTTTACAGCTCTGTTTGGTAGTGATATTTGACTGTGATTTTATTTCATTTTAATATCCTTATCTGGCTTCATAAACTGAGTTTGGAACTATTTTCTCTCTTCTTTTTTTTCTTTTGGAAGAGTTTGAGAAAGACTGCCTTAATTATTTAGACATTTGTTACCCTTCACCAAAGAAAGCATAATTCCTGATGATAAGAGTTTTGAGAAATGAAAATTTTATTCTGACACTGAAGACTAGACATTCTTAGGAAGAAGAAAAAAGAAACAAATAACATGTAAAAAAAATAGTGGTAATCAGTGTAAGAATTCTTAAAATTTTGGAATCTGTTACATATTGAAAGTATTCAGTCATCTCTGGAGGTCTGAATACAAGATACGTGGATTGGTGTGTGTGTGGTCTTGGCACCATCACTATATAATAAAATAGTTACAAGCAAATATGCACTTCTAGGGCTGAGGATAAAAACACATGAAAGAAAACAAACCAAACAAAATAAAAACCCACAGATATGATGCTATCTAAGAATCTACTCTACAAATTTTAGATAAAAATGTATCCTATTTTGTGAGGCTCTTGTTGACGTGGAACTTACTTTGTAGCCCAGGCTGGCCTCAAGCTCACTGGGTAGGTGGGGCAGGCCTTGGAGTCAGCCATCCCCCTGCTTCAGCCTTCCCAGTTCCAGGATCATAGGCAAGCACTGCCACAGCAGGCTAGGTGTTTGTTCTTTGATGTTAGTTCAGCTTTGGAGAACTGTCACGAAATAGGAAGCATGACTCTGCATTTCCTAACCGTTAGTTCATAGTCTGTGTCATACATGCTCACATGCATGTATATATTATGCTAGCTGAATATTATTAACCTCAATCAAGTCTTCCGATCATACGGGAAGTTTCTTTGTAGTAAAGAACAGAACTTTGCAAATTTTACTGTTGAAAATATTGGACTGACATTACTTTGTTGGAAAACCAGAAGCTTTTCATAAATTGTGAATATGTATTCAATAAACTTAATCAGATTGCCAGTATTTTACCGTAACATTTTTATGTTCTTAGTTACTGATAAGCACCAGTTCAAGCCAGAGCAAATGCTATACCGATTCCGATATGACGATGGTACATTTTACCCCAGGAGTGAGATGCAGGACGTGATTTCTAAGGTAATGGCATCTTCAATTACTTCCATAGCAAGATTCCTGTTGTCATCCTTGGGGAAGATGAAATGCTATTGTAGGAAACTCTTGAGTTATCTTGTAAGCAGTCTTTGTCTTATTAAGATGTCTGAAAATCCAGTGATAGATCATTTTAATTTTTTCATGTGGAACAAAATCTGGCCAAAACATTTGTATAAATTTTAAAGCAGAAACATAAGGACAAATATAATACCCCTTTTTTATTGCATCCTTGCAAATTTTATATTGAAATATAACTAACCACATTGTAGATTTAATGCTGTATGAACTTTATGTTTAAGGTATATCTTATAATTTATATTAATTTTAGGTGATCTTTCATTTATGTCATACACATAAGACAGATTCACAGTACAAGCCTGTCCTGTTCTGTCCTTCAGTGACTTAACTCCTATATTTATCCTGTATTTCAATATTTGGATAGATTTATAATCTTTCTGAGATTTCATAATGACTGCAGGAGACTGAGAAAGAGTTGATTCATGATTCTGAATGTTCAGTAGCATGTCTCTTGTGTGATCCTATGTGTTTCTGACCTGCTTTGTTTCACACAGGGTGTAAGACTCTACTGTCGTCTTCATAGTCTGTTTACTCCAGTGGTCAGGTGAGTTGACTTCCTAGGGGTCATAAATGGAACTGTTTGTGTTTCGTGTTACAACTTGAGTCAGTCCATTTTAAGTAACTGTTTATGTCAAATAATCCTAAAATTCTGTGGCACTATATATTCAATGTCTTTTCCCTTTGATATGCTTTCAAAACTTATTTTATTATTATCTCCTACCACATTCTTCAGCTGAAAAGGAAACCATTCACATTCCTTTAGTATTTAATAAATGGTAGTCGAATGACCTGAAAATGATTCAGAAATGCTGTTAGTTCTAATTGATTATAATTATTTTTATATTATGTATTTTGTATTTTATATAATCTCTATATATGTATGTACAGTATAATTGAATATTATATGTGTATTTTATATTTCCTTTTGATAGGCTTTTCTCCTCAAAAGTTAATTTTTGTATTTGAAAATTAAGAATTATATCATACTTAACACATATAATTTTGGAGCTTATTAACTAACTCAGTTTCAAAACAAATGCATGATTCACTTTTAAAGCCGATAAATATTTTTAGTAATGCCTATAAAATCCAAATTTTTGTATGCATTCTTTTATTTTACATGTGTAATATCAATTCTAAGGTGATGCATAGATAGATAAATAGGTAGATGGAAGATTGATAGATGATAGATGGATAAATGATGGGTAGGTAGATGATAGAGGATAACTAGGTAGATAGATGGATCCATGCATATTTGAGATAAATAGAAGATAGGTGGATAAATAGATAGATAGATCAATTGATCAACTGATAAAAATAGACAGATAGATATTTTTATAAGACTTGCTGTGTCTGCATATTGGAATTCCCTTTTACACCACCTAAAGATTGTGAGGAGGTTCTTTAGGAGAACTGCGTGTCTTCCTATCTATTTGTCCTGAATAAATGTCTACTTTAGCAGTAGGGTTTATAGTTTAAAGTTGGAAAAGAGTGAATGGGGACTTTATAATGTATTGCTGCTATAAATCCCTTTCTTATGTTTTGAATAAATTAATATTAAATACTTAGAAATTATGTATCATCTGCTAATTGAATAGAAAAGAGCAATAGCTAATGCTTCATGTTATCTGCATGTATACAAATGTGTATGAAAATATGTTTAGAAAAATACATTTTAAAAATTATTATTATTATTATTACTGTATGAGATTTTATATCAAGAAAGTTACAGTCCTTAGGAACCAATTATTCTTTGGCTAGAAATGACCATTATTTATGTGTTGTATGAGAAAATGTATGGAATTAAAACATAAAACAGATGTATTGTATGAGAGTTACTCATTAATACATATGACTTTAATTTATAGAGAAAAATTTCTTGCTGATAGGAAACAGACCCCCATATCTGGCCCATGACTAGCCCTTTCTTTCCTGCTGATGCTTATGGAAATCAAGGTTGAAAGGTGATAGGTTTTAAAAAGATGGCAGTGGACCCAAAATAAAGGAAAATGAATTAGATTCCCAAGGAACCCAGTTCACACACTGAAGGTCAAAAGTTTCGGTCACACATCAGAGAGTTTTATAAGCATGTGGATAGAGGATATTGATATCAATTATAAATTACTGAAAGAGGCTAAAGGGCAGGACATATAGGCAAGACTTATTAGTCAGCTCAAACTATTATCGGCTTGCTTTTTTTTTTTTTTTTTTTGACATTTTGCAAGGACTGCCATTTTTCTCA
This sequence comes from Apodemus sylvaticus, assembly GCF_947179515.1. NCBI lineage: Eukaryota > Metazoa > Chordata > Mammalia > Rodentia > Muridae > Apodemus > Apodemus sylvaticus. Next base: position 10,130,190 of record NC_067474.1, on the reverse strand, counting down.
TTCGCTCTTATCTGGGCTTACAAAATGAAATCAATTGTAGATTCTGCCTTTGTGCACAGGACTGGTCAGGAGACTTTTTATGTTTTTCACTGAACTTTTGAGTTTTTCACTGAACTTTGAATGATTTCTCAGGTCTGGAAAGTCTACTGAGCAGGAAGGAGCCTGCTGAGACAGCCAGTCAATCCCCTCATTCCCCGGTGTGTGTGTGTGTGTGTGTGTGTGTGTGTGTGTGTGTGTGTGTGATGTGTATGTGAGTGTATGTGAGTATGTGGTATGTGTGTGTGTCATGTGTCTGTGTTTGTGGTGTGTGTGTGTGATATGTATGTGGGTGTGAATGTATATGAGTGTGTGTTATATGTGTGTATGTATGTGTGCTTGTGTCTGTGTTTGTACTCTGTGTGTGTGAGTGATGTCAGTGTGTGGTATGTGTGTGTATGTGTGTGCATGTGTCTGTGTTTGTGGTGGTGGTTTGTGTGTATGTGTGTGTGTATATGTGTGTGTGTGTGTGTGTGTGTGGTGGTGGTGGTAGTGTGTGTGTGTGTGTCTGTGTGTGTGTCTTCACTGTTCCATCTTTTGCTTAGATAGATTATTCAGTACAATCTTCCTGTACTTTCTTTATGCTTGTAGGTTTTACAGAGACCCTGTGAATAAGTCCAGTATGGTGTGCTTCCTCTCTCTCATTGGAGTATATAGATTCAAGAATTTTTCTTGCTCTATTCTCCACACTTTGAGGATAGTTTTAGTAGCCATGACTTAGGGGTAGAAATTCTATTTTGTTATTTATACACTAATGAGATGCCATTTTTCTAGCTACATCATCACCAGGTTTGATAGAAGTAATAAATAATCTTGTGTGTAAAAACATATGAAAGGAGAAATGTCCTATCGTGGCACTTTGATGGGTTAGACCTCTTATATGATGGATCTTTGTATCATACATACTCTGTTTGCTTCTCTTATTTATACGAGCACTGGCTGGCTGAAAGCTCACTGGGAGATTTTCCTCTGTACACTGATACTGAATGGAAGGACCTGCCTGTGCTTAGTCTCTCTTTAACACTTGTGCTTTCTTTTTTATAGAGATAAAGATTACCATTTGAGAACTTACAAATCTGTCGTCATGGCCAACAAATTGATAGACTGGTTAATTGCACAGGTAAGAAGGCAGTAGATGTTGCTCAGCTTCCTTCTTTCTCATTTAAGTGTGAGTTAGGAATTGCCTGCAGGTGATTCTCTGATCTCTGTTGTCTGCATTCATAGAGATAGTATGAAGCTGAGGTAGGATTTGAATCTGATTTCTGGGATCTTGTATAGCCTTTATGATACCTTCTTTTTCAAAAATAAGATGTTCCTACTTTTAAAACATGAGCTGAGTTTCAGCAAACAAACAAATAAACAAACAAAAGCAAAAAAAAAAAAACCAACCACTAAGCATTTGATTATCAGTGAAGAATAGCTATCTTCAATTACTAAGACTTTTTGCATGCTTTTTCTATTAATTTGTTTTTAAGTATCTCTTTATTAGTCCTCACAAATACTTCCACTCTCCCATGTCGTTTTCTCGGACACCAGCTGGGCACGTGTGAGACATAAGCTTTAATGTCTATAAAGTGCAGAGGGTGTACTCACTGTTGCCCAGATTCATTGGATCTTAATGCTGACAGTCAGTATTGAGAAAATTTAGGATTATAACTAAAAAAAAAGATTGTGAGTAAAATAAATTCACACAGACAAAATGTAGCAATAGCTTTTCAAATATAGATTTATGTAGTTATTTTTATGATAGGTCAACTAATAAATTCTTGGATATATTCTGGCAACTAAATCAAGACACTATGAAAAGGTAATATACACTTGACCTGAACGTGCTGCCTGGGGCAGGGAGTTTGCTTGGTTGAAATGCAATTGCTATACATAAATATTTGAGTCAATTTCATAAGCAGCCTCACTCTTTTGTTTGTATTAAAATATCTTTATTTTCCTTTTATAAGTAGATAATAAAACTTTAAATATTTAAATTTTAGGGTTTTATATATATGGAGTTTAAATATTAAAACTGAAATGAGTCAACATTTTTAGTTAAATATCTAATTTAATATGTGTAATAATATATAAATACAGTATATATCTACATATATGCAGTTTGAAATTTCATTGTTTAGTGTTGATTTCTAAACTCTTCAGCATCACCTTTTTTTGTATTTTATTAAATAGAAACATTTACATTGAGTAGTTACTGTCTTGGAATGACTTTGAGAGGACACTGAATCACATGTCTAGTAGCTCCCCAGTGTGAGAGCTTCTTAACACTTTTGTACTGTTGGTCATGTGTGCAGCTAGGTTGTTTCTACCTTCAGTAAGAGACTTTCACACAGAATTCATGCTGCTCTAGAATTAACATGAGCTCATGTGGTATGTGGTATATGGGAGAAGACTGAGGAAAGGGGTTGGAAGCAAAACTTGATGCCAAATTAACCTTTAAATTCTAAAGCAAAAAGTCAGTTACTAACTTTAGGGGAGAGAATACTTGTATTTTTTAACATTTAAGTTATCCTATTTTATCTGAAACATGCTGAAACAAAGTATTTGTTACTTAATTGTCTGTAACTCCCAGGAAGTTGTCTGAAGCAACCAGTATTTGATTCCAGCTCTGCCTAAATTAAGACAAACTTGGACATGTGACTCCCTTCCTAGAGTGCAGTGTTGTCCCCTGCTCACCTCATCCTAGAATAGCCATTTGTGGCTTCCTACAGTGCTCTCTGCAGCTTCATAGTTCTCAGATTGGTAAATGCACATGGTTAAAGAGGTAGGATTACTACAGTATTTGAGATTACATTTATACCCCCTTTCTTTTAATGAAATATTAGTCTGGTAAATATAACATTTAAATAATCAAAGCAACCAAAGCTTTCAGCCTAACCCTTTAACTAGCCAGTGAAAACATTGAGACACATGCAGGTGAGTTCTTACCTTTGAGAAGTTGGTACTCATTTGAACCCATTTTTAACCTTCAATAAAATTCTTCAGCATTATTTTCCACAGAAGTCCTCATGGATTCTCCAGCTAGGCTCAGGGCTCAGGCTGATTAAGAATATTAACTAAATTGGATAATGATACTTAACTAGGTACTACTTTTTAAGTGACCAAATCCTTCACAAGATCCAAATTACTGGAAGGTAATAAAATGGCTATTGTTTGAGAGTTTTAATGTGCCATATCTTGAACTTGGTGTGATATTTAGAAATGAATATATGTATGTTTTAAATGAATTCATAAAACTTATCAAATACCTAGATTGGTGAAGATATGATGCATATCTGTAGGTACATAGTCTGTTTGCTTTGGTGGAAAACAGGGTTGCAGTTTTCATAACCAAAAGTATAGTTTATCTTAGTGTTTTGTAGACAGGGAAAAGGACATTGTATATACTCGCATTACATTACTGAAGGTGAGCATGACACTGATTGAATTCAGGAATTTGTAGGAAACTGGACTAACTAAAGACAAGCCCTAAGTCTGAAACTTTGGAAAGTCAAGCTGGAGATGAATAAAACCAACACTGGAAGATCTTGAAAGCCCAATGGAATACTTTTCTCTTTATTATTAAGAACTCTTCCTAACTTTAGAGTATCATATTCCTGTGTGGTACAGCTGAGTTCTGCAATAGCTGATGTTGGAATGACTCCAGAAAAAAAATATGTTAGTTTAGATAATGGAAAAGAAGACACCAAATGAGACTATTGATGGTAGAAATGAAATAAAAATGAGAGTAGATTTGGTAGAGTACTTACATGGTAAGAAAAGTACCAGAAGTAATGATGTCATGTGTGGGAGATGTTCCTTAAACTATAATTCAGGCCTTATAAAGCCTCCAGTTGCCTGTCACCATGTACAGTGATTTATCTTTTGGTTAACAGGGTGATTGCCGTACCAGGGAAGAGGCAATGATATTTGCAGTTGCGCTCTGTGACAATGGATTTATGCATCATGGTAGGAACTCTTATCCTCAAACCTCACACATGGATTTCATTGTTTGGGTTCCTCTTGGGACATTGGGAGTGTCTCAGTGATCCACTAAGGTCAAGACAACCTGTCTGGGTCTTGCCATGGGTCTCAGATGAGTCACAACATCTGCAACTGATTTCACTATTGATGCTATTTCTGTGGCACATTGCTCTTAGCTACCAGTTTTTCTAGACTTTCTCATGTTTTTCTATATTGTGTTGACTCCAAAAGAGGCAGGACATGATTTAGAAGTTTTATTTTCTTTTTAAACATTTTATATATCATTTTGAATTCATTTTATATGAATACTAATGATCTTGCCTCAATGTTATATATTTATTGTTCATTTTAGGAAATCATACTAAAAATCTTCGTATAGAACTAAATCTTCTTATAGAACTAAATATCTTTTAGTATATTAGATGTTTTTCTTGCTTGATACCTTCAAAAATCATTAAACATTATTGTTTTATTTTAATTTTTTCATCCAAGTAATGATAGTTTCCCGTCTATCTATGCCATATTACACAGTGAATGCTAGCGGCCTTTTTTCAGTTACTAATGCCATGTGCTTCTCAACATCTGGATGATATAGAACTTGCATCCATTCATCAACTACTTTCAAAATGTTATCAACACCTGTATGAAGAAGGAACACCAATTACAGCCCTTTGGGGGGTATCCTTTCTTATCACATGCTTGTTGGAGAATTCTGACCCATGTCCTTATGTCTAGATCACCAGGAGTGTTAAGATAAAGAAATACTAGACCCTGGAGAGCAAACTACTAAGAAATTATAATATTTTAAGAAATTAGAAGTATAATGAATACTCCTCAACTATTTTTCTCTTTAACCTAAAGCAACAACAGGCAATAATTTGACATAAACATTTATTGCAAAATATTAAGTGACAGCAAAAGTTCAGCTGAATACAGTCCCTGGCCTGGGTTTCTTGGTGCTTCTCTTGCCTGCTCTGGGCTGATTGCTTTGAGAAAATATCATGTGATCTTCTGGAAAACAGATCATGGAGGCAAAAGTTAACTCAGCCCAAGTGTTTTTCCTTTCTGTTGTTCACTGTGGCTCATATTACTGTTTATTGTGTGGTGGGTAGCTTCATTTGTCACCATGTTACCAGATGCTCTTCTGTTCAAAAATCACCCATGCACCATCTGCTCCACATTATTTTCTGGAACTCTGTCAAAACAATGAAATGCAATGCCCCTTTGGGTTGTTTGACACATGCCAAGCCGTTAACATGCAGCACTTCACTGTAGTCAAAGCAGGATGAAGATTTCATTGACTTTCATTTTGCAGACAAGAAAACATTTTTGCAGAGAGTTTAGGCAACTTTCTAATTTCTACAATCAGAATTAATCCCAGACCTGGACTGATTCATTACAAAGTTAAGTGCCCTGCGACCACAGCCTTCCCTTTACTGTGGGTCACCTTGTCCCCACAAGTACACTACAAGATATTAATGAAAAAGAATGAGAAACACAGATTTCTCTTCTGTGGCTGTCAAGATTGTATTCAATATACATTCTTATTATCTGTTTATACCTGTAGTTTAAACAAAGCTAACGAAGCATAGACCAACATATGTTACCAATTTATTCCAAGAAGCTTAGGAGGATATGTAAAAATATTAACATTTGGATAGAAGAGATGAAGTTGACTTTTGCAGAAAGATTATTTGAGGATGTTGCTGTGAAACACAGAAGAGCTAGAAACTCATGGAAACGAAAGTGTCATTTTTCCCAGATGACCTATTTCTAGTTTGAAGTTGTTGAACCAACTGTGACCCCCTCAGCAGGAATTTCTTGCACATTATGTGTATTATTCAGAGTTCTCTAGAGTCATAGAACTTATGGAATGTCTGTATATATTAAGGGATATTACTGGAATGACTTACAGTCTGCAGTCTAACTAGTGCAACAATGGGCAGCTGCGAACAGGAAGTTCCAGAATCGAATAGTTGCTCAGTCCCGAGAGGTTAGTTGTTTCAGGTGGTCCTCTGTATAAGCTGGAATCCTGAAGAAGTACATTCCAACACACTGAGCTGGCAAATAAGTGCAAGCAGGAAAGGAAGAAAAAAGCCTTCCTTCTTCCATTGTCCTTATGTAGGCCTCCAGCAGAAGGTATGGCTGAGACTAAAGGTGTGAACCACCATACCTGGACCTAAACTGTTCTTCACTTGATACTTTCTCTGTCCCAGGCTGACCTTGAACTCAGAGATCTTCTTGCCTCTGTCTCCTGGAATTAAAGGCATGTATCATCTTGCCTGGGAATAAGCTTTTCATGACCACTCTGCTTCAAGATCTTAATCAAAAGCCTGTGTCTTCCAACTTCAAGATCTGGATCATAGGTGTGCCCTCCATTTCTGATTGTAGTTCTTTCCCAATATAGTCAAGTTGACAACAGGGAATAGCTATTACACTATGTAACCCAGTTGAATTTTCCCATAAAGATGCAGAACATTAAGCAGGCTTATTTTCTGAAAGTAGAAAATGCCCTATGTTTTTATGTTTAGAGTCCATGAGATTTAGGAGTTATCGTATTTTCTTTCTTAAATTTTGAATTGCATTTGGACAAAGGAAGATTAAAAAAATTCAACATTGAGAAGATGCTACTCATTTTAAAATGAGAAACCCCACAGGGAACAGTAATTTGCAGAAAAGGTAGGCATAGGTAATTGAAGGAATCTGAGGGGTATCTGTGGGAGACCTTGTTCTAGGAATCCAATGCTGGGCTCATGGTTGGCAAGAGTTCCCTGAGTGTGTACTCGTATGGAAAATGAGTTTGGGATTTGACTTTCCTGAAGTTATTTGAATCTCTCCATTTTTCTAGTCCTAGAAAAAAGTGAGTTCAAAGATGAGCCTCTACTTTTCCGCTTTTTTGCCGATGAGGAAATGGAAGGATCAAATATGAAGCATAGGCTTATGAAACACGACTTGAAGGTTGTGGAGAATGTCATAGCTAAGTCACTGTTGGTAAGCTGCTGCCACCATATGTTTCCTTCTGGGGTAGTGATTAGCACAAGAACACAGAAATGTGTTGCTGCTTTCTATGTATTTCATTGTAAAGACCTCCTTATTCTTTATCAGTAATGTTAGTATTTTTTATTTCAGATTAAATCCAATGACGGCAGCTATGGCTTTGGGCTAGAAGACAAAAACAAAGTTCCAATAATAAAGTTAGTGGAAAAGGGGTCGAATGCCGAGGTAATATAAATTATCACTTTTGTTGAAGTTTGTCATCATGCAATACAGTGCCAAAGTGAAATCAACAGCTATGTGTTTATTGAAGATGTTCTGTTACATAGTGTTGAGTTTGTAGCACTGGGACTGTGTGATGACTCGGGGTGGGTTGTGATGGTATTCCAGACATCTACAGCTCATAATCAAAGAGTTACCAAGTGGTGTGTTTTGTGTCCCTAGGATTATTCCAATCACAGAATCCATCCTAGAATTTTTTGGAAGCTGCATAGGGTGTGACAGTTGTTCTAGGTCTACCAGATGGCTCTTCTGTTCAACTTAAGGCAATATCTTTTGTTTTCTGCTTCATTTGTCTTTTCTATGAATGTAATTTCCATCATTAAAGCAAACACTTTGAATTTTTCATTAAATTCTAATTGACATCTTCTCACATCACTAGGTTTTTTTAAACAGTGGATTCCTCTGATTATTAATACCTTCATTGAGAATATTCATTTGATAGCAGTTATATATTAGGAAGCATTCTAGATTCTAGACATTTAGAACATAGATAATGTTCCCTGTTCTGAGCTGGAAACTTTGATGGTATACACATAAGGAGCTGAGTTTGATAAACAAAACCCATTGTTTTGTTTGTTTTGTTTTAAATGTGGTGTGTGTGCTTGTAATCCTGTACTTGGGAGGTGGAAGTGGTTAACTTCTTTAGTCACAGGCTAGCTATCCTAGGCTGCTTGGTGATTACCAAGCCAATGAAAGACCTGTCTTGAGAAATGATGTGATGAGGTGGGAATCATTTGAGGAACAACAACCAGGGTCACCCTCTGGCTGCCACTTGCATGCATATACATGTACACATTACACACATACACACACACACACACACATGTACACAAATGAACTCTGTCTCTGTCTCTTTGTCTCTGTCTTTATCTCTCTCTGACTCTCTTCCCCTCCATCTTCCTACCTTTCTCCCTGTTTTTCTCCTCCCTGCCTCTCTCCCTTCTTTCTTCTCTTTCCTCATTGAGCTTACCGATGCTGTACCACAATGATACTGGATTTATAGACTATCCTGCTACCTAACTTGCAAGATACATAACCTTAAGCAAACACCTCAGTATTCAGCTAGTCCATAAAAGTGTAAGAACTGCAATAGTAGGACATATATAATTTTAAACCTGTGTAGTAAAGTCAGTAGTACTCTATATAAACTAAGAGTAAACTTATTGTAAAGGTCTTTTATTTCATTCTAAATCAAAAGTGTGTAAGATAAAGCTTTCTATCCAGCACTCCAATTGCAAATATATTACCTCTGGTTCATTTGTATACCGTTTGTGTATCTGACCATCAAATGACCATGGTTTATAATTCTATAGGAAAAGATGCTTCTCCAAAACACTTTTAGAGGCTGCTCTTAGGGCAGAGCATCATCCTACTCTGCCATAGATAAAAGATTGTCTCAGTAAGTAACAGTTCAAGACAGCAGTTCAAGACAGAGGACAGTCTTGCTGGTTAGAACATCTGGGCTAACTGTAGGGATAATGTCCTTGTCCTTTTTTTTAGCACATCGCATTAGGTAAAATATGCATTTGTTGGACTGTACTTGCTTAGATTTCTGGGCATTCCTTTTATTCCTTAGTTTGTAAGTTAAAGGACAAGTTTTTAATTTTTTTGTTTTTTATTTTATTTTAAAAAATTAAAGGCTCTGTTGCTACAACAAGAGAGAGAATGATGCATATGGGATTAAGGAAAAGCACACATGGGGTTAGGGGATAGTTGATTTCAGTTAAAATCTGCAATCTCATTTATAACAATTCTCTGTATTATTTTAACTGTTACTCCATTCATAGTTCTTTTGTATAGCACTGTTGTAGATGTGTTTTTGTGTCCAAATGCGTACATGCTGAGCCTTCTCTGATTCAGTTTTGTGAAAACCTAAGCTATTCATTAAATTATCATTCAAATTATTTTTTGCTACTTCCCCTTTAGATGGCTGGCATGGAAGTTGGGAAGAAGATATTTGCTATTAATGGTGATCTTGTATTTCTGAGACCTTTTCCTGAAGTCGATTGCTTCCTGAAATCATGCTTAAACAGCAGAAAACCACTGAGAGTCCTCGTGAGCACAAAGCCAAGGGAGTAAGTGACACTGCGGAACAGGGATGAGTAGAGTAGTGATAGTAACTTCAGGTTGTTATTTATCATTGGGCTCCCTTGGCATACAACATGTATGCCTCCCCAGCATGGTGAGAACAGGTCTCTAGATGAGAGAGGAAGCTGCAGTGCTTATCAAGAAAGGTGCTCACTCCTGAATTAAATGGTGTTGGCAGCAACCATGTTTTTATTTTACTGTCCAAACTTTGCTATTCTGGGTTATGGTGAGTTTGACTGAGTGAAAACTAATCTAGTGGAACACTTTTAAGTTGAGAATAAAGACCTGTATGTTTGGCTATAGGAAGTGTTGTTGAGTATACATAGTCTATAATGTACTGCTCATATGCATGAAATCAAACTTGGAAGGTATACCATGCTTGCACATACTTAGTAAGTTGTCCTTTCCTTTAAAGCAAAACCAACCCAAAACTCTGTGACTCTCTCTGCTTCTGTTTACATAAGTAGCAAAATTCCAGTGTTTATGATTGTTTTTCATTGTTATGGCAGAGTAGCTGAGATAATGCAAAAGAACAGAGGATTAGTTTAACTTGCAATTGCAGAAATTTCAGCCCATAATGTCAGGAAAGGATGATGTGGCAAAATTGCTCTCCCAATGATGTTCAGAAAGCAGAGAGAAGGAGCAAACAGTAGCCCGTAGGCAAAGCCTACCCTTCAAAGGCATGCTCCTAGTAACTCACTTCCTACAACTGGCACAGTTACTATTTAGCCCTCATGAACTCATGCATGGGTCGGCCAAAGGAGGAAATCAGTACCCTCAGGATCCAGTCATCTCTAGATAGTCCTGCCATCTTGGGACCCGACCACTCAAATGTGACAATATAAAAATTCAAACTAGAGATTTCTTTAGAGGAAATCATTTTCCTTCAAATCTTACCACATTTAAATAAATATCTACTACTTTTTTGAAACTAACTGCTGTTTTTTTCCAAGTATTTGTACATAATATAATTATGCACATATAGACTAGGACCATGCTCTACTGCAGTGTCTTTAGCTAAAACCCTTGATGTACATGCAGTCCATTGGCTTCTATTCTCTGATTTGGTTCTATTACTGACATGGTTTTTCTTTCTCTGATTAGTCATGAACTATGGCATCAGCTGGTTGAGATTACATCTATGTAAAGTATTTAAGAGAACATGTGAATAAGCTATGCCTGAATTACTATTTAAAATTTGATTCAGTTAGAAGAAACAACTTCATTAATCTTAAGATGAATATGAAGGATGTCATTTAAAAAGGATCATTTATTTTAACAATTTAAGAAAATGTTATAACTATAGCTTTTATTTTTATTAAAAGTTAAAATAGTTTTATATGTAAAGTATTATATAGCTCCACACATTCAGCAATAGCTAGATGCATCATGTGTACATTGTTGAGTGTGAGCGTATTTTATTGGGTTGGATTCTCCCTGGAACATCCCTTTCTGACAATGCTAAGTCAAGTCCTTAATGCTCGCAGCTGCTTCAGCTCTTAATGTAATGCACTAAGTGGCCTGAAAGCATAAGTGTGGCTTGTTATTACAGTTCATCATGGGGAACACTGGGCTAGAGGGCAGCAAAGAACCACTTTTCTCTCTACATAATTAAAGCTTATTTTTCCCTCTTTACCTAGCCCTGCTTAGGGTAAGGCTAACTTAGTTGCCTGTATCCTGACACATTTAAGGCATTTAGAAGCAATAAAATATCTTAGGAAGGAATACAGAGATATTTGGAACAATTATTAGTGACTATAAGTATATGCTCCGTGGCCACACAATTTACCCCTACAATATCTGATCTGCTTACATAGATATCTCAATAATTGAAAGAGCACAGAGTCAGTGACATCAAGAGTAAGCACATGGGAACAAATCTTCAGCTATTAGAGTCCTAGGCCCATGTTTTCCAATCATTCCCTAAGTGAGGCCATGCAGTGTCGACTCCTGAAAATTGTCCTTTGACTACCTTCCCCCCACTAAATGAATAAATATTAAAGAGATCACATACTCATATTTTCTTTTGATATACTTGAAATGTATAACTTCCCCTAATATTCTCCCTTTATTGAGTCCTTAGACCATTCACATATATTAAAGAAAAACTTATCTTCTCTTTTTAAGAGACAATATAAATAAATTAGAGTGGTATTTGATATGAGAAATCTTCCTGTAAGTTACAGCATTTATTAATTGGTGTGTATATGGTCTTTAGACAGTTGTACTGATTTCTGTTGCTAATGTTTTGTTAAGTAAAATTCTCGTAACTCCAAACTCTAGTAGACCCTTTGTGTACTGTGGCATCCTAAGCTAGTCTACCTGCTAATTGCTTGTAGAAACTCTCAACATTCTACTGTGAGTGAGCAGCAGACATGTACTAAGACACTGCACTGTGCCTTGGTAATTTATAGTAATAGTGATCTTATAATAGTTAATGTCGCAAGAACACTACCATTCTTAACATTTCCATTTGAAGGTGACTTTCTAAACTGCATAGAAGACCAGTTTCCCTACCATCTAAGTTGCTGATTTTATAAACAGTTGGAAGTTTTTTGAAAGCTTTGAAACATTATAGACACTTACAATGATCTATTTACTATATGTTCTCTAATCTGCCTGACTAATAAGGCTGAACTCTTAAGTTTTCTTGTTTCTCTGTGGCAAATAGATGACATAAGCAACTCAAGGGAGGAAAGGTTTACTTTAGCTCCAGGTTTCACAGAACCCAGTTCATGGTTGCTTGGTTCTGTGTGCAAGGCCAGAACATGATGGTGGTGGGATTGTGTGCTGACCTCGTGGGACCCTGAAAACAGCTAAATAGAAAGGCAGGAAGCATTGAGGAGAAGATGCGACCCTAACAACACACCTCCCTCGGCCTGGTCCTCTATTTAGGTCCCATGTTCTACTTTTCATCACCTCCCAGTAATCCAGAATATTGAGTCAATCGAGGTCTGATGCCATCACATAGACCAGCTCTCTCAGGATCACTCACCCAAAACTCCATTGTCTGTCAAGTACCCAGGTCATGGGTCTGTTGAGGACATTTTTACATTCAACCACAACAAATACATTCCCAACCTTGTACGGTATCTTAGGATTTCCTTGATATTTCCATTCATAAATCGACTTGAGTATAATAAGAACAGTAGAAGTTTTCTTCTAGATGAATTTTCTGCTATGACAGGTAACTTCTCAGAAAGTTCATGAACTAAAGTAGCTCCAACAGGCTGCTTATGCCCTGGTGCAGACAGATCACCTGCAGTGCTTACCTGAGTGTGCGATTCTTGCTTATGTAAAGAGGAGTGGGAGGGGAGAGAGAGTTGGTGATATCTCTCTCTCCAAAGAATTCATTTTGTCTTAAATCACACTTTCTCCTTCTCAGGCTTCTAAGGCCAATTGGGTTGGGGAGGCTCTTTAGATCAGGACCAGAGAGCAAGCGTGAGGCCTCAGGGGAAACTGTGGAAGCTTTGGTTGGGTTATCTTTTCTTTTTAAATTTTTTTTAAATTTTTATTTTTTTTGTAATTTAAGTAGTATCCTGTTTGGAGAGGAAAAAACAAAAATATAAAAACTAAATACGACAGAATTTTCCTTTGTTTCCAGCTGTGTTTTACACTCGATAACATCAAGGAATTTCTCCAAAAGACTTTGCAGTAGCTGATTTCACATATTTATTCGCTACCAGAAATAGAACATTCCTCACATATAATTTTATTGATTATTTTAATAGGCAATGTGGTTTTCCCATTGGAAAAACATGATCTCCAGAGGTCATGTTTTTATTTGAGTTTAATCATGTTTAATTAGAGGAATTCCAAGTTTTCCCCTAAAATGGATTTTATGATGTTTTTTAAAAATGTGTGATAATCTTCTTCAAGAGTAGAAGTTAGAATCACATAGCAGAGTTAGTTAGAAGGCAGGCCTTCCTGAGACAGCCTGGTGGAGAGGCTGCTGAGAATTACAAATAACCAAAAGTAATGAAGTCCCCACTTGGAAGCTGTGAGGGAGTCAGTGCTGAGTGAATCTGCATACAGGGTACACAGCTGCAGGCAGCCACTTTCTGGTTTCTCCTCCCCAGCTCATGCACTCATTCTCCTCTCGCCTTAGTTCACTTTAATTTTAGTGAAATGCATGTCTCTTTGACAGATAATAATAACCATTCACTGTTCAAATGAAATGGATACAGCCCTGTACCCCAGAAAGTATGTAATTAAGGAAAGAGGACTCGCTGGTTCTCTGACCCCTGTCATACATATATGCAAATAATGCTATGGTATATAACCTCATTTATAATAGCACTTTCAAACTTCCACTGGAAGGGAAATTTGCATTTTCATCACTGATTGCTTGCCTGGGTTACATCGGAGACTTCAGTGTCAGGCACTGCCCGCAGGCCTAAATGTAACTTGTGGTTTCCTAGACTGTTCCAGGCGCATGGTCTTCTGCGTGCGGCCTCCAATAGATGTGCCTATCTTTAAATGGTCCAGTGTGCCTGTGACGGGCTGCTTGCATTTGTTTTATAACTAACTCATCCTTTTCGGACCACGGTTGCTACTTGGGCACGCAGGGCCATCCACTACTGCACTGTGTCCATTGTGTTTCACTCTCTACTGCAGTTTATGACACTCATCTTTATACAGCAATGCTCCGGCCTCTCTTGAGCTCTCTGCTCTTTGGGTCTGCTCGCTGATTTCTGGCTTCCTTCTGGGGAATGTCCTCCATTGTTGGTGACAAAGAACACATCACTTCCAGTGTGCCTTGACAACCCTCTCATATTCTTCTCAAATTCATTTTCGCGTGGGTTCATTGGGGATGCTTCTCTTACTCAGATTTTACCTTTTAATGTCTTATTCTTCCAGAGATATATTATAGAACGCGTAAGTTAATCAAATTCCTGATGATATGATATAGTGTTAGATAGCTCGTCCTCTATAACTTGTCCTTGCTTGTCCTCTGGTAATGTTTGCAACAGTAGAAATGTATTAACTATGTGTTTTGCTTATATTATTATATATAATGGATTTTTCACAAGATACCCATTTCCTGTTTGTAATAGTAAGTCAATGAAGAATGTTTCTTTTTTCTTGAGTATCTGTCTAACTCAGCATCATCCAGGGCAGTTTGCTACTTGTTTGCTACTTGTTTAGTGTGACACACCTGAAGAAGCGGAATCTTAGCTGAGGAAATGCTTCCGTCAGATTGTTCTGTGGGCTCGCCTCTGGCGGGGGGGGGGGGGGGGGGGGGGCATTTTCTTGATTGCTAATGGATGGAAGATGGCCCAGCCCTCTGAGTTTTGCCACTCCTTGGCTGTTGTGTCTGGCCTGCGTAGGGAAGCTAGTTGAGCAGACACAAGAAGTAAGCCTCTAAATGGTATTGTCCTATGGTAGAGTCCTATGGTCTCTGCTTCAGTTCCTGCCTCGGCCTTTGCCATAGTTCCTCTTGATGATTGGCAGTAATCTATAAGATGAAATTAATGCCCCTACAGCTTGCTTTTATGCTAGCAACAGAAGTTAGCTAGTATATAAAACTGCCTCTTTAATCCCCATCAGCATACTACAAAATAAGTTTTAATAGTGGTAACCTCCAACAGTTTCTGTAGCATGTTTTACAGAGGAGCTATTCCAAACCCAAATTTACCCAACTACAGTGTAGCAGCTTAAGTATGTAGAACTAGTTTAGCTGTCCACATTGCCGTTTCCCCCCCCCCCCCAACAGAGGATGCATCTATGTAAGAATTTGTGGGCACTGTATGGCATTCCTATTCTGTGCCTAGTTTTGGGTTAGACAATGGCCAGTATTATCTCCACTGGCTTCTTGTTCAGTGGCATCCTCCAGGTAGACCTTCTCCAGTTTTCCAGTTTCCTCAGATCTTGACCCCAGGAGCTGTCTACCCTATTAGGCTCCTGTAATATAAGAACTCATCCAGGAAACAGTAACAGCAGTGGAAGGTTCCGTTAGGACGACTGGGGAAGCAAGAATACACTCTAGTAAAGAACAGTCTGAGCTGAACCATGTGGGGCCTTAGATTTCTCCTCCACCCATTATCCCCTCTCCTGCCCCCCCCCCCCAGGGGGCATTTCTAATAATCGGGGAAACCTAACAACAAAGTGCTTCCCCTTTCATACAAAATTTTATTTGAGATAAGTAGGTGAATAAAATGCAAGACTATGCATAAGAGATTTTAGTGCCAAGGAGGTTGAAAAGTCCAGTAGGGGAAAGGTTAACAACACTGCGCATGCTCCCTGGTGAGGAAGTTTCCCTGTAGCTGTCTGAGCTGACCTAGCTAGAGTGGCCTCTGCCACCTATTGTTCCTTACATCCTGTTTTGGGGGCCTGAGCTGGGAAGCCCATCTAGAGTCCACCATTACTATTCTAGTTACATCCTGTTGAGGGCCCTGAGCTGTCTCAGCTGGAGGAGCTACTACCTCCAAACTCCTCATTGTCATCTCAAAGATGTATGCCTCACTAAAATGAGCGGAGGTGTGGTTGAGTACCTTCGGAACCAACTGTGGATTTATATTTGTCTCACCTTATTTTCTGCTTACTTTTAGGACTGTTAAGATCCCGGATTCGGCAGATGGGCTTGGTTTCCAGATCAGAGGCTTTGGACCTTCGGTCGTGCATGCTGTGGGAAGAGGTGAGACATTCTCTGCCTCTGCACGGGGAAGTGCGTCAGCTGGTGCTTTGGCTGTTCCCTGTCCAACTGAAGTGTGTACTCACAGGGTTAGGAATGGTCCTCTTTCACTGAAGTTACACACTGAAAGGACATTCTGAAAATAACACATTAAAATTAAACCTCAAAGCTTCAACCTGTATGTCCTTGCTCATGTCTACATGTCTTGCACTCAGGAAAGGATTGATTCTCATTCCAAGGCTGACTCGGGCAGGAGTGAGACCTTTCTCAAAAAAGCAAAAGGGAGACAGCAGAAATGTCCAAGTAGGTGATGTGCTCAACCCACAAACACAAGATTATGGAGATTCATTGTGAATTCTGATCTCCAACTCTCATATTAAAAACAAAATACAATACAGATCTTTGTGTGCTTGCACTTTGCTTTAATTCCATCTCTGGGGGCACAGATGCGAGAGAATTTTCTGGGCTTGCCAGCAGTCTAATACAGTCTGAAGGTGAATTTCAGATTCAGTGAGAAACCTGGCTAAATCTGAGCTGCAGTACTCCAGGAAAGACACCAGATGTCAATCTCTGGCCCTCCACATGTGCATACAAACACACACACATGCACATATGCACAAACGCACATATAGTTGCATACATGAAAACCCCATGAATAAATAAATAAAAACTAAGCTCCCCAAATTCTCAATTATGTTATTATTGTTACAAATATGATTGAAGAATGGCAACCTCAATCGTGATTTTTTTTGTGTCTACTTTAGTTAAATTAATGATTTTAAGGTTATTTATTTGTGTTTTTCATTAGCATCAAATAAATTTTGGGGCTTTGTTCAAGAATTTAAAAAATGAGAGTTTTCAAGTTTTGTAGAGCAAACAGACCTTGATACCATCTCGCTAAATATTTCCTTCAACATTTTCCTTTGAGTCCTCAAAAAAATTCATTATGAAATTTATTCTTAACCAAATAATTTTAGTGATTAAAAGCCTGTTTAATTTTTTTGAAATTATTTGAAAGGCAAATAAAAAGCTCTTGCAATGTATATTTTTATTTCATCTTGACACCACTAAAGGGAGTAGAGATTTCCGAGTGTTGCACAGAACAAATGGCCTGGCTGCTGTGGCAGGAAGGGCCTTGTGAACAGGGGAAGTCTCAAATTTATGGAATATGGGGAATGTGGTATTTGTAGTACTAAGATATTTAAAACATCATCATATGATCACTCAAGCATGAAGCAGAGACATTTTGAAAGGGTGTTCCTAACAGAAACAAATTTGTACTATTTGTTTTAATGCGTGTATGATTCGAAGAAATGTTCTTTCAAAAGAAGTAACTTTCCACTTAGATTTCCACGATGTATAATGCCTTTATACATCGCTAAATATTCCTTCAGAAATATTTAATGCCTTTCCACATTTAAAGGTCTCTCAACACTGTGGAACAGATGTTGAACTAACACATATGGCTTCTGTTTTCACTACCTGTGAGGGAACTTTGTCTCATACTTGGGGACCGTCACTGCAAGCCTAAATGTGAGGAGCTGTGCTCCCTTCGCTGACTTCTGAGTGGGTGGCCACTGGGTTCGTGCTTTTTGTTTTTCAAGTGGGATAGGCTGGGGTTGGGGAGGTTCTCTTGTCTTTTTTCATTTCAGACTTTAAAAAAAAAAAAAACCCCGATGGTGATTCATTATCAGACAAATTGTGCCCTAAGAAAGGGTCACTGTGGTCATTCTTGCCAGTGTTGCTGCCTCCAGGCCACTAGAGTTCAGCCTTTGATCAGTCTAGCACCTTCCGGGCTCTTTCTTCAGAATAGCTGGTGGGAGAAGAAGCAAAGCAAGACACCAAACACATCCGCTCTGCCGTCTGCCAGACTCATGGAACTGTACATCCTGACGCCATCCCTGTCCCCATGAGCCTTACTGCTTCTCAGTCATCTTTTTACAGACTCCTGCTTTGCTGCCTCTTTCTCCTTCCCACACTTGCCCGTGTCTCCCAAGATGCACTTCTTTCTCATCTCCCAGACACTCAGGCTGTAAGACATATGCCCCTCATATCCTCCAAGTGTAATGAAGTTCAGACTCCAGAGACTTTACTTCAGGCAGCTGGGACTCCTAGGGGAGGGGTCACTCTGCTACTTATCCAGTCTGTCTCATCTGCTCCCCGCACCCGCACCCGCACCGACCCTTAGCTCATGCTCTCCCTAGTCCCCACTAACCCTAAGCTTGCACACACACAAACTGTTTGTGTGTTCATATGGCTGAGTGATTTTCCGACTTAGAGCATTACTCTCTGCTGAACTATTTGCCTTACTTAAAGGCTTAATTCAATGTAGAAAAAACATTTTTAAAAATGAGCCTTAGAGGGGACTGAACAGAGAATAAAAAGTGTTTTAAATATAAAAGTTTTAAAATGTGTTTATGATTCTTGTATGGGTGAATTGCTTGCAGGGGAAATCTTTTCTACTGTATGCTAAGTTTTATGGACATTGGTATAGAGTGTGTGTGTGTGTGTGTGTATGTTGGAAAATCTTAAGTCTCCAGTTAGGACATGCCACTTACATATTTGCATAGGTACATTTCCATAGGTACAGATTTATGTACCTATGCACACAAAGTGACTGGATGATTGATAACTGCTTAATTGTTCACACATTCTCTGGCTCTCACACTCCCATTTAACATCAAGCAACCAGTCATGACTGCTAATTGACTTGATGGTTTTGCATTAAGAATTGCTTTATTTGGGCTAAAGAGATGATCCAGTTGAAGTTCTTGGACTGTTTGTTAGACTAGAGTTCGAATTTCCAGAACTCAAATAAAAAGCTAATATCTTCAGGGCACCACTATAATTCTAGCATTGGGAAGGCAGAACCAGCATGGTTCCTGGGGCTTGCCAGACAGCCACTTAGCTAATAATTTAACACCAGGATAAGTGGTAAAGCTTGACTCAAAAATCACAGTGAAAGGTCATCTAAGAAATGTTCTTATCTATGTATGCAAGCACACACACACACACACACATACATACACACAGGCACATCCATACCCCATACACTTATCTACACTTGAATGAACATGCACACCCACACAGAAAAAAAACCTGCAAGATTTTTAAAGAATACATTTTATATATGCACTCTAAATTATTGGCTTTTCAAAAGCAAAAGTAATATTATTTTAGTATCTGTCTATGGAATTTGTAAACTAAGTAAAGTTTATGCTTTTGGTCTTTCAGACTTTTGTTTTACTATAGATTGAGAAAATTAAATTGGCTAACCATAAGAAAGGGAATTGTCTGATTGGCAATGGAGAGGTTGCTATATGATATGATTTCCAAATAATCCTCGTGAAGGCAGTGGACTATTCTGTTAACCACAGTCTGGATCGTGGGTGAAGAACTGGAAGGAGTGAAGGGCATTGCTGTCTGAACCAGCTTCATCGGGAACGTTTGGGTTATGCTTTGATGGGTTTAAGATTGCCTCCAGTGTTCTGTACCTGACACAGGTGAATCCTTTTGCTGACATGTGATTTTGACAATTTTCCCCATTCATATTTAAAGGCACTGTGGCTGCAGCAGCTGGCCTTCATCCAGGACAGTGTATTATCAAAGTAAATGGAATCAACGTCAGCAAGGAGACACATGCCAGTGTCATTGCACATGTCACAGCCTGCCGGAAATACAAGCGGCCGATGAAGGTATAAAGAAGATGAGATTTCATTGAACACGTGCATGAAATTCTTAGGGTTGTCATGGAATAATACATGCAAAGTTTTGGTTTCCAATTTTCTTCCAATTTAAACACAGCACTGTGAATCTCATTATGACAGATTTATCTATTATTTAATCCTAAAGTACTGGTTGTGTTTAAATAGCTGTATTTTGTCATTACATTTTATTTTTGCGGTCTTGTCACTTATTTAAAAGCATATTCAGTGGCACCTTTCTTTCTTCCTTCTGTCCCTTTTCCTCTTTCAAATCCAATTGTTCCTAGGTATTGAACCCAGGGTCACATGCAAACTAGGCAAGTCCCCCCCACCCCAGTCCTTTTTTTTTTTTTTTTTTTTTTTTTTTGCCTTTTTTTTTTCATTCTTTTTTTTTATTCGATATAATTTATTTACATTTCAAATGATTTCCCCTTTTCTAGCCCCCCCCACTCCCCGAAAGTCCCGTAAGCCCCCTTCTCTTCCCCTGTCCTCCCTCCCACCCCTTCCCAGTTCCCCGTTCTGGTTTTGCCAAATACTGTTTCACTGAGTCTTTCCAGAACCAGGGACCACTCCTGCTTTCTTCTTGTATCTCATTTGATGTATGGATTATGTTTTGGGTATTCCAGTTTTCTAGGTTAATAACCACTTATTAGTGAGTGCATACCATGATTCACCTTTTGAGTCTGGGTTACCTCACTTAGTATGATGTTCTCTAGCTCCATCCATTTGCCTAAGAATTTCATGAATTCATTGTTTCTAATGGCTGAATAGTACTCCATTGTGTAGATATACCACATTTTTTGTATCCACTCTTCTGTTGAGGGATACCTGGGTTCTTTCCAGCATCTGTCAATTATAAATAGGGCTGCTATGAACATAGTAGAGCATGTATCCTTATTACATGGTGGGGAATCCTCTGGGTATATGCCCAGGAGTGGTATAGCAGGATCTTCTGGAAGTGAGGTGCCCAGTTTTCGGAGGAACCGCCAGACTGCTTTCCAGAGTGGTTGTACCAATTTGCAACCCCACCAGCAGTGGAGGAGTGTTCCTCTTTCTCCGCACCCTCTCCAACACCTGCTGTCTCCTGAATTTTTAATCTTAGCCATTCTGACTGGTGTAAGATGAAATCTTAGGGTTGTTTTGATTTGCATTTCCCTAATGACTAATGAAGTTGAGCATTTTTTAAGATGCTTCTCCGTCATCCAAAGTTCTTCAGGTGAGAATTCTTTGTTTAACTCTGTACCCCATTTTTTAATAGGGTTGTTCGGTTTTCTGGAGTCTAACTTCTTGAGTTCTTTATATATATTGGATATTAGCCCTCTATCTGATGTAGGATTGGTGAAGATCTTTTCCCAATTTGTTGGTTGCCGATCTGTCCTCTTGATGGTGTCCTTTGCCTTACAGAAACTCTGTAACCTTATGAGGTCCCATTTGTCAATTCTTGCTCTTAGAGCATACGCTATTGGTGTTCTGTTCAGAAACTTTCTCCCTGTACCGATGTCCTCAACGGTCTTCCCCAGTTTCTTTTCTATTAGCTTCAGAGTGTCTGGCTTTATGTGGAGGTCCTAAATTCAGCATCCTTTCATGCTTAAAGTCTTGGAGAGAACAGGAATTCAAGGCCCATACCTAAACATAGTAAAAGCAATATACAGCAAACCGGTAGCCAGCATCAAACTAAATGGAGAGAAACTTGAAGCAATCCCACTGAAATCAGGGACCAGACAAGGCTGCCCCCTTTCTCCTTATCTTTTCAATATTGTACTTGAGGTACTAGCTCGGGCAATTCGACAACATAAGGAGGTCAAAGGGATACAAATTGGAAAGGAGGAAGTCAAACTATCATTATTTGCAGACGACATGATTGTCTACCTAAGTGACCCAAAGAACTCCACTAGAGAGCTCCTACAGCTGATAAACAACTTCAGCAAAGTGGCAGGTTACAAAATCAACTCAAGCAAATCAGTGGCCTTCCTATACTCAAAGGATAAGCAGGCTGAGAAAGAAATTAGGGAAATGACCCCCTTCACAATAGCCACAAACAGTATAAAGTATCTTGGGGTGACTCTTACCAAACATGCGAAAGATCTCTATGACAAGAACTTCAAGACTCTGAAGAAGGAAATGGAAGAAGACCTCAAAAAATGGGAAAACCTCCCATGCTCATGGATCGGTAGAATCAATATAGTTAAAATGGCCATTTTGCCTAAAGCACTATATAGATTCAATGCAATACCCATCAAAATCCCAACTCAATTCTTCACAGAGGTAGAAAGAGCAATTATCAAATTCATCTGGAACAACAAAAAACCCAGGATAGCTAAAACTATTCTCAGCAACAAAAGAAAATCTGGGGGAATCAGTATCCCTGACCTCAAGCAATACTACAGAGCAATAGTGTTAAAAACTGCATGGTATTGGTACAGTGACAGGCAGGAGGATCAATGGAACAGGATTGAAGATCCAGAAATGAACCCACACACCTATGGCCACTTGATCCTCGACAAAGAGGCTGAAAACATCCAATGGAAAAAAGATAGCCTTTTCAACAAATGGTGCTGGTTCAACTGGAGGTCAGCATGCAGAAGAATGCGAATTGATCCATCCTTGTCTCCTTGTACTAAACCCAGTCCTTTTTCATAAGGGTTTATCAATAATAAATCTACAGCTATGAATTTTTTTCTTGAGCTACTTTAGAATGTACAATGATCAAGAGTTTATAAATATACTTTTTGTAACAAATTTATGAGAAAGTCTAGACTTTATAGAGTTAATTTTTAGATATAGTTATTTAGGTAAATGGATTTAGCTTTAAAAGAAAATACCAGAATATAATTGGGCTGTGTTTTAAATTTTTATGGACTATCCTTTGATCTGTTAAATACTATCAGAAAAGGAAGTTGGATCCTAATACAAGCACACTCTATTGTTATCTGAATATTTGCCTGGTTGTATGGAGTCTCAGGTTATCCAAAAAGAGACATCAGGAACCTCTATGGGGAGGGTCATGTGTTTGCCTTACTCTGTGTGATGAAGTTCTCTAGCTTTTGAGAATCTGACTGTGCCCAAACTAGGAGGATAAATGACTATTTTTATTGAAGCTAGAGCTGACATTCTGTGAAACACTAACACCACAGGGGATAGAGCTGATTTGTATTGTTTACTAATAAGGTCAGATTGGGAATAGAAAGTCAGAAGTTATTCATAGACTCATAGGTTACTATGTAGCAGTAAATATCTGTTGAACTGTACAAATGAATTCGACTTCCACCTCCGGACTCTTCTGAAATAATCAAGCCTTCTTCAGGATTTTACTAAGTTAGCCAACTGATCCCTTCGGTCTTTGCTCCTTTTCCATTTCCCCACCCCTCTCCTTGGAGAAGTCATGATCAGGAAATTGTTAAGAGAAACTGTGAACTCACTGAGTACTATGCCCTGACAGGCACCATTGCCATGTAACGGATGCCTCCAAACCAGGTGACCTAGGAAAACTCTATCCTCTACTGAATTTGACTAGTGGTGGTTCTTCTGAAGCTGTTGGTGTACTCACAGGTGTGTGCCCAGCAGTCTTGTGTGTGCTCCTGTCTTGGGGTCTCTTGCAGGATTTTTCTTTGTGTATAATACCAAAATATCAGGAGGGAGTGTTACCTCCCATAAACCCTCTTCCTGATTCTTGTTACTACTAAACCTCTGAACAAATCAAATCTTAGGGCCAATGGTCAGGGTGAGAAGGCCCTAAAAGAATGCATGGATACTATGTACCCATAGTGGTTATTGCATATGTATCTATAGTGGTTCATTGCATATGTATCTATAGTGGTTCATTGCATATGTATCCACAGTGGTTCATTGCATATGTATCCATAGTGATTCACTGCAGCCACAAGAATGACCAGGTCAACTAGCATGGTTTTGTATGCTAGAGACTGAGCCTACAGCCTCATGAATGTTAAGCATGTTCCTACTCCTGAGTTCTATCACATCCACAAGCATAGCTCTCATTTTAGTGATTTATGGTAGCATACTAGCTAGACACAGTTGTGGAGCTGATTCAGAGAAAAATGGATGCTGCACATTATATCACGCTTAAGTAATTGAGTTCAATTTGATT
Organism: Apodemus sylvaticus; assembly: GCF_947179515.1. NCBI lineage: Eukaryota > Metazoa > Chordata > Mammalia > Rodentia > Muridae > Apodemus > Apodemus sylvaticus. The sequence goes on along the minus strand of NC_067474.1, from coordinate 10,106,375 downwards.
TATTATCATATTTGTAAACCTTAAAGTCATGTAACCCTTGAAGCGTTTATTTGGAAATCATTCCATCTGTCTTGTTTCTCTAAATAAGAATTTTTCAATTAAAATATAGGATGAGTTATGCATTATATGAAAGGACGTTATGTGACTTGGAAATTCAGTACAATGAGAGATGTTCTTCCAATTTTTACATTGGTTTGATTCATAAATACCATTAATATATTGAAATCTATGTGTTGGTTGGGACCTTAAAGTGGTATGCATAATTATAGGTAATTGGTGCAGCAAATAATTGTCCATTAGCATTTACATATTTGAGGCATAATTTATAACTCACCTAAAGATACTTGAGACACTTGAGTAAGACATTTGAGAATTATATCCTATTTGAAAGAGTGCATCTTTAGTGTATATATGTAGAACACATCTTCTGAAGATAATTTAATATAGAAAAAGTTGGCGTGTTGAACTGCCATTGGCTGTTCTATCTGATATTTTATTTCTTTTTCAAATTTTATTTGGGTTAAACCAGAAAAATAAACAAGCAAGTTGCTCAAGCTTCTTTCTAACATTGATGAATATTGGTGTGTCATTAGTTGTTTTGAAGTTAATACATGATCTGGCATCTATGCAGTATGTCTGAGTCTTCTTCCTCCCCTCCTCTCCCTTTCCTCCAGCAAGACTCCATACAGTGGGTCTATGATAGTCTTGAAAGTGCTCATGAAGACATTCAGAAATCCCACTCAAAGCCCCCTGGTGATGAATCTGGCGATGCTTTTGACTGCAAAGTAGAAGGTAGGTACCTTTTTATTTCTTCATGTGCTTGCACTATTCTTTTCCATAGAGCCTGTGTCTGTTCCCAAGTACTGAGGTGTTATATTTTTGAGCTGTGATTCATTACCACATTTGTATGTCATTTCATCCTTGTAAGTAGTAATGGATAGTGACTGAATTGTGATACCGTATCCTATTTTGTAGGTCCTTTGTTTTTATTTTCTTGGAGTCAGGTCTATTTACTAGATGGCTCAGACTGGTCCTGAATATATGAGGATCTTCCTGCCTTTACATCCTAAATGATGGGATTATATGTGTGCACCCTGTGCTCTGCAGCAGGACCCTTTGAGTGGTTTCCTAGATTTTCTAATTTAGTCATCAAAGCAGAAAGTCTCCCCAGCTACCTGCTACCCTCATTTGGGAAGAAGAAATTGAGCTTATTTAGGTCAAGGGTCTGGTGTACAAGTTAAGTCATGGAGGGGGATGGGCTGGAGGCGGGGGATCCAGCCTTGGGTTTCCTCCTTGGAATGTCATTTAGATGCTTTTCTTCCTATATGGGTCATCCATAGTAAGCTTCCATGAAAGCCAGGCAGAAATGCAGACTCTGCTTCCACCCCAGGTCTGACAGATCAGGTCCACATTTGCATAAAATCTGCTTCATATAGCCATGCACATACAAGAAACCCTAGGGTTGACAGCATCTGTACCTTCTTTAAAAATAGATCCCGGATTCAAGTAATTTTTATTATATCCACACCATGACAAAAAGAGGTAGGTTTATATACATGTGACATACACACATACATACTCACACATACACATATGTACACACACTCACACATACACATATATACATATATATATATATACATACATGTGCACACACATGTACATACTCACACATACACATGCACATATATACACATACACATACTCACATATACATACATACACACATACATGTAAACATGCCCACACATACACACGCACACACACACACACACATACACTTTTAAAATTTTGGTAAGGCTCTTGCTTCTTTTTCTGTTTGTTTCTCAGTGGAGCAGTACTTCTTTGAACTGTGTTCAGTGTCTCCTTTACCTATGGAGGCTGAGGCTATTGTATGTATGCCTATACTTGCCAAATGAAATGACTAATTTTTTTCAGAACATTTCCACAGAAGACCTTACATTTTTGTTGTGTCCTTCCAACATATTTATTGGTAGGAATCTCTGGACACTTCTATTACACTGTGAACTCACTAATAAGTGGTTATTAACCTAGAAAACTGGAATACCCAAAACATAATCCACATATCAAATGAGATACAAGAAGAAAGCAGGAGTGGTCCCTGGTTCTGGAAAGACTCAGCGAAACAGTATTTGGCAAAACCAGAACGGGGAACTGGGAAAGGGTGGGAGGGAGGACAGAGGAAGAGAAGGGGGCTTACGAGACTTTCGGGGAGTGGGGGGGGGCTAGAAAAGGGGAAATCATTTGAAATGTAAATAAATTATATCGAATAAAAAAAAAGAGAAAAAAAAAGAATTTCCTCCAAATAAATAGTTGGAAAATTATTCTCTGAGCAACACCTCAGCTATCATATATGTGGAAAATTGTCCTTCTCCAGATAGCATCCGTGCCCACTGCGACCTTGTTTCCTCCTTGATTTCTGACCAAGTGATGCTGCCATCAAGTGGTTTCCACACTCTTCTCTTTCATGTAATGTTTTGGCAGAATGATTTTCAATAAGAATAATTTCTTTAGACTCCCTGATTGTGAGGCCAGATAATGTGGTGTACACCTGGGGTGGGACAAGCTGCCCCACTGAGTCAAGGTCTACCTGTCTCCTGGCATATAAATGTACATACTGCCTTGGAAACTCTTCAGACTCCACCACTTACATATTTCATAACCATATGATGTAACATGGTTAACTTATTGACTGTTGGTGATTAAAATGAACTTCTATTGCCCCACCCCACCCCCCATCGAGGAGAGAGTGGAAGCTGAACTTTTAGCCAGGAATCACATTTTTGATTCCCTAGCTCCCATTTTGAAGTAATCTTAGGGATTACCTCATATGCATAACCCCAGTTCACAGTTGATTTCAAAATCTTGTTGTAAATAACTTAAGAGCACTGGGGCTATAGCTTAGTATGTAGAGCACTTGCCTAGCATACATAAAAGACAACTTTTACTCTAGCAAAGCATAAATAGGGTATGATCTTCTTACTGTGCTTACTACTCACTCAGAATGCTTCAAAGATTTCATTTATTTATATTTATTTACTTATCTATTTTTGTATCTGTGCATATGCCGATGCATATGGGCTTGTGAGTGTGAATATATGGGTATGCATGTGGAAGGTGAGAGGAATCTTGGGTGTGATCCTCAGGAACTCTGTCCACATCCTTTGAGACAGTTTGTCTCATTGTTCTTGAGCTTACTTATTAGGCTGGACTGGCTGGCCAAAGAGACCTGTAGCTCTCCTGTTTCTCTCTCCCCAGCACCGGGATTACAAAGGTGTGCCACTGTGCCCAGCATATTTATATGTATTCGGGGGGGGGGGGGGGGTCAGCCTCAGGCCCCTCCTGTTCTAGAGGAAAGCACTAAACTAACTGAGCCATCCTTCCATATTTTAACTACAAGGATTTTCTTTAGTGGGAACAAGAGTCAAAGACCAGCTGTGTTTGCTATTATTGTGTGACATCTGTATGCAATGATTATGAAGGGTTTTCTCTTCACACATTCATACTATAAGAACTATCTCAACCTCATTAGAATAGTACTCTTATTTTGATAAGATATAATGCTATTGCCCACAATAGAATTAAGTCCTGAGGCTTTTATTCTCCATTTGGAGTAAGTTGGTACTAGTCCACATCAAAAGGTTGATTACTTTATGCCACAGTTTGAAACTGAAATGGAGATTAATCTCCTTTCAAGTAAACTGGTATTCCATGTTAGATATTTTTGTCCTTATAGGACTTCAGTATTATAAATAAATATTTTCTCTTACTAAGTATGTATCTACTACTAAGTCACATAACAGTTTATTTTATGACATTATAGGTATTTACTCCTCAGCTTTTGAATGTGTGCTAAACTCAGTGTAGTTAAAAGTTTTAGGTGGAAATTTTAGTCTAATGAACAATGATGGACTTTCTCCATGAATTATCTCTCTAAGATGCTGTCTGGGATACTTTAAACATCTGGAAACAAAAATGATCTAGCATCTCCTTCCTGCCTTAGAAATATGACCTGCCTTGTTGTTTACTGTGATTTTTTTTTTTATGCTGAGAGCACATTTTCATCCCACGTTTGAGGCCATTTTAGAATCTCTGACACATCCACACACACCCTGTAAACAGACTTTTATTTATTTGTTATTTTGTGTGAGTGATTGTTTGTCTGCATGTGTATGTATGTGCACCACATACATGACTGGTGCCCACGGAGGCCATAAGAACGTTCACAGATGGTTGTAACCACCATATCGAAGTGTAAATTGAACCTAGGTCCATGCAAGAGCAGAACGTTCTCTTAGCTGCTAAGCCTTCATTTAAGCCTCTCACATTCACTTTAAATAAAAAAAGATGAAGCTCTTTCTATAGTGTTTACTTGCTGCAAGTCAGTATACATGTAGTCCAATGATCAAAGTGATATATCCATCAGAATGGTTAGGTTAACATGGCAATATCTGAGTCTGTCAAATGTTTTTTTTTTTTTGTTTTTAAAGCATTAACACAAATAGATATATCATTTATCATATCTAACTTACATAGTCTTTAAAGAACTCTCAAAGGTATTCAGAGACTCTCTGAGTGTAGAGGTACATGTCTTTAATTCCATCATTCTCTGTGCAGTTAAGGCCAACCTGGCCTACACCGTAAGTTCTAGGTGAGCCAAAGCTACATAGTAAGACCCTGTGTCAAAAATAGAATAAAATAAAAATATTTAAATAATCAGAGACTCAAGATTGATGAGGAAGAAGGAACATGAATTGTCTACACTAAAATTGTATTCCAGATGTCATCGATAAGTTCAACACCATGGCCATTATAGACGGCAAGAAGGAGCATGTGAGTCTGACCGTGGACAATGTCCACCTCGAGTATGGGGTTGTATATGAGTATGATAGCACAGCAGGCACAAAGTGCAATGTGGTGGAGAAGATGGTGGAGCCAAAAGGGTTCTTCAGCCTAACTGCCAAGGTACGAGTAGCACTGCGACATTAAGACTCTTCTACCTAAACTCTGCAACTATCCCTACTTTATCATACCGAATGACTGTGCATGCTGCAGCAGATAACTCTGTTAACTCTCCCCATTATTCATTGTGGCCCAGATTCCTTTTATTGATCCTAGGAGATGAGTTAGCTGAGTCTCAAGCCCAGACAAGGCTTAGCCGATATGGTAAAGACTTTGCTGTATCTGTTATCATTGCTACACTCCTAGTTCAGCCCAAAGAATATATTTCAGATAATTGTCAGGATAGGTTTTTGAATGTACATCATTCATGTCATGAAATAAAAAAATTAAAATTACTTAATTGCCAAAATGTTGGGAAATTTAGAAACCAGTTTGTAAATAGATCCATAGATATCTAATTCTTGTTTGTAAATGATAATGTCAGATGGTCCTTAGTAGAAGCAAGGTAAAAAGAAGAGGAAAGATCTTTAAATCTGAATGAAATAGCATATACAATGAAAGAAGTCAATCTCCTGTTTTTTTTCTAATAGATCCAGATACCCTCTTCACATCTGGCTTTTAGTATTCCAGTTTTTTCTATCATCCTGTGAGAATTTTGACTTTACAAGTTTGAGAGATAAGATACACCTTCTTTACTTTTGTTTAAACTATTATTTTCAAATATGAAATGCTACCTCTATATTTTTCATTTAAGTAATGAATGTAAGTAGGAAAATTATTGTAGTGATCCAAAAAAGTTATTTTAAACTATCCATGTTTTAATCTTCTAAACATTAATTTAATGACATATTCTGTTGTTATAACATAAGAGTCTTGAGTGTTTTTAAAATTCAATCCTTGCTGAACAATATTGTCTTAGTAAACAGGATCTGTGTAAGATCTTAGACCAGGTGATGAAAACAATTATATCACTTAATTCATTAGCTATTTCCACTTTGCTTTTCTATGTTTATAAAAGCGTGAGTTAGTGTGATGACTCAAAGTTAAGACAGACACCCAGGAGCAGACACTATTGATGGTGAAGCCTGCTCTGCTACTTTTAGACCTGTGAGTTGATGAACCTGTAGTCCACATTCAGTGGATCTGGGAATGAGAAGCTGAGATGAAGAGTATTGCATCTATCACTTAGAGTGGTAGGGAAATCTTGCTTCATCAGAAATTCACACTGAGCCAAGGTTCATGGAGATGTTCGTGCACATGTATGTGCACATACACAGAGCCTTAACTTGACTGCAATGAACAGAAGATTGCTCATTGAAATGTCCTTCAGATGCTTGTATCTGGAACTTTCATCAGTCAGAGCGAAGGCACTGAATCAAGATCACTATATAATGAACCAAGATACGTTTCTTTTATTCCTATTCTTAAAAGACTAATGTGAACTTACTTTATTCTTTTTTATTATTGAATGTAGATAGATTTCTTTCATACAAAACGTCTCCCAGCTTCCCCCAGATCCCCCTCCCTCCCTCACCCAAGTCCACACTTTTTCTTTCTTTCTTTCTTTCTTTCTTTCTTTCTTTCTTTCTTTCTTTCTTTCTTTCTTTCTTTCTTTCTTTCCTTTCTTCCTTCCTTCCTTCCTTCCTTCCTTCCTTCCTTCCTTCCTTCCTTCCTTTCTTTCTTTCTTTCTTTCTTTCTTTCTTTCTTTCTTTCTTTCTTTCTTTCTTTCTTTCTTTCTTTCTTTCGAAAGATTGATTTTATTTATATGAATACATTGTAGCTGTAAGAGGGAATCAATTCGTTATAGATGATTGTGAGCTACCAATGTGGTTTCTGGAAATTGAACCTAGTGCTCTTCACCACTGAGCCATTTCTCCAGCTTTCTTTCTTTCTTTCTTTCTTTCTTTCTTTCTTTCTTTCTTTCTTTCTTTCTTTCTTTCTTTCTTTCTTTCTTTCCATGACTAACTAACTAACTAACTAACTAAATAAATAAATAAATAAATGTATAATGCCTAGAGGAAGCACTGTGAACATTTTTCATTATTCAACCTTTTAGTAGGCAGTTTGATGGTGATATTCGCTATGGTCTAAGTAAGAAGGATATCAATGCTTTCTCTTATTTTGTTGTTATTATTGTTGTTGATCTACCACAAAATTGAGGGGGGAAGTAGTCATAGTGAGTGTTTGAGGTAGATGCTCAGGAGATGTGCACCTACATCAGAGTGAGCTGATTAATCCAGCAGGAAGTCTTTGACATCTGCTTGGCTCCCTGAGCAGGCTTTCATCATCCAGTGATGGTGAAACATGAGATTCCAAACAGACAAGTTGAATCAGTTTACAGGCTGTGCCTCATGGAATTCAACTTGACGCACTACAGTGATAGCTTATAAAAATTATATGTGCTCACTTTTGAAGTTCCTTTTCTCTTCTTTTGTGTGTATTTATCGTGATAGATTCTTGAAGCCCTAGCAAAAAGTGATGAACATTTTGTGCAAAACTGCACTGGCCTTAGTTCTTTGAATGAAGTGATCGCCACTGAGCTTCAGAGTAAATTCTCCAGCATGTGCAGTGAGAGAATCGAACATGTGTGCCACAGAATATCCAGCTACGGGAGGGTAAGTATTCTGAATTTACATGAAATTGTTACTGAAGTTATCACTCTTGAATAACATTCTACTCAGACTATAATATCTTCCTTAATATGTGTTATGGATTCATTTCTTGAAATACAGTTATATTATATTCTTGGTCAATTGTTTGCTGCCATAAGAAAATGCTTGAGGCTAAGTAGGTTTTTGTTTGTTTTTGTTTTGTTTTTCTTTCCTTCAAGGTCTTTTCCACATTTACTGTGGTTCCCAGTGTTGTGATTTTTATGGAATTTCTGTGTATATTCATGTATATGTCTCTGTGCCTGTATATGTTTATTGAGTGTTTTCTTTAGCTCTTTTTTCCTGATAGTTTGCTTGTTTCATGTGATTCTGATTTGTTTGGTTTTATCTTATTTTCTTTTTTATTATTTCTTTTTACTTTTTTTAGATACTTATTTATATTCTAATGTGAAAAAGAGAGAGAACGAAAGGATATGAATTTGGATTGATGGGCGTATCTAGGAGGAGTTGGGAGAGGAAACTAACTAGAATATATTGTATAAAAGTCCTATTTCCAATAGAAACAAACAAATTAGGGAAAAGTAAACAAGGAAAAGAGACCTATGTAAAAAGATTCCCAGGTTCTATGTAGTTGTTGGAATTGAGTGCTGTGTCTGCCCATCCGCCACATGATAGCCTACATGAGGAGGGAAGCCATCTCTTATATTATCAAAATCCCTGTGATGTCCATGTATGCATGACTGTCCTATTTAAGGTTATCATTGCTGTGATGAAACACCATGACCAGAAACAATGTGGTGAGGAAAAGATTTATTTAGCTCTTCATTGTAGAAGGCAGTCAGGGCAGGAACTCAAATAAGGCAGGAACCTGGAGGCAGGACTTGAAGTAGAGGGTCCTGGAGGGGTACAGCTTACTAGCTTGCTCCCCATGGCTGCTCAACATTCTCATAGAACCCAGGACCACCAGACCAAGGATGATACCACTCATAATGGCCTGCACCCTTCCCCATCAATCACTGATTAAATAAAATGTCCTATAGAGTGGCACATAGAACCTGATCTTGTGTTAGCAATTTCTCAATTGAGGTTCACTCTCAGATGACTTTAGCCTGTGTCAAGCTGACATCAAACAATCTAGTACAATAGACTTTCTTGGGCTCATTTTCTAAAGGAGATCTTTCCTATCAGGTATTTTTCAATTTAGCAGTACTCATATTTGAATAGTGTATTTACAGTATTCCCATCCCTTACTCTTTCCCCATGTTTCCCCTCCTTCTTCTCAAATTCATAAATCCACCACTTCTACTGTGGTGTGTGTGTGTGTGTGTGTGTGTGTGTGTGTGTGTGTGTGTGTGTATGTGTATGTACTACTGAGCCCATTTGGCAATGCTTGTATGTATATATGATTATGTCTGCTGTTTTGGGTTTGGATAATCTATCATGAAGCTTGTTATTGAAGATAAGTGTTTCTCTGTCTACAACTATTAATTGCCTATAGCACTCATTAATGGTAATAGCCTTATGAAAGTTCTCCCATATACATTGTTTAAGCAACCATATTGTTGAATGTAACTATTCCTGTCAGGTCTAGAACACACTATCTAGCAGTAGATTTCCTGTTCCTCTGGCTCTTAGAGTCTTTCTTCCCTCTTTTCTGCAATGTTGTTCCTTGACTTATGGATATAGAAGTTACATTGTAGATGTACCAATTGAGGCTGGGTGCCCAAGGTCACTTATTCTGTTCATTTTGAGCAGTTGTCACGCCAGTCAAAAAATATCATAGGTAGTGCTCATAGACAGGCCTCTGCAAAGAATTAGTGACAAAGAATGGATTATTCTATGTAGCAGATATTATCAGTGCATAGGTTCTGTGCTCCATAATAAAATGAAAGCAATTTTTCTTTTCTAAGATGAGCCAGGAAGAAAATGGAAATACCAGCATGCTCCTACGTGTTGCCAATAGAGGCACAAGAAAAAGCTACTTGATGATTCCTGTCCTCTCACAGTGAGCACCTAATTAAAAAGAAAGACCAAGATAGAGGAGGTGAGCGTAGCCATGCTACTTTCACCAGCTGGAGTCCCAGCAAGATGCCAGAACGCCCCAGCAGCACACATCTGGCTTGTATGACGTGCTATCTAGAGCTCAGTAGCACACACTTTTTTTTGTCTGTTTATTAGAGGCATCAGGCAATGTGTGAAAGTTTACAGAATTATTTTACTTTTGTATGTATATGTGTATGTATATGTGAGTCTGTGTGTGTATGTATGTGCGCGTGCACGCATGTGCGTGCATGCACGTGTAGGTGCACATGTGTGCCACATGTGTGTAAGTAACTGCAAAGCCCAGAAGAGGTTATTAGGTTCCCCTAGACTGAGTTACAGAGGGTTGTGAGCCACTGATGTGAGTGCAAGAAACTGAACTTCCATCCTCTAGGAGAGCAGCAAGACCTGAACCAATCTCTCCAGCTCACTATATATAATCTATTAATCAGTGAAGTAAGATATACGTTCCCTGTTTCATTGATAAAGTAATTGAAGTTCTGATTTGTCAGGGATCTTGTCCAGTGGTACACAGCTGGCAAGGGCACTGGTATTTGCAGCCTGCTATCTTTTTATTCTTTTCTAACAGTTGTTCTCATTTGCTTACCTACATTTGATGCCATGTTATCTTATGCAGTTTATATGTTAAGCAGTATGATTCAAACCATAAGAACAATAGGACCTCCATAAAAGACAAACCAGTGGTTAGGATAGCCAACAGTGGTAACTCTTAGAATAAAAAGATATGAAAGGCAGGGTGTATGTACTGGCTGGTTTTGTGTGTCAACTTGGCACAAGTTAGAGTCATTTAGAGAGGGAGGAAGGAGCCAGTTTAGGAAATGCCTCCATAAGGTATTTTCTCAATTAGTGATCAATGGGAAAGGGCAAAGTGCATGGTGGGTGGTCCTGGGTTCCAGGCTGAACATGCCATGTGAAGCAAGCCAGTAAGCAGCACCCATCATGCCCTCTGCACTGGCTCCTACCTCCAGGTCCAGCCCTGCTTGAATCCCTGTCCTGACTTCCTCTAATGATGCTTTATGATCTGCAAGTGTAAGCTAAACCCTTTCCATCCCACCTTGCTTTTGGTCATGGTATTTCATTGCAGCAATAGAAACCCTAACAAAGACAGTGTGTTACAGTGCACATTGTTAAACTCAGCACTCGGAGGCACAGACAAGCCAGTCTCTCTAAGTCTAGGCTAGCCAGGTACTTGTGAGACCCTGTTCCAACAACTGCCACACTAACAAAGGCATCTCAGAGTGACAGGGAGGAGAAATGACAATCAAGTATGGACTAATTGATAGGGAAGATGGATTATTGCATGGATTAGGAGGGGAGATTTTAGTGGTTGTAATCAGAAAGGAAAGAAGGTGTATTTTTCCGGTGAGTGTTTGGCTTAGAACAAGGCAGTGATATAAGGTGTTCTTGGGTTAGAGCCCAAGTGGAAATGGGTGAGTTGTTTCACCCTGCATAGATGTACGTTGGTAGTGACCTAGAATGGGTCATGACATGGAGGATGGAGAGATCCACCCTAACAACCTGTGGGCAGCAGCACGCATGCATACGATGACTTGGCTATGGAGGACTGAGGTTCTGTCATTTCTCATTTTCTACAATACAATAATAGCTGTATACTAAGGGAAGTTGTGTGAGTGCAGTGAGCTCAAAAACACATACTGCCAAGATGGTGAAGAGTCTCAGATACATCACGTTGGTGTGTTTAGGGGATTTTGCCTTTATATAGAAGCAACTGGGGTGCTGTGACATTATAAGTTAGACCTGGGCAGCTTAATAGGCAGTGATCACAGATGATAAAAAGCACCTCATTCAGTTATAGACTGTATAGTGGTATGGGTCACTGAGTGAATGTCAAAGCTCTATGCATGCCAAGTCTTGTCCTGCTTTTACATCTAAGAGCTAACTCTTCCCTCAGATCAAGTAGCTGAGGAGATAACTGAATGGTCTCTCAATTACATTCATTGTTTTCAAGAAACATCTAGTCTGGTAAGGCCTGACAACTGTATAAGCTGTGCTCATTGTCATCTCACTTGGCTTTAACAAACTTAAAATAATTGGCTTTTTCATTATAGGAAGATGCAAGTTTTGCCAAAACTATGTCTACAGCCCCTCCATTTTGAATGGGATGTTGATAGTTCTAGTAGTTTATAGAAGATGAGTTCACTGTGTCTATCAGGTTCATGTTAACAGAAACCACAGCTTTTGTGTGCAGTCTTAATCTTCACATACTTATTTTGAAACTATTATTAACAACATTTTTTCTTCCAAATGAAAGCTTTAGGATGCTTCTTGTGAAATAGAGTATGCTTAAAACTCACAGGTCAGTTAGCTATCACCAGAGAGAGTTTATCCTGAAGCAGATGGGAATAAATGCAGAGACCAATAGCCAGATATTATACTATTACAGAGAGAAAGGGAGAGGGAGAGAGAAAGGGAGAGGGGGAGGGGGAGGGGGAGACAGAGAGAGGCAGATAGCAGACAGACAGACAGAACATTCAGCCCTAAATGCAATGTCTCATTCAAATCCCTCCCCTCAGAGCTCAGGGAACCCCTTAAAAGGGGGAGGAACACATTCATGTAAATCAACTGAGCAAAGCTCATATGAGGTCATAGAAACTGAAACACTTGCAGGACTGAGTGGGTCTGGACCAGGTCTTCTGCATGTAGTAACTGTGGCTTCCAGTTTCATGTTTTTATGGGCTTCCTGAGTGTGCAAAGTAGTGCAACTCTGCTTCTGTTCCTTCTCTGGAGCTCATTTCCTTCTGCAGGGTTATCTTGTCCAAGTTTGATATAATAGTTTGGTTTATCTTATTATATTTCATTTTATTATATTTTAAAATAATGTATGAAGACCTAGCCACCAGGGTTAGGGTAACAGGCGAAGGGAGAGGGAGAGCCTGCCGGTCCAATGGAATGTCCCCGGGCGTGGCAACCGCTTCATGGCAGACTTCAGAGTACTCGACCAACACATGAGCTCCACACTTTTCGCTCTGTGTGCTTTTATTTGATTACACTTTGGTGGATGTTGCTGTTGTTGTTTGTTTTATTCTATTTGGGTGTTGTTTTATTTTGTTCTCTTGTTTTAAGTGGGCTTTTATTGTTATATTGGGTTTTTGTTTTTTGAAAAAGAACTTAAAGTTAGGCAAATGCGGAAGGGAAGACGATATGGATGGGGAGACTTGGGAAGGGAAAACATAGTCAAAATATATTTAAACTTAAAAACTTTTAGATAAAGTAATGAAGCGTATCAATGGAAGCTAAAGATCTTAGGCTGGCTTTACTTTGTTCTGACTCTAAACAGTTCAGATTTTAAAACTTAAGAACCAATCAATTCCAATAGTTGTTATAGCCTGCGATTATACATGTTTCCCATGGGCCGTAAAGTGGGTTTCTGCCCGTGTATGAGATAAGGCAGGAGCATCCTGGATGACTGAATGAATCCCAAGCAGGAATTTATTCTCTATGTAGCAGAATTGTGATTGGTTCAGGTATAAAATTATGCCTTGCTTTAGGGACACACTTTTCTTATATTGTGCTGAGAACCATTCCTAGTAACTACAGCCAGTGTCCTAGTTGAAAAAACGAGTTTTATTGTGAGTGTTGGGAGTTCTTTATGAGCTTCCTAGAGGTGCTTCGTATTTGCCTAAAAAATCTCACCACAAGAATTGGAAAGATTACTTTGAATTTTTCTTCCATTTCATGAGCTACATGTAAGTAATCCTCAAACTGACACATGGATTTCATGAAATTGTATGTAAATTTCTTCGCCCTCCTTTTCTAAAAGGATGATATACTATAAATTCTTCTTCCTAACTCCATGGCAAAGCATTTTACACTGAATTGAAATGGGAGACATCTGCTTAGTAATAATTGACTTTTGTATTGGTTAAATGACTGTATTGGATTTAAACGCGGATTAGCTTTTAGTGCATAAAGCACCTGAAGTTCTGTGGGCAGGAACTGTCTGTTCCTGTCAGTTCACAAGTGTTGCTTCATTGTCACCTGCTTTATCAAGGTGCTTTCCTTTGCCCTCTGCCATGGCCTCACCCACCTTTTGGTTCTTTCATCTCCTTCCTGGAAGGAGCTATCCAGAGCCCTCAGGGTGCTGTCCTCAGCACTCTTAACTGGGCTCAGATTCGTGCCCTGTCAAAAAAAATGGCTAGATTTTAGTCTAAGCCCATTGAACTAATTTTATTATTCAACAGAACCTGCTACAGCTGACCTTGACTCCCTCCACCCCCATTTTAGCAGTTCTATGGAACTTAGAACTTGTTTCTCCTTGTCCTCTGTCCTTTACAATGACAGTCTCCAGGGATCAGCACTTGATGTCCTTTCATTCTGCCTCCCTAGGTGATCTCAGCATCCTGGTCTACTGGCTTCTCCATGTGAGGTTAACAAACGAATGAACATCTCAACCCTCACATGTTTTCAACAAAGTCCCCATCTCACCCCTCACAATGTTCCCTGTCTGGTGTCTCCTCTGTCTCAGGCTTACACCATCTTTCTATTAGGTAAATTCCATATTTTCACATCTGTGCTTCCACATCCAGAGTCAACCAACTGCAGATCAAAAGCATTTTGAAAAATAAAATAACCAAATTTTAAAAATGATTTATAACACATTCTTATATAGCACCTCTATTGTTCTAGACAATATATAAGCAACATAAGGATGATTTTAATGTTGTATAAGGACTGAGATTGTTTATAAGAAAAATTGTGCCTGTTAAGCATTTTAGTTTCTTTTGATCTCTGGAACACACACACACATACACACACACACACACACACACACACACACACACAAACTAATGAGTAAATGTAAATATTAAAATACAAAATCATATCTAAGTGCTATGCCACTTTATATAGGAGATTTAAACATCTTTGATTTTCCGTATCCCTACCATATCCTGGAACCAACCCCCTGAAGACTCAGATCCTAATTCATCAATAAATGGATAAAGGTAGCAATAATTTTAGGCTTTGTGTTCCACAGTAGGCCTAACATTCTGTCCTTCACAGATCACCCAGACCAGTATATCTCTTTATTGAAAATTACCAAATTTCCTTTGGGGAAAAAGAGATTTAATCCTTCTTTCCAGGTAAATGTGGTGTTTCATTTAATATTGCTACAATGTTAGGCAGGTTGAAGTTTGTTACCACATGGCACAGATTATGGTCTTACAGATGCACCACAATTGGTTCTTAAGCTGATTCTTCCTTCTTTTAGGATTTTCTTTTTGAAAGCTGTTACTGTGGAGTCTAGAAACCTAGTCTAGGGAAGACACAAGTCTTCAAAATCGCCTAAAATCACACCTAAATTAGACTCTGACTTGTGCTTCTGACACATGTATTTGGCACATGCATGACATTCATACTAGGCATCCTAGGATAGGAGACAGCACTGATTTCCTAAGGTTCTTGCTTCTATAGATAGACTTGACAGAGTTGCTTATTCTGTGATACTTTTGAATTAATTCAGGAACATCCCAACCTAGGGCTATGATTTCTTTCCAGGTATGGAGTAAGGGATTTATGTTATGATACTAATCTGAGATTCTACCTCACTGTCACCAAACCTACCATCTCTAATCACCCTAGTACCTACTCCCACCTCTAATTCTTGGTCACCATGTCCATTATCTTCTCAGACTTTATCAACATCTTTGATCACCCACCTTATATATCAAGTATGTGTTTGTTACATGTGTATCATTTCATATGTCTGTATTTGTGGTACATATGATTGTACCTTAATGGTTATTCTGTATAACAATATCCACAGTGTTTACCTGTTCTATTCCTAGAGCGTGTACTTCATAGGATAGGAGTTGTGTCTCCAATGTTTAGCTCAGAGGCCTAGATACTTCCCTCTCTGTTTCTGACCAGATGGATAATTGGTTTCTATCATGAAATAACAAAATTTACTCCTATGCCTGTGTATGCCATGCAGTCTCAGCTAAGACTTTAATCTTGAAGTGAGAGTAGGCAGAACTCGGTGCTGAACTTTTGCATCTAGCCCTATCTTGGCAGAAAGTTTATTATTAAAATGAGGATCTAGATTCAGAATCCCTCAAGGTCCTTGGTTCTTTTCAGTGTACACAGTCATCCAGTTTGGTGGGAATCTTGTTAATAATTTCCTGCACTTAAGTCCAGCTTCATTCTGATTCCCATTATACTGTTTGACTGAGCTAGCTAGAAATACTATACAAATGGTTTAACCTGCATATCATACATATGTGTGTATATAGTTATATACCTGTGTATATATAAAAGAGAGGCTTCTATCCCAACAGTGATCTTATAGAATATGAGGTTTTATATTACCACTGAACTTAAAGTGTCACAAAGTGACCAGTGTTGGTCTTAATTCTTGTTCTTTTCAAAGCCAAAATTATCAATCAGTTTATAGCATGAGAAAGCAGGATCATGGTTATGGTTTCAGAAAGAAGACAGGGTTATTTAATCCAAATATCCTTCTTACTAAAAGATAATATGCTAACTTTCCAAACATCATATCCAGTCCTTGTTACCAAAGCCACTGCACATCAAAGACCCTTGAAACCACAATTCAGTTGGGCTCTTTGACTTGTCTGCTTCTTATACACAAGACTGTCACCTTATGGAAGTTTCCTTCTGCTGCCTGAGCAAGAGTGAAAGTCTGTAAGTGCTCTATAAGTTGTAGCCAAGGAAATGGAAGCTGGCCTAGAATTCAAAGAAGACCCTTGATGACTTTCTAGATCCCAAAACTACCAAAGACAACATGTCTGGCAATGAAAAAGAAAAATCTACCAAAAGTCTTGTAGAAATCCTAGAGTGAGTGGGTCATGTGTACCCACTTGTGGCTGTGGAGAACTGAGGTCACCTGGAAGGAAGGCTGGGGCTGTAATAGAAAGGATGGGAGGGAGAGAGAAATAAGGAACCAAAACAAAGTTTTTCTGATCAAGGCCCAATGTTTAATTTTGAGTTCTGAGTTTATTAGACAAAGGCCCATACTTTGTTTCAGCTGAATTCTGTTGCTTTATTCCTGCTGGATTCTTTTGCAAAGGCAGCTCAGTAGGCAGTCAACTCCTCAAGGCTCTGGCAGGGAAATGCAAATGCAGTGAGGCCAGAAGCTGGCTCCAGCAAGGTGTAAAAACTGTGTGGAGTTTTGTCAACTTAAGGCTGGAGGGGTGGCAGGGCACAATTCCTCCCTTTCTTTTTTATTAAAAGTTAGCTGGACTGGGACACATAAGATTTACTTATGTGCCATGATCAAGTCTGTCTTAGGTCTGAATCTAGACTCTCTCTTACCCGTCCCGGAGGACATGTGCAGCTTGCCTGTGCTTTTTTTTTTATATAAACATGGCCTTTTAGTGTTTATTATGAGCAAACAGAGCCTTTGGGCACATGCCTCTGTCTTGGGTCAATAAGAGTCATAGAACATCAGTTGCCCATCTCTGACTGCTGGCCCTCATATCACACCTTTTTCCCATTCAGACCAACAAATATCCACTTACTGCATTTCTTCATAGCAATGGAAAACTGCCATGGTGAGTCCCTGAGCTTTGCTGAGAGCCATCTTGTGTGGAGGCAACCAACATGCTTAAAATACAAAGTCAAAAGTTAAGAGAGAACAGGATTAAAATTGTCTGTGGGTATGTCCCAGGTATCCGATTCAGTTGCAAATTAGCAGCTATCAGACACAAAGCCAGGCCAAGGGTGTGTGGGAGGTGGCTTTGAGAATTGACAGAAAACTGTTACTTTCTCAGGTAACAGCAGAAGCTATGCTCCAAATTTCCACAACTGGCGGATATTTAACCATCTTCATAATTGGAATCTCCTATATTGGATTTATTTCTAGATCAGTCCATGATTGAGTCAGAATCACTGGTTACATTAAAGGAAGAAGAATCATTATAACTCCTTCTTTTGATTAATTTTTCTAAGTCAGTTTTCACAATCTCCATGTTCTCTGTCCCACAAGGTCTAAGAGCTTGAAGCAAGGCAGCTTGTCTATCTGGGACATAGGCAAGTAAAGGAGGGTCAAGAACATACACCCAGCTTTCCTGTCACCACTGTCTGGGTACTCAGCAAGGTCATAGGTCAGCATTATCTTCAGCAGGCCACACCAATCAATCTGGCAGCTAGCATGCTCCCGCATCATTCTGTGGAAAAAACTACAAACATCCCTTCTTCCCCATAATAAATACATGATCAGGATCATGCCACACGCCAATAACTGGATTTCACCTAAGCATAAGTATGCCTAATTGTAGGATGCCATAGACACTCAGCAAATAGTTCCTTGACATCCATTTTTAAAATTTTAAAAATAAAAAGCATAATTTAAATAATGTGCACAGGGATATAATTCACCCTTTTTTGTTTTTTAAAGAGAATACTGTTTTAAAGTTCCACAGTACCTTGTCCTTGAGAATTATAAAGAATCCCAGTAATATGGTTGACATTAAATTGTTGTCAAGATATTTCAAATGCTTGACTGTAATAAATAACCAGTTCCATCATCTATTTTAATCTGAGTTGGAACACCAAGCATAGAAAATAATGTAGGCAATGACTAATTACATTTTTAGTTGCTTTTCCTGTTAAAGCAGTTGCAACCAAAAAGCCTGAAAAGGTATTGTTAGTCACATGTACATATTTTACTTTTCTATAATCAGAAATATGAATACCATTCATTTGTAATAATTGATTAAGTCCTCTAGAATTAACACCATTTTGTGGTACAGGTAGGAACTGAGGACACTGAGAACAAGTCTTTACAATTTGATGTACACATTCTCTAAAAATGGCAAATTATTGTCTCAAGCCAGAGTATGATTGCATGGCCAATTGCTCCTATGTATAGCCTATACTCTGTCTGGGTTACAAATCTCTTGTGGAATTACCTTAAGGGGTCTTAACCAGATAAAATAGGATGAGCTCATTTTTAAAAATTTATTAATTTATTATGTATAAGTACACTATTACTGTCTTCAGACACACCAAAAGAAGGTGTCAGATCTCATTATAGATGGTTGTGAACCAACATGTGGTTGCTGTGAATTGAACTTAGGACCTCTAGAAGAGCAGTCAGTGTTCTTAACTGTTGAGCCATCTCTACAGCCCCAGAATGAACTCTTAAATGTCCAAAAGACAGTCCTTTAAAGGACAGTAACTTTTCTTAACTTGAGTTGTATTTACATAAATAATTGAAAAATTTAAGAATAAGCAGTATCTAAAAAGGAATAACTTCAAGCAATTGTAAACCATGATATATATAGGCTATCAGTAGACACATTAAAAGCTTAATCTTTTACCATTTTAAAGATAGCAGCTACAGCATACAATTTAATTATCTGTGCTAAAGCAGGGGAAACTCAAAAGAATAAACATGTAATCCAATTACATAAGTTTCTCTCCAATAGAAGAGCTATTTATAAATACAGTAGATGCATTATGGAATGCATGCATAAATCTACAGGAAATATGAAAGCATGCATGGAAGCAAATTTTAACAACTTGCCTTTTGGATAACAATTATCAATTTTGCCTAAAAGTTTGCCATCTAATATCAATATTATGCAATAACCAATTTAATTGATGTTTGAAACAAGGAACAAATATTTCATCAGGTTCTTAAGACATCCTTTTCAAAATACTTTCATGATTCTATCCTACAATTCTTTATTAACACAGCAATAGCTTCATAGTAGGATGTTAAAACTTGAGTTGGAGATGAGAAAGGATGAATCCACACTAATGCTCCCTTTGTCAAGGAACTGCTGTGAACACATAACACAAATAACCAGGAATTGATTACAGTAGCTTCCTCTACTATCTGCAAAGCTATTTGTCTCTCATGAGTTAATTTGATCCCCTTTGAGACCATCAGAGGCTTAAGTCCTCCAGTGATGAGCTTAAGGTGAGGTCTTAGCCAATTAATATCTCCTTACAACTTTTGAAAATCATTTAAAGTAAGTTAATTATCTTTTCTTATTTGAATTTTCTGTGCCAATTTGTTTATGATATAATTGATATATTACCTTTGAATCTTTTCTGGAGAAACAACTACTCCAAAATTTTTAAAGCCCATTATAAGAGCAAAGGCCTGTAATAAAATTCCATGAATAATACCCACTGAAAGATTTAAAGTCTTTGCTTCTTGTATTGAAACAGACACAAAACATTTTTTTCTCATTTTATTAGCCATTCCTTAAAGAAAAACTTTCAAATGACATTACTTCATTGGTTCTTTAAAATTAGCTCACTAAAAGGAAAACTTTAAACTAGCTCACCCTTTGCCATTATCAGGGTACAAAGGAAAAATCAACCTTCCAAATCCATAATAATTCTGTATGAAGTAGGCAGGCCAGAATTTAATGACTTCATAAGTTCTACATAGCCTTATTAACCTTTCATGGATGTAAAGTTTGAACTTTATTTTGAACAATACCTGGCTAGATCTGTTAATACGTTCTGTAAGGCAAAGGATACCATCAAAAGGACAAATAAGCAACCAACAAATTGGGAAAAGATCTTCACCAACCCTACATCAGATAGAGGGCTAATATCCAATATATACAAAGAACTCAAGAAGTTAGACTCCAGGAAACCAAATAACCCTATTAAGAAATGGGGTACAGAACTAAACAAAGAATTTTCACCTGAAGAACTTCAGATGGCTGAGAAGCATCTTAAAAAATGCTCAACTTCATTAGTCATTAGATAAATGCAAATCAAAACAACCCTGAGATTTCACCTTACACCCATCAGAATAGCTAAGATTAAAAATTCAGGAGACAGCAGGTATTGGCGAGGATGTGGAGAAAGAGGAACACTCCTCCACTGCTGATGGGGTTGCAAATTGATACAACCACTCTGGAAATCAGTCTGGTGGTTCCTCAGAAAACTGGGCTCATCACTTCTGGAGGATCCTGCTATACCACCCCTGGGCATATACCCAAAGGATTCCCCAGCATGTAATAAGGACACATGCTCTACTATGTTCATATCAGCCCTATTTATAATAGCCAGAAGCTGGAAAGAACCCAGGTGTCCCTCAACAGAAGAATGGATGCAAAAATGTGGTATATCTACACAATGGAGTACTATTCAGCCATTAGAAACAATGAATTCATGAAATTCTTAGACAAATGGATGGAGCTGGAGAACATCATACTAAGTGAGGTAACCCAGTCTCAAAAGATCAATCATGGTATGCACTCACTAATAAGTGGATATTAGCCTAGAAAATTGGAATACCGAAAACATAATCCACACATCAAATGAGGTACAAGAACAGAGGAGTGGCCCCTGGTTCTGGAAAGACTGAGTGTAGCAATATAGGGCAAAACCAGAATAGGGAAGTGGGAAGGTGTGGATGGGAGAACAGGGGGAGGGAAGAGGGCTTATGTGACTTTCTGGGAGTGGGGGGCCAGAAAAGGGGAAATCATTTGAACTGTAAATAAAAAATATATCAAATAAAAAAAATACTGCTGTTCTGGCCAGAAACTTCCTAGGTGGAGTTTGCAAGACAAAAGCAGTGCCACACAAGCCTCACTGAGGCAGCTCTGAGCTTTGCATTAACTCAAATGTAAATATTTACGGAGGTCTCCTGCAAAGCAGCAACTTCTGCTTACAGGATCTTTTCTTAATTACAAATATGGGTTAAAATCTTGAGCTTATGATCAAATTGTAAACTGCAGTCAATAGAACCCTGGCAATTTAACCATAATTTTTAAGTTTCTCTTACAACATTAGAGCATAACTACAACTTTGGAAAACAAAACCCAATTTTCAACAATCCATTCTCTTTAGAATCAATACCAAAAGCATGA
The DNA here is from genome assembly GCF_947179515.1 of Apodemus sylvaticus. NCBI lineage: Eukaryota > Metazoa > Chordata > Mammalia > Rodentia > Muridae > Apodemus > Apodemus sylvaticus. The sequence goes on along the minus strand of NC_067474.1, from coordinate 10,084,960 downwards.
CTTTTACAAGTTTGGCTGCCAGATCTTACATATGAATGTATGACTGTGCAACTTTTAATACCTCATTAAAGAGACATTGTTTTAAAACTTATCCTTTATAAGTCTAATTTCTAGTATAAGAATTACATAAAATATGCCAATTTAGAAGTACCCTGTTTTAGAAGTATCCTGAGTTGGTTCATGCTATGTGTTAAAATGATTCCAACCCTGAGTTACCAGTTTTAAGCTAACTTTCTTGTAATCAACATTACAATTTTTAATCATGCCCAATAGCTTATAAGCCAATACTGTATTGCCAAGACATGGAAAACATATTTGTACTTTTAAGACCAATCAGACACAAAATGAAGTGGCTACACAATTCTTATAAATTTAAACCAAACAATTTTTTTACTTTTTCTAGCTATAATTTCAAGAGAAAAAGCACTTTGGACCCAATAATCACAATTGTAGAGATTTTTCTAAGATAAATGACAATCAGCTCCCTTATCATAGAAGCCAAAAAGCTGCTGGCCCCTTACAAAGCCCAGCCATCTGGCAGGATATATGGGAAGCCCAGCTATCTTGCCACTCTGGGCCAACACCTCTACGGCTTGCTGCTGGGTTTGCAGACTCCTGCTTTGAGTGGCTTTCTGGTGGTTCTTGGGATAATCCCATCTTCTACCCTTGACCGTCTATAGGTGGCTAACTATACAGTTTTAATTTCTTGCCTTGTTGGAAAACTCTGTTTGCTGCTCTAGAGTGCCTTCTAGCAAGCCTTTCTATTAGGCTCTCTCAGCTCCTGGGACCCATGGGACCAAGTGCTATGAAGTTTTATGTCACTGAGTTTCATTCTAACATCTAACTCACCCTTCAAGCATTACTGAGCCATACACAGTTGCTGCCTATATACTTTGCTTTATTTGAATATTTTGATTTTGAAATAAATTCCAGTATTACAATTTATTCTTATCTTGTTTGTATAGACATGCCTTAATTTTCCTTTGTTAGGGAGGATGCAGTTGAGAAGTCTGAATCATTGCTGTGAGTTCAACTGGTTCCCACTTCTTTTACTTACAGTTCTCTCGAGTGCTGAGGAACAGAGCCTGGCCCACCTTTAAGCAGGCCAAACCTAAGATCTCCCCGCTGCACAGCAGTGACTTCTGCCCAACCAACTGCCATGTCAACGTGATGGAAGTTTCTTATCCAAAAACATCAGCTTCCCTGGGTAGTGCCTTTGGTGTGCAGCTAGATAGTAGGAAACATAACTCCCATGATAAAGAAAATAAATCTGCGGAGCCAGGTAATTTGTCAAGACATGAATGTGAATTTAAAAAATGTATAGCTAGCTATGCCTGCATAAAATTTGGTTGATTCCCAGTGTGCAAGGAAGCCAGTGTTTTTGTAAGGAAAGGATTCCTGGCTTAGATTATTTCATATAAATATATAAAACCAGTTGACGCTTTTAGTTATTTCCCTTGAAGAAGGGCAATGGCTCTTGCTTTTCTTATGTACGTGGTTTATTTGCTGTGAAAAGTTCTTACCTGAAATGATTCTATAGCTTTGAGAACAGTATAGGAGGTACAGGAGAAGGGTGCATAAGGGTGAATCATTGCAACAGTACAAGCAAATTAACTATATTTATAAGATTTAATAACAATGCCTCACAAATTTTAACTTCTGAATTGAGTTTAACTTTGAATTGACATTTTCTTATACATGAGCTTGGTCTTCTAAAATGTGCTGGACTCCATAAGCAGAACTTAAATGATGGAATGATTTCAACTCCTCAGGGAAGCTGAGCTCCATGGTGTACATTCAGCATACAATCACAACCATGGCGGCCCCTTCGGGCCTGTCGCTGGGACACAAGGATGGCCATGGCCTCCGGTATTTGCTGAAAGAAGGAGACTTAGAAACTCAAGATATTTATCACAAACTCCTGGGCAAGCTCCAGACTGCACTGAAGGAGGTGGAGATGTGCGTTTGTCAAATTGATGAGTAAGTATGCTATGCCATGCACAGAAGTTTGCAAAAACAAGAGTTATGCAAGGCATTGTTTTTGAAAATTATGTCCATTATTGTGACAGTTTTTGTGCTGACCATAAAGATCTTTGCTGCTCTACCTTATAAATGCCATAAAATGACAATTCATATGGATAGGAATGTTAAATAATCATTTAATTTCAAGAGAAGGAATGACCCAAGGAGAACACCAAGTCTTATTACAAAACATTACACTAGACTGTGTTCAAAGGTGGGCCCACTGCACAAGTCTGTAGGCCCAGCTACTTATGGAGCCAAGGCGAAAGGATCACAAGGTCAAGGCTAACATGTGCTACATAGGGAGCTGAAGACCAGTCTGGGCAACTTAGCAAGACTGTCTCAACCTATAAAGTGATTTAAAAAAAAAGGCCCTCAGGGGTATAGATCAGTGGTAGAACATTTACCTATATACATGAGACCTCCTGTCCAATTCCAAGTACCCAAGAGGTTCACTCAACAGTGTCCTAAGAGGGTATGGCCATTTCCTTGGGCTCTCTTTTGCAGTTCAGGCAACAATATTTGAGTATGTCTCTTGCAGAGATGTTCATATGCGGCACATAGTATAACATAGCAAATGCTTTGCATGTATTAAATAAGTTAAAGCGAAACTATGTGTTTCTAAGATCAATTCTTTTTTCCCCGTCTGACTGAATTAATGGAACAATAATTTGGAAGTTTAGCCAAGATTAGATGGAGGCAGTTCACAAGGTCCTTTGTAACCAGACTCACTGACTTCTCTTCATTTGATACTTAGGATGCCTATGCTCCACAGGGGAACATGTCACATTCTGGTATGTGATTGTGATTATGTCTCCATCTAGCAGTTTACTACCTTGGAGAAAAAGTGGGGTTCCGAAAAGTTCAATTTCTCAGGCAAAGAAGTAAATGTATAGTAGTAGTAGTAGTAAATTTCAATATATTGAAAATATAGAAATTAATAAGCAAAGTAATCAACATAGTATAGATTGTACTTGCTTGTGTTGTCAAGAAGTAGACATTATTCAATATTTTTAGACCTTATGAGATTCCAAAAATTATATGGAGGCCCTTATCCTATATGCTTTATGAAGTGGTTGAATTGCTAGCAAATGTGAAGTAAATACTTTCCATACATACATCATCCTAGAGTTCCATGAACAACTCTGCTTAGATGCAAAATATTTAGAACATATTCCACCCTTCATTTTCATATATTTTAATTTATCCTCATATATTACATCCCAACTGAAATTTTCCCTCCCTCCTGTCCTCCCATTCCCCACCCCTGCCCCCACCCAATCCACTTAATCTCAGAAAAGGGCAGGCCTCCCAGGGATATGGGATATCAACCAAACATGGCACATCAAGTTGCAGTAAGACTATGCATCTCCCTTCATATTAAGGTTGGGCAAGGCAATTCAGTATGGGGAAATGGGTCAGAGACAGTGCCTGCACCAACTATTACCAGTTAAGAAGCTCAAACTACACAACCATAACATATATGCAGAGGCTCCCGGTTTGACAGATCAGTCTCTGTGATTCTCTGTGAGCCCAGGTTTATTGATTCTGTGAGTTTTCCTGTGGTGTCCTTGGCCTCTCTGGCTCCTACAATCCTTCCTCGCCCTCTTCATCAGAATTCCTAATTTCCACCTAATCTTTGCATCTGTTTCCATCGATTGCTGGATGATGTCTCCAATGACAATGGGGCGAGACGCCAATCTAGGAGTATAGCAGAACATCAGTAAGAATCATTTCATGGGACTGGAAAGAGGTTAATAATTATTTCCTGGGGCTCAAAGTTTGAGAACACTGCATATTCTTCCAGTGGTCCTGAGTTCAGTTCCCAGCAACCACATGGTGCCTCATAACTATCTATAACATAATCTGATGCAGGCACACATGCAGGCAGAACAATGTATATAATAAATGATTAAATCTTAAAACAACAACAACAACAACAACAACAAAGAATCATTCTATATATCTCTCTTTTTGTCATTTATGTTTGGGTATATCCTAGGTCTCTGGGTTTTCCAGCCTCTGGGTCCTGGCCTCTGACTCCTGGCATGGGTCTCTAGCTGGGATTGTCTTGGTTGGGAATTTCTGCATATCATGTAGACAGATTCATGCTTCCCCCACTTGAGTTCTCCTTGCTACTTAGTTTCTCTGCATCTATGGATTGGAACCTGGTTACTCTTTAGAGCTAATATCCATTTTTAAGTGACTACATACTATGTTTGTCTTTCTGTGTCTAGCTCACCTCACTCAGGATGATATTTTTTTAGTTCCACCCATTTGCCTATAAATGTCATGGTGTTATTTCTTTTAAAAACTGAGTAATACTATATTGTGTAACTATAACCCATTTATATATCTATTCTTCAGTTGATAGATATATAGGTTGTTTCCAGTTTCTGGCTGTTATGAATAAAAGTGCTATCAACATAATTGAGCATCCTTGTAGTAGGATGGAGCATACTTTGAGTATATACCCAGGAGTGGTATAGCAGGGTCTGAGGTAGATAGATTCACAATTTTCTCATATTTTTACTTCTTTTCCAAATTGTATCTCCTTGATCTTCTTCAGTTACTAAACTGAAGAGGTGTGGAGACAATGGGCAACCCTTTCTTTCTTTCTTTCTTTCTTTCTTTCTTTCTTTCTTTCTTTCTTTCTTTCTTTCTTTCTTTCTTTCTTTCTTTCTTTCTTTCTTTCTCTCTCTCTCTCTCTCTCTCTCTCTCTCTCTCTCTCTCTTTCTTTCTTTCTTTCTTTCTTTCTTTCTTCCTTCCTTCCTTCCTTCCTTCCTTCCTTCCTCCCCCTCCTTCCTTCTTCCTTCCTTCCTTCTTCCTTCCTTCCTTCCTTCCTTCCTTCCTTCCTTCCTTCCTTCCTTTCTTTATTTGCCCAGATTTTAGTGGAATTTCTTTTAATTTCTCTCCATTTAAATTGATGTTGGCTATGGGATTGCTGTAAACGGCCTTTATTATGTTGACGCACCTCATTTTATCCAGAATTTCTCCAGGGTTTTGATCATGAAGCAGTATTGGATTTCTTCAAAGTCCTTTTCTCCATCAAATAAGATAACTATGTAGTTTTATAGTGAGCTTTTTTTGTATGGTGGGTTATATTTGTAGATTTATGTATGTTGAACTGTCCCTGAGAATTTTTGCATCTGACTTTATAAGGGAAATTAGTCTATAATTCCCTTTTTTTTGTTGGGTCTTGAGGTTTGGATAGCAGGCAACTTGGGACTTCATAAAGTGAATTGTGCAGTGTTCCTTCTGTTGCAATGTTGTGAAATAATTTAAGAAGTATTGGCATTAATTGATCTTTGAAATTCTGGTAGAATTCTGTGCTAATACCATGTGGCTTTGGGTTTTTTTTTTTTTTGCAGGGGGCCATTTAATAGCTACTTCTATTTTTGTAGAGGTTATAGTGAGTTTAAATTCCTATCTAATCTTGATTTAAGTTTGGTAAGTGATTCCTATCTGGATAATTATCAATTCTTTTAGATTTTCCAACTTGGAAGAGTACAGGTTTTTAAAGTATGTCTTTATTATTCTTTGGAGTTTTTTGTTGTCTATTGTTTTATCCCCCCCTCTTTTTTTTTCTAATATTGTTAATTTGCATGATCTCTCTCCATTTAGTAAAATTGGATAAGGTTTGTCACTCTTACTAATTTTTTTCAAGAAACAACTCTGTGTTTCATTCATTCTTAGTATTGTTTTGCTTGTTTGTTTCTATTTTATTTATTCTTTATTTCTTGTTATGTACTTCTTTTGGATGTAATTTCTTCTATTCTAGATTTTTCAGATATGCTGTCAAGTTGCCAATATAAGATACCTCCACTTTTCTCCAGTTATTTATTGCTTTATATTTTATATATTTTTTTAATGTAGGCTCTTAATTCTATGGACTGTGTCTTAGAACTACAATCACTGTCTCCCTTAACTTTAGATATTTTGTGTATTCATTTCATTCAATTCTGGAGGGTATTTAGTTCTTTTCTTAATTTATGTTTGGACCCATTTTTCATTCATCAAAGAGTTGTTTAGTTTCTGTTAGTTTGTTAGTTTTCTCCTGCTTCTGCAGCTGTTGATATCTAGTCTTTATCCATGGTCAGATAGGATGCAAGGTATTATTTCAATTTATCTATTGAGACTTGCTTTATGTCCAAGTTATGTTTTCAGTTTTGGAGAAATTTCCTTGAGGTTCAGAGAAGTAGGTATATTCTGATGTGTTTGAGTTAGATTTTCTGTAAATATTCATTAGTTCCATTTGTTATATGTCAGGTCTAGTCTTCACTGTTTTTTCTGGGAGACTTGTCTATTGGTGAGCGTGAATATGGAAGTCTTCCACCATCCATCAGTGCGAATGGTCAGTGTGACTTAGGCTGTGATACTATTTATTTTACCAACTTGGATGCCCTTGTGCTGCATGCATAGATGTTAAGAATTAGAATGGCCTCTTAGTGGATTTTTCCTTTGATGAGTATGCAATGCTCTTCCCTATCTTTTGATTAATTTTGGTTTGAAGTCTATTTTTTTCAAATATTAAAATGGTTACACCAGCTTGTTTGTTTCTTAGGTCCATTTATCTTTTCTCTAACCCTTTTTTTTGAGGTAATATTTATCCTTGATGTTAAGGTTTGTTTTTTGGATACACAGAAGGATGGATCCTGCTTCTGTATCTGTTCTGTTAGTCTCTCTCTCTCTCTCTCTCTCTCTCTCTCTCTCTCTTTTTTCTCTCTCTCTCTCTGTTTCTTTTAATTGGGGGATTGATGCTGATAGCTACGAGTAAAAAGTGTTTATTGTTTCCTATTATCTTTTTGTGTTGATGTTGGTGGTCTCTCTCTTTCTCTGTGTGTGTGTGTGTGTGTGTGTATGTCAGTGCACACGTGCATGCATGCGCAGTTTCCCTGTTTTGATTTTGTTTTTCTGCGATTATTTATTCCCACTGGTTTTCTGCTGTAGTTAGAGATATATAACTTAAATTTGATTTCATTTTGGAATATTATATTTCCTTCATCTACAGTGAATGAAAGTTTTGCTGGCTATAGTAGTCTAGACTGGCATCTTTGGACTCTATCTTTTACCCAGATAGATATCTCCTTCATTAGCTTAGGGAAATTTTCTTTGATTATTCTTTAAAAAAATATTTCTTTGATCTAGATTTCTCCTCCTTTCTCTGTTACCATTATTCTTGGGTTGGTCTTTTCCTAGATATTTTGGGCTATGAGATTTTTTTTTTAGAATTAACATATTTATATAGGTTGTTTTAAGGTCTTTTTTTTTTCCTCTCATGTTTCAGCTGTATTAGAATATTAAGGACCTGCTGTGGTAGTGTTTCTGAACTTTAGTGGAGACATATTATCCTGGCTATTATTGATCATATATTTATTCTGGTATCTAGTCATATGGGAACTGGAAGATTGTAATTCTAGGTACTAATATCTGGTTTTCTATTTGTTGAATATGTGTTTATTCCCTTTGTTTCTGTTTCCTCGCTGGCTCTTAGGAGAGTATGGTGCTTGTATTTTTCCTGGTAGATAACTCGACTCGGGCCCTGATGCATGTGTATACTAGGATTTCTAGGTAAACTTTGTTTTTGAATATTGGAAGCTGGCCTTTAGAGACAAAGCTGAATGGGACGGATGACAGGATTGAGGAAAGCAAGGGAGCTGCTTATTTAATGTCTTGGAAATGGAGGCAGAGTACAGAGAAACCACATCAGAATGATGTCTGCTGCAGAGCTGGGCATGAGATTGAAGGAGTGGATCCGGAGCAGCAGAGGGTAGAGCATTTTCAGTTAGTTCACCTCTTCCCGGGCCAGCGTGGCCTGTGGCCTCCAAGGGAGTCCCTGCTGGAGTTGGGGCCTGGGGTAATGCAATGAGTTGGGCAAGGGAGGTTAGTAGGGAAGATCTGTGGGGTCAACTAGATATGGGATGAGTGAAGCTGCTTTATGTGTTCTTCTGCAAAGCTGAGGGTGAGCTTGAGGGATTGGATCTGGAAGAACAGAACAGAGGAAGTGGATGAGATCTCTGTTCAGCCTACCAGCTTCCCTGGCAGGAATGAAAGTAGATACATTTTTAAGAGGAAAAAAATGTGAATTAAAGGATTGCTTCATTTGTTTTTGATCCTTATATTTAAGGAACTAGTTTTAGCAATGGCTATGTTTCAGTGAACTGAAACTAATTAAAATGATACATTTTCAATTGAAAGTCCCCCATTCTGTTATTGTGAAAATCTTTATGTGCTTACTTGAAAAGCAACAAGAAATACACAATAGCTGGAGAAGTGAATTTGGTCTTCTTCATGAACACCATGTAATTTAATTCTAAATATAAACATTTTCCACATAATTTGATCTGCAGCATGATCTCTTTAAAACAATATAGTTGTCTAAATGCCTGGGTTCCCTGTTGCCTTTAGTATTCAGAGATGCTACAATGTTGCTGAGCTTAACCAATTATTTAAGAGGCTTGTTACCAGATCATTTTCTCACCATGTAATGATTATTATTGGTCATGGTGAAGAAGCAGATGCTGAGACAGCAATAGAGAAATTGCCTCAGATCTTGTAGCTAGCCAGCCCTCCTAGGGTTATCCATTTGTATGAGGGACCTATTACTGAAGTTTTATTACTTTGATATTTGGGTACCCAACCTCTCCATCTCTTCTAGAAATCATATTTCTATCAGCACATAGATATTTACTTAGTTTAAGATATATAGATGGAAACTAGATACATTTTCTTGGTAGTAGTCTGATAGAAGGGGACATTACCAATTTGATGAAGACTTGGTGGTTTCTGTTACACTCTTAGAAAGTGATTGTTTTTTGCCTTTAAATGAGTCATTTGTAGTTGGTTACATTTAGATATAAGTAAGAGGAAAATCAGTGGTCCAGAATTTTTCATGGAATTTTATAAAATAGAACTTGCATATTGTCCCTAGCATAGATCAGCAAATGAGGAGATTATGGGCCGCACATGGTAAAGATGGGAACTGAGACTTTCCTTGATTTGAAGTAGCAGACACCCCAAGATTGAGTGATGAGCTCCTGCCCAGCAGGAAGTTAGTACTTAAGTACTTCCAGTCTTGATGGGGTTATGTTTGAACCATTTTGCTGGTAGATGTACAAACAGCAGTGTACTTTCCCAACAATCACATCGCATGCTCCTGTAGTGGGTGCACTGTGTTTTTATCCTCATTGACATATGTGGTTATTGCAGTTCTCTGTGGCGACTGGATAAGAGGGTTTCTCCAAATGACCTCTGATTCAAGTGTTTCTAAGACTCAATTGTAATTTTCTCATGTTTAAGCCATTTCACCCCTCCCCCCACTAGGGGCTGACAACAAATTGCTATTCAACTTTTCAGCTTATCAAGCCAGAATCCAAATATTACCTTTGCTTTCTGTCTGTTTTCCTCCACTTTTAGTACCTTATTAGCATGTTGGTTATGCCTCAGAATATGTCCCTGCCTGTTATGCTATAATGTCACCATCATCACCAGTGACTGGTGTCACCTGTGTTGCCCAGCTGAGCCTCTTTTTGATATATCTTGCATTCAACGGATGCCAGGGATATCCAATGTGGTAAATTTGCCTAGTACCCTGCTAAAACCAAACACTGCATTGCATCATGGTTAAATTACGTTGGCAAATACCAAAATCTCAAGATGCTCTAATGCCGTATGCAAAATGGCAAAAGATTTGTCTATCACTCTTTTCCTTTTTTTTATATCTAATCACCTATAGATTCCTGATAATGTTCAACACAAGTAAGTGCTTGTCATACTCTATTATCTAAGAAATAACAGAAAATGTTGCACACATGCAATGCAGGTAGGATCTTTTAAGAAATATTTTTAATGTGTAATTGTAGATTGAGTCCATGGATGTGGAGCACACAGACTCAGATAGCTAGCTGTAGTATCAACTGTGCCTTTCTAGCTGCTTCACGACTCTTCCCAAGAGCATCTCGTTGAATTCTAGCTTTGCTGCATGTAGCCTGTAATTTTATTTTATTCTTTGAACTTAAAGGGGTTTTATTTTTCTTTTTTGTATTTTTTTGTATTAGATACGTATTTACATTTCAAATGTTATCCCATTACCTGGTTTCCCCTATGAAAACACCCTATCCCATCCCCCCCACACACACCCCTGCTCACCAACCTACCCACTCGCACTCCCCTGTCCTGGCATTCCTCTATACGGGGGCATTGAGCCTTCTCAGGACCAAGGGCCTCTCCTCCCTTTGATGTCCAACAAGGCCATCCTCTGCTACATATGCAGCTGGAGCCATGGGTTCTTCCATGTTCACGCTTTGGTTGGTGCTTTAGTCCCTGGGAGCTCTGGAGGTACTGGTTGGTTTATGTTGTTTATATTGTTCCTCCCTTCAGTTCCTTTGGTCCTATGAATGCTTGGTTCGGCTAGACTCTGGGCGTCTGCCAGGTGCACGCTTCACCTTCTCCGGACCTCGCTCTTGCCAGCCCGTGCGTGCTCGGTTATCTCTTTATCCTGGCTCCCCTTTGCCAAGCCAGAGCTCTGAGATTGCTGTCTTGCCAGCCAACCACTCCACAGCTAGCTCTGATTATTGTCCACTCCGCTATTATTGTCCAGAAGGCTTTGCTCCACTCAAAAGTTACCTTGTTTTTCCCCAAAATGCTGCCAGATTCTCCATGCCAGATCCTTTGGCTACCCACTTTCTCTTCCAGCCTACCTTAATGCAACAAATGAAAACACCAGACACCTTTATATCCTAAAACTGACCAGATAACTCAACAATGGGGTGAAGAATATCCTGCCCCATCTTGCTTGACCTCCACAGGCTTCAGAGGCCGCAAACTATCTGTACCCTGAGGAACCTACACATCTCAACTTCTCATCTGCCCGTGCCTGGTCTGACTCTTATTCCTCTCTTCTTCTCTTCCTGTCCTGCTCAGAAAATCTCGCCTCTGTACCTTTGCCTGATGATTAGCTTCTTACTGTTAGCCAATCAGTAATTAAGAAATAATCAGGAAAAGAATCAGGGAAACTGCCCCTAGAGCTATACACTTTCTACCCCTGAAAAATGCAAACTACAGTTGAGGTTGCTTGCTCTGCTTGTTGGACTCTGCATCTGAGGAGGTCCACATGACCAGCCAATCAATTGCACTTTCAGGGTGGAATTAAGAAAGATCCTTAGACATAGAAAGAAGGAAGATGTTCTTCCTTTCTAGACACTCTAGCCTTTTTGCTGATGTCTGGTTTCCACTCAACATCATGGTATTGTATCTCCCATATTGTTCAAAGGGACACTAAAGATCTCACAGATTTACAGAAACAAGAACTTATTTGCTCTTTCTTCATGTCTACCTTGAGCCACAAGGTCACTGTTATGCATTGTCCTCCCTGAAAGGAGTAGCCAGGTGCCCCTTTACTGAGAATGCTACTGATTGATAAGCAAGAGAAAGGAAAGAGCTGGGTTTACATAGGCTTATAGAAAGTAACCATGTATCACATTGCATCATTTTACACTAGCTAAAGCAATTCACATAGACGTGTTTATCCTCAGAGAACTAGGAAGGTGTCTCCTCCCACTTGGACATGCATACCAGGGACCACCCAACTTCTCAGTGTACAGAAAACCATGCAGAGATGGTAAATGTCTAATTTATGAAGTGTTTGTATGTATGTATGTAACAATGTATGTCTATTATTGCAACAACCCCTGCTAAAATACAATTAACACCTACCTATTTATAATGTAGACTTAATTGATTTAAATGATCACATTTAAGGATGATAAATTGGACTTAAGTAAATTAATACTTAGTCCACATTTACCATGTCTACTATGAGAACTCAACAAATGCTAGATGTTATGATGATATTTTAGAACACAGTATGATAGCATACAGGGCAGTCTTCATCCACCAGTGTTTAATCTAGAGGAAACTGTTCTGGAATAGGATTCTGCTGAGAAATTAATTAATTGGACCTTTGCTAGATAACTGCATGTTCTTAATGGGTAAAAGCAAAGGGAATATTTTTTGGCCTGCCCACAAAAATATATGTGTTTTATTGTTGCTTCTCAGGATCTAGAAATGTTATGTCTGTGAATTTTTTTCAATTGTTCATTTTATTTGTAGGCTTAAACACTTATTCCCAGAGGGTCAGAGCAAGCCCATTGCAACTGCTTAAAATGTGAATACAATTCTTATTACTGTGAGAAAACTATTTATGCTCAGCCCCATGACTTCTAATTTAACATACCCACAGAGCAGAGATGAGAACCCCTGCAAGCCTCTCCTGCTTGGTAAGCAGAGTTCATCTGTCTCTGCAGTAGGACTTGGGCAGTTGGAGTTGCTCTGATGTTTTCATCTTGGAGGTGGGGGAAGGAGTAAGTAGATGCACAGTCAAAGGACAAAGAAGCATCTTTTCAAATAGAGAAACTCCTTAAAAATGATTCATCACTTTGGAATACAGAAAATGTTCGCAGAGCATTTTGAGCAATGCAAGGGTGTTCTTCGGTTTTCACTGGTGTCTATCGACGATGAAACGCCATCTGTTATTCAAGCATCAGCTCACAGTGAGAAGCTTCCCCACCAAAATATGGACCTATAGCTCTCAGTTGAATCCAGTGGGCTCGGCACCTGCTGCGTGAGCAAGTGCTCTACTGTCAAGCCACGCCCAAGCACCGCACCATCTTTCATCTAGCGTTTGTCCCCATCTGATGAACTATAAAGCTTGCTGTTTCTTTCTTCCTGCTAGTGAAATTGACATTCCAACAAGGCAGAGGCTTTTGTCTAATACTACATGTACACTACCAAGAACACAATATGTTTTTAATCAGTGAAACCCTTTTCTCTAGGTTTACTTAATGTACAGCTTTGGATTTCATGTCTTATATAAAATATATATGAGAGGTATGGGCATTGTTATGTTGGAGTTCCAAAAACAGAATGTTCGCATTGCCATGAACAAATGAGCACACAGATAATGTGCAATTGGTTAGAACTGAGTGTCGTAGGTATTTTATAAATGTTACTGTGATTATTGGCTAGGGAAAGCATCTGTAGGCTGTTATTTCAGGTGTATTTTAATTCATCTTGTAAGTTTGTAGCATGCTGTTTAGTAATAAAATCTAATTTTAATATTACCTAATTTTTGATCATTCTAATAGAAGCATTGTATAACATAGTCAAACTTCTAGCCTTAGAATTGCAATTGGCTTTTATACCAACTCAAGACATTATACCCTTGAGCTAAACTGGAGGACTCTTTGTTGGGCAGATTTGTGCATTTCATACTGGCTGGATTGTCAGTGCAAGTGGACTCTGCCACCTATTAGCCTTACACAGAATATTTCTGTGCTTAGTATCTTTAAGTCAGTATGTCCAGGGCACTTACCTGTTAGAACAGGGAGAAACTGATGATTTCGACTCTCCCTATCAAATAGGCAATACTGCAGGCAGACATCAGAGAGTATCTTAATTTTTAAGTTAAGAGGATGAGCTGGGGAGGCTATTAAAGCCTGGTTAATAGTTGCAGTTCGTAGTTGTTTTCCTGAGGAGGCAGGAACTAGTGTCTGAACTCCCAATAGAGTACCAATGCCAGGCCAAAGAAGGGTTTTATTTGGGCTTCTTATAAGGATGCATGCACAAAAGTTGCTTTTAGGAGCAGGAATGACTCATGGATGTATTATGGAAACACCAGTCCTAGCAAGGTGTGAGGCCTAACAAAAGCTGTGTCCTTGGAACTCCCCAAACAGCTTGAAAGCAGCTCCATTGAAGGCTCATTTTTCTCTAGTCATCCTTTGCTGGCTTTAGAGCCTTCACCGAGGACTTGTAAATTGTTAGGTTTCAAGACCTTTCTGAATCTTGTAAGTTTCCCTAACCTTATGAGCCTATTTTAATTTAGAGGAAATAGCTACACTGTAATGTTAGTGGTACTAATGCAAGAGGGGATTGTTAACAAGTGTTATACACCAGAATGTTGCTCCCTTTTTATTCTGATTGCAGCCATGGAGGCTAGCTACTTCTTATTCCCATAATCTAACTGTCAGAGAGAACCACCATAATCAGTTCTGATAACAAAGCTCAGGGGGCTGGAACAGGATTTGAATGCGGCCTTCTAGATTATTCATGTGCTGCTCTGTTACTTCTGAGTCCTGAGCAGTAAATCTGAGCTTCCTATGATGCATTTTATACACAGATACTATTTGACATGAAACACAGAAGCCTTCTGGAAATACTTGTAAGCTCTCACACTTAGCAAATAAAAGACTTATCTGTTTCAAAACATGCACTTATGTTCTCAAACATGTCGTCACATTGCAGCCTTCTGTCTTCAATAACATATTCTCCTAAATTGGAGCGGAAGACAACAGAGTGTGTGGTGCCGGTGGACAGTGGCACCGAGAAGGGAGAGAGCAATAGCAAACGTGTCTGCTTTAATGTAGCAGGGGATGAGCAAGAGGACTCGGGCCATGACACAGTCAGCAACAGGGACTCTTACAGGTAAGCCGCTTCTCAGCCCATCTCATCAACAGCCTCAAGTGAGAATTTACATTTTCCTCAAAGGCTTAAAAAAAGTTAATGGTTGATTTTGTTTATTGCTGTCTCAAAATAACCACCCAACTGAAGAAGGACAGCATTGTTCTCTTTAATGACCTGTATTTTTGAAGAAAGCATCTCTCCCTCCAGCAGTGTGGCCCCATTGGAGAGAGCTGTGCTTATAGGCTGTGTAACTGTGTAATAGCAATTGTGGAAAATGTCTTTCTGATCATAGTTCATTAACTAGTAAATAGTCATCCTTTTGCCCTGTTTCCCTTTCCTTTTTATAAGTTGCAGTTTAATGTCTAACTTTGTCTTTGTTTCCTCTCTGGGCTATTCTTGTGGTAGTTAGCCAGGACTCATGGCATAACCTACCACTGATTGGCTGGCTTGAACATCTGAGGACGGGGACAGAAGGAGGTGTTCTAAGCATACATCCTTACCATGTAAATTGTCATCTTTCCTCTGTGTCTCCTTATGTGACCTCCAATTATAGATCACCTTCTTATAGAACAGTAGGCACACTGAATTAAAAATCCATCCTAATAACTTTACAAGGACTATTTCCTTAAATCTGGTCACATTTTGAGGCACTGAGTATTAAATTTTAACTTCAGAATTTTAGGTTAGCACAGTTCATTCAGTACCCCTCCCTGCTCAATGCCTCTTCTCAAGACTTACATCTCTAGAAGTGCTTTTTGATCCAAAACCCCCTCTCTGGAATTCTCACTGAGCACTTTTACTAGTCACATGAAGTATGTGTGCAGCCTCATGTCTCAGGTTCCATTTATATTATTTGAAGGAAAAATGTTCAGTATTTTAAAATGGAAAAAAACTATATAAGTAGTCATTATATCAAAATTATTCTCATCATATAATACTATCTTAAACTAGTAATTTTCATTCTTTTAAATTCATAGTTTTGGCATTTTGGAATTTAAAATAACCTGCCACAGCAACCTGGAATGGCAGATTTATGGTTGATCCATTTAACACTTGAGGATGTAGAAGACCATGGAGTTATCTCCCTTAATCAGTCTGCCATTATAAGTTTTATTTTTCCAAAGAGGATTTTAACAATGACATCAAAGTTGATTATTCCTGGAAATGGTATAATGAATAAAACACAGTTACTATTTCATTTACTTCTAGCTTCGGGAAGTACCAGGACGCTCCATGATAGGATCCCGTGGTTTTTCTTCACTGGGAAGTGATGTTTCTAAAAAGACCTTGTATCTCACATCTCAGTTATCAGATAATTAAAATTACCTTCACAGTCTCCTTCTGGGCTGTGATAGAAAATTCAAATAGGAATTTAAAATCAAGTCCTTTTTCCTTATTCCAAAGGGGTTAAAAAATCTGCTGCACTGTTTCTAAAATCCGAATTATTTTTTTGTATTCAGCAGCACTGAAAACATTCTGTAGACATTTATCGCTTTTAGTGCTTTCCAGTGGTACGTTTTCCATGGCGACAGATGAGGTTACTACTCTAGGGAGCTCCTGGTGTTCCCAGTAAGTTAGTGCTTAAACTACCAGAAAGGGTTGAAAGAGAAAAGCCATGAAACAGCTTTTGTCTTTGTCAGAAACTTATCTAACCACTGTTATTAAATAGATTATGGAGAATTTTAGGTGGGCTGGCTCCAGGTTTTATAACTAGACAGTTTCCAAAATTCACTCAGGAATCAATTATATAACAAGAAAATTTGAAATGTTTGAATTTGAAAGAGTGCTTCTAAAAACTGAGATAAATTAAGTTGGGCAGGTCTCTCTTTCTCATATTGTTATATGGAACGCAGTGATAAATGTGTTTGTGGCACAGGTTTGTGTGATAAAAAATAACAGGAGGTGGTGGGCCTTCTTTTTATCAGCATAGAAAGCAATGAGTTTTATTGTGGCATTCACACCTTCTTCCCTCTACTCTGCTCTGCTCCTACTTGACCTTCACTACCCCTCTCTTGCCATACCAACCTGGGCAAGTATGTTCTTAAAGCAACATAAGGCTCTTTTTTTGCAGTGACTGCAACAGCAACAGGAATTCCATTGCCTCCTTCACGAGTATCTGCAGCAGCCAGTGTAGTTCCTACTTCCACAGTGATGAGATGGACTCGGGTACGTGTGGTAGATAGCTGTGCTCTTCAGTGTTAGTAATGTCCAAGAAGGGATTGATTTTTTTGAATCCACATAAATTTTCAATTTTATTAGTCATTCTCCATGGCTGCCCATATTGTCTTGTGACCTATAAAGTGAGTTTCCAAATCCCAGTTATAAAAACAGCACATTTAAAAGTGTTTTTTAACTTACAGCTTCTGATCTTCCTGTTCATTGTGAAAGGTTCTAGGTACACTGGGAATCAGTTTTACCAAAAACACTGGACATGGATGCTTGGGAGGAGGTATGAGAAGGCATTTCAGCCTAAGGATGTTTTTTAGAAGGCACAGACATCTGATAACCTTATATTTAGTCAATAGGGAAAGGGTCATTAGAAAACACAGGTTGATGCTTTATGTTCTCTGGGATGGACATTGCTTTGGTTACTTCAGGACTGTGATCCCATTGACTTTTCTACTCTATGAGACCTGATAACATCTTTTAGCTGATGTGGGTTAAGAGCTTAATTTAAATTGCTGTATGTTATCAAATATGAGTCTAGTTCAATGTGTTAAAAATGGGATGGTGGTTTTGACTTCCTTTCCATATAGGTGATGAGCTTCCTATCAGCATCCGGATATCTCATGATAAACAGGACAAGATACACACTTGCCTGGAGCAGCTCGTCAGCCAGGTGTGATGGGACAGCTGGGGGTCTCTTTTACAAATTAAGTTAGGAATCTTTCAGATGCAAAGAGCTTGGAAGGAGAAAGTAAGTTCTCCATCTGTCTCTTCATCTTCATAGCTTTAAAGGAGGCATTCTTACAACTAACTTGAAGGATGCTTCTGAATACCAAGAGCTTTATAGGAAACTGTATGGCAAGCTAAAAAGAACTGCACATGCAGGAGACACCCTCTTCGTTGTGGGTTTTTTGAATGTTTCCTGTACAGTTGTCTGAACTTTCATGTTAGGAGTCTGATGTTATAAAATGTTTCATAATCATAATTGAAATTAAAAATATTGAAGATTTTAGCACTTTAAAAAATAATTCTGTGTTTTTTAAATGTACGTTTTAAACTTTCACTTTCTTTGGTGAAATAAATTTTTATTTGGCAACTGTTTATTAATTTATAAATGACTAGGAAAAATTGGAAATATTTAACTAAAAAGATGTATTGATTATAAAATTTTGCTTAAAGATGAGCTTCACCAGCAGCATGGGTTTCCAAAACCATTTAATTAAGAAAAATGTTCTATAAGATCATAGTTACATATTATGTAATATGAATGCATATAACACTCAGAAATCTACCCTTCATAGATCGATTCAATAATCAACCTCTTGAAAGGACAAGCTGTGATAAGGGCCTTTGAGCAAACCAAGTATCTCACACCAGGTCGAGGATTGCAAGGTATGTGTGACAGAAATATCGGATGGTAGCATAAAATAGGTGACATAGTCATAAAGCAGAAATAATAATAATGATGATAACAATGATAACATAAGAATAAAATATTTGTTGTTCTTTTTCCATAATTCTATATACTATCTTTTATAAACTTTTTATGTTTCTTTGACAGTTTAAAACACTTGATCCCTCTAGAGGCAAATGAATTAAAAGAAAGACATGAATTAAAGACACAAAAGACTTAAGGATTTTTTGCAGAGCATGATTTAGCTGGTCATATCTCATGTAGGGAAGGGGCTCACAAGTTTAGAATTGATAGCTAAGCTTCAGCACAGCAGAGCAGCCTTCACAGATCCCTGATTCAGTATTCACAATAGAGCTTCTGCATGTATTTCTTTCCTGGGTGGACTGTCTATAAGAAACTAACATTGAGCTTTGTTTTTAGAGTTGGCATTCTTTCTGTTGTGACTTCACTAGAAAAATCATGAATGCTATTCTAGAATGGCAAAAGAGATAAAAGCAAGAAAATGCTAAAGCTAGTGGCCTTGCCTGAGAATCAGTTCACACTGATGAGAGATTTCCCATATTCTATTAGAATTCCAACAGGAAATGGAAGCAAAGCTGAACTGCCCCAGGAGGTTGCGGCTCCACCTCAAGCAGGATCCTTGGAATCTTCCCATCAGTGTCCAGGCTCTTGCACAGAGCATCAGAAAATATGTTGAAGGTCAGTAGGAAAGACAAGGAACATTTTGATAACGTGGATATAGTGCTACCAGCACCAATCGCTTTAAAAGCCTGTAAAACACGAGTCTTGTAATGCTTCATTGTTTGTTGCGTGATTCCCATTCTAAAGCAAATAAGAGGAATGAAGTAGGTGAGAGAGAAGGAGGTAGAGGAGGAATAGGCTTGAAGACACTGTAGACTGTATCATGGAGAGGATTCTGAAGGAATAGAACTTTATGCATTGACAGATGTAACAACATGAGCTTAATAGTTTGGAATTAGAAATCATTATAGAGAAAATTATAAGGAATTAACAAAAAGTACTTGAAGCCTATTTTTCGTATAGGAAGCCTAAAAAGTCTATATCTGTGTGGGAATCAAA
Organism: Apodemus sylvaticus; assembly: GCF_947179515.1. Taxonomy (NCBI): domain Eukaryota; kingdom Metazoa; phylum Chordata; class Mammalia; order Rodentia; family Muridae; genus Apodemus; species Apodemus sylvaticus. Next base: position 10,065,819 of record NC_067474.1, on the reverse strand, counting down.
TTAACTTCATAGGTTGCATCACTAGTTTTGAAAGTTTTGGCCTTGGCTTATTGTCACTGGCTGCCATGACATTATTTAGGAGGCATCCTGAAATTGTCACATCCTTTGTTAGAGATTAGGTCTGGAGATGCGTTTTATTCTCACATTTGTAGGACTACTACTAGAGACTGTGGGCAGAGAGCAGGGGTGCTGCTGAGCCTATGACACAGAATCATTTATCCTCAAATATTGACAACACGAAATTTGAGAATTGGGCACAGCAAACATCATGCTCATGCTTACTTATGTCTTTGCAAGATTCTAACAAGAGTCCAACTTTAGGGCAAATTAGAAAAAGTGTTATATTTTCCCATCAAAAGACCAGCTCCTCTTTTTTGATTAAGAGTCTGAGCGGGCAGCCTTCCTTTTATGTCTCAGCTTCCTCATTTAGTGAGTGTTATCTTGGGATATTAAGTCTTCTGCACTGAAATAAACCCAAATACAGCAGACTTGAACATTGAGTTGAGTAGAGAGGACATTTGGATGAACAGTTCACCAGATAAATAACAGATGTTTTATTCAGTGATGAAATGTTTTGTTATTTGTAACTGGATTTCTTGGCTATATTTTAATTTTATTGCTTAATACTGTGGTTTTCTGGTTCACTTATAACATCCCATTTGATGAAAATTCTGAATCAGAACTGTCCCAATTAATGAATATTTAAAAAATGAATGGGTTTAAAAGATACATTAGGGAATTGAAGCACATGCTTTACAGAGGGGAAGCCATATTTTCTCAAAATAGTTAACTCTTGGTAGCATAATGCTCCTGGTAGTTGTAAACTCACAGTTCTTCTCATCATCTTTTGAGGTTTTAACAATGATAAAAACAGATTTCATAGTATTTGTTTTCAAGCAAGCACAGTATTGATTAGAAATGCACATACTTCTAAAATGTGTTTTTACTTTAAAAAAGACACATTTTTAATGTAGAAATATGCTTACTAGAAAACACTTTTAAATCTTAAATTATTATCTCAAGTTGAATTTTTTACTTTTTATTCCCCAAGGTACATTTGGAAGTCATAGACTTAGATATCTCAAAGATTGACTTATCATTTGTTTGTTCATTTGATTGATTGATTGATTCATTCATTCATTGATGTTATGAACATTGTATCACCCTTGGTTATAAGGCTCCAGTAGCTGGTTTAGTCTTGCTGTATGTCCTAAGACTCTTAGAATTAAGGGCCTTTTGCAGACATTAGTTCTGTTTATTCTTGTAAGTTCATTTGAGATGCACTTACTTTGGGTAAAACTCCAACTGTCTTTGTTAAATGAGTCTTTAAAACACAGTAAAAACAATTTACCATCCATTGCTTCAGCCTACTGCCTACTGGGCTGTTCCAGGGAGAGGGTAAGGTGCGAATATTTTCAAAACAGTTGTTATAATGTAGAATATCCTCAGGTAACCTACTCAGTCCCTTACCACTTTGTTCTATTTACTTCAGTTTAATTTTCATCCTCCCTTTCAAACTCCATAATAGATGGAGCTCCATGGATAGTAATAGGTAAAAAAATTAACATATTGATACTTGACTACAAATGTGTTTTACATGAGTCAACAGAGGGATTCCATTTTTGTTCTTTTATATCTGACTTACAATTTATACCAAATATGGCATCATAATATTATGATTCTGTGGCTTTTATTAATGAAGGACTGCTACATACCATTTCCATGTTGGATGAGTATTTGCTTATCTATACATAGCCTACTGAATGCCTGGGAGGGGTGGTAGAAGAAGATAGTAAACAATAGCCAACTCAATTGGTGACTGATTTAAGATATCATAAAAATGGTCTCCTGCTTAATCCTTCTGCCTCTGATATCTTTTTGTTCTCCCAATCTTGTTTGTAAACATCAATGCCCTTTGAAATGTTGTCTGATTTTTGATCAGTTAATACATACCCATTCTTTGATACCTATAAATCTACATAGGACAGGATACTTTGTAACCTTTCCTTTTTCTTTTTTCATGCCACTATTGGTTACATAGAAGGAACTTCATATTTTATAAAATTTTTCTAATGTAAGTGTGCTATTTACTATTAGTAGTAGATGGCCACAGTGATAAGTATGGCATTAATATATACTTTTCAAATATTTGTGATTGGCCTGCATGGGATGGAATAGCAAAGTATATTAATGATAAACATGTATTTTTTCTCTAATACATGTATTTTTAGCTAAGGATTACCTAGAATTTGGCAAGATATGAATGGTGTTCTATTAGTTTTGTTATTCATAGATGAAAACATTTTAGAATCTTGAGCAATTGATAGCATTTGTCTTCACATATGGTTAACAGTAGAATGTCAAATAAATAGAATTTTGGTTGCCTAATATAATAAGGCCACAGTAATATTTACTACTATGTTACAGTGTGAAGTGTGTTGCAGAAACAGAGTGGACAATTAACAAATGTGATTTCTTTCTCTGCAGAAGTGAAGTGCCGCATACTGCTGGCTCTCCTTGAATATTCAGGTAATGGTTTCTCCTAGTTTTACTGTCGATAGTATGTGTCTCAGGATCATAAAGGTCTTAAAATAGGAAATCAATTCCTTCTGCCACTTTAAGAGATAAAATGAGCCTTTAACACCTGCCTTCTTCAAAGTAGAGGAAAAAATTTTTAAAAAGTATGTACATGTTTTAGTAAGAGCACAAAATCTTTTCTCATTTTTGATCATAAGTACATAAGAAAATGCATATAAACACATTAAATAAGTCTCATAAAAAAAGAGGAATCTGGGCTTGGAAGAGCAGGCAGGCAATCTCATCCCTCAGGAAGCCAGTGAAGGAAGAACGTCATTAATTTAAGTCCATCCTGGGTTACACAGCAATAAAACAAGGGGAAAGGGTGTAGGCTGTGGTAAAGATGATTGTGTGAATATGGGATTCATCATGAAGCCAACTAATTGAAGTTTATGGGCAAGGATTTTTATAAACATTTTACAGATTATACATTAGCATACTTCTAACATGCATTTAGAAGGAACTCAACATAATTAACAATGATGCCAAAGGACAATTAAGCATTTGATCAAACTATTAATTACAGAGGGTAAGTCATTAGCCTCTTCAAAGCAAACACTATTTACTTTTAAATACCTAAGTGGCAGCTGTCACAAGTGTCCATCAAATATATGTTGTACGAAAGAATGATGGTCTGAGAATGTAGCTCCATTGGTTAAGTGTTTGGCTAACAGACGGAGGCCATTGGTTGCTTCCATAGAGTGGCATGATGGCACCTACACACTCCCAGGACGTGGATGCCATGGAAGTGTGTAGGACTGCAGCATTCTCTGCATCATGGTACCTAGGAGCAGGTTCCAATGCAGCGGTGGAGATAGGACCTTTACTGGATTGGGAGTGGATTTCTCTTTCTTTAGTATTTGAGAACTAGCTTCTCACCCAGTTACTAAGTTGTTCTTCAACTCCTTCGTTGGAGTGATTCCTCTACCTCAACCATTTGAATGTATGGGAGATCCTGCCACAACCATCTTGGGATTTTCCTTTTAATGGCAGGACTCTCAAACTTATATCTCAAGTGCAAGGCTACAGGTAGAGAGTAATTTCTGACACTTTTAGAGTTTACCACACTTCGAAGCTTTCAGGGATGAATGAGTTGAGTCAAAGTAAAGGGCTTTCTGTTACCTGGTTGGCTGTTTTGTCCTTTTTTTCCTTGATTAATAACAATAATTACAACAAAAGCAATCTTAAACTTTTTAATTTTTCTAAAGACATTTCATAGATTTTTGAATAAATTTTATTGGGGGCAACTATTATTGTTGCTACAGTTTTTAAAGAAAAGTGTTTTGGGAGAATAATAAAAATGAGTAGATTGTATTCATTCAAGTCAGATTTTGAATATCGTAAGAATGCACCCAAATTGTCTACAGTGAGCAATTTTAAGAAATAGCAAAAAGCAGTTTTGAATTTCAAATTCAGTTTCTTCAGTTCCAGCAGTGGTCCTGAACTGCGCAGCTTTCTCCAGTATTGAGGTGGCTGCTTTAGCAGATGGTGTTGCTGGTTGTATGTGTGCTTATGTGTATGTTTGTATGTGTGCTATGTGGATGTTTGTATGTGTGCTTATGTGTATGTTTGTATGTGTGTTATGTGTATGTTTGTATGTGTGCTATGTGTATGTTTGTATGTGTGCTACGTGTATGTTTGTATGTGTGCTATGTGTATGTTTGTATGTGTGCTATGTGTATGTTTGTATGTGTGCTATGTGTATGTTTTGATATAGGGTCTCACGCAGCTTAGATGCCTCAGATTCAGGATGTGGCCCAAGCTTACCCTGAACTGTGGACTTGCTCAACCTCCCAAGGGTTAGGCTTGCAGGAAGGTGCACCACACAGAGCTGGCAGGGCTTCTTCTTGTTTTCACTTTTCTGTTCTTCCTATGGCTCCTTTGTTATGTTTTCACTCACCCTTTCCTCCCTTTTATACATAGCATGGCATTTAAACAATACCCAAATCCATCATGTTGCTGTGAAGTGCTATCTTTCATTGGAAGGGTAGATCCAATCTGCTAAATTCTCTATTAACCCTTTTGATCCCTTGGAAATGTTCCATATTTATTTAGAAGTCAAAGATAAAAGTTTATTTCTCTGGTTTGGGCCTTTAAAATAAAAAAAAAAAAACAACCCATAACTTTATACATAAAGTGGCCCTACATCATTCACATGGCCCACTCTTCCAAATCCTACATGTACTACCTCCCAAAGTCATGATCTTTTCTTGAATTATTATTGTTGTAAGCATACACATATGTAGACACAAACACATGCATATATACACACATGCACACACACATACACACATACACACACCCGTGCACACACATTCACGCACACACAACCACTTGGGATTGGACACTCTGTGTGGGAGCTTATCTGTGCAGGTGCCTGCTTCTCCCTCTCAAGATAGCCATTGACTAGAGGCAGCATCGATACCGTTCCTATTCTGAGGAGTGTCTGTGTTCTTGTCTGTGCTTGTTCCCTCCTGTCCTACCATCTCTGAGTCAGTAGGATACCCGTCAATATTTCAGTGTATGTCTCTATCTCCTTCAGGGTTCTTTGTCAGCAGCAAATTAAGGCATTTGAACTTGTAAATAGCTGAAATTATACAGAGTATTGAATTTGTTGGGTGTTTAAAGAGGATGAATATAGTAGGGGCTTAAGTATTGAAAGGAATTCGAAGCTTTTTTATAGGAACAAAACCCACATTTTTGAAACATATTCCCAGTACAAGAAAAATTATAATCTTCAAAAATAATTAGAAAGCAGTGACAAAACTCATTCTTTTGCTAGAATTTGGGCACAGCTGTTAAGGTATTTGCTGAAGTTCTTTTTTATTTTATATAATACTAGGACCAAGAAGAGATTTGCCATAGAAGGACGCTGAGGAATTTTGAGTGACTACATAACTTAAAGGAAAAGAGCATATGTTCCTGCTCACAGGAAACAGATTCTGGTTCATTTCTTTATCATCCTGTTCTTCTCTGCTTAGTAACATGACCAGGTTTCTAGTTGGTGCCAAGTACTTTTAGATGCTAAGAAAAGAACAGTTGCAACAATAAACTCATCACATTGCATTATCATAATAAGCACTTGGCATTTACAATTCTATTTGTCTTTATTAGATACCTAAGAGGTAGGAAGTAGAAATGAATCTTGTCTTAGTTCTTAGTTCATTTTCCTACCAATGCTAGTGATTGGATGCAGCGCCTTGTTCTTGTTCATGCTAGGGAAGCACTCTACTACTGAGTTATCTGGCCAGCCCAGGACCCATTGGCTTACGAAGGCTAATTAGTTGCCTCTAAAGCCCGTGGGCATATCTCATGTGATGGGTCCCTCTGGCTTTAAAGTACTTATGTTCCAATGGAAAATCCAGCTACATAAAAAGACTCTAAAATTGCTATTAATTGTCCATCTTAGAGATGTCCTGGGTCTATGATGGAGACATAAGTTCCTGATTGAGAGAGAAAATTTCCCAAAGGGAGATACAATATTTCAATAATTCAAACAGGTCTAGCCTTTCAATGCATTGACTGTTAAAGTTTGTGGATAAGTCTTCTGACTAAAGAGGCACAGAAAGGAAATATGGGCTATAAGGCCATTTAGCAAAACATTTAATGTTTGAGGGTGCTGAGCTTTTCTGCACGTCTCAGTGCAGGTCTGTGGACATACATTCTTGTTTTGTTACAGTTTGACATCTGTAAAAATCTTGCTGCTCTATGGGATGAGAGGAGAGGAGGGGACACTGAGGAGCTGTGAATACTGGGTGGTGATGCGTGATCACGTGGCCTTGATGCTACTGGGTTTTCTGTTTTCACTTTTCTATGAAATAACTTTTTATAAAATTACTTGTAAAATTATATACAATGTAGATTAAGTGTGTTCTGAAGTTCACATAAGCACACCATCTGTTCTCTGCTGAAAATAGCAAAGCAGTGCCTGAATATCACACTACAAACAATAAGTCTTTGATGTCTTGCATGGTTCAACTCAAACCGGTGTTGTTATTTCTGCTTGAGAGAATAAAATTTATTCCAGTTTTCATGTTGTCTAGCTGTCTCAAAACGTTTTTGCCATCTAACAGCACAGGACACATGGTATAGAATTTTTAAAGGGAGACATCTATCATGCACATGTTGGTTAAACTGATAAGCTGAAACTTATGGAATTAGCATATTTAATTCTTTTGATCTGCCAAAGGAGACAATTCATACAGTTCAACCTAATAAAGGAATATTTAAATATAATAGTGTATATTTTAATATTAAATCTATTTTCCATGAAAAATATTAATAGTGAATGTTTCTACCATTTAAAGTAACACAAAACAACTGTATTATGTGGAAAACATGAGTTTGATGGTTATTAAAATAGATGTTCAATGTTCTTGGTAAATGACTTAAAAATTGTGTTTCTGTCAATAATATGAGAATCCAATACTGAAGGCATCATTTGTCTTTATGTTTTACACCAGTTTTAGTTGTAGCTATTCATTTCATAAGGTTCTCTAAGGCCTCACAATATTCAGCCGGTTTGGGGGAGGAGATTGTTTTGCCCTATATTCCTCTCCCATACATGGTTTTCACACAGGCAGAAATCAGGTCCCTGAAGATCATGTAGGCTGCAGTCCCTGCTGATGCCACATGTACCAGATTTCCCCTCGGTTTTATCTCGGAATAAGCCCTGGCGATACAGGACATGCACAACACACCTTCAAAGTCGGTTTGCCAACATCATTCAATTGTTGGAGAGTAATTTTACTAAGTACATTAAAATCAATTTATGCTGAAATTAAATTCATTAGTATGTCAGAGAAAATATAGGCATCTCCAGTTTTAGTAATGTAAATATATTTACTATTCAGGAAACTGAATTATTTAGTTCATGCAGTGCAGATTTGGTTACTAATATAAGTAGTTGGTCAGCAAATATTTTTTCTTCAAATACATTATCATTTGGGAGGCTCCAAAGGTCATTATTTAAAAAATATTAATAATACTGTTTATCAACATAAACTGTACATTTGGACTTTGAGTCTTTTTAACAAATAAAAATTGTGTCATATAAGGCAAATGTATAAGTAAGTGAAGGTTTACATTTTTCTTAGGTTTTCATAAAGTAAATTAATGATTACAAAATAGAGTCACAAGGCAAATGAAGGAAATTTTATTTTAATTTTTATTCTTTGGAATTTTCATACATATTCCTTATGTATATGATGTGTGTGTATGTGTGTGTATGTATGTATGTATGTATATATATATATATATACAGCAACAACAGCTACCACCAGAGATAACCAGATGGCAAAAGGCAAATGCAAGTACATTACCAACAGAAAACAAGGCAACGTGGCAGCATCTGAACCAAGTGCTCCCACAACAACAAAACATCAACCAGATAGTACACATGGTGTTACTTATGGCTCCAGACACATAGGCAGCAGAGGATGGCCTTGTTGGACATCAAAGGGACGAGTTGTCCCTAGTCCTGGAAAGGCTTGATACAGCAGTATAGGGGAATATCAGGACAGGGAACCCGGAGGGGGTTGATTGGGGAACAGGGGGAGGGGAGAGAGCTTATGTAACTTTCTTGGGGGGGGAACCAGGAAAGAGGAAATCATTTAAACTGTAAATAAAGAATATATCTAATAAAAAAGAAATGTTTTTAACTCTTTGCAACATTTTTTGAGATTATAATTACACCATTTTCCCCTTGCCTGTTCTCCATCCAAATCCTCCGGTACAGTCCTCCTTTCTTTCAAATTCATGGACTCTTCTTTCTTTCATGACTTGTTATGTATATATTTATATAAAATCTCATACAATCCTGAATTTTTTACACATTTCCCCTTCACTTTTATTCTTTTAAGCTCATTGATTCTGTTCACTCAAACATTACTTTTGAGCAGCTGTGTACTTGGCTCTGCTAAACACTGGGGATATAATGAGTTACCTATTCTCATGGCTATATATATACATACACACATATACTTATGGCCTATGGCATATATCACACATACACAATGTTATTTGTGTGTGTGGTAGGCAATTGGTATGCTCTTTCCTGGGGAGGATTATTTCTCCCATTATCAGCTTTCCTCGGTTGTTTGCGGCCTTCTGGGCTTCCCTCATTCATTTTGACATCCCTGTTGTTGTTGGCCTTTCCCGGCTCCTGTTTAGACAGTCACGTTGGTGAGAGTTTATCGGTATAGTCTCTGACGTTACTAGAAGACCCAATCTCACAACAAATCCCCTCATCCTCTGGCTTGTAAACTCTAGCCTCTCTTCACAATGTTCTCTGAGCATTCTGTGCAGGAGTGTTTTGTCCATGTATTCATTGCGATGGGTCTTCACAATTCTGCATTTTGATTGGCTGTAAAATTTCTGTAATGCTCTCTTTCTATTCCAAAGAGGAGTTTTCTTGGTGAGCAGTGATCTATATGCTTATCTTGGATGTAAAGATATTTAGAATTAGTTTGGGATCACTCTGGCTTAATAAAGTTTTACATTCTTCTCTAAGACCTGTGAATTCACTAGTTCTGAGTTATTGGTTGGGTTTCTAGTAACATCATGGTTTCTTTCATGATGAATGAGTTTGAAGTCCAACCATGGAGCCGTTGGTTAGTGCCAGAGCATGTGTGCCACTAGTGCTCCATTATGGTAATTATGCCATGCAGGTGATGGTCTGTGCAACACTTTTTGTTTTGTATTGCTTTCTGAGACAGGGTCTTACTATGTATTCCTGGCTTTCCTAGAACTCACCAAGGAGACCAGGTTGACTACAAATTCATGGAGATTGTGCTGGGATTAAAAGCATGTGCCATCACACCTGGATACTTCAGTAAAGCTTTCTTTGTGTTCTTTTCCATCGCAGATAGTGAAACCCAGCTCCGGAGAGACATGGTTTTCTGTCAAAGTCTTGTGGCTACTGTCTGTGCCTTCTCTGAGCAGCTCATGGCTGCCTTGAACCAGATGTTTGACAACAGCAAGGAAAATGAAATGGAGACTTGGGAAGCCAGCAGGAGGTGGCTGGACCAGATTGCAAATGCTGGTGTGCTTTTTCACTTTCAATCACTTCTGTCTCCAAATTTGGTAAGTGATGTTATGACTGCCATTGCCTGCACCTGCTGTATCCTGCACAGTCACCTGACCATGTGTCCACTATAACCTGCACAGTCACATTGTTACCAATTATGAAGCAATTGTTCATCTTTGATACTTTAAAGGGAAATTTTTCTCTTCACCATTTAGTCTTTATTAAGAATATAGAATATATTTTCGAACTTCATCTTTAGAATCTTTTCCAATTTTATCTCTTGTCTCTGGCTGTTAAAAATCTGGGAAGAATTTCAATGTTACCAATTCTTAAAACATCAAGCATTGACTTGAATAAGTCATAAGAGGAAAGTGGGTTCTGATAAATCCTCTGAGTCCAGAAATAACTACTTCCCCCATACAAGAGCTCCCGTTGATTCTGGTAATCTGGGGCATGCTTCACGGAGCAGCTACTGTCTGTCTGGCAATCTGTTTAAACTCTGCCTGTGCTATACAATTTCAGTTGTTCCTTTGAAGGAGAGTTCTCTGTTAAAAGTAAGAACACTGCCATGTACAGTAGAAAATGCCATGCTTAAGCATGGATAAAGATGAAAAATATTTCTCAAAATATAAAGAAGTTTGGAATTTTTCATGGAGACTTTCTGTAGATTTTGTGATGTCCTAATGCACAAATGTCCACTTTTATTTATATAAACATTTTGAGGGTTCATAAACAGAATTCTGATTTTGAATATGAGAACCTATTTCATCTCTTAAAGTACAAGTAGAAAATGTAGCTACCAAGTCATATGGTTTTAAAACAAATATAGTTGTGTTGATATATCAAAATAGCACTTGTCTTACTGTTGAATAGAGAAGTGATTGTTGTACTGCACATTCATAGAAGATTCTAGAATGGTAGGGTAAGGAGTGGTTAAGAGATACAAATGATTCTTTAGAAAGGATTCTGTGTATTATATGTGTGCAGCAAATTACTTACTTGGTTGATTTGAAGTAAGACACTTTAAACAAGTATTTCAAAACCCATAGCATACCCGATGTAAATTATGTATGACAGTCAGGTTGCTTCCTAACAGTGTAGTATTGTTGACTGAGTGAATGAATGTACGTGTGAGTGAGATTTAATGTCTATTCTCTTTAAAGTTTCTGATATCTAATAAGTTGTTGCTGCTTTGACTTTAAGCTTAATTTTAATTGAAGTTTCCAAGATTAGGAGAAAATAGAAATCACAGAAACAATAAATTGCATAGATTAGAATGTATAAAGAACTTTCAAAACTCGAGAGTAATTAAAATAATGACCTACTCTAAACATGGGAATTCAAACAGATACTGCTCTAGAAGGTGTGAAAATGGTCATTAAGTACATGACAGATAGTATCAGCTGCCATAGATAATGCAATACAGAGCACAAAGAAAGAGCCCGCTACAGTAACAAGGTTTGGTGAAGATCTGTAAAAATTATAATCCTCACAGGATTATAAACTAACACAACCTCTCTGGAAAACAGTTTAGCAGTACTTCAAGACATTAAACCTAGTTCCTGTGTTCCTGGAATTCTAGTCCTTAGGTAATACCCAAGGAAAACCCAAACTTCTGTTCACTTAAGAACTTGTGACAGGGGCTGGAGAGATAGCTCAGTGGTTAAGAGCACTGACTGCTCTTCCAAAGCCCCCAGGTTCAATTCCCAGCAACCACATGGCAACTCACAACTGTCTGTAACTACCTGGGTGCAATACCCTCATACAAACGTAAGTGCAGACAAAAAATACACATAAAACAAAAATAAATTATTTTAAAAAAGAACTTGTGACAAACAGTCCTATCAATTTTATTCAATTTTAGCAACTCAGGTGTTTATAAGTGGATGACTAAATAAGTAAAATACTGTGTTTCATATTATAAAATCTTGTTCAGGCATAGACCAATTTGTAGGACAGGTGAGTGCTAAACTACAGATGACTCTTGGAAGCACAGGCGTAAGGAAACTGGCTGGTAACAAAATGCAGACTGTTTGCTTACATCCTGATGAAGCACATGATGCATATGATAAGGTTCAGAGATCAAAGTAGACATCTGATCGCCTGCAGCTAAGAACTGAGGCAGGTACCCCGGGGCAAGTGCCTACTGGTGCTCAGTTTTCTTTGCTCATGATAAAAATATTCTTAAGTTAGATAGTGGTAGAAGTGTCTCAGCTCCCCATCCACTGAAGACCCTGATCTGTGCTTTCTCATTGGGTGAATGCCGTACTCTGTGAGTTATCTCAGTGGAACTGGGCTCTTCTCAAAACCTTTACATTTATTTCAACCAGACATTTTTCAATCAGAGTTTACTTGGAAAAAAATCAAGCAAACCTTTGTATTAAGAACATAAAGCGCTGAAAATGTACATGCCAATAGCATCCTACAGACTGAACATTCTATATTTAAGAATACATACATGTACAGGCATGTGTACACATGCAGAAAATAATAATCCATGGAAAAAATAAGAGGTTAGTAATTCAGAGGAGAGTAGAGAAGAGTACATGGAAAAGTTTAGAATGAGTAAAGGTAAGGGATAAATGCTGTAATTAAATTATAACCTAAATAAACATACATAGATACATATGTGTGTATATACACATACATACATACATATATACATACATACATACATACAGACATACAGACATGAAAACTCAAGCTCAGCTGTGACTGTGGCTCTCTGGCACCGGGTTCTCTGGCACTGGCTCTAGGCACAGCCAGTTCTTATGCAGTTCTGTCACATTCACTGAAACAGTGTGACTCACACTGCAGTGTTCAGAGGCTGAGATACCTGGAACATTTCTCCTCACTCTATTCCTTGACATTAGATAAATGTTGGGGTTTTTCAGCACTGCCATAGTACAAGACATCTTTTTAGTGCTTCAAAAGGAGTTTTGGAGCCTTGGGAGATGTACAGTGATAAGAGCTCTTGTTGCACATGCAAGAAGACCTGAGTTTGACTCCTCAGTAACCAATTTTCACATGTGCGTGCGCACACACACAGACACACACACATACATACAAACACACACACAAACACACACACACATACACACACAGATACACACAGGACTGGTCATGCTGCCTTGCATACCTGTAACTACTTCTGTAGTAGGGGGATAGAAGGACGGTCCCTAGAACTTGCTAATTGGCCTAGCACCAGATTCAATAAGAGACTATCTAAAATATGAAAAGACATAGGGCAGGATACCTGGTAACCCCCTCTAACCTCCATAGGTGCACACACACACACACACACACACACCACACACACACACACACACACACACATACACACACACATACACACAGGACTGGTCATGCTGCCTTGCATACCTGTAACTACTTCTGTAGTAGGGGGATAGAAGGACGGTCCCTAGAACTTGCTAATTGGCCTAGCACCAGATTCAATAAGAGACTATCTAAAATATGAAAAGACATAGGGCAGGATACCTGGTAACCCCCTCTAACCTCCATAGGTGCACACCCACCCACACACACCACACACACACACACACACACACACACACACACACACACACACACACTTGTCTGAATATCTCAGAGACACTATCTTTCAGGTGCTCACTTCTATCCTATCGTATTAGCAGTTAATGCATTCTCTACAGAGTACTTAGTTTCTTATGATGACATAATTAATCTTAGAAGTTATCTCTTAATATAGCACTTGTTTTCTTAATAATGTGAATGACCTTTCAGACAAGTTCAGCATGCTTCTCCAGCTTAAACCACTTGCTCAAAGCTATTGCATGCTGCAGTGGGATGAGTGGAGCGAAAGAGCGTTTAAAGAATTGCTATTGTATTCAGTGAAAATCTCATTATAGAAATGAGACAAGTACTTGAAATGAATTGGATTCCTTTTTCATATTCTAGACTAAGGACCTCACAAAGATTGGGAACATTATTCTTGTATGTAATTTCCCTGGAAAACAAATATATTTATATATGGAAATTGCTTTTATCATAGTTCTAATAAGTAGTAACTGGACAACAAATAGATTATTTTAAAATGGGATGTCTGTGATTTAATATAGCTTTTAACTTAAAATTAAGAGTTTTCTTTTTCTTCTTAGGTGTCACTTTGTGAGATTTTAGAAGGAAAAGGCACAAAACATATATTATTTGTAAATGAGCTTAGTATAATTAGGTTCTATCTACAAGCTAGACTGAAAAGTGTGTATACATTCATTTAAATATCAATAAAATGCAAAGACTGAAAACTGTAAAACCATACAAGTAACCTCCCACTATGTAGGACCTCATTGCATTTTAAACAGAGAGTTCTCCTGGATACATTGACACTAGTGTTTTCTCTGAAATAAAATGGAAGTGAAGTGATTTTGGTTGTGATTTACATTGTGCTGTGGGCTCGGACAGCTCATCATACTGTTCTTATAGATTCTCTTCGTTTATTGTAGAAAGATGAGCAAGCCATGCTTGAGGATACATTGGTTGCTCTGTTTGATTTGGAAAAAGTTTCCTTCTTCTTCAAACCATCAGAAGAGGAGCCACTGGTTGCAAGTGAGTAACTTTGTATGTCTAGAGTGTTTTTGGTTGCAGATGTTAACATCTTTCATTTGCATTCTATTTATGTAGTAAATAAAAAATGATTGAAAAGTCCATTTGTCCTAGTCATTTTCCAACATTAATGCTGATAGAGGCTGTATTTCAGAAGTCATACTTGAGTAATAGTACTTGTGTGGTGAACCCATGGTTTAATGTTCATGTCTTTATACTTTTATAAATGACCATCACTTTTCTATATTTCAACCTTATCATAAATGTTTAAGAAGGTGACTACCAGTCTAGAAATGTTCAGTTTGCTTATAGAAACACTTTCATGTGCTTCCTGTTTTTCACAATTATGTGGCTGCTATGAATTGTAATAGAAGATATAAGTATCTCCAGAGATAGACCTTCTGGATTTAACTTCTGAATTGCTAATATGGTAGATGGAGACTCAATAAGTACCCATGTCAAATCCATTATTGATGGAATAAGATAATCATTCTTTCATTTGTTTCATCAAAAGCTTCTCTTGAATGCTTACTTCTTGCCAGCACTATTATGGGTACCAGGTTCAAAGAAGTACTGAGCAGATGGTGTCCTCCATGGATTATAAATTGAAGTGAGGAAAAAAAATGACAAGTTAGAAAAACAAACTAATTTGATGTTAAAAGCAAGAATAAAGTAGATCAGAATATAAGGATGAAGAAACAGAGTAAAAGTTGCTCCTAATAGGATGGGGTGGGGGCATCTACTGTAAGAAAGCAGGGCTGTAAAGGAACTGACGAAGAGTCACACAGATACTGGGAGAAGAGTGTCAGACTTTAGCTACCAGGTAAGGGAATGCTGGGCATGCTCTCCACCAGCCAGCCTTCTTGGCCATGGTGGAGCAAGAGAAGAGAATAGAGTATGAGATCAAGTAGAATACAGGATCATGTAGAGCGTTGTGTCACTGAGATATCTCCTTGCTCATGGTTGCCAGGTGAATAACAGGTCCTTGTTTACCAATCCAAATGGTTGCATCTTTCCGTAGTGTTACATAGACCATCCTGAGGATGATACAGAAGCCCTCAGACCGTTTAAGAAGCTTTTGAGCAATCCAACTGAGAAATCAATAAACCAGACTGAGGGGATGGTGAAATAAAAAAATATCAATACTCTTTCTATTATTTTATGAAGATAGAGAGGATAGAATTATCTCTAATTTTCATTTTTATTTATGAACAAGAAAGAGTAAGAATATGATGGTGTAAGCTAGTTATATCCAAGAGAGAATTGTTATCTGGCAAGAGGTGGTAAATTCTAATTAAAACAATTCTTAAGTAAATTATGAGTTTTCTGCTTGTGTATATAGAAGGATATATATTTTTACTTGAAGGTAATAGGCAGTTTTGCCAAAGGCTATGAAAATGACTCTGGGATGTCACCTGACATTCATTCGTTAAAATGCTGCTTAAGGAGCTATAGCCTCCATGAACATTCTCTGCCCTCTGTGGTTTCAAAGCGACATTTTTGATAAATGAGTAAGTAGCTCTAGGAGTGATTTTCTTATCCGCAGTAAGAGGCATTGATGTGTTGGATACGTGCTAAACATGAAAGGTAATTGTAAGTAAAGTAAGAATTTACATCCATCTGTTCCCATGCCAAAGCACTCATGGAGGTGTTATTTAGCAATGCCTTTAATGCATCTCTTTGGAGCATAACTTGGACTTCTGAAGGCAGTTCTCTAGTAAAGTGCTAGTTTCAACGATCCATGACTGTGCCATTAAAATAAAGAAAGGGAAGCAAACCATTGGTGGTTTGGGAAAGGAGCTGACACGTCGCCGTTCAGGAATGAAGTTTATTAGGAGAAAGAGGTTGGAAACTACAAATGAGCCTTGAGTAGGAGAGCGTTAATTAGAAGGATGCAGTATCAGGAAAGCATCATAACCTGGGCCTTCCATAAAGGGAAGGAGACACTGCCCCTAAAACTGAGAGGAGCTTCATTTAGAGATAGTTTATGCAGGTGTGCTTTTAGCCCCAGCACTCTAGAGGGAGAACCCAAGGAGGTGGATGTTTGTACTTTCTTGTATTCCTCATTCACATTGTGAGTTTAAGGCTAGCCAGTCCCACTGAGAAGAAGAAAGATAGAACCACCATGAGAGGGTTGGTTCAAGGAGGAAAGAGGAGTCTTCAGAGAAATCCCCAGATCAAAGGGTAAGATCTGGCTTTTACAAGTTTTGGGGGCTGGCAGGAAGTTTTTACACTTCCATGCACAACCATGCAGGTTGGTCTGGGATAGCATAGTTGACAAAGAGTATGATACTAGTTATAGAAACAGATACTATAGAAGAGACAGATACTAGTTATAACCATAAATCAGGATCAATATAACCATAAACAGAACAGCTTCCTAGTTCTATCCCTTGTGGATCCATTCTTAATTCTTCAGGCTGTGGGGTCTGGTTTCTTTATAAAGGAGTAGGTCCTGATCTACATTAACTTTCCAAACAAATTTAAAACAGATGATAAGAGAGAGTTCTCATTTGAAAGCTGAGTCAATAGCCGAGATCCATCATGTGTTATGTAGGTGGCATAAAAAAGTTAGAGCCTGTTAAATTTCATGGCAGGTAGTTTTGTTTTTCTAGCATCTTCCTGTAGTGCTGGCATTATCTTTCACAGAGGTCAAAGTTTGAATTTTAATGGAACCTAAAGATCAGATTTTAATTTTAGCAGGGTTTGTTTTTAAGATGGTATCATCCATGATCACCTGGCTTTCACCTATGCTATCTTCTAGGCTTTCCACAGCTTCTTTTTTATATGTACATGCCCAGGTATTCCAAAAATAGTGGATGAAAAGCCCATTGTGTTGTCTTTTTTCTTTTTTTTTTTTGGGTCAAGGTTAAACTAGAAAATCACATGCTAGTAGTTCACATGTTTCTAGACTGGGGTTCCATTTGGCTACTTGTCTAGGCTTTGCACATTAGCACATTGTCTTAGTGTCTGTAAGTGTAGGGATACCTGGAGGTAGACAATCCTGTCATTCATTCTTCCTCCTCCTAGTCCTCCCTTCCTCTTCCTCAGCCCTATGCTAGTTTTTCTCAATCCTGTTCCTCTTCAAGTGAACTTTGGAATCATTTTGTTGATATCCATGAATACCTTGGAATTTTAAGAGATTGGATGAGTGATGTATATCAGATAAAGAATAATATCTTGACAATATTGAATCCTGTTAATCATGAACGTAGACTAGTTTCCCATTTGCTTCCTAGAGTATGTTTGTGTGTTGTGTTGTGTCAGAAATTTTTCTTACATTAATCTTGTACATGTTTTAGTATATTTATATGTATTTCATTTTAGAGCATGCTGGGACAAATGGTGACGTGTTTTTAATTTTGCATTTTGTTGCCGACATATGGGGAAATGGTTGGTTTTTTTGTATGTTAACTTTTTTCTCTTACTTCCCTAATATATATATATATTAGTTTCAAGAAAGCTTGGTCCATCTCAGATTTTCTTCCATCATTGAGCACTGTATCTGTCACCAGATGTTTATTCTTCTCTTAGTGTGTCTATTTTCACATCCTTTTCTTCTATGGTTGGCTCAGGGGGAGCACATATTACGGCATTGAAAAGCCAAGGTAGTAAGAGGCATCGTCTTTCTTGATCCTGATTTTAGTGGGAAATCATAGTTTCTCACAACCAAATATGATATTAGCTATAGCTTTATATGTTTTTCTTGTTTCTGAATATTGACTGAGATTAATTTTTCATGAGTACATGTTATGCTTTATCAAATGCTTGTCTTGTATGCTGCCAGGATTAGGTACAGTTTTTTTTTGTCTATTAATACAATGATTATATTGATTTATTTGGCATGCCTTGTATAAACACTACCTAATAATGGTACATTATTGTTTGCTAGATACTATTTGTATGTTTGAGGGTAATTTTTGTACCCATAAAAAGTATGGACAGGGAAACTGTTTTCATCCCTTCATGTAGTATTGAATTTTTACTTCACGGTAAACAAGGTGTTGCTAATTTGTAGTAAGTTTTACCTCCTTAATTTCTTTGTGCCTTTACTTTACAACAATCTCTAACACACATATGGTGGCAGCATCATTGTCATTCCTTCAAAAGCATTGCCCACTTAACACAGCTTTGCTATACAGATAACAAAGAATAAGTTCATAGAGTTTAATAAATAGTGGTATATGTGACAGATATGGAAAAAATAAAATATGTAAATTTATTTAGCAGTCAAAAATCAATGTTTTCTTTTCTGGTCTCTGATCCCTCTTTCTATCTCTTAATCTCTTTCTCTTTTTATCACCATATATCTCTATATCTATCTTTTCCCCTCTCTCCTTATCTCTTTCTCTGTAGCTCATGTTAGGCTGGAACCCCACAACCTTTTAGTGTAGGTGTGAACTGTCATGCTTGATGGGTATTGTTATGCTGGCTTTGGGTTTTAATTTTAAAAACTAGGAATAAAATCAATTCCAATAATGAAAAGGGTATTCCTTTAAATCTTCAATTGAGAAACTTATATTTCTATTTCTTAAATCAAATCACTAATGTCTCTCTATGAAACAGTTACAGAAATAAGATAGTCACTAGGATGTGGCATAAAGGAGATTGGAGAACATCATTGCCATAGCTCCATTACCAAGATACACAATTAAGCAGATAAATATGGAGCTTCTGATCTATGTAGCCAATGGCATTTAAATTTGAACTCTAATAAGTTTCAGTTCAGGAAGCAAGTTTGAAGTACTAATGTTGAATCAAGATTTATTAAGTACCTGCTATATTTTGATTTTAATTTTTAGCTAATTAGTATCAGTATTATAGTTTGAGTATATTCAGAATGATTTTATATTCTTTTTTTAATAGGGTAGAAATATTGTGGATTTGTGTATAAGAAAAAAGATCTACAGTTGCACTGTAAAATACTCCCACAGCTTTTTAGCCATTCATGCTTCCTGATTTCTTTAAGCCATTGAGTTTAAGGTATTTGAAAATAGTTATGAGAATTTGAAAAGATAATTTTTAATGACTATAAGGCATCCTCAACAGAATATGTTCATTTTAATCTGATACTCAAGAGAACAGAGCATATGAAACCCATGTTCATTTTTTAACGGTTGCTATGTGGTCTGTTTCTCACATACTACTTAAGGAATATACCCTTCAGGCTCATTTTAACTAAATATGAATGAGCCAGCTGCCCCGAGAGAGCCTCATTTAGTTAAGTGAGTCATCTGGTATATCAGAGTGCAGCCATGTTTTCATTACAGAATTAGGTATTAAACTCTGTAATAAGCCCATTTCTTGAGCTAATGAGATTCAGATTCAGTACTTTTTTACCAATAGCACTTTATATGCCATGTGGGCCTCAGTGTTCAGTGTAAGTATTCCAGCTCTGAGGAGAAAGGTTCCCCCAGTGTAAACATTACTCTCAGAGGAAGGGTATCCTGACAGTCAGGAGCCAAGGAATACCACAACGTCGCACTGCACAATAAACCTCATGGAAGAGTTTTATTGGAAAAGATGAAAAGATGGTGGCTTCCTCTGTTCTAACAAGAAGCAGCAATGAACTGAGCAGAAGACTGGTTTTACAAAGGGACTTTGGGTTGGGGTGGAGATTTCAGGGTGCCTGGGGATTGGTGGGGTTTTGCAGCCTAATAATGGACTTTTGTTTCCTGTAAAGCAGAGCTTGGCACCTGCATCTTGCTGGACTGAGAAAGGACCTTATAGCCACTACAGCAGTCTCTAGAGCAGAGTTTGGGCCTGGACATCAGACCAGGGGGTTGGGGGGGGGGAGAGGATGGGCCTGGCCACTCACATACCTAAAGGAGCTTACAGAGAGGAGCACTTCTAATACATTACTTTGTAGCAAATTTCAAGATTCCTTTTGGTAAAAAGCTTAACACATTACTGATATAATCCAAATGTACTGTCTAGCATATCCTGACTTGAGGAAGTGACTTGGCATTTTATGTTACCTCAGATGTCCCTCTTACATACCAAGTGGAAGGAAGCCGGCAGGCTCTGAAAGTATACTTCTACATGGATAGTTACCATTTTGATCAGCTGCCCCAGCGGTTGAAGAATGGAGGAGGCTTTAAAATTCATCCTGTCCTCTTTACACAAGGTGACCTATTTTCCTTTATAGGCTTGGGGTGTGGAAATTGTTTTATTTTTATTAATGTTTTAAGTACATTTAATGTTAATAGTGAAGTATTTTTTTCACTAATTTGAAAAATTCTTCAGTGTTCAGCATTTAATTGTTTCCAGGAATGTTTGTTAAGAATGTTTGGTTTGTGGAACAGTCAGAGGGTAAACCAGGAGTGGAGAAAATCTGACTGTGATAAAAGATTAAATAAAAATTATCGCATAATTCTGAGCAGCTATATATAGTAATCAAGATGACAGAACAGATAGCTTTGTGGTAGTTTGAATGTGCTTGGCCCAGTAGCACTATTAGGAGGTATGGCCTTGTTAGAGTGGGTGTGGCCTTGTTGGAGGAAGTGTGTCACTGTAGGAATGGGCTTTAAGACCCTCCGGAAGTCAGTCTCCTCCTGGTTGCATTCAGAACAAGATAAGGAACTCTCAGCTCCTCCAGTGCTATGCCTGCCTGGATGCTGCCATGCTTCCCGTCATGATGATAATGGACTGACCTGACCTTCAGAACCTGAAAGCCAGCCACAATTAAATATAGTTCTTTACAGGAAAAAAAATGTTTGATTTGAATATAATCATCAAATGGAATTGGAGCATTTTATAAGCAAGAGAAGTACATTGAGTACTTCAAAGAAATAAGGGTGAATAAAGCTGAATGAACTGATTGAATAAAGTATGGCAGAATAATCAAAGGACTAGACTACTATATAGCATAGAAAATGTTCAAAAGTAGTATCGTTCTGGGTGTGATGGTGTAAGCCTGTAGTCCAAGCATTCAGGAGGCTGAGGCAGAAAAGATACTAATTTGAGATCAATTTGGGCTATATGGTGAGACTTTGAAAATAAGTTAACTATACATTCAGTTGTACTCTGGCTTGTGCTATGTGTATGTTCACAAATGTACACGAATACTAAATGTTTCCTGTGTCACTGGCTGGACTAAATTGCTACCTGTTATTATTGCTTATATTATTTTTTATGAGGAAATATGTACTCTTAATCAGTTTTCTTTAAATAATCAGTGAAAGATGTTTGCAGTAGAAGACATTCTAAATAATATAAGAATGAAGAGTCTTGCTATCAGTTCCAAGAGAAATTACTGGTACCCAGTAAAGAGCGGACACTCATCATTATGTAGTTTCTGTTAGTGTAGGAGTAACTCTCATGCTAAGTCCCACAATTACATTAATTTTTAAGTGGTACCCTACAGAATTCCAGTTTTTCCTTTTTGGGTTTTCAAGAACTATGTTTATTTATCATGGACTTTATAGTCTGACAGAGTAAAGAAAGAGTTCAACCAGTGTAACTAAGGAATATCTGGCACATGATAGCCAGGTTTACTACAAGTGGAAATTTTTCTTTGTGCCCTGTATTTATTAAACTGAAAGTCTGGCTTTTAGAAGATAGGCTATTCTCCATCAGGTTTCCAAAGTGATTCCACCCAAGGGGCATTTCTGTGATTTTAAAGGCATTACTAGGAGGCATTTTCATTTTCAATGATCAGGGCTAGATCTTAGAAAATAAACAAGATTAACCTGAAATATGTCAGACTTCTTCACAGAGCTGGATGAGACCGAGAAGAATGTTGGGCCAGAGAGTTCATCTTATATTTTACGTTGGGCTTGCAGCTCTTAAGGAATCTACATGTCTTGTTTTCTTTGTTTTATATTATGAGAGAGACAGAGACAGATGAACAGAGAAATACAGAGGCAGAGACAGACACACAGGCAGGGAGACAGGCAGACAGACAGACACAGAGAGAGAGAGAAAGAGAGAGGGGAGAGAGGGAGAAGGAGAGGGAGAAGGAGAGGGAGAGAGAGAGAGAGAGAGAGAGAGAGGAAAATCAGAGAGAGAATCAGAGAGAGCACTACCACATTCATATGGACAACCTGTGTTCCTATGGTACCTACTTTTCTCCTGCTGTTAAGGGTTCTAGGGCTCATACTTACACTGTCAGGGTCAGGTCATTGAGAAGCAAGGGCCTTTCCCTAGTGAGCTATCTTACCAACCTTATTTCTGTCTTTGCAACTTTGCAACCATTACTGGTATGACAGATGTCACTAAACATTTTTTTTTTTAATTGTTTCATTCATGATATATCCACTTTCAATAATTGACTAAACATACCCCACTGCAAATGCATATAGGGAAAAGAATAATTTGTAAGTAAGTTTTATTTTGCACAAGCCAAGTGAAAAATAAGCCCATAGCTTTAAAGTTATTTAAGAAATCTACAGTAAACATTTGTCATTCATACCTCAGGTGATAACCTAGGAGAAGCACATCTTTAATCCCAGCACTCTGGTAGCAAAGACAGGAGGATCTCTGAGTTGCAGGCCAGCCTGGTCTACAGATTGAGTTCCAGGGCAACCAGGGTTACACAGAGAAGCCCTGTCAAAAACAAACAAACAAGCAACCCACAATGATAGAGGTGGAAGGTGGGCAGACGTGTGTTCAAAGACCCAGAAAGACATAAAGGCCCAGAAACAGATGATTTCTTTAAAAATCTGCCCATGATAAACTTGTTCCCTTAGAGGAGTGTAAATGCCTCTCTAGCCATAAAACTCCCAAGCTCTACCATTAGCTTCTCTCAATGTTCTCACCGAATCCAGGGAGAACAAGATCTGCTTTGAGTAGAGATTTACCCAGTATGGAGATTCAAAGTTATGCTAAATGAAAGAAATGGTCTTTCTCCAGGATAAGCATTATTTGAAGGGTTCTCATTGTGGCTCTTCACTAGCTATTAAGCAATAGGGGAAAATCAGAAATGTGACAATCTCCTGCGGGTGGGGAGTCTTCATGCCCTTGGCATGGCCTATGGCAACAGAAAGAAGGATATTGCTCTCTTCCTCTCAAGGGCCAGAAGTAAATAAGGTCAAAGGTAAATGTGAATTGCAGGAAGCCACAGCTTCAGAACAGGAATTGGGCAAACAAAAGTGGTTCTGATTTACAGTACAAGGCACATAGAGATAGACACACAGGAAAGTTGGCAGAAAGAATTTCTACAGTGCTTAAAGCTAAAGATAACTTTTAAGATGATCTTTAGCCTCCTAAGTGTACAGACTTCCTTACAGGTTTAATGTGGATGGATCCCTGGACCTTCAGTGTTAGGGAAATCAAACAGTACACAGAGAATCAATACTCAGGCCTTTTCTCACTGACTTATTTTCTGGTCTGTCTTTATTTTCATGACTCACTTACTGTTAGCAGTAATCAACAGAGACTGCACAAGGTCACCTCAGGAAGGCTTTAGAAAGTGTTCACACTCACCCCAAACAACATACAGCCATTAAGACAGAATCATTGTGAGGCAGTGCATAAGTGCCAAGAGATTATTTTTGGTTTTCTAGGTGTTTCCAAGTCCACCAGGATAAAAAGAGCACTGGTCTTCCTTAGTTACAAAGTACTTCAATTATCTAGTTAATCTTTGTCTAATTATCTTTCTTTAATTAATCAATGCATGATTGTCCAGATGTCTAGAGTTTGTATAACAGGAGCAAAGAGGTTAAGGGCAGTGTAAAAAGTCTTTCATGCTTATGACACAGTAGAATGCAGGCTGCCCCTACAAGGAGGTATCACTTTGGCTCAATTTTCTTTGGAAAAGTTGATGGTATTCTGAAGGGTGAAGGCACACAGCTAGGAGATGAACTATTTCTGACAGGGCATCTGCCTGGCAGCTCTTGGAGCAACCTTTGTAGTCTGTGCCTTGTCTCTTAGATTTTATCTTTGTGTAAGAACTGCAAGAGGCTCTTATGAGGCCCTGATCAGCTTCCCTTCCACAGAGGAGATACATGTAGAAGAAGCAGGCTGCTGGCACGAGGAAGAATACTAATTCTCATAGCTCTTCCTAAAGCCTCACAGATCCCTTCCTTCATATATAGACAGTAGTCAGCAGATAGCTGCCTGCTCTATGTATAGACAACTGTCTCTCTGAGCAAGAACCTCCCCTGGTCTGCTGGATGATAGGTGGCCAATCAGCCTTAATCCCCAGGGTACTTGGGGCTCCTCACCTGCTCCCCAAAGCATTCAGGGGAGGAGGCTCCAGGGAACCTCAGCAAATCATTCCTTCCCCACCCCATGCCATCTTTTATAAGTTAAGTGGAGGCATAGATTACTATGTATGTTAACATTTACTTTTCTTTAAAATTGATTAGGTTGGCCTATCCCCCCCTTTTCCTGCTAGCTCTGTAAGTTGAATGGGATGTTTTATTTCCTCTAATTCAAAAGTGCTAGCAATAAAACAAGCAAACTTAAGCTATGTTTTAAATATTGTTTTTTAATTAAATTCCATTAATTATGTTTTATTATGCTAATATAACCTTTGAGAACTATATTATACACATAAGAAATAAAGAAATTAGATAAGAAAATGTTAGAGAGAACATAGCTTGATGTTTTTCTTTGCATTAGAAATTTAATTTGTAACAGCATTCTGTTTCAGGTTCATTTAAATAACAATAAATAAAATAAACCATTTATCATAAATAGGGAATAGTGTTCTCTTTCCTCCTTTTGGGTACACAAATCTAATTTTTAAGTATAGAATCTTTTTTTTTTCATTCTCTACAATGTAATCTTATTATTTCCCATAACATTCTTGCTAAATCTTTTAGCAAACAGACATTTCTTCTGTTTCTAAAAAAAAATAGTTATGAATTTTAATAGTCATGTAAATTTTTTATTGTCAAAAGACATAATGAAAATGGCAATTAATAAGAACAGAGGAGTGTTCATTAAAATTAAACTCAGTGTTGTTTACATCCTTGTCCTTGTTATCGTAGGCTCCAAGGGCAGGACTAGGCCCTTATGAACGTGCATCTCAGATACTCAGTTCAACTAAAGCCCACCCACTACCCATCTGTCTTGTCTGAAGTCACAAGTGGAAGTAACCTTGCATGAACCCCTGCTCAGTTTCCAAACAGCTTGCTTATTTATGCATACTTAAGGTCAATCCACAGCTCACAGACATTGAATTATTAACTCTGGAGGGATAGCTGGCTTGTTGCCTAGAACATAATTTTTTTCGATAAACAAGTTATTTTCTTAGTTTTCTTTTACATTATATATAAAGTAACACACTATGTAAGTACTATCATTTATCTGCCGCAGCCATCATTAGAGCTACTCTCATGTTCCAGGAGCAGAACCCTCAAGGAACACGAGGGCCTCAGATATAAATTAATCTGCCCAGTGTTGGTTGTACAGCTCCAAAAGAGCAGAAATTGGGGTCTCACCATTAGCTTTCTGAGTAAGAGGAATGATGGGTATTAAAGTATGGCTGCAGATGGACTGATGCCTCCTGGGATAACACCTTGCTAACAGACCAACTCCCACCCTTTAGCAAGAGCAACCCCTGTGTGCATTTCAGGCTGGTTCATAGAAGGCCTCCATTTACCCCTGTCTTTATTCAGGGCCAGGAGATTGCTGAGTCTTTACAGTTTTCCTAATTAATGTTGAAATTGTGAGGTAAAAACACTCAAAGCTTGAAAAGAAGTTGCAAAGATGGCTTCTTATGCTGAGGTTCATGTTATAAGCGCCCACTTTAATCTTCTACATAATTGTATGACGATTGTAATTTTTATTAAAAAATTAAAATTTAGTAATATGCTTTATAAGCTTCATTGTGACATAGGAGATCCAAGAAAATTAGAAAACACACCATAGTTCAAATTAGTAGTCACCTTTTTGATTTTGAAAAAAAAAGATTATTAATTCATGGTACCTCATTATTTAATTTATAAAGTATTGTATTTAGCAGCTTCAGAAGGAAATAAGTTTTCTTTAAAAATCAATTTTGAAATATTATTTTGAAAATTAGAGCTTCTGACTGCTGATCCACAGAAAGGGAAAGGATTTATGTTCACCAAATTGTATTCATAACTGATCTGGCAGCTGGCAGCCTCTGTATGAAATTTGGATATCTGGTCTGGGTTCTGATGTATGATTCATGTCTTCTATAAAAAGTCAAAATCAAAACCAAAACTCAATAAAGTTTAAAGAGAAAAGAAATGCCTAATAAAGTGTTATTAAAAAGAAAAACTATGTTAAGCAAAATACCTTTAAATATGAGTTAGATGTTACATTTGTCTTTTATCCTGACCTAAAATGAAATAGCTCACTGTTTGGGTAAAAGTACTATCCTAAGATTTCACAAAATTTCTTCCACTTTTTGTTGCAGTAGTAATAATTAACTATGTAACAGTATGTAAATTTAGATGAGTGTCTTTGTGTACACACACACACACACACACACACACACACACACACAAACACACAGTGCTAATTAAGCCCAGATCTAGTACATCCTAGGCAAGCACTCTCCCTCAGAGCTACACCCTCAGATCTTGTTGGTTTTGAGACTCAGATCTTGTTGGTCTTACTATGGTAGCTCATGAGACCCACTCAGTGCCCCAGGCTGGTCTGAGTTACGTTGCTTTTGCCTCTTGAGGGCTGGGATTATATGCATGGTCAGACGTGGGCCGGAGATGTAGCTCCCCTCCGTTTTCACAAGAGACCTGGGACCTCTTTACAGAGGCATCTGCCTAAGTGAAGGTGAGGTTCTTTACTGAACCACAGAAATAAGCTTGAGAATGAGGCAGACTGGAGCAGAATTAGAATTTATTAAGGAGTTTTTGTAGATTTAAGCATTTAAGGACAGAATAATACACACATACGTGGGCTTCTCAGGAAAGAGTTGTGCCTAATTGTTTTCGCAGTATTTGGCAGTAGTTATAATTAGGATTTGAGGGACCTTTGTAGTTGCTTCTCTGAGTCACTAAGAGAGTGTTCTCAGTGAACAAAGGCATAGGTAGTTTCATCGATGACTTGGATATGGTTACAATATGACGGAGGTTAAACCTTGCATCCCAAAGGTCACAGAAGGGAGATCCTCAGAATACTGCAAGTTTGAAGTTGGAAAGAAAAAGGGCCACAAATGGTCATGTTTGCTCAAGCTGAAGGCATAGTTCATTGGTTATTTTAACATTCTTACTCAAATGTCTCTATGTAAAATGAGAATTAGCTCTGTGTTGGTTAGCTTCACATGGACTCTGCTGTGGTTCTTAGCTCTTAGCTTTGAGTGCCTTCAGCCAGACTTCTGGGCAAAGGGTCATTTTTTTTCCATCCTCTCCTAATCCCTGTCCTTCTGTCCTGCCTCAATTTCCTCCTGTGAGGCTTTGGTCCTCTAAGATTTTATGATGGCCAAAGATCCATTTTCTAGAATTTAGGATTTAGTTGGAACATAGATCCTTCCTATTCAGGTACCAGAAGCCTCAACCTGCTTATTTAATAGGGATAAGAGAATGTTTCAGAGTTGTGAGACCAGAGTATCCTCTCATCTTTTGCCTGAAACCTGTGAGAAACCATGTCATTAACCCTGACATCAAAGGCACAGATTACATTTTATGTAGCAGATGTTTGTGTTTAATTAATAACATCAGCACTGAAAACAACAGGACCTTTGTATCAGGAGATAAATTGTAATGATGCTAGTAAATCATTAAAACTTCAGCAGAGAGCGACACAGATGCCATCTAGTATATAAATCTTGAGGAACAAGGGCACGAGTTGCCCCACTTTTGAGGTGTATATTCCCAACAGTCTACTTTATTAGAGCAGCAGTTCCCCGGTAACCTGTGGGTCTGTGTACCGGAGACTTTCCACGGAGATCTCTGGCCTGACTGGGTGCGAGGGTTCAGGGAAAGGTGGGGAGAGTGTGAGCAGGAAGGGGGAGTGGCCTCGTCAGCCTCCACTGCTGCAGCTGGCTCCACCTCTGTCTCTGCCATTGCTGTCTCAGTTACTCCACACCGCCCTGTGCTGAGTTGGGCTGGACTGGCCCTAGCCAGCTAGGAGTGTAGGGGAGCTTCAGGTGGTGTTTTGGGAAAGCATACCTCTTCCCAAGTTGCAGTGTTACAGCTCTTATGATGGAAGCTCTCAGACAATGGAGTAGTTCTCACACACCTTTATTCCTTCCAGATAGGATTCTTATATACAGTTTTAGGGTGGGTCAGGGTCTGACAGCAGAGGTCTTTCTCATTGGTCTGGACTGATGAAATAAATACCGAAAGCAAACTATCTGAGCTGGGCATCGTGGTGCATACCTTTACGTCCAGCACTAGCATTTAGGAGGTAGAAGCAGGCAGATCTCTGTGAGTTCGAGGCCAGCCTGGTGATCTGCACAGTGAGTTCCAGGACAACCAAGGCTACATAGAGAAACCCTGTCTCGAAGACCTTTAATTATAGTACATATAATCATAGATGCAAACTTTTAAGTTTCTTTTTTTACCAGTCGTGTAACTCAGCCCTTCTTGCAAGACAGGCTTAAGCTTAATGCCTCTTCTTCACTTTTTTCTCTCTTCCCTTTGAAACAGTCCTTTCCATTTAGAGCCTTTCCTTTCCTCTTTCTTTTCTTTTCTTTAAATCTAGAAGCCTTTTCTCATTAACTTTCTTTACCAAAATCTGCTTCATATTCTACTACACCTATTAAACTCTCCTAATATCTACAACTTTCTCTATTCTTTTTTCTTACTTGATAGCCCCTTTCTGTCTTATTTAAAAGAAAAGAAAACAAACAAACAAAAAACCAACAAAAAACCTTAGAGTACTATAAAGCCTCCTATAGAGCACAGGTCAAACTTGTTAATATTAAGGCTCAAACCTGGGACAAAGGGCTAATTTTTGTGCCCGTTAACATATAAAAGCAGATGGTAGATTCTAGATCCTGCTACCATCCCTTGCTCTCTACATACTCTAGGGCCCCCTGACTGGCACACCCCTTGCCCTCCCACGAACTCTTCAGCCCAGCTTTATAGCTGGGCTTCACTTACCCCAACCCTTCTGACCGCCATGTAAGTCAGCCATTTTAGCCATGCCAGTCTCTCGGTCAATCTCTTGGCCCAAGCTGCCAGCCTTGGTCCACGGCTCCTTCCCTTACCTCCTCCCCCCTCCACCTCCCTACAGGGCTCAGGGTCATGCCCATTCTGGACTCTCCTGGATGTCTCTACCTCCGCCTCGTCTCTCTTACACCTACAACAAACCTCCTCCACCATACCTAGGGACAGTCCTGTCCTTCCCTTTTATTTCTTTTCTTTCATTCAGGAACAGCCCTGGTGACATTTTTACTTCCTTATACAAACACTTAAATGACCTAATCTGCTAGTGATTTGATTCTTATAATAGCAGCTACTTAGAAGCTGCCTTTTAAAAAGAGCAAAGGCCTCCTTCTTGGGTTCACAAGGCAATGGAGGCATGATAAAAGTCCAGCATCTCTGCCTTCATCCCCTTCTTGTCCCCCTTCCCCAGGGTCACCTGCTTGCCTCCGTATGTAAGCATGTTAATATCTGCCTGATTATTTCACCCCCTTGTCAAGCTGAAGGCACACGGTTAAGTCACGGTCCCAAACCTTGGAACAGTGGTGTATAGAGCCTCCAGGTAATGGCATGCTGGTGAGACTGAGTTCTGGAACAGGGGCAGCCATCTCCTGAAAAACAACTTCAAACAGGGAGGAATTCTTCAGAGCATATTTTTTAACTGAAACCGAGACAACATCAAGTGGACAACAGGTTGCCTCTCAAGACTGCCCAGTTAACCATTTTCCTTGTCTGTTCTTGTGTCTTCCCCTTTAAGTCTAACACTCATGTCAGTCACCGAAGACGGACTTGAGATACATGGTCTGTTCCCTCCATCGCAGGGACATTGGTCACCTCTACTCCTTTGTCCCTCCCCAATCACTTGATATCCTTAATAGATGATCAATTATTATCCTTAATAATTGATACTGGTGACTAATCATAGCCTGTTAAGAAGCCAGAGCCAGCACCTTAAAACTCTAGTTATACTATGCAATAATTTATACTAATTTAATTTTCTAAATTTATGTGCACATGTTCTTATAAATCAATTTGCTACCAAGAAAAATGGTATACAAGTTTACAAACATACATGAGTGTAAGGTCCTGAAACAAAAAATAGCTAGCTGAGGTGTCTATTAACACATCAAAGTGGACTTTGACCAAGGTACCTGTTTCAGAGTCCTGGCTTCTCTCAGCACTTCCCTCCCCACACAGACCCCTTCCCCAAATCTCTCTAGCCTCTGAACTTTGCTTCCTATCCCCAGCTCTTCCTTCCTATATACCCTGGGCAAGTTGGTCACATGCTCTCTTGTTTTTCTTGGTCCTCGTCTCCTAGGCCCTCGTCTCCTAGGCTTCTTCCGTTTGCCCTCTCTCCTAGTCCGTCTCTCCTCTTCTCTCACTATCCCTCACCACTTCTTTCATGCCCTGGTTTATTCTTCTGGCCATGTTCACTTTAAATTCTTTGAGATGCCTCTGGCTGTTCTCTCCCTCGTATCTACGATCTTCTCCTGAATCATACTTAGGATGGTTATGCCCTCATTTTCAGTATACATATGTTTAGTTATATATAAAAGTAAATGTAGAAACCAAATGATTTATAGCCATCATTTAAATTTATGAAATGCCAGACTTAAATTAGATTGTTGATCCCATTTTTTCTTTATAAGACAAAACAATCCGTAAGCTATAATCTATGCTTTCCAAACTGCTCATGATAAAAACATTATAGAAAGTTGACATCCCAAAGGCAAAGAGCCTAGCCTAATTAATGATGAGCCTCAAGCAAACAACCAGTGGGAACAAGGATGCTGAGGAGTAACCTTGTTAAACAGACTGCAGTAACTTTTCCCATTTTCAGGGCCAAAGAACAAGAACTGATGCCCTTGAAGATGGAAGACTTCCTGTGTTGCCCTTTTTAGGCCAAATTTCTTCAGTTTTTAAAAACTTATAATGAGGCCTAACTATGTTCTGTGTGTTCTTTTGTGTATCTGAAAGGAATAAGATGGAAATAAAATGAAAATAAGTTAAAATTCTCAGTGTGTTCCCTACCTGAACCACATCACCAGCCTTTCCAGTACTCTGTCAATGGCACTGGGCAGCTGCACATTTTGGGTAGCTAATTTCCCTCTGTATATCCTTGAAAATGTTCTCTACATATTGACTTATGTTTTTTTGGAACTGTCACCAGATTAGTACCTGCAGGTCTGTGCAATTTGTCTTTGCCATACAGCAGTGACTCTCAGCCTTCCTAGTGCTGCCACTCATTAATACAGTTCTTCACTTGTGGTGATCTCCAACTGCAAAATTATTTCGTTGATACTTCATAATTGTAATTTTGCTACTGTTATAAATTATAATATAAATATGTGATTTGTAGGATATCTAATATGTGGCCTTCAAATGGGTTGTAATCTATAGCTTGAGAACCTTATAAAGTTTTAGATGAGAAAAATTAGAAAGAGGGAGGATGCAGAAATGGATACAGGGACTGATAATATCATAGGGAGAAATGGTAAAGTTGTAAAACGAGCTAGCAATGGAAGAGGTTGCTGGCTTTAGAGAAAGTACTTAAAATAGGAAAGTATGGTGCTCTAGTAGGCCAGGGTCACGAGCGGCCTGGAGAATGATTGCATAGAAACAGCCATTCCCAATATGTTCAGGCTTGGTATGCTCTGCCTAGCAAGGCTTACTGTTCTCGGTGTCACTCTAAAGTCACGTCTCCTCAAAAACCCCCTGGCCAATCTCATGGAGAAAAGAAAATGGCTTTGGACATTAGTCAATAGACTTTACAATGATAGTTCTACCAATAGCAGTGACTGCTCTGCCTGGGCCAGGAATGGATATTGATAACTCCAGGGGGAATCCTGTCTTCAGAGCCAGTTACATTCATTAGGCATCAAGGAGGAGCTTTCGACTTTCTCCAAGAAAAAGAAACCAAGGTAACAAACAAGCTAGGAGAGTAAAGTAAGACTGTTCAGCAGCAGCCAGGGAGCTTAGCTATACTTCTCCAGAGCTTTTCCCATCCTGGTCATCACTAAAGGTCTCAATGGGAGGTGGGCCTGGGCCATAGATACATCTCCATGCTACCCCTTGAGGCAGACGAAGGAGTAATATTCTGGGAATTTTACCCATGTGATACCAAGATTCTAAATCGGAGTTTATTAAGAAGAGATGTTTAGCATAGATTTAAGCATGCACAGCAACCGGAGAGGTTCTTAGAGGAGGGTGTGAACATATGCAAACATGCGTGAGGACTATTCAAGAAAGCCATGTGTTTCCTCAGAATAATGACATAGAAGATTTTGGTGGTTTCTGAAATTACAGCTTCAAGCATTTTTAGGCACTTCCTCTGCCCTTCAGTGAGCAAGATCTTGAAGTGCCTTGATGATATTCAATGGCGTTCTAGTTTCATTTGTTACTCTGATAAATATCCTGGTCATTTACAATCCCATCTTTGGTGAAGTCAAGGCATGAATTTGGAGCTCACAGTTCCAGGCTCCAGGCAGGCACTGGGAGTAGTTAGCTGTATCCCATGGTGAGAGCAGAGAGAACTGGATGAGTGAGCACCTACTGCTGGGCCCACTTTCTTTACTTTTATACAACTCATGATGCAAACCCAGGGAGTGGTGCTGCTACTTTCAGGCCTAGTCGCCTATAACAGTTCACACAACGCAATTCCTACAGACAGCTTGACAGGCTACATTTGGTCATGTGCATGTAGGACTTTATCATTGCTATTTTACAGTTTTTAATAGAAATGAATCTATGTAAAAAGAATATTCTGCTTTCCATGTAGGGATAACTCAGCATGGTAAGTACCTTAATTGGCAGGTGTTGTGGTTTGGTTACAAAATGTCACCCGTAGGCTCATGTGTTTGAATACATGGTTTCTAGTTCATGGCAATGTTGGAAAAAGTTATGGATCCTTTAGGACAACAGTGGGTCCTAAAGAATAAGCGATGGCTTGTGACTCCTTTGGCAAACTTCTACCCTCAAAATATTTACATTACAATTCATAACAGTAGTGAAATTGCAGTTATGAAGTTCCAGCAAAAATGATTTTATGTTTGGGTGGAATCATTACAACCTGAGGAGCTGTATTAAAGGGTCACAGTATCAGGAAGTTTGAGAACTGCTGCTTTAGGAAGTAGACCTTGCTGGATGATGTGTGTCACTGGGTGTGGCTTTCCTTTGAGGTTTTATTGCCTGGTCACACTTCCTGTTCTCCTTGTCTGCTTGCTGTATGGGGGTTAAATGTGATCAGTCTGATTCCTGACTGCCAGGCCTGCCTCATGCTTCTGTTGTGCGGTGCTGTCCCTGTCATGGTAGGAAACGTATGTCCCCTTCAGAACTAGAAGCTAAAATAGTTTTTAGCTTTTCTCTAGGTTGCTCTTTGCCTGGTATTATGTTACAACCACAGAAAAGTAACTAATGCTGGGGCAGTGATTTCATCACAGAGGCTCTGGTACCGCGAGGCTTGCTGCTCCTGGAGTGCCGTTTTGATCACTTTTTATCTGTCCCGTCATCTCTAGGAGCTAGCATAAGTGCTGAAGAGCAGACTAGAGTTAGGAAATTAGTTGATGAGGCGAGGAAGAGTCAAAGATGTACAAAATGGAGGTACCTTGGGCCAGGAACCATGTCCTTCAGCTTTGACCCCAGCTCACCTATAGTCTCTGTCTTCTCTGTAGTTTCACTTTTGTGGTTTTGTGTGCCAGCCGACACATGTGGTCTGAAAACATTACATGGCAAATTGGAGAAATAAATGATTCATGCTTTCAGATGCACACCATTCTGAATAGTTTGATGTCGTGAATCCCCCCAGAGCAAGAGAGATCATCCTTTGAGCAGCTTGTAGAAGTCCCGTACCCGAGTCACTTGGGTAACCTTACTTAACAGGTCCTTGGCTATACAGGGTCTCATTCCCAAGTATCTCTGATTTAGTGAGTAATTGCTCCAATATGTAAGAATAGTCATGTCGGCAATTAGGATGTACTGAAGAGAGGCATAAATGCTACCTGCTTGGGTAAAGGTTACTCATGACGAAATAAGACCCAGAGTAAGACTAGCTCCTTTGTTGTCCATAATATTGTGAGGACAAAGAATCCTTGTGCTTCTGCTGCAGCATTTACAGCCATAGAACATTAAAAAAAAGTGCTTTGTGAAAATGAGAAAGGCATTATAAAAGTATATGTAGGTGTGGGGGAGTATGCGGTGTGCATGTGTATGGTGTGAAGCCTTGCATGTGTATGTAAGCCTTCCACACAGGCTTCAGAAGAATCCCTCCTTTCAGCATCTACTGCAGGTCTGGAATTCATTCCATGGAGAAAAAGAAAGAGTCTTGTACTCATGTCCATGGAAACAAATATGGAGAAAGGACCAATTATAAAGAATAGTGTCAACTTGACACAAGCCTGAGTCGCCAGAGAGGAAAGAGCCTCAGCTGAGGAAATGCCTACAGGAGATATAGCTGCAAAGCATTTTCTCAATTAGTGGTCAATAGGTGAGGACCACCAGCCCATGGATGACGTCCTGAGTTCTATGAGAAAGCAGGCTTGAGCAAGCCATGATGAAAAAGCCAGTAGCAGCAACCCTCCATGGCCTCTGGATCAGCTCCTATCTCTAGGTTCCAGCCCTGTTTGAGTTCCTGCCCTGATTTCCTTCAGTGATGAACAGTAATGTGGAAGTGTAAGGCAAATAAACCCTTTCATTTTCCTCCCCAGTTTTTTTGGTCATGGTGTTTTGTTACAGGAATAGAAACCCTAAGACAGGAGGAAAATAAGGATGAGAGCTTGTTGTATAAATTTATCTCAGTAGCTTGTGCAGGGATCAGAAGTTATGATTTTGTCCCTTTTTCTTCATGGTGCAGAAAGGGGCTATGTATGCAAATGTAGACATTCACCCCAACACCCCTGTGCCAGTACACACAACAATGTAGGCTCCAATTTTAGATATAAATTCTTCTTACAAAAGACTCAGTTTTGCATTGTTTTTAGAATACTTCCCATGTCTGCAGTTTCTCAGAATAACCAGCTAAAAATAATCGTCATGCCAAAAGGCATATTTTGGAACAGCATACTCTAGTCTTCTACAATGCATTCAAAATGTTTTAAAAATAGAGGACAGCTTAAATCAGAAATTGTCTTTGCCTATTTAGCAACAACAAATTCTTTTTTCGCTGTTTGATATATCTTGAAAGCAAAGGGCACATTTTCATTCACTTTTGAAATCACTTATTGTTCATGCATTCACACTCAGCACTTTTAATGTTTTAGTGAGAGTTAGTGGCATTAGAAGAGATGCACATAGACTAAGTTGTAAGATGGAATGTAAACTGTTCTCTTGTTTCACAGCATTGGAGAGCATGGAAGGATATTGCTATAAAGACAACATCTCCGTGGAAGAGTTCCAAGCACAAATAAACACAGCCTCCCTGGAAAAGGTCAAACAATACAATCAGAAGCTCAGGTATGCAGCCTCCTCCGTTGCTGACTTAGCTTAGCATTTCTTTTTATATTAGACCTCATGTTTTGGGCATAGGACAAGGATCTGAACATTTTCATTAGCTTAGATTATTGATGATATTTTTTGATACTATAATGTTTAATGTCTCAAGTACCCTTCTTCCCATGTCTCATGTAATTATTTTTTAAAAGAGGCTTGGAATATGTGATGTTGAGGTTTTAATATCTGTGGAAAATAAAGGGATGCAATAAGGTGTAGCAATTTATTTCCAGGGGGAAATATCATTGTTGTATCTTATAGTGCCACCTACAGGAAGAGTCATTGAATTGCAGGGAAAGCACATTACTTTCTGTGTCAATAATCAGCTACCCCTCACATGGGAGAGAAAAGGCTCCATATGAAGACATGACAGCCATGTGCTTGTTAATGGAAAAAATATATCTGCATCCAAGTAAATAATGCTTGAATTTTAATTCTGCCTTTCTTCCTACACTGTTACTGTGCAATTATCCCAGATATTAGCAGAGTTTGAAGCCCTGGAGGATAGACTCTTTCATCATGGTTGGCTTTAGACCTAACTTATTTCTCTGGTAATACAATAAAAGGAAATGTCAGCTTCCATCTTTATAGGATTTAAAATAATATATGGAAGAGTAGAGATATCAGGGATTTGTGGAGTCTCTTTAGGGGAAAGCTACCTCCTCCTGACCAAAAGAATGGAATCTGAATCCTGAGTAGAGACCAGACCATCTCATCTCACCTAAGATTAGAACATCACATAGGACTGTTCCCTGCAGCTGGGGCTGTCAATCACAGGACCAGGAGAACACCTCAACTGAAGATAAGCTAAGGAGATGGGAGGAATCATTATCCTCACCAAGTTGATATATTGATACTGTGCAGAAGCTCCTTCCTGCCCCATGTTACACTGCTAAGCCTGCCTGCTTTTTGGAATTTTAATGGAGTGTGTAACTTTTCTTCCCTTTTCCCTCTCCCTCTTCCTCTCCTCCATGCCCCCTCTATCGCCCCCATCTCTCTCTGTCTCTGTCTCTCTCCCTCCTCTCTCCCTCTTTCCCTCTCTCCTCCCCTCTCCCTCTTTCCCTCTCTACCTTCCCCTCTCCCTCTCTCCTTCTCCCTCATTCTTCATTCCCTCTCCCTCTCTCCTTCTTTCCCTTTCTCCCTCTCCCTGTCTCCTCCCCCTCTCCCTTGCCCTCTCTCCCTCTCCCTCTTTCCCTCTGTCCCTCTCCCCCTTTTCCTCTCTCTCTCTCTCTCTCTCTCCCTCTCTCTCTCTCTCTCTCTCTCTCTCTCTCTCTCTCTCTCTCTCTCTCTCTCTCTCTCTCTCTCTCTCTCTCCCTCTCCTTTGCCACTCCCTCTTTCCCTTTCTTGAATCCTAGTCAAAACCTAAGCTTGCTCAGGGATTTGTCTGAAGGTGACTTTGTGCCCTCTCCTTATACCATGCAGCTGCTTTGTTAAATATGAAGACTTTGTTGGACCCAAACTCAAAATGGAGTAACTTTTTCTTCTACTTAACTATCTTCCTCCTGCCTTCAGCTATTGAGATTTACAGCTTGCCTGTTTTATTATTTTTTCTTGGAGACTTTAATAGAATGATCCTCAAAATTCCTTCTATACCCATTTTAAAATTCTTTTATTAGCAAGACTAAGATCCCCAAAAGGTAACAATGAATTTCCTTGATAATTCAAAGGCAAGAAAAATTAACCATAGCCAGTGAAAGTGAGGATTTTAACTTATAAGATTTTATTTTCAACAACTATTGCATATATTCTTCCCTCATGAGTGAGCTGCTTGACAGATCACTATTAAAATTACTTGACAGATTAGACCATTCGTTTTTATTTTTTAAGGTTAGCATACAAAATAAGTATTTTGTTATAATATTTATATGTATTTCGTCTATCTACATATATTTCATATGTAGAATTTGAAACCTTATGAAACCATGTTTCTTTGAGACCTTCATACATATATTTCATATAAATACTATTGTAAACTACTTTATTTTTATATACTATATATTTCATATGTATATATGTATACATATATATTCCATGGTATATATAAAAATATATTTTATATATGCTCTATATATGTATATATGCACTGTCCCTCGGGGTCCTCTGATTAATCCCCTTCCTCCCAGCTCAGTAGCTCCCTCTTCTATATACATGTGTCCTGGATTCCACTATTATGTTTTCCTTACTCTTTCCTTCCCGTAAAATCTCTTGCTTCCTTCCTATGATCCTCCTTATAATTTCAGGATCACATGCACACACACACACACACACACACACACACACACACATGCCCACAGGTACCAGAAAGATAGGAATTTTTATAGCCTTTTAATAAGATGCTGTGATATCTATCTATATGAGTCTGGCATATTTTGTTTAACATTTATTTTTAAGGAAAATTTATTTTTGTTCTGGCTTAAGTCTTAATAACTAAAAGCTGTTTTGTTTTCCCTTCATGAGTGTGGCTGAACTCTGAAAATGAAATAAATACCTAAAATGACCAGCAGGGGCTGTGCGTTGGTCCTGGTGATTTCCTTCCTCTTGTAGCATGAGCCTTACCTAGTCCCACACACCTGTCCTTTCTCCTGTGCTCTCTACTTCATCCATTGTCATTTCCAAGAAGCTTTAAGTCCCTAATTTTTTCAATTTCTTATGTAGTCTTCCTTAGCAAATGTATTCTGAAGTCCCAGTGATTCCAATTTGGAATGTCTTAGCCTATTTCAATTTTGTTTTCTTGTCTACATCACTGTTTCTCAGAAGTATATATTGTACTAACTCCAACCAATAGGAAAGGAAAATGATAACTTAACTTCATAATCAATTTGTTTTTCATTCCCCAACTGAGAACCATTGGCTTAAGAAGCTCAAATTCAGTCTTGAGAAAATCTTCCTGTTGACGATTATTACAGAGTAGAATTTTGCCTTCCTAACTTGTGAAAAATATTCCTCTGTTGTCTTTGAATTAGATACAATATTGAAGCATTTCTACAGAATACTCAACCTTGAGCATAAATCCACAGACTCCTTTTAAGAAAATGGACCACTGTTGAAGCAACCTACTTAACCCTGTCTCGAAGTTCCAGTCTTGTATTTACCCACTCGTACTGTGCTCCCAGACCATTCAGCCTTCTGACTGGAGCAAGCCCCTCGGCTTGGGGGCTTGGCAGTGAAGCTCTTTCATGACTGACCCTGCACGTCCTTTATCCACAGACCCGTCAGTAATGAGCTCCTTCCTCACTAGTCCCACACATAGCTCTGATTGACTCCTCACACTCCCTCAGCATCTGCTTTGTCTCCAACTCCTGAGAAAGCTGTGCTTCTGATTGATCTCATATTGCTACAGTCTTTGTATTAATTTATTATAGATTTGGAATGAATCCTGGACACCAGACATTTCAAAAGGTGCCAAGGAGTATAATGTGCAGCCAGAATTGAAGACCAGTTCCTAAATCAGAAGGTCTCAAAGAACAGTCCTCAGGTCATCTCCAAACCTCCTAAAAACTGCTAAGTGTGCTCCATTGTCTGGGTTGTAAGAAACCTTCCCTATGATTCATTCTTTCACACACTCAGATATCAGAACCACTGTTCAGACCTCAATGCCTTACTGGTCTCTATTTTCTCTTTATAATATTTTATGATAGATTTTCTCCTTGATGATAAGTTATCATTATATATCTTTCACTTCCTTCACTGTAGTATAAATTCTTTGAGGTGAGGTGTTAGCTGGTTTTGGCATCCCTTCTTATATTTATCAAAATGGCTTTTCATAAAAAAGCTTTCCCCTCATGTGTGTGTTTTTTGTGTTACTGGTATTGGCTACTTTTGTAATGCTATGACCAAATGCTTCACACTAAATAACTTGACAGAAAATTTTGACTCATGATTGCAGTGGACATCGTGCGCCACTGTGTGTGCAGCAGGAGTGTGCAGTGGGGGCTCCTCATTTCTTTGTGGTAAGGTCACAGGCAGTAAAGGCCCAGGCCAGAACCAAGTATATCATTCAGAGTCCCAAGATTACAGTCTCGCGTCTACATTGCAAGCTTCTCATTTCCAAATACCACTACCATCTAGGCTCAAGTTATCCAAAAACATGCACTGTACTATGATATTTGTGTCAAACTAGCAGAAAGCAGTGGGGAGCAAGGCATAAGGTTCTTCATCCTTGTGAGTCTACTTTAAACAGGGATTGATACAGATTTACAACATATTGTATGATTGATACACAACATATTTGACAGGGTGTTTTTTGATGATTATGAAAAATAGCAGAAGTATTAGACTGTGCTGCTCACGTATGAAAATTAGTGTATCTCTCCTCAAAAAAGGTTTTTAGAAGTGGACACTCCTTGGTAAAAATCTGGTACCTTTGTCAGTAATTACCTGCTGTCTGCACTACTTGTTACACATTAGATTTCCTTTCCACAGGAAGACAATTATTTTCCTACTTCCAGAAGTGTCTCCTCTTCCTTCTTATTTCTTGACCATGTAGTCAATCTACAAAAGCCTCCCTGTAGCTTTCTAAGCACAAATACATCTTAGTTACTTCAGAACTTTGTTTTTGCTTTTAGATCCAAGAAAATAACATGTAATATTTCAAGAACACTGACTGCCCCTCTTAAAGGAGAGCTTTCCTCTTCTCCCTCACATCATAGTTCCCTTTCAGACTTCCACTAGAACTCATTTAATTCTGGACATTCATTTATTTACTCATTGGACTTCAGAAAACATCCTTTTGGCCATTGTGTGATTAGAAAATATTACTGAGGTTGACAAGCTTCAGAAAGCAAACTCAAGCCAGTATAGGCAAACTGGTGTAGTAGTGGCTGTGTGATGCAGACATGGTGACTTTGTCCCAGAGAATGATCATTCTTCTGAATAAGGATTTTTACTGACTATTGGCACCCTTGTCTCTATATAGATCCATTTTAATCATCTGGACAAATATGCTCACTACATACCAATGTTATACATAGAAGAAGAGATAGTACCTCCTGCATCAGAAGCCCTACTACAGGACTTGGGAGGAGCTTACAGCTAGAGCCCAGCTGTCTGCTCCTTTCTGAAGGGCTTTAGCATGATGTACCAGTGGAGTATCAAATAAGAAGGCAAAGTATAGTCTGCAAGTAGAAACAGTGGGTTTTATTGCTTAAAGCATCTGAGAACAGATAGATATAATTGTTCACTTAGCAGAATATAACAGATACCATGTCTGTTTAATTTTAAGACATAGTGAATCAATCCCATGAAAGCACATTATATGGGTTACTTAAACACTTAATATTTCTCTTTTATCATGTTCATTTTAAGGCGAACACACATCTAGAGAGTGAGTTGGTGAAACCAAGCTTTAAAGCAAAGAACTATTTCTCTCTCTTGATATTTTTTTGTCCTATATAAGGCCATCCAAGGGAGTGAGGTGAATTTCTTAATACTGAAGATGAATTTTATGTTAGGTTTTCCATATTTGATACCCCATGGGCATACATAGCTTGGATTTTGCAAAATCAGTGCTGCATTCACCCAGCATATTTGAAGCTATCACCAGAGGAGGAATGACATGTGGTGATTAAACATTATCCTGAGTCACAAGGAAACGCCCTTGCCAGGATTCAGGAAAGAACTTCCAAAAAGTGGATCAATGCCTGCAAGTATTATGTGATGCTTTTTCCTCAGGTTTTGAAGAGATGCCATTTTGGACTTTGTCCTGTAGCCATGACAACCAAAATAGAGCAATAATACAATGGTACTGAATCTCTTAATGGTATTGAAGCTGTTCAAACTCCCTGGGCATGATCAGGAAATCCTTGCCTGTAATTTTAGCTATTTGTCTCTACTGTGCCATGCACACCATTGGCAGGTGATCTTAGGAGACACTAGGGTATATGTAGGAATAAAGGCTGACTAAAAGCCAGACTCTGATGCAGGTTCTACGAGGTCATGGCCCATAATGGCGTGGAGCATTGCTGTGCTGCTGCTGTTGGAGGGCCATGCACAGACCTATAAACATCCATCTAACTATGATCTGTAAGAAAGGGCGATAAACTTATTTTTCTCATCACATTGAACTTTGGTGAAATCTTAATTCCAGCCCATGGGGAGCATTAATCTCGTGGAAAGAAATAGAGAGACTCTGACATGCAGGGTTGTTGTTATTATAGCTACTTTGGGTTATGAGTCCACTGGAAAATGTTATTGAGTTTATACTGTCTGGTAATAGTTACTACATCCATTGCAAATGATATTAAAGATAGCTAACCTTTCCACAGCGTGCAATAGCAAAGCCTAGGCCAGCCGTCTCCTCTCTGAAGGAGAAACAAGTGGGAAAGAGCCTAGGATCCTTCACAAGGGCACTGTGGCCCTGACCTTTCTTTCTAAAGATGCCTGCTTAGCTCTTTACCCCATGCACAAGGCTGAGCTAGCATAAATAGTTTTGGGATGTTTCTAGAATATAAACTCCTTCTAGAACCAAGTCAGAAATCATTTTTTATTCATTCATTTCTGCTTATAAAAGAAGAACAATAACAAAAGTATTTAACTGTAAAATTCTGGCAATCTCAGAAGTTAGGAAGTATTGCTAACCATGACTGCAACCCCCAGATCTGCTCTGTCCTCCTACCCCACCTCCAACCCCCTGATCTGCCCTTTCCCCCTACCCCACCTCCAATCCCCTGATCTGCTCTGTCCCCCTACCCCACCTCCAACCCCCTGTTCTGCTCTGTCCTCCTACCCCACCTCCAACCCCCTGATCTGCTCTGTCCTCCTTTTCCCCTTATACTGCCCCTGGCCATGATCCATCCCCTCCATCAGCCACATTTTGCCGTGCCCTACTTAAAGGTAATTTATCATTACCATAGTTTTTCATTTTAATGCACCCTCTACTGGCAAAAAGCACCACAATGTGGTGACTAAGGATATAAATTGTAAAAATGAACAATGTTCCCTGTATCCAGGAAGTCCTTGAGGTTTCAGGTACTTAGATAATTCTTTTTCAGCATTACTTTAGTGTGGAATTAAGAGTAAAATCAAACAGAATAAAAAACAAACAAACAAGCTCTTCATTAGCAGATGCCCTTTAATGCCTATATGAAGTGATACCTTTATATTGAAAAATTTTTAGGGCTGATAATCTCAGATATTTAATTATAAATCTGTCATTTTTACAGAATATGCAAAAACTATTCAAAACTATTCAAGTAAAAGATTCTCTTAAGATGTGCCTTTGTACATAAAGAGATTTTTTTTTAAGGGGCTGTAAAAATGGCTCTGAGGTAAAGAGCCTGTACTGTTCTTCTGAGGACCCAGGCTTGCTTCTGTATCCCAAGTGGTGGCTCACCACCATGTGTAACTCTAGTTCCAGAGCTTTCAACACCCTGTTGTGGTTCTGCAGGTATCTGAACTTTATTTTTTTATTCGATATATTCTTTATTTACATTTCAAATGATTTCCCCTTTCCTTGATCCCCCCTCCCTGAAATTCCCATAAGCCCTTTTCCTTTCCCCTATTCCCCCA
Source organism: Apodemus sylvaticus (assembly GCF_947179515.1). NCBI lineage: Eukaryota > Metazoa > Chordata > Mammalia > Rodentia > Muridae > Apodemus > Apodemus sylvaticus. The sequence continues at coordinate 10,022,619 of NC_067474.1, read as the reverse complement.
TTCACCCCTTCCCACTTCCCTGTTCTGGTATTTCCTTACACTGCTGCACTGGGCCTTTCCTGAACAAGGGGCCTCTCCTTCCTTCTTCTTGGACATCATTTAATATGTGGATTGTGTCTTGGGTATTCCAAGCTTCTAGGCTAATATCTACTTATCAGTGAGTGCATACCATGAGTGTTCTTTTGAGACTTAGTTACATCACTTAGGATGATGGTCTCCAGTTCCATCCATTTGTCTAAGAATTTCATGAATTCATTGTTTCTAATGGCTGAATGGTACTCCATTGTGTATGTATACCACATTTTTTGTATCCATTCCTCCATTGAAGGACATCTGGGTTCTTTCCAGCTTCTGGCTATTACAGGGCTGCAATGAAGTATCTGAACTTTAATGGCGCGTGCAGGCATACACACTGCATACAAATGGAAAGCAATTTAAAGACTTAGACCTTTAGAAAACCCAAATATATATTTTTTATGATACATAGAAAAAAAGCAACAATTTTCTGTGGCAAAAGACTACTACACAAACATGTCTCAGAGCCACAGGCTTTTGATGGTATGTACAACAGGAAAATGACAGCCAGAAGGATGTGTTTGATTAGTCCCATGATAGCGTTTCTATGAAGTACACCACCTCTCCACATCCACAGAGGAAACTATATCAGGGAATATACAGTCCTGACAGAGCAGTTATGATGCATGGCATGGGCAAATGGTCATTTCATATTTTTGGTACAGCTCTCAAACAACAGGAGATTGAGAAACAGCACCCTCTCAGCTCTGATATGCTTTTGCAGGTCCTGGGCCCAGGGCTCAGGGCTCAGGGCTCAGGGCTTAAGGCCTTCTTTCTCTTTCTTTGGTGGCCTCACATCATGAGACACTGACCCCCATCCTTTGGTGAGTGGCAAACAGCAGCTGAGTTTGGAATGGAGAATACTAGGACCTGTTGATGAGTATGTGTGTCAGCCATATTAAGTCAATGAAAGCACCAGGTACAGTGAGCAAGCAGGCAACTGGGTAAGAAAGAACGTTCATTAGCATGTAAATAGCATTTCTATCTTTGGAGTAGCAAGCAGCTTTCAGAGTTAAATGATGTGATATGTTTTGAAATTATATAGAAATCTTCTATATTCATCTGCTCTGTGGTATTGCTGTATTTTTTACTCTGTCTCAGCAAAGTTGGTTTTTGCTTGTTATTTTTATTTGTTTAAGATGTCCATATTTTGGCATCTCTACAATTAGCTATAAAGTAAGTGTGTAGATTTAATTACTGACTGTTTTTAGATGGAGAATACAGAATTTTCAGGGTTTTACATGAGAGGTGATTCTCTTGTGGTAGGATTATAAACCAAGTCTATGAAGAGTTTGAGTCGGTTTAGGGTGCTTACAAGTTATAAGAGATATAAGAAGGATCCACAACTTACAAGCTATACACTTTACTTAAGTGACATTTTCCCACATAGTATACACTTTCTGAGACTTAACCATTATTCAGCAAACACCACCATCCTGCCAAGTGCCAATGACAGCACTCCATGCTTGTGGCATTGCAGCAGCTGAGAGTCTGCCCCCTGGAACATTATGTCTTTGGGTTAAGATACATTCTAAACAAAAGTCTCCCCGATACGTAATGAAAATGTGTGAGACAAACATGTGCAAGGAGAGAATCCATCTCAACTGTGGGAGGATGGTGAATGGTGGTTTCAGGAATGGGTTGCTTAAGTAATAGTCTTTAAGCTGAGATCTGAAAGCAGAATGGAGGGTTTGGGGGAGAGGGTCAGGAAGGTAAACTTGGTAGGGATGGTAGTTATTATCCAAAAGATGGAATAACGTTTGCAAGAGTACCAAGGATAAAGGGAGGATCTGCAATGTGTGACTGTGACTGAAGCTAGAACCCATGAGAGAAGAACGTCAAATTGATCAGTAAAGATCAGGTGCTCTTTTAACCTCTTAACATTCAGATCCTGTCCGACTTTCTCCTTCCAACCTTTAATTCAGGACACACTCAGCTCCATGGCCTTTTGTTGAAAGTATAATTATTTTGTGATTATATAAGACCCATCTCAAACTCATCTTCCTGCAGGATGTCTTCTGTTACATCTAAATCTATAATTAATCAACTTTTTCCAATCTTTTAAATAGCATTAGTTTTGCTTAGTTTAGGGATCTACTTCTCTAACTTCCTTTGTGTGTGTGTGTGTGTGTGTGTGTGTGTGTGTATGTGTGTGTGTATGCAAAAATAGTTATATTAAATTATATATCCTATTAGTTGTAATACCTGACCATACTCTTGTCACATTATTATTATATTGAATTTATTCCACTATCCAGTCTACTTTGTTTTATATCCAAAAATTTTCAGACCATTTGAAGGGTACAGATGCTGACTCTGTTGGAGATCTCTTCAGAAAATTTATCAGCATAGTCAAGGTTCATAAATTTCACATGAGATGAGAACAGATAAAGTTGAAGTTGTAGTGACATTTTGAGAGCAGCATCTCCTTTTTTATTTGAAAAGTACAGTAATTCTATGAAAGCTTGACACCATTGTTTTACTAAGAAGACAATGTAGCAACATGTATATTAATATAGCTATCTCATGAAACTCACCTGGGATGTATTTTTTGCATTCAGACCAGTTAAATTGCCCTTGAGAAGTTATACTTACAACTAATATTTATTTAACGTATCTTAAAGGAATTCTTAATGTTATATGTTAGTAAGGACAATAGAGGAGATTAAAATTATTAGACTATGGATTTTCAGATTTTTGTAATAAATCCTGAATCTGATAATATTTATGGGGATAAATATTTCATAGTCTGACAAATAGAAGCAGATAAAAATCATCCTCATTTTCTATGTGTCATTGGAAGAGAGTCATCTCTATCAAGGCTCTAAGACACTCTTGTTTTCTATCTTGAGCTAAGGAAAAGCTGTTGTTTTCCATCTCCCAGCTAAGGAAAGACACTTTATTTTTGCCAAATGAAAAAGGGGGATGGAAGTACTCTGTGCTTAGAACCTCTTTTGGAATAAATGCAAGTTGAATGTGTCAAAGAAATAAGAAATAAGCACATCTTCAAAGTATATCCCTTAGTTAAAGGAATATACTGTGTGGGAGAAAATGACCAGTGCTTACGGGAGCAAAATTGATTTTTAACTGCTGACTTTGTATCTAACGACAAGGACAGCCTTAAAAAGTGTATTCAAGGCATCTTAGTCAATCGTTTTGATGAGCATTTTTTTTCCTATTGCTTTTCGTTGGTCCCTTTTTGCTGGCATTTCAGATTTTGTTTTGTGCATGTAGAATGAAGGGATGACTATAAATTACCTTAAGCTTGATCCCAGAAAATTGTTACAAGAGGGATGGGTCTAACTCAGAAGAAAAGACTATGACTATGTTGAAATCCCTTGTTAAGGAAATGCAGCATGATATTTGTAAGCTTAGCTGCCGAGACAGACAACTCAACTTGAACAGAAGGCAGGTTCTGTCTTTTGTAGATTCAAGTTTGTAAAACTGTCACTCACTTTGGCTTTGTTAGGCTTTTAGCACATTTAGCCCAAATGGGTCCAATTTCTCTTGCTGGGCACTTCCCCCATCTCACAGGCTCACAAAGAGATTGCTTAGGAACCTATTAAAATCCTTAAGGCAAGGATAAGCTGATTGTTAAGGATAATAGGAACCCTAACTTTGAGAAATGGAGACAGAATGCAGTAAAATGGATAAGGAGGCTGGAATGATTAGAATTCTGTTGTTAGTTGGAAATAAAAAGTATCTGTGGGGTCCATCTGTGAGTCAAGCTTAATCATATATTTTGATTTCATGGCGAGTGTGCCTTGTGAAATGTTACTGTCAGAAAAGAATGAGTCATCTACATCAAATTAAATGCCATCAAAATGTATCATCCTCCCTATTCAAAATCCAAATAAAGGATAAAAATGTATATAATATTTTATATTTAGTATTCTGTGATAATTGTAAAAAGAAAGTAATTTTATATTGCCACTAAAAAAAGCAATACGGATAAAGTTGACTTCATAGTATGTTTACATTTTAGTCCATTCAAATATTAAGATGTTTCACCATTCAAAACTGAAAGCTCACAGTGGTGCCCACCCATAGATTATTTCTTAAATTGGTATATAGTAATAATTCTAAACATCTTGAATGCGCTTTAATTTGTAGATATTTTTGAACTTCATCTATATTTGACATCACTAACAGAGACATAAAAGATCATAAATTGAGGGACAAGAGAGATGGCTTAGCAGTTAAAAAAGAACTGGTTGCTCCTGCAGAGGACCTAGGTTTAATTCCCAGAACCCACCTAGTATCTTACAACTACCTCATAACTCATGTCCTAGAGGAGTTTACACTGCCTTCTTGCCCCAGAGGATACTGCATGCATATGGTACACAGACATACTGGCAGGCAACATACTTAAATATATAAGGAATATTAATTTAAAAAAAATAAGTATATACACCCTCAAAATTCAGTGGTAAAGAGATGAGCAAAATCCTTACTTCTCATATGGAAGAGTATTTCAGTAAATATGACATTCCCTGTATTTCTTATGAGCCACCTGATAAAAACAAAATGTAAGTCTGATTTATTGGTTAAATGGTAGTTGGGTCCCAGTGAGAAGAGTGCAAAGTGAACATGAAACTCTGCTATGTCATAAGCAAGAAACCTGTGATGCTACAGATGTGCTTGCTGACTGCATTTCTCTGTTGGAGTCTACTACAGTTGGAGCCTAGTCCCCTAACTAGAACCTACTGAATAGCCACATCTCTTGACTCTTAATGTCTACAATTCTTTTCCATTTTCTCTGTTGGAGATAATGATGATTCGTGACCTGAGAAGAAGTATGAGCAGTCTTCAGAACCTGCCTAGCATGCAGAGTGACTGATCCTAGAGATTTACATCTGAAGTTGGGTTTCATGGCTTTCCTGCAGAACAATTTAATCAGAGGAAAAAGTAGGAGTGCCACGTAATTCTCTGAGGTGCTTGGTTCTGGGGCAACTGACCTCACTGCCCACTTGAGAAGAATGAGCCTCCACACAAGAGCTATGCAGAATGGCCAGAGGGTCCTTGCCTGTCCACAGCCATACTTTTGTGATTTAAACATTGATGCTGCCCCTTTTGACCCCCAGCAAACTACAAAAGGGTAGAGCTGATCCTGAGAAACTATTCTGAAGGATGTGCAGCCCCTGCTCTCTTTGTCCTAAATTTAACCCAGAGTCAGGAAGGCTGGTTACCCAGATCTGCCATGAGCAACATTTCCAGAGAGCTATAAGCGCCTTTTATGCTGTATACAGCCACAAGGTGGGAAGAAATATTACAGTGTCCTTAGATGCTACCAAATTCTGTAGTAGTTAAGTAATTGCCATTAAAATCATTGGTGTCAACTAAAATAAAATATAAGAATGAAATAATGAATCCTTACCTTAACTTTCTATATGCTTCAGTCAAAATGGCATATGTGATATTAGTTAAAGTTATTTATGTGAGGATGGATTCGCTTTCTGTGGTTAACACACATGATCTAGGTTGGAATGATTTCATGTTCTATAGGTGGCTCTATGTTTATTCTAATAACCTTCATGGAGGAAGAGAACCAATTTCAGAAATATATTCACTGGAAGGAAAAACGGGGTTTTAAAAGAAATGTTTCCTTAACAAACATCTAGTAGAGCTATTGCCATGAGTTACAGACATAATAGCAGTCTTATTTGTTTAATTTCGTTAAGAATGCAGGTGCAGCAATGTTAAAATTTTTACTAGCAAAACCAGTGTGGAGGGCTGAGGAAATGACTCAGTGGGGAAGATTGCTGTGGAGCAAAAGCAAGAGGACTAGAGGTCAAATCTCTAGGACTTGCATGAAAGCCAGGCATGGCCGTGCTTTGGGAAGACAGAGAAAGAAGGGCCTAGGAACTTTCTGACTCTGGCGTATCTAAAAAGACAAACTTCAGGTTCAGTGAGAGACTCTCTTGAAAAAAATGAGACCGAGAGCAATAGAAGAGACTAGACATTCTCGGCTCTCTGCATGCATGTGATCAACACACACACACACACACACACACACACACACACACACACACGACTGTAAAGAAGGTAATTTTAAAAATGAAAGTAAATTTTGTTTGTAGTCAAATCAAATACACTTTTGCTTTATAGTTCATAAACTAATGTGCTGTGTCTTTAATCATGCCTGGCACTTGGGTTACACACAGACATTGTCATGCAACATATATTTAACATACCTACCCTTTTCCCACTGCCCCATGAGTCTGCCTTGTTTACTTGTAGACAGTAAAATTGTCTACACAGTTTTACTTCTTGCTTCATGTCATATTTGTCTATGTAAAATCTAGGACCTACAAATGAGACAAAAAAAGCTTTTTGTCTGAGACTGATTTAATTTGCTTCATAACATTCTGAAGCTAATAGAAAAGAAACTGGGGAAGACCCTTGAGGACATCGGTATAGGGAGAAAGTTTCTGAACAGAACACCAATAGCATATGCTCTAAGATCAAGAATTGACAAATGGGACCTCATAAAATTACAAAGTTTCTGTAAGGCAAAGGACACCATCAAAAGGACAAATCGGCAACCAACAAATTGGGAAAAGATCTTCACCAATCCTACATCAGGTAGAGGGCTAATATCCAATATATATAAAGAACTCAAGAAGTTAGACTCCAGAAAACCAAACAACCGTATTAAAAAATGGGGTACAGAGTTAAACAAAGAATTCTCACCTGAAGAACTTCAGATGGCGGAGAAACATCTTAAAAAATGCTTAACTTCATTAGTCATTAGGGAAATGCAAATCAAAACAACCCTGAGATTTTACCTTACACCAGTCAGAATGGCTAAGATTAAAAATTCAGGCGATAGCAGGTGTTGGAGAGGATGTGGAGAAAGAGGAACACTCCTCCACTGCTGGTGGGGTTGCAAATTGGTACAACCACTCTGGAAATCAGTCTGGCGGTTCCTCCGAAAACTGGGCACCTCACTTCTGGAAGATCCTGCTATACTACTCCTGGGCATATACCCAGATGATTCTCCACCATGTAATAAGGATACATGTTCCACTATGTTCATAGCAGCCCTATTTATAATTGCCAGAAGCTGGAAAGAACCCAGGTATCCCTCAACAGAAGAGTGGATGCAAAAAATGTGGTATATCTACACAATGGAGTACTATTCAGCCATTAGAAACAATGAATTCATGAAATTCTTAGGCAAATGGATGGAGCTGGAGAACATCATACTAAGTGAGGTAACCCAGACTCAAAAGATGAATCATGGTATGCACTCACTAATAAGTGGATATTAACCTAGAAAACTGGAATACCCAAAACATAATCCATACATCAAATGAGGTACAAGAAGAATGGAGGAGTGGCCCCTTGTTCTGGAAAGACTCAGTGAAGCAGTATAGGGCAAAACCAGAACGGGGAAGTGGGAAGGGGTGGGTGGGAGGACAGGGAGAGAGAAGGGGGCTTATGGGACTTTTGGGGAGTGGGGGGCTAGAAAAGGGGAAACCATTGGAAATGTAAATAAAAAATATATCGAATAAAAAAAGTTTATACAAACACATTGATCAAAAAAAAAAAAAAGATTAGTTATCTCCAGCTGTGTCCATATTCTTCTGAAAGTAACATTATCTCATTCTTCCCGATGGCTACGTAATCTCTATTATGTGTGTACTCCAGGATCCTCTATCCATTTATTTTGTTACCAGACATGTACTAAGGTTCTAAGTTTAGCTATTGTGAATAAACAGCGAAGTCAGCAGACATGGAAACCTGCACAGCCACAAAGGACTAATTTTCCTATGCCCCTTACAGTGATGTGGCCCTACTGTGTGTAATTATTATGCCAACCACACCTCAGTTTAAGAGTGTCCCATTGCACTAAGGTCACTCCTTGTATTTTAAGACAAGTAATACATTGGAATTTTTGGATGCTGAGATAAAGGAAGACACTGTTAATGGTTGTATTATTTTTTCAAATGCCTGTTTTTTATTTGCTTTGTTTGTTTAGGAGACAGTGTTTCATGTATTTCAGGCTGACTTTGATCTTACTGTGTAGCCAAGGAGGACTTTGAACTTCCCATCCTCTTACTTCTGCTTCTAAGTAGGGTAGTAGTTACCCACTTACTTCTCTTCCCTAAACTACAGTTAAGTTTCTGCAGGTAAGGACCTTTGTCCTTACTATGTCATCCTCAGTGCTTGACATTCTTTCTGCCTTATGAATTATATGTTATGAACAGATAACTAAACACATGGATCTGGATTTTGGGCATGTTCCTTGTATGTGAGGAACTGATCCAGTAGAATATTAAGTGAGAATAGCGAGGTCAGGCAGAGAAAAGCACAGGAAACAGGTGCTTCAGTGTCAGCGATGAATAGAATATTAAGGAGGAGCTGGTGAGGAAAGTATGCTACCAACAAGGTACTGGGGTCTCCAGCTAAGACCTTAAAGACAGAGAGGTGCCCTTTACAAGAGCTGGCCTGCTGGAAAGAACCCAGGTATCCCTCAACAGAAGAGTGGATGCAAAAAATGTGGTATATCTACACAATGGAGTACTATTCAGCCATTAGAAACAATGAATTCATGAAATTCTTAGGCAAATGGATGGAGCTAGAGAATATCATACTAAGTGAGGTAACCCAGACTCAAAAGGTGTATCATGGTATGCACTCACTAATAAGTGGATATTAACCTAGAAAACTGGAATACCCAAAACATAATCCACACATCAAATGAGGTACAAGAAGAAAGGAGGAGTGGCCCCTGGTTCTGGAAAGACTCAGTGAAACAGTATTCAGCAAAACCAGAACGGGGAAGTGGGAAGGGGTGGGTGGGAGGACAGGGGAAGAGAAGGGGACTTGCGGGACTTTCGGGGAGTGGGGGGGCTAGAAAAGGGGAAATCATTTGAAATGTAAATAAATTATATCGAATAAAAAAAAAAGCTTATTACAAAAAAAAAAAAAAAAAAAAAAAGAGCTGGCCACTGCAAAGTTGTCAGTGTGAGCGCGGAGAATGGTTTTAACAGAGAGTCTAGGAGTACTGTCCACAATTGACTGGAGCAAAGGCAGGGAGGGCTGGGATCTGGTTTGGCAAGTTGATTCCCTCTGGAGAAGTTTTAGTTGGAAGAGAAAGGAGTGAATGAATGGCATCTGTAAAGGGTGTGATCAGTGGAGTCTCTGCTTTCAGTCAGAATAAACTTGGCCAGACTTGCAGTTATTTATAGACAGGACTTGTTATCATGCAAGGCTGTTCTGTGATAGCCATTACTGATTTTGTTTGTCTTTGATTTATTTTTGTTCCCATTTATGCATGCTTCCTGGGCAGCCACCTTTCTTGGAGTTGAACATAACCTCCCAGATATGACAAGAGTCCCTGTTCTTCTACTGAGAAGTTTTTAGAGGTTACTTCCAGGCTAACCTTTGATCATGTGAGACTTTGGCTACTTGCACATTTATCTTTATGTAGGTATTCTTTCCATAAACCCTTTTGGAAGCCACTTTTCTATGTCTGTGTGTCCACAATTCCACCTGTATTAATTCTCCCACCTTTCCCTGGGGATGAGAGGTCTGTAGGTGTTTATGAAACTCACTTCTGAATTGTCACAGCCTTGAGAGACATCTTAGGAGATGATGGCACGGTGCTGTTATGTGTATGGATTTTAACTGAACTTATTGGAAGTTTAAGGTAGAGTAGACCAGGATTATTTTTGCCAGTCAGTTCATTACCCATAATTATAAATATATAAATAGAATGATCTCACAAATAATCATCTGGAAAAAAGCCAAAATACAGCAGAGGCCTTGGCTGGAGAATGCCCTTCTACTTTGTTATAAAACATTAGAGACTCTCGTGTCGTCATCATCTCTCTTAGAAACTGGCTCCCCTCCAACATGCTCAGAACCAAAAAGGAAGATTGGCTGGTCAAATGAGAAATGAGAAGATGTCACTTTTGTCATTGATCTAACTTCTGTGTATCTCTCAAGACTAAATCTTGTTTTAACTCTGTTCAGCCTTTGTGGGGAAAACTGACCATCACTGGAGCACAGCTTGATCCTGCCAAGCTACGATCTGGACTGTTTACCCATTTGAGAGTGTAATATTGTAATTCTTAAGTTAGTACTTAGTGTGGATGACTGCATAGACTAATCAACTGGTCCATGCCGCGGTGGCCCAGTGACATCTGTAAAAATGATATTTTACAGACAGAGGCGGAAAAGAAAAATGTCTCCTGGGAATAATGGAACTCTCTGTATATTTGGAAGCTGATAATCTCACCTGGCAATTTACTGTACTCTCTTACGTTCTGGCTATTTAAGATGGGCCCTTAGTTCTCAAGTAGCAGTTTGCCCTGACTGCCTCCTTTTCTCTCTTCACCAGGATTCCTAAGGCCTGGCTGATAATCCAGTCTTTGAAGTCGACTCACTGACCCCCGTTTTAGAATTTCAATGCCTTGCCTCATAGTTGTTTACATAATTACTACCTTCCAACCACATGCAGGTTTTTATGGCTGTGCGTGTGTGTATGAGGATGGCTCTGGCACTCTGGTACTGAAAGCATTGATTTAGTCAGGAAGTTTTTTGTTTTACAAGGTACAAGGCTAAATGTTAGATAAGGATTTCTCACAAGAACTTGATAAAGACCTAGGTGGTATAAGAAACTTCAAACTCTTTGAAGGTTTGCTGTAAACTATGAGTGACTCTGTATTCTAATTAGGAAGTTTGATGGCATCTGTAAATTGATCTTCTGTATCTGTTACTTGAGAAACTTTGTTCCTGATTGATGTTGCATTTCCTTGTACCAAATGGCTATGATAATTGTGCCTGCCTCACTGACTACATCTTTTGAAATGGTAATACCAACTCTTCATGTATAAAAATCCTTGCCTTAGAGCTCCAAAGTACATTCAGTTCAAACTGCCTCTGTGTGTGTGTGGTTTGTTCTGTCTGTCATCTCAGCCAGACCTGTGACTTCCTGGACCAGAGGACCCTGGTTATCCCACAGCAGACCCACGGTCTGTAACAGGTCCACACTTGGTTTCTTCCTCCTGTGGCAAGCATTAATTCCCTACTTGATCCCAAGGTCTTCTTACAGTGTTGCATGATCCTTATCCTTTGGAGAATCTCTTGAAGCTCTAAATCACCAAGGTTTAGCAGTCTTATGTGTCTTCCTACTCATTCTTACTGTAGCTGGTCGCTGAACTGTTCCTTTGAGACCCCTTCACACTTCAGTAAATTACTGACAAGCTTTTTTTATTGTTATTTTTAAAAATTTGATATTTCATTTCTTCAGAGCATATATCTGGCCACCTTGCCAAATACTCTCTCCTCTGCCCTTAATTGAACTCCCTCTGTAGATGTATTGTCTCTATCGCCCCCTGTGCCAATTACATTATTCTTTGTGAAGCTTCCATTTAAAATGTTTCTCACAATTGTGACCTGTTATAATCCTATACAAATCCAACTCTTAAATCATACTTTTAGGACCTCCCTTCTGTTTATCTACTGAGTCTTTAGCATTACCTCTTACAGTCAGCCTGTACTGCAAATACAACTGTATTTGTTTTCTTGGTAATTGTAGGTAGACTATACCAAATTTATCTTTACCATAGTTATCTGACTTATGTATGTGTAATGTATATATATATATATAAAATATATATATTATGTGTGTGTGTGTGTGTATGTATGTCAACTTAAGTTTAACTACTTGTTGAAATGTTTGCTGCTTTTCCTTTTTCATTGTTATTTCGTTGTAAGAGGCTCAATCACAAGGATCATATAAAAATCTGCTCATTTTTGATATCTGTGATAGTGAAAGCTGACATGGGCCAGCAGGAAAGGGAACTCACTGGCCAGCTTTCCGAAACTAGCATCATCACTTTCAAGATTGTCCTAATAAGATTTTCTATATTCAGACCAGGACCATGACTTCATTCTTACTCACCTTAGAAGCATCATAAATGACATCAGCTTTGGCATTAATCCAATTTTACCATTAACTTTCTCCATAAAATTTGATTAAGAGGCATTGCAGGACTTTCGTAATTAAGGATAGTGCATTCATGAGATTATTTTCTGTCTGTGGTTTGTTGTATTCTGGATGATACTGAAATTTACTACCTGTTAAGTGAAATGCCTTGTGGAACAACCTTTTATCTGATAAAGAATTTCTAACAGTTTCTACTTCAGGTCTAAACTCCCATCTTCACAAGTAATTGAGTTTTCAGATTTGTTGACTGTGCATATAGGAATATTGAAGTAGCTATGTAGTTCCTGGTTACTTTCTTTGGACCTCTTCAGTGAATCAGTGTATAGTACAGTAAATACATTGTTAATGCTTGTTATTGGTAGTTGCTGATTAATATAGTTGGTTGATAGCCATATACTAATGACTCTTATTAATTATTCCTTTCCCTTCTATTATTGATTAGGAAGTGTTAACTATAGGAACACATCTTCATGAGTCAAATACTTAACTCTGAATCTGTAGTAACTTTTATTTTGTAAGAGTATTTGAAGTAGTCAAATTTTATCATTATCTGATTTTCTTTTTAGTTATGATATATAGCAGTTGAAAAATAAGGTTTCTAAATGGTGTTATTTTGTGGGGGCTACACTGTAAATTTATCAGTTGCTTTTCTTTAACTTCAATGTGAGTTGTTTTGGGTATTTTTTCTTTTAATATTTTGCAGAATTGATATTTGGAGATTTCTGTAAAGTTACTTGTAATTGAACATAGCAGATTTAGACTGTCATGTTCTAACTTGCCCTTAAGAGGCTGAATTCATGGTGACTTTTCTTCTTTTTTCCTTATGGTTCTGAAGATTAAACCCAACTTGCATTATATATGCCAGGGTAAGCAAGAATTCAGCCACTGGCCTATAACCCAGATAGAGTGGTTTTGTTTGTTCATTATTAGAGAACATTCTCTTGGAATGCTGCCAGCCATCAGTGCTGGCATATTTCCTAAAGGATGTTCTCTTTAGATGAAGCTGTGGGCTGCTATAATAGAACACTGTTTAGCTGACTCAAGAGATAGCAGATTTGAAGTTTCAACGGTAGATTTTAAAGGACAGATTTTTTTCTTTAACCTGAAAATAGTTCTTTTCTTTTTAGTCCATAGCCTCTATTTGTGTCATGATCATGGAATTATCTATATTTCAAACACATAACTTAATTTTATTTTTGAACACAAAATGTAATTGAAAAAAAATAGTTGTAGATTATATTAGGTGATATGAGGAACAGCAGGATGTCTTTGGTCTTAATTTTATTTATTTTGAAAAGATTTTATTTTAATTTTGTGTATATGTAGGTGCCTATGTGGGTATGTGCATATAGATGTGGGTACCTGAGGAAACCAGAAGTTGTGAAATTCTCTGTAGCTGGATATATAAGCAGATGAAAGCTGCTAGAAATAGGTGCTAGGGACCAAATTTGGCTAAAATACTACCAAGAAATCTAGACAAGTGTGTGCATTTGTAGTTGCTATTTTCTGTTACACAAGTCCTATTTGCATATCATAGGACTAGGCACTTGATACACCAACGTTATGCCACTTACATGATGACACCGGGCTCCTGAAAGGCTAACCAGTTTCCCTTTGAATGTTAGTCCTTTTCCTCACAACATTGCTTTCTCTGCGTAGACACAGTAAAGGAAAGGATAGGTGGACAGGGAGAGAATCTACCTTTGCATCATCATATATATTCTGAGTCTGTAGCGCTCCTTAATCAAGTGTGAGGACAGAAAGTACATACGTAAGTCATATGAGATCACAAATAGCCGCAGAAATGCAGGTGATGAGTCAAAGGCTCCCCTAAGACCTGTGAACTGCTGGGCTGAGAGGCTGGAGCAGCTTTTACAGGACAGAGGATGGTCACTGTTAGGCTCTACTACGTGAATGTCTAGAGCCAGCTCCACCAATTGAGTCCAGGCATGAGAACTTGTAAAGGATAGAAATGTGCTGCCTTTCCTGATTGTGACTGTCACTCAAGTGATGCTAGCTCAGAAGATGATGGGAAGAAGCAAGTAAAGCCACTAAACTGAGCTAATCACTTCCTGGGCCTGTGATGTGACTATAGTCTTCTGGATGTCTCCAGGATGTGGTACTCAAAACCTCTGATGTGAAGGAAAGAGAAATACGATTCTTGGCACAAAATGATTTAGAAAGAAACCTAATAGACTTAATAATGGAGTTATATAGAATAAATAAAACTAAATTTAAAAATTTCTCACTTCAGATAAAATTACATGTAATTCCACAAGTCAAAAGAAAATCCAGACAAAAATATTGGCCACTGAAAATAAGTATGTCTTAGAACAGTGCTTCTCAAGCATCCTTATTCTGCAACTCTTTAATACCTTTCTTCATGTTGTGGTGACCCCCAACCGTAAAGTTATTTTGTAGTTACTTCATAATTTTGCTACTGTTATAAATTGCAGTGTAATGATCTCTTATATGGAATGTCTGATATGTGACATCCCTCCACAAAGGCTTGTGACTAACAGGTTGAGAACCACTGGCCTAGAAGAATTTGATCCGTCAAAACTGCCTAAGAAAATATCTCTTGAATTCTGAAAATATGGCTTAGGGAATATCAGCCCGAAAGGCATAAAATGGAGCAAAAAAGGTTAATTTTCTAGTTATTACATACTTGATATTTAATATTATATTATTAAATGTTTATTGAGACAACCCTGTCACAGGTGCTGGACATTATAGTAATAAGTAAAGACATCTCTATAGTCACATAGAGAACAGATATTTGGGGGTGGGGAACATTGGCATTTTAAAGACAGAAATAAAATAAGAATGAATAAAATTTTGAAAATAAACTGATAATTATTACAGTAAACTTTGTAACAAAGTCTAGGTTATATCCTTGACCAAGGGACAAATTTTATACTTGGAAGGTCTTACTGAGATAACCACCTTAAAGGCAGTATGGATAGATATGAAAAGGAAAGGGGGGGTGGAGACTGTGGAGGAGGGGTTAGCACAGTTGAAAGATGTAAGTATGTGTCTGGTGGGAGTGTCAAGTGAAAGCAGACATTTTGGTGGAAAGACAAAATTCGACAGTTGAAAATGAGATTTCTCCCATGGAAAACTTTAGTCTGAGATCCTACCTGATCTATAAAAATAAATGTATATCTGAACACTAATGGTTAAACTGTACAACAGAGATGGGGTAAAAAGGGAGAATTAACTCTTTGAAATAAAATAATAATGTTGATGATGATAATAGTAATAATAAAACACAAAACTTGTTTCTCCAAATCTTAAACTGAAGGCAGTTTTGGTGGGCAAATACTGTTGACATATATTCTAAAATTTTATGACATAGTATTCACTAAAAGACAGTGAGTGGAAATATAAATTGAATAAGCAATTTTTAGAATAAAATACACTCAATGACCTAAGATACTTGTGAGATTGAAATGAAAATGTTAAGGCATCAAATTTAACTCTGTGTAAAAGTAATAGTTATGGATCAGGGGGTGGGGGTGCACTCCTTTAATCCCAGCACTTGGGAAACAGAGATGGGCAGATCTCTGTGAATCCAGGCTAATCTGGTCTACAGAGCGAATTTCAGGACAGCCATGGTTACACAGAGAATCATGTCTCATCCCCCACCCCAAAGTAATAGCTAATGACTAGATATAAAGAAAGTATAATACTGTAAAAAGGTAAGAAATTGGAGCAGACCAGTAAGAGAAGAAACATGAGTGCTTAATAAATAGATACAAATTCACATTAAGTGGCCAGAGGTTGAAAATCTGTAAGCACAGATACAGAAATGCGTACAACTTTTCTCTGCCATGTCTGGCAGCAGCCAGCAGTGTGATCTGTGATACCCTTAGCATGACAGCCAAACATGCTAGCTTCCAGGAGTCTGGAAAGTATTTGTTCTATGGAAAGAACTGCCATTGGCACAAGCAGAAGAGTAGAGGAGAATTTTCTCCTGGGGTCTGTGACTATCTTGGTAATATTTTATTTATGTAATAGTAAAACCAGGGGCAAAATACCACATTGTGTTAAAGGTTGGTAGTGTATACATGGGTTTTCACATTATACTAAGTATGGCCGTGTATGTTTGAAATGAAAGACATATTGAACTTCTGGCTCCTGAAGTGTTATGCATCACGATAGATTGATTCAACAGCTAGGCCAGTTTTCTGGAATGAGTCATGCTGTCTGATAACTTCTGTTTAGTGGCTCCTAACTCTCTATGAGGACCCGTAGATCTATTCAGTGCAGCCTTTTTTGGCTCTTTGCTGACTCTTTGCTCCATAGACCTGCCTCACTCCATCTTTTTGCCCCACATGGGATCCATGCCTTTTTATTTTATCCTTGAGAGTCTTGCTTATAGATTATTGCTGTCTCCTGCTTGGGAAATCTCGAGAAAAATTTTAGCGCCATTTGCATCCCTTTTGATTTTCCTCCTGATCCTGTGGTTGTAGTGCAAACTGATTCATTGCTCATTAGAGACATCTTCCTGGTATTTGAGAGCTGTCTGTGGATCATGTCATTGTACCCTTGTGTTGGGACCAAGCAGTGCCTGGTATTGATTCATCCTGTATTCATGGTCGTTTATTTGCTCTTGGCACTTATTACAGGTAGGGCCTGAGCTGAATTCTAGTGAGCAGTAGCCAACTTGTGATACTGAATTAATTATATGCAAGCTCTTTCAAAGAAGAGCTTGATCACTGTTTTAGGAAAGAAGAAAACTCAGTAAAAGTGAGAAATAGTAAGGTAATTGTCATTTTGGAAGTTGTCCAGATTTATCCTTCTTCATCTAGTTTGTAAAACTTCATCGAACCATGTTGCTTTATTTTGAAAAGTAGACAGCAAACAAGATTACTACTAATTATGAGATTATTACTGTGGGCCTCAGCCTTCTTGGTAGGGGGAGTCAGAACACAGCTTAAGGAGGTAGTTTTTCTCCTGAGAACCATCTTGCCAGTTGTTGTTGTTGTTGTTGTTGTTGTTGTTGTTGTTGTTCTTCTTCTTCTTCTTCTTCTTCTTCTTCTTGTTCTTCTTGTTCTTCTTCCTCCTTCTCCTCCTCCTCCTCCTCTTCCTCTTTCTTCTTTTTTTTTTTTTTTTAGCAAGTAACCATTGCCTTTGCATAGCCCTGACGAACCATGCTGCCAGGGTTTGCTCATCTACTGAATGTCAAGCAGCAGTTGTTGGAAACCAAACATCTTCATGCATTTTATATTCTTTGTTTTCTAACAGCAAATGGTTTTCTTTGGACTCTTTCAGGGCATTCTACTTGGACAAGTCAAATTCCCCACCGAATGCCACCTCTAAAGCTGCCTACACAGATAAGGTAAAATAGTGATTGCATTCACTAATCCCGTATCTTCACCTGCATTCCTGATAGCTCTTGTGCTGCTCCTCTGAACACTGTCTGTCTGTAGATATTTGCAATCCTCAACCTACTGCCTCCATCAAAATATGATATTTTAAATCAGTCATCTAAAGGCTGGGGCAGACTAATTGCATGCCACCTAAACAATCTTCTAAGCCTGTTGAGCTGTGTGCCCCTTACTTTTCGTTTTAGCTCATGCGGCCTCTCAACGCTTTAGATGAACTTTACCGGCTGATCACCTCATTTATCAGATCCAAACGCATCGCTGCCTGTGTGAACACACCTTGCAGCGCGTCTGGAGTTGGACTGCTGTCAGTTTCTTCGGAGCTGTGTGACAGGCTTGGTGCCTGTCACATCATCATGTGTAGCAGTGGTGTGCACCGGTATGTGAACTTCTCTGCCTTTCTGTCATTCTTCTTGATCCGTATTTAATATGGCATACTTTGGCTGAATTGAAACTCAAAATGTTCAAATGACTCAGATGTGTTCAAGTACAATTCGAGATATTTTCTAATTTAGATTCTTGTGGTTTTGTTAACTATAGACAGACCAATGAACACAATCCTCTGTTTATGCCAGGATCGCTGAGATTTCTATCTCTCTCATGTTTGCATCACTACTTTAGTATTTTCGGTTCAAAATGAACATCTTTCATATTCACTGCAGGAATTTCCTAGTTGGAGTTGAACTCAAAGGGCTTAACAGCAGTTTCCTCAGGGTTCGTAACAGATATTCTGTCCTTCAGTTTCTGACATCCCTAGAGCCAAATTGCCATGAGCACAGTATTCGTGGAGATAGCTAACTGCATTGCTCCCCTCGTCAGCAAAGTGATAGTCCCACTGATCGGTCACCTGATAAGATATGCTCTTCATGAGAGAGCATGCCAACTGAGTTGTCTCAGGCAGCCAAGGCAGCTGCATTAGCCTGAGCTCCATCAGCTTCAGCCTCCAATGGGAATGAGCATCCCAACTCAAACCTCTCTTCAGGATCGTGTCTTCCTCCCTTCTTTCTGGAAGTGAAACCTTATAAATGGAGATGATAAGGTAGAATTTTCGTCTTCCCTTTAATCTAATGGCCTCATGTCATAGGATAGACTCTCCTATCCTATTTAGGCTATTTAGACTTTGAAGGTCATGATTACTTATTTATTCATGTTATTTGATCCTTAGTCCTTGCAAAGTGTTATAGCTGGTGCTGTATGACACGGTACAGTAAGAGTGTTCCTGTTGGAGACAAACGTGATTAGCAAATAGGGGCAATATAACAGTTAATAGAATTAATGGTAAAGATAACAAGGATGAAAACACAACAAAAACTGCGGTGTAAGAAAATATAACTTAGGAAATCTCAAGGTAATGAGCAGGATTCAGAGTTAATCAATTGATCTTCCAGAGCATTAGATCCGTACCAGTCCATGGAGGCGATGTCTCAACTAGGATAATGGATTACAGAAAGCAGAGAAGTGCTATGCATGGTAGTAGGTTCTACAGTCCAGGACATTTACAAAGTCTAGTTTTGAAGCCTGGTGTAACTTTACGTATGAAATGTGACAAGACTAGTCCTCAAGGCATGTTGCATAATTATTTTACTAGCAAAGAACTAACTTTTCTGATAACTCCGTGTTCATCCAGCCTGTTCTCATTCAAAGAATCAATATTCTTTGCCCTATCTATGCTCACTAAGCACTGATTAGTTTCCATGCTATTCTTGATGCTGGGCTAACTGTATTAAAAAGAGAAAGGCCCCACTTGTATATGATATATGTGCATTATGTGTATGGTATGCGTGCATTGCATTGTGGGAGATGGATGATAAAGGAAAAATACATTGTGTTGCAGGTGGATTCACTCCAAAGAATTGAGGTCAGAGTAGTAGAAAGTGGCAGCATGAGGAAGGGGTACACCCTTCTGAGGGCTGGGCAAATTCATGAGGCCTTCAGGAAGTGAGGGAGCCATTCATTCACTTGTATGAGATGGACCTTCCAGCCACAGAGAGACAGAGCAAGAAGCCTTTTGCTGGTATACTGGCTGGGTTTAAGGAATAACACAAATTCCATGGTGGACCCCACATGGTGGCATCACCTTGACTTTTTGTGTTCTTGCATTCTGCAGTTCACAATCAGTTATCAGGGGAGCCGAACAAGCAGACAGACGCTTGCATCTAGAAACACATGCTCTTACCCTTACATTGGGTTAGTGATTTTTTAAAGATTTATTTATTTATTTATTATGTATTTATTTATTATATGCAAGTACATTGTGGCTGTCTTCAGACACTCCAGAAGAGGGCACCAGATATTGTTATGGATGGTTGTGAGCCACCATGTGGTTGCTGGGATTTGAACTCAGGACCTTCGGAAGAGCAGTCGGTGCTCTTAACCATAGTCAGTGCTCTTCACCACTGAGCCATCTCTCCAGCCCAGTTTACTGAAATTTAAAGAAATTAAAGAAATTTAAATAAATTAAATTGATGCTACCAGTCATAAGCAAATGTCCAAATTATGCGTACAGACATTCCACAAGCACTTTTAAAGATTAATGGATGTTGTCAGCATTAAACAGCTCTTTTTCAATTTCTATATTCATTGGTTCTTATGTTAGAATCATAAATAGCATTGAAAAATGTTTAAAGTATGATTTTCTCCACTTCTGTAATTAAAAATCAAAAAGGGTTTTAGTTACTCCCTTCAGAAGGTATCTACTAAACTGTTGAAAGATGCTGAATTTCAATTTAAAACTATTTAAAAATTAGGTTTTATTTTATATTATGCAGAATAACTTGGGATTTTAATATAAATTTTCATTTTTTTTTTCTGTGAAGGACTTGCTTAGATTTTTTTCATCAGGATAAAATATGTGCCAATTTACATTGGAATTCAAAATTTCACAGAAGGCTGTTCCTAAAGTAATCCTTCAGTAATTCTAATTTAGGCAGCCGGAAAGGCTGCCACGCAGACCCACACCTGCAGGAGCCATTAGACAAGAGAGCTCGCCATTGTTTCCACCGAGAGGACAAATTCAGGGTCAATCAAATGGAATAGAAGATTTTTTAACACTTGTTTTTAAAATAAAAATGAGAAACAGGCAAATTGTATCCATTGTATTGATTGAATTACTCTACTGCATTTTTAATTATTGCATAAAGGGGGTGTCTAAATACTTTATTATTGGGAGAAAAAATGTGGGTTTTAGAAGGAAAGACCGGCTTGATTCCCATCAACATAACCTCCTCGTTATATGTGTCTAATAATGCATGTGCAGGGTTAAGAGAATGGAGTTTAAGATGAGTTATGAAAATCTCCTAGCGCTTAGCCTAGCTTTGCTTTTATTGATCTTCCCCAACGTGTCCATCCCTGTCCTGGTGCTATGCCCTGCCTCTGCCTGGAATGCAAGCTTTCCATTGTCATTGAGTAGAGCATGGTTGCCTTTTAAAAAATATAAATATGATTGGAGGTGATTTAGCAGTGGACACGCTTAGCATTTCCTCCAGGTGTGTCCACTTCTTCCATGTGAAGTTTGGTCCCTTTAGTTCTCTGGTTCTTGTCCATTTGCTTTCAGTGGAAGATCACACAGCCAGAATGAACTCACCAAGTAGAACTCTGGACTTCTTCCTCAGCCTTAATTTTAAGAACTAAATGTATTTATAAATTGTCCTATCTCGTGTATTCTGTTACAGCAGCACAAAAGACATCTTTCCATCCTGTCCGTTTAATATTGCAATCCATGAGTCTGCCATTGGTTACTAATTTCTCATTTAATGTTTATTGTCCCCCCCCCCCCGCCGCAGTTGCACATAACACTAGCACAGAGGCACATTTTTATATGTTTCTATCTCTTAAGTTAAAATAGTCCATCTAGTTAGAATGACTGTGTCACAAAATATAAAGCTTTCTAGGTAATACATTTTAGTTAAGGCTCCAAAACAAATTACTCTTAGTATAATGTAAATCGGGTGGGTTGTCTTGGCTTTCCTTACTTTGTCTGCAGAGAGCAATGGAATTCATCTGCATATTGCTCTTAATAGAGGGACAATTATATTCCTGTATTGCTTTAATTTACATCTCGATGCTAACAAATGAAAGCATCCTTTGTTGTCTCATGACTTTCCTTTCCTACAGAGACATATGTGACTTATACTGTGTTGTTACCTGCCTTACAGATGGAGTTAGTTTTAATTTCCCAAATGTAACCGTTTAATGGTATTGAATGAGCTTCATGGCTTTTCAAGTTCTGTTTTGTACCCACAACAGTTATTTGTAACAAGCAATCAAAAAGCTTGCAAATGCTTCTTTCATTTTTCATTGTAGTATCCTTCCATTTAGGGTGTTTCATTTGTTTGTTTGTTTGTGTTCCTTATTTCCACTCTGCTTAACAGCCATCATTTTCCCTTTAACAAATATAAATCAGGATCTTACAAATGTCGCAAAGCCCCAAATGTTTCTGAGTTCACAAAGATGCCTTCCTCTCCTTCTATGTTAGTGTCTACTTTGGCAGACACTGGGCACCCACCAGTAGAAAGCTTCTTGAAAGGACAGATGTTTGCACAGTTCCCAATGAAGGCAGGGTGTCTGTGGTCATAGAGTGTCTCCTTAGGAACCTAACTTTGTACTCATCTCGATCTGAGTTTCAGTAGTGGGTGATCCATGGAATCTTGGTGTGGCTCTACCAGCAGACAGTAAAGGCTTTGAGTGCAGGGCTAGGAACTTGACAGGCTTGTCAAATTCTTCTGTATAAAGGAATGACTTTTTGCTCTCATGATTTCTGGTGAGACTGAAGTTCTTCAAGAATCAGGACATCCATTGTCAGCTATGATTCCCAGCCTTTCATCAGTGGAAACAGTCAGATGTGCTTACGAGGCTTCCCAGCCTCCACTGCATCCTCCTCCTCCTTGTGAAGAACTGCCCACAAGTGTGAGAAGGGCACACCGCCTGCTAAGGCCAGTCGGCTGCTGCTGTTAAAGTACAAATACTGATGGACCGCTTTTGGCACATGTGTTCAGCAGCAGGCTATTTTTATTGTTAGCTGTAGAAAAAAAATCATATATGTGAAGTTTTAGGAATTAAACTTAAAGGGATCCAATTCCAAAATGTATTTATTAGTAGCTTATTAGGAAATTGAGATGTCTTTTCCTATTTAACATTTCAAGACTGGGCTGGAGTCACAGGGTTATGACCTACCCTACACTGGCCAACAGAAGCCGGATTGTGTAAGCATGGTACAGGACCCAAAGTACGACTACAGTATTTGTTACGGAAATCAGATCCAGATATAAAAGCAACTCCAAGGAAATTGGTATTAGCCATGCCACCAATAGAATAGTTTTTATTTCAAACAAAGATAAACAGCATGGTGAATTTTGGCTTAAAAGTTGCTAAAGTCTTTCTCAGGGAGCATAAACCATTTGTAAGAACTACTTTGAAGTTTTGAAGGCCTCTTTCTTAGTATATTTTATTCTATCATTAATATGACATCAAAGGACAAATTGACAAATAGGCTCAGATTAGGTAATGTAGACTCTTACGAAAATAGAGCATTCAAGGTAACCTGGCTTAGGTAATCATAGAGTCCCAGGAGGCAGGCAGCAAAGCATTACCTGTTCTAACTGAGAAAGATAGGAAATATGTGAGCAGGCACTGTTTTCTCTGGGGAGGCGTCTGTGTGAAAGGTAGAGTCAGCATGTAGGACAGAAACTAATAAATACCTACCTCTGTAAGCAAATAAAAGTTTCGACGTATCCATTTATGTTTTGTGCAGAATATACTTTAAGAGATTGATAGGAAGATCAGGAAAAATGTTTGAATTTTAAGTCACTGAAAGATGGTTAATTGAAACATCCATTCCCAGAGAACAGAAGCTTTGCAATTATTGTCTCATCTATGCACCTCAGGAAAGACTCTCACAGAGACAGTGTGCTGGGAAAAGATTGGCAGTGCTTCCTTTTCATAACTCAGATGTCAGTTTGTCTTATGAGTTCTCTTCCTTAGAAGTAATTTAGATGTTGCAGAATTTTCCAATAAGCAAAGAAGCACAGAAATTTCTGCTGATCTGGTAACCAGATAAATAACACAGGTATATATAATCTCTACAAGTGATAGAGAAAATTAGATATTTCAAAGAAGATAGCAAAGATGAAGGCCCCAATTGTTTTACTTACAAAACATATCTACAAGTGATGTTATGGTCTTGTCAATTAGACTGCCTCTACTTGATTTAAATCTTGATAAATTTATGCATCATATTATTTGATCTTGAAAGATCCATTATTTTCTTAAGATTAAATGTATTTTAAGCAAAGGCTAACAACACAGAATTCCTGAAAATTTTATTATGGAAAGGATCTAGTGGTCTCACAATTTCTCTGATGTTAATAAGAACAACGTCCGTATATGTAAAACAAACACTTTCACATAACTACTTTCCATCATTAAAATAAGAGAAGGCTAAGTAACATGTCTATGTCCAATAATCCAATGAGGCCTGGAGTTTAAAGATGGGAGGGCCTGCAGTTCTGACATGCATGGTAGTAGAAAGGTATCCCAGCTCTCAGGAGAGGGGCTTTTGCCTGCTTGATTAGCTGGAAATGCAGCCAGTGAGATAAATCTTCCTTGCTACAGCCACAGATGCCAGTGCCTCTCAGAATCCTTGCAGCCACAGCTGGGGGAGCCCAACTGTGTTAGTCAAAGATGAAATCATGTGAATATTTCAGGAAAAGTTACTTAGGTCCATGGAGCACTGTGAGGAACAAATGTAGTGACTCAAAATCAATGCAGCTTTTCTGGCTTTCGGGCCCCATAACTCAGACATCCCAAATCAGTCACCATGGAGGGGAACTGATGACCCTCACTGAGCACCTGGGAAGGGTACAAGTCAGGATCTCCACAGGAAGACAAGTTGCATTCTTAGGAGATTGTGCCACAATTGCTCAAGTAATGTGTTCTATGCTGATATTCTGTGCCTGTTGAGAGAATCACAATTAACAAGGATGGAAATATCAGAAAAATTTCCAGCGATTTTAAAAAGGAGGTAAAACTTATTAGAAAGGAGGAGAAGGCTCCAAGCAATATATTTGAGCTGGGTTAAATTTTTCTGAAAGAGACAAGATGGAGATAATCCAGGAGAAGGCCTGTTAAGGAAAGAGTAAACAGCTACCCCCCATTGGAGCTGAGTCAAGAAGATAGGTTATCTGAACTTATATATGCTTGCTGGGACTTCATGGTACCCTACCTGCCCCACCTGCATGAACTCATTGCTTAGGCCCTTGAGACCCAAGCACCACAGAAGCCACAGAGAATCTGTGGAAATACACTAACCGAGGCCTATTCAATGGTCCAGATGAACCTAGTGAAGAGAAATCATCTCTATTGCCATGGTAAAGGGCCATAGCTAGATGCTTCAATCCATAGTCATGACATCAGGAAACCTATGGAGAATAAGGACAGGACTGAGGGGAAATCAGAGAACCTACACTGGACCAAACGGTGGTACTGAAGAATTGCAGCTGCCCAGGGTCGGAAGTCAGTGTATCCAGTCAAACTCCCAAAGCAAAGCAGAGATGAAGTGCATGGGAGAGAGAGTCCAAGCCTAGGAGTTCATAGTGTGGAGAGGCAGGTTCATACATGCGCAGTGTTGAGGGTACCTGGCAGCAGGTTCATGTTTCCGCATGTCCTTGCACAGCCAACACTTCCTCAAATAGCTTTAGTACTCAGTTACCTGATGCCAAATGACAGTGACCACCTTGATGCTGATTTGAAATACACTCGTGTGTGCTGGAATAGAAGGAGACGAGATTAGTACATGTGTTTGCCAATGGTTGGTTTTTAAGCTTAAGTTTTAAAAGATATATATGGAGGCCAGGCAGTGGTGGACCATCCTCTTAATCTGAGCACTTGGGAGGCAGAAATAGGCAGATCTCTGAGTTCAAGGCCTACCTGGTCTATAGAGTGAGTTCCAGGACAGATAAACCCTCTGACTAACCAACAGACAAAAACAAAACAAGCCCCAAAAAACATACATATGGAGAATTTCAAGAGTCTGTGTTGGAAGTTGTAATAGAAGGTATCATCTTTAATGAGAATTTCATGTTTAATTTCCTGTACGATGCTGGGAACATGCCCCTTTAAACACCATTGCATTTTGGCCTTGATATAGGTTGAGGGAGTGAGTTTATCTCTGCAGTTGGATCCTGCCCCAACTGTTGCTCATCACTGCTGCACTCTGCCTCCTTGTTTTCCACAGTGCTGTGTTCTGCCTGTCCTGCCTTTGCTGATCCATTAACCTCCCAGTCCTCTGAGGGTGCAATCTAGACATCACATCAGATTTCACCAAGTCTGCCTGTTTGACAAGGGTCAAGTGATAATGCTGAAAACCTCAGTAGGTGCCCAGAGGTTGCCTCTGGAAAAAAAAAAAAAACCAAACAAAACAAAACAGTGCCCCAATTTGACTTAGTTTTTAGTGGAATTTTTTTCACACGCAAAAAAGTGTTTGTGTGCTTCATTAAGGAAGGGGATTCCATTACATGAGTACTGTCATTCTGAAATTCTCATCAATCTGTAGTAATTTTATCAAGCATTTCATTTGTCTCAGAAGCATTGCAAAAGGTGAATGGGGTGAGAAATATCAATAGGTCAGCATCTGGCCTTTCCATATTAATTTTGCAGAGGCTCTGACTTTGGAGAACCACTGCAGTCACTTGGGGATTGATCAGTGTTGAACATGCTGCTTTTGCCCCCAGGTGTACAGTTTTTTTCTGTGTAAGGTAATAAAAGCAAGGAGGAAAAATAGAGCCATGCAACAAGAACAAATTGGTTTCTTCAATAGGGTGCTTCGCTCCGCTCATCAGGGGACTTTGAACAGTGGTGCTCTGTGCGTCATGATTAAGTATAATTACAAGTTAGAGTACGTGCGATCGCCGAGGGAATGGAACACACTTTACACAGAGCAGTGCATTCGCTACAGCAGAAGACAATTCCCTGGTAGAAAGGGACACATTATTGGGTCAGTTTATCTTTACTACTTGATTGCTTTACAATCGATATACGCTAGTGTGATTCAAAACTAGTACCCTTCTAATCCTGAACACATTTTAGTAGGTCAAGGTCTACATCCATCGAACAGCAGGCTGAGCCTCCTGGATTCATCTGTGTCAAAACAATGCATATAAATACAAATGCAATGTTCAGTGATGGATTTTTGGACCTCTAAAGGCATTAACTATATGATATGAATTTCATATAGTGAAAAGAGTGTTGGGTTTTGAATCAGAAATGGTTGGATCCTGTTACTTACTTGCTATTGAAGGATGTAAATGGTTGAACAACCTGGTCCCTTACAACCTCATGGATAAGGTGTGAATGGTGAGCTCTTTGCTACAGTGGCAGTGTGAAGATTAAATGGCCATTGGCAGAGCACCTAACCAGTGCAGGCACTTCGGTTGTTCCATAGAGATCTGTGGTTTTGACAGTAAATCCATCCATCCTCATTGCAGAGTTAGAAATATGAAGCTCATCTGACTGTTTTTTTTCTTCTTCTTCCATTTTTAGGATACTATCAGACCCCAGGTCCTCATTCATGCTAGGCGAACATTCAACACTGGGCTGTAACCCCAACCCATAAAACACAGCTCCTCAAAATTACCTACCAAATAGAGGAAACTGCAGGAACTGTCAGAAATCACAGTAAGGATTCATCATAGGCAAAAAAAAAAAGGAGGGGTATCGTAAGAACACGAAGTGCCAGACCTTGTTAGTGCTTATTTTGAGAACCCTCCCTTGCAATCTCATCGAAAGACACTTAAAACAGCAAAAGTGTTCCTCTTAGATTCAAATAGAGAAAGTTTTCATTCCTAGAAAGAAAAAAACATTAAAATAGAGATCAAAGTTTAGGACCTGAAAGGAAGTAGGTGTTAACTTTTGTTCTTTTGTTGATAATATAACAACATTTGTATAACTTTACTAAGGGGGTTCTGAACTCCAAGGAGGGAGACTTGAGAGGCCTGGCCTTCCCTGTTCTTAGTCTTAACAGGGGAGCCACTCTGGGAAGCTGGTTAGTTTGGGGAAGGAGAAGGTTAGGCTTTTAAGTGAAGTGACTCAAAGCAAAATAAAGAGAGGTGACAGCTTTGTGTAGCAGCTCTATGTAGCTAATGAGGTTTATTCAAGGCAAGCTTTTCTCATCAGTGTTAATATAAGGCTAATAATCAATACACTGTATTTATATTCCAAGTAGGACCAATATTCACCTAGAAATGTTAACCGGCAGATGTTGAGTGTGACAATGATTAGATCTGAAGAAAAGGAAATGAAACCTTCTGTATCTGCTTTAAGGGAAGCAGCTATTGCTTTTGCCAATATGCATTATCCAATGCATTTGTCACATTTCTGAATAGATTTAATGATTGGGTATTATTTACAAATAGACAATTTAGTAGTCAGTTGAAGATTATGAAGAAATCAATCTTGTCTTTTAGAAGTGTTTAAATACCATTGGTACTTATTAGAGGTTTGTATGATTTTTCAAAAGGTGTGTACTGAATACCAACCAAGTGCAGGAATCAGAGTACACTCTAGAAAGCCTACGGTTGACACAGATACAAGTCCAACCTATTGGTGATGGTACAGAGGTCACTTTAATGAAATTGGATCGTTGTTAATACTATACTATGTACTACATGTGATAAATAATAAGATGGGTTATTTTTATGTAAAAAAATCACTCTAAGATATGCACTATGATTTAACTAGATTTATAGGGGAAGGCATTTAAGGAGACCAACTTGTTCAAAGTCATTGAACTACTATTTCACATTAATGAAATTTGATTATTGTTGACATATGCTTTATGGTAAGTAATAAGATGGAGTATTTTTATCTAATTCTGAAAAAATATCACTGATATTTGCCCTGTCATTTAGCTAGATTTATATGGGAAGACTTTTAAAGAGATTAAATACATTGTTCAAGATCACAGAACTATATGCAAAGCCAGAATGCTACTCAGACCCATCTGTTTTCCTAAATGTACACTCTCCTGCTAGGATATAGGACGGGACTTAAACTAGTGTCCACTGACAGTATATGAAAAGCAGTTTGTGCGCAGTAAGGGCTGGTCACTGTAGAGAATTTAAGCAGTGGGGTTGAAGCTTGTGGTAGTTAGCAGAAACAGCAGCTGTATTGTGAAGACCTTATACTTCATCCAAAGACACAAGAGACCTGAACCATTCACATCACTGCATTTTCATTTGCACTTTAAGAGAACAACCATCTCAGTGGAGGAAACCAAGGAGAAGAGGCCACACAGAAGGGTCAGGGTGAGGTTGTACTAATGTAGACAAGAGGTAGCATTAGTGATATAGTAGAGAGGGGGAGATTTAAGAGGTAGTTGAAAATAGAAAATGAATAAGATTGGAATGTTCTTTGGTGGCATAGTAATCCAGTGCACACATGCATTGATCTCCTGGGAATAGATAAACTTGATGCTGTGGGGTTGATGATAATGCACCACCTTTGATGGAACCTTACGAGACCACCAGAAATCACTCCAGAGTGGACTTATGAAAATGGCAATGTTTGGACCACTTTTTAAAAATCCTTCTAACTTGTGTCACTAATAAATTAATTTTTATGCCTCATTTCTCAGATTGGTGAACCTCTAACATAGCTGGATCATATATTTCTTTTTATTATAGTCAAAAGAGAAGGAGCCACCAAAATAGTCCAAGAGAAAAAGATTTATAAACTGAGCATAAGCACTTACATCTCTATAACAGGTAGAAGTGTGTCTTTAGCTCAAATATTGTTAAAATGAATGGGTCAGAACAGATGAGGCTCAGGAATGTGTGGACTCAGGTGATCAGCAGTGTGTCACACCTATTGAAAGAAGCACCTGTGTGTCTATAGGTGCCATGTGATGAGCCACCAGAGGGACTCATGTTCTTGTGCATTGCCCCCCATCATTATTCATGGGCTGAAATAGGTGTTGGGCAATTTCCAGCAATGCCCAGGTAACTACAACCTAAGAAAGCAGCACCAAGAAGCTCAGACAATTAGCTTCCTAATAATGCATTCACAATAGTCACTTGAACATAGTGACTCAGCTTTTAATAGGAGAAATAACCAAGGCTCCTCCTGAATGGGGGAAATGATTTCATTTTCTAAGCTCCAGATCTGTAAGGTCCTAAATATAAATCAAAAGCTACATAAGATATAATTCATATTTTCCCAGGTGTCCTGGGAGAATTTTCTTTTCCTTGTTTCCATGACTGAGGATAGCATCAGAACTCAAATACTTAAAAAAAAAAACCATTGCTCAGGTTACATTTGAGTCACTCAGGGATGGTAGTGGATATTTTAGGCACAGTTTATTTACATTTTTTAAAATTTTTTTTATTCGATATAATTTATTTACATTTCAAGTGATTTCCCCTTTTCTAGCCCCCCCCCACTCTCCGAAAGTCCCATAAGCCCCCTTCTCTTCCCCTGTCCTCCCTCCCACCCCTTCCCAGTTCCCCATTCTGGTTTTGCCGAATACTGTTTCACTGAGTCTTTCCAGAACCAGGGACCACTCCTCCTTTCTTCTTGTATCTCATTTGATGTGTAGATTATGTTTTGGGTATTCCAGTTTTCTAGGTTAATAACCACTTATTAGTGAGTGCATACCATGATTCACCTTTTGAGTCTGGGTTACCTCACTTAGTATGATGTTCTCTAGCTCCATCCATTTGCCTAAGAATTTCATGAATTCATTGTTTCTAATGGCTGAATAGTACTCCATTGTGTAGATATACCACATTTTTTGCATCCACTCTTCTGTTGAGGGATACCTGGGTTCTTTCCAGCATCTGGCAATTATAAATAGGGCTGCTATGAACATAGTAGAGCATGTATCCTTATTACATGGTGGGGAATCCTCTGGGTATATGCCCAGGAGTGGTATAGCAGGATC
The DNA here is from genome assembly GCF_947179515.1 of Apodemus sylvaticus. Lineage (NCBI taxonomy): Eukaryota > Metazoa > Chordata > Mammalia > Rodentia > Muridae > Apodemus > Apodemus sylvaticus. The sequence goes on along the minus strand of NC_067474.1, from coordinate 9,992,261 downwards.
TTCTGGAAGTGAGGTGCCCAGTTTTCGGAGGAACTTCCAGACTGATTTCCAGAGTGGTTGTACCAATTTGCAACCCCACCATCAGTGGAGGAGTGTTCCTCTTTCACCACACCCTCTCCAACACCTGCTGTCTCCTGAATTTACATTTTGAATGATTTCCCTTTTCCTGGTCGCCCCCCACTCCCGAAAGTACCATAAGCCATCTCCCCTCCCCCTGTTCCCCAGTCAACCCCCTCCCACTTCCCTGTCCTGGTATTCCCCTACACTGGTGCATCAAGCCTTTCCAGGATCAGGAGCCTCTCCTCCCTTTGATGTTCAACAAGGCCATCTCTGCTGCCTATGCATCTGGAGCCATGGGTAACACCATGTATACTATCTGGTTGATGATTTTGTCCCTGGGATCTCTGGAAGTACTGGGTGGCTCATATCGGTGTTCCTCCTATGGCACTGCAAATCCCTTCAGCTCTGTGGGTCCATTCTCTAGCTCCTCTATTGGGGAACCTGTGCTTAGTTTAATGGCTGGCTGACAATGTCCCCCTCTGTATTTGTCGTGCACTAGCAGAGCCTCCCAGGTGACATCTATATCCAGCTCTGGTCAGCAAGTACTTGTGGGCAGCGATAATAGTGTCTGTAACTGTATATGGAATCGATCACTAGGTGGGGTAGTCTCTGGATAGTCTTTCCGTCAGACTCTGCTCCACACTTTGTCTCTGTATCTCTTTCTGTGAGTATTTTGTTCCCCCTTCTAGAAGGACCAGAGTATCCATACTTTGTTCTTCCTTCTTCTTTGGAATCATTTGATATGTGAATTGTGTCTTGGGTATTCCCAGCTTCTGGGCTAATATCCACTTATCAGTGAGTACATACCATGTGTGTTCTTTTGTGATTGGGTTACCTCACTTAGGTTATTTTCCAGTTCCACCCATTTGCCTGAGAATTTCATGAATTCATTGTTTTTAATAGCTGAGTAGTATTGCATTGCTTAAATATACCACATTTTCTGTATCCATTCCTTTACTGAGGGACATCTGGATTCTTTCAGTTTCTGGCTATTATAAATAGGGCTCCTATGGACATAGTGGAGCAAATATCCTTATTACATGCAGGGGAATCCTCTGGGTATATGCCCAGGAGTGGTATAACAGGGTCCTCCGGTAGTATCATAACCAGTTTTTTAAGAAACCACCAGACTGACTTCCAGAGTACAGAAAAAGGTTTTGAACTAGTGTTCAGTGTCACTTGTGATATTTCAAATGTCTAAAAATAAATACCAAGAACCCCTTTTATTAATTGTGTTTTCTATATCTGATTAAAGTGTTTTTAGATGAACATACACATGATACTACTTTATGACAATTTGTGTCTTTAAATCTAGAGTTGTTTATGATAAATCTGGTCTTCCATGTGTCAGTCAGAACCTGAATCATAGACAGACAGACACACACAGAGACAGAGACAGACAGACAGATAGACAGACAGACAGACAGAGACAGACAGACAGACAGACAGACAGACAGACAGATACAGACAGACAGACAGACAGACAGACAGACAGACAGACAGAGAGGTGGGTGCAGGGAGAGGGAGAAGGAAAAGGAGAGGGAGAGAGAGAGAGAAAGAAATGGGGAATTTTAATACTGGCCCTGAGAGACAGTACAAAATGATTAACTACCAACCAAACATCAGTACTTCTGTCCCTGTGTCCATTGAGAGCACAGGAGTCCAGTATAGCACCCATCAGTCACAATTGGTCAGACATCAGCCTTATTCTGACTCTAGCATCACCACTGTAACCCTAAGGATATACAGAGGATGTACCCCTAAGTGTTCAATTTAACATACCTGTCCTTGAGGGGCTGTTATAATACAATCTGAATAGATAGTAAACAAATCACTAGACCTTGGATGGTTTGAAGATATCAGAATTTAGCTGATGCTATTGTCTGTGATTGTTGAAAATTACCAAATATGCAGAAGGCCCTGAGGTTTTGAGTTTGATTTTCTTTCTGTCTTTTTTTAAGAGTCAAATTTATTATTAGAGAGACATGAAATGGCTAAAATAGGATTACATGTGGTAAAAGCTGGTTCATGGAAGACTGAATGTCTAAAATCCTGACCATTGTATATAGTAGTAGATGAGAGTTAATATAGGGATGAAATGAAGCACTTTACATACAAGCAATTTTGAGGCTGTAAGCTTTTCATAGTTAGTGAGCTTCTGTTGAAGAAAGGCTCAGAGTTGCATCTTAGCATTTTGTGCCTGTAACAGTGAGAGATAGAAGACTGTGATCTCTGGGTAGGTAAAGATGTTAGGGTCTGAAGGTATCTTCTTTAAGAAAAATAATAGAAATGAGAAGACAAAAAAAAATGAAAGGTAGTATTTACCAAGTATCAGAACAAGAACAAATCACAAGGTTTAAATGCTAATATATACAACTCATACAAAAGTTGGAATATGATTATTGTGTGACCCAGTTCTATCATTTTATCCCATAATTTTTATGGTACTGCCTTTGATTGCCTAGCAAATTATGATAATTTTGTGATATTTTTCTATGAAGAAAAGAGAAAATTTGTTCTAGCTTCTAGCATGACTGATCTAATTTGAGTTCCTGAGAGCTCAGAAAAGCATTTCAGTAGCAAAAATGTGTTACTGCTAATGGCTTGCACACATTTTGTTTGTTAATTTAAATCCTTATTCAATAGCACATAGACTAAGTCCTGTCATTTTGAATGTTATTCAAACAGATAGCTTCAGGCTTTGTTTATTTCTATCTTGCTCCCTCTAACCACACATACTTCCAGCCAAGAGGAGCAGGATATGGGGGTATCTTTCCTACACCAACTTTTTGACATAGGAAGGTTTTGTGCAGTGGGCAAGCAGGGAAGAATGCTTTGGAAGCCATTGCTATACCAGAATATTGGAATACCATAACTTCATGTAGAAGCAACAATGAATCATCTAAATAATTCCAGTCAAGCTATCCTGAATGCATCCTAACTCAGCTCTCTCTAGCTCAGTTCCAGAAATAATCAGAGGCCATTAAAATGCTACCCAAGACGATACATTGTGACTGAAGAAGCTGGGGAATGAAGAAATTAGCAGTTGGAACTTTTGCAGTTCTATTTTCTTTTGTGCAGTTGGAAAAGGAACCATGTGATAGTGTCGATACTGCCATGTCCCTTCTAAGAATCGCAAAACGATCATTTCAAGCAAGCAGTTTAGACACTGAAGCTTTTCTATATGGATACAGATTGGCTCTTCTGGCAACTAATGGTACTTGGAGCAAAATGGAAACACAAAATAGCCCAGAGTGAATGAAGTCACTCCTCTGTGATAGGTGCTGACAAGATGCTCAGTTGGTAAAGTTCTTGCTGTGTGAACACAAAGACCAGAGGTCAACCCCCAGAACCCATAAGAAACTGTGGCTGTTGTGCTGTACACTTGCAGACCCAGCGCTGGGAAAGTTGAAACCAGTGGGTCTCTTAGGACTGCTATCCAGTCAGCACCCTAAAGAAGCTTCAGGTCTCAGGGAAAGGATCTATTTCATAACAAAACAAAACAAAGCAAAGCAAAGCAAAGCAAAACAAAACAAAACAAAAACCAAAACAAAACAAACAAAATACAAAATGAAGGCTCTTAAGTATCAACACATAAAACCTCCATATGAATGCATACACACACAGACACACGCACAGACACACACACACACACACACACACACGCCTCACACAAAGACTCCTAATTTAAACTATCCTTCAAAGTAAATTGGACCCATTAGCAATAGTTTACAATTTTAAGTATGGAAGAAATAGGAATGAGATGATTCTATTTTCAATATAGGATGTCCAGGGATGTATTAATCATAAGCACGGGTCTGTTGTCTTGTTTTTGTTTCTATGGGGAACTAGTAGTTCTTCTGGTATTTATTACCACCCCAAGTACTCGTTCCCACAAATGTAAGGCAGGATCCAAATTTGGAGCATCCTATTGCTGAGGCCATGCTGGGGCTTTCTTCACTGCACTTCTCTGCCGTTTATGAAGGAGTCACAAACGACTCTGTGACACTGATAATTAGTTTTAAAACTGTACCTTTATATTATGTAATTTAAATGTTAAATTACTTCATGTCAACCAAGGAAAAAATTAAACCTACTTAACTTTGTTTTTTTAATAGCAACTAGAAGGAGCTACAAAATTGAAGCCCCCGTATTTTTCCAAGATAGTGTAAAAGTGGATATTTTTAAATTTTGTCCATGATTGAAAGTACAAATTTTTCTAGAAGGAAGATATTATAGTCAAACAAGAAATTTCCTAGTGATTTTCTTAGCTTCCTAGCTGGACTTTCTTATTCTTGCCTGAGATTTTTAAGCTCAACCCCTCTGGTAATGAAAGCACTTGTAAAACCAAACGGCGCCCTGTGAATCGCAGCAGTGGGTTCACATGTCTGTATTCACTGGGGATCCACATGTGATGATCCCTTCCAGGAGTTGGAATCTTTCAGATACAGGAACTCAAATGCCGGATTTTACCACCAGACATTCAAATGAAAGAGTTGAGAGACAGTGAAGAGTTATGAGGCAAACAATAGCCTGTCTCCCCCAGAGCTAGAGCACAGTTCTCTGCTTCCCTTAGGATGCTGGAAGTCTGAATTTTGTACATGGAAATACATGCCCTGAAGAGCCTGGAAGCCTGCCTGGAAAGCAGACAGTATATCCAATGTTGTATGATTGATTCTTTCAAAAACAAAAACCAAACCCAATAATCAAAATAAGCAAACAAAAAACAAAGCTGCTTTTAAATTTTTTAGTCAATCCTGAGACTTCTTCCTTAAAATATATAGAGCATATTGTTGGTGGTGGCGGTGGTGTTGTTTGGATTGGCTAGGGAAAAAAAAAACATACATAAGCATTTGAAGATCAGTTTTTCTTTAAGTAATATCTCATCGGTTCTAATCAGGTGCTCCTTAGCCAGATGTGGTATCTCATGTCTATAATCGCAGCCCTTGGGTTGCTGTGAGTTCTAGATCATCCTGGGCTACATAGTGAGTAGCACTAACCCAGCCAGTAATAAATAAGGTGGGTGGGTAGAGGCTGAGTTAGGGAGGGACAGGCAGACAAAAGTTGTAACACTTGACACCCCCTGTTCAGTGGCTACATTGATAGCCCAGCTGAACTAAAATCTTTTCAAGTCTCTTGCAGGTAATTTTGCTGTGTTGCTATTTACAACTTGTGCAAGGAAGAATAAGTCAGTGTAAAATGATAAGGAAAGTTGTTGACAAAAAACCTTCTCTGTGTCTGTGTTCCCAGTAGAAGAGGGGGCCATGCTTTATCGGGAAAGTACAGACATTTCTCAGGATTAGAAAATGAAGTCAAGAGTTTCCTTTCTTCATGCAGCAGGTATAATGAGCATTATTGATTAAACTGTTAGGGTCAACAGATTTAAAACTAGAGCAGAGGACACCTTACTGAGGACAAAAGGTTATAGCTGTTGAGGAGGCAAGCAATTAAATGAAATTAATTTTCTTCTTACATGAACCATTAGATACAGTGGTTGGCCTTCGGTGGCCTACAGGTACATGCAAAGCAATGTGTAGAACAATTCCAGTCCATTCAGATGCTAAGACCTTGTGAACATCGTGTCCAACTAGAAGTTAATTATGTAACTTTGAACCATTAGCATGAGAAAAATTCAGAGGAATTCTTAGTAATGATTATGATGTTCTCACTTCTCTACTTGCTTATTGGGAAGTGAAAATAAAATTTTTTATTATAAATAAGGTTATTCAATTTTCTTTTTTTTCTTTTTTTCTTTTTCTTTTTTACACTCCAGATTTTATTCCCCACCCTGTCCACCCCCTGACTGTTCCACATCCCATACCTCCTCCCCATCCTCCTGTCTCCACGTGGATGTCCCACCTCCACCCCACCTGACCTCTAAACCCCTTGGGGCCTCCAGCCTCTTGAGGGTTAGGTACATCATCTCTGATTGAACATAGACTTGGTGGTCCTCTGCTGCTATTGTGTTAGGGGCCTCATATCAGCAAGTATATGCTTCCTGATTGGTGGTCCAGTGTTTGATAGATCTTGGGGATCCAGATTAATTTGACTGCTGGACCTCCTACAGGGTCGTCGTCCTCCTCAGCTTCATTCTGCCTTCCCTAATTCAACCACAGGGGTCAGCAGCTTCTGTCCATTGGTTGGGTGCAGATATCTGCATCTGACTCTTTCAGCTGCTTGTTGGGCCTCACTGAGGGCAGCCATGCTAGGCTCCTCTTTTTAAGCACACCATAGCATCAGTAATAGTGTTAGGCCTTGGGACCGCCCCTTGAGCTGGATCCCACTTTGGGCCTGTCGCTGTACCTTCTTTTCCTCAGTCTTCTCTCCATTTCTGTCTCTGTAGTTTTTTTCAGACAGGAACAATTATGGGTCAGAGTTTTGACTGTGGGATGGTAACGTCATCCCTTATTTGATGCCCTGTCTTTCTGCTGGAGGTGGGCTCTCTAAGGTCCCTCTCCCTTCTGTCAGGCATTTCATGTAAGGTCCTTCCCTTTGAGTCCTGGGAGTCTCTCACATCCCAGGTCTCTGGTGCATTCTGGAGCCCTCCGCCCAACCTCCTATCTCCCAAGGTTGCCTTTTTCCATTGTTTTCTGCTGTCCCGCAGGGCTTCAGTCCTTTTCCCTCCTCCAAAGTCAGATCACATTCCCCTCTTACCCCCCTGCCCCCGCCACACTCCCCTGCTCCATCCACTTTCCCTCCCAGGTCCCTCCTTGCCACTTGTGATTGCTTTCTTCTCCCTCCGCACTGGGACTGAGGAGTCCTCACTTGGGCCCTTCAGCTTATTGACCTTTTTGAGTTCTATGGACTGTATCTTGGATACTCTGTACTTTTTTTTGGCTAATATCCACTTATTAGTGAATACATGCAATTGCTGGTGGTATTGAAAACTGGTACAAACACTCTGGAAATCAATCTGGAGGTTCCTTAGAAAATTAGAAATAGATCTACCTGAAGACCCAGCAATAACACTCTTGGGAATATACCCAAAAGATGTTCCACTATGCCATAGGGGCACATGTTCCACTATTCATAGTGGCCTTATTTGTGATAGCCAAAAGCTGGAAACAACCCAGATGTCTCATGACCAAAGAATGGATACAGAAAATGCAATTCATTTACACAATGGAATACTACTCTGCTATTAAGAACAAGGACATCCTGAGTTTTTCAGGCAAGTGGATGGAACTAAACTTGTTTCCAGCTTCTGGCTATCACAGATAAGGCCCGTGTAAGGCTCTGTTGACATTGGTAGTTCAGATTCTTCTAGGAGTGGATCAATGACTGTGACTTCTGTTACCCTGGCCCACAGGTGCACCCTGAGTGTGACACTGGAGCAAGCCATCACTCTAGCAAGAAGCCATGGGCTCCCTCCTCGGTACATTATGCAGGCCACAGATGTGATGAGAAAGCAGGTGAGTCGCTTTCCTGTCTGCCTTTGGGAAGATGTTTTCTAGTTTGGCTTTGTTCACTTTTCAGGTATGAAACTTGTCTAGGCAAATGACAGTGGCTAAGCTATGCCTGGGAAGCATGCCCAAGGAGAAAACACTGCAGACCCTCTTCCTAGTGCCCTGAACCTAGGAAATAGGTATCTGTGATGTTACCTAGAAGCAAAAAGGGAAATGGCCACACAAAACAGGAGTGGACTGGGGCTCCTAGTAGTAATAAAATAATATAAAACCAGGATATGTGGTACTTCGAGAAACTGGATTGGGATGGAGGAGGTAAGGAAGAAGAGGAATTGAGGAGGGCCCTGGTAGTTTCTGTGATCTCCCAATGTCTTCCATGCCATGATAAAATGTGTGTGTCATCCTGAGGAAAAACCTCTCACCTCAGAATTCCCATTAAAGGCTAAGTATGAGCCTTTAAATTGACTTTCCACCAGCAGAGATTGTACTCACTTTGTATCTCTTTTAAGCAGAATGAATCTCCTAAACTGTAACCCAGTAGCATTTGAAGAACTTAGGTAACTTGGTTATAAATTGTCTAAATTATTTTTTTAAAATACACCAGCTTCCATAGTTCTGATTATAAAATAGAATCAAGCTTGTACAAAAGACATTTAAGCAATGATAAGACAAATGAGAGTTATCAATTTTATATTTTTCTGTCATCTCTTTTTGGCCTGATGCAGCCAAGCTGACTTGTCTTGAGTTTTTCAATGACAGTGACTTCATTAGATATGCTTTAATAATTATAACCACTTTATTCATCAGAACTTTTCCCAATCAAATGAAGCATTTTCAACCCCCATGGGTCTTGTCCCAGGATTTCACCATGGGATGTCAAGCCAGCCAATGAACAAATAGACTGAAGAAGCCAATACCCCACTAGCTTCCACAATGCCCATTGCAGGGCTAGTGAGTGTTTATGTCTTGCATTTCTGTTTTGGGAATCAAGAGTAGAAGGTGACTGTGAGGAACTTAGAAGGTTGCACGGGGATCAGTTAGATGTTTGGACCCACCAGAAGCACATGACATACTATTGTCCAGCTGGCAAGTGACAAACACAGATGCAACCTGCCCTATGGTATAGAAGGGACTCAGGGAAGGAGATACACAGATTCACCTTGAATAAACAAACCCAGGTAAGCTTGTAGGCTCTCACATGAGAGGTGGGATTTAGGATAGAAACTAGTGCAAAGGGCTGAAGTCTTACTTGCTTTCCTTCCATTACTCTTAGAGATAGTGCATAAGAAGCTCTGCCAAGGTTTCTTCAAAATTACCACCTACGAGGAAAAGGAGCTAAAGTGAGCCTCCTGAGAGCATTCCACCAAGGAGCTGATTCTGAGTTTATTCCATATTCATTCCTACCTGTGGATCAGAGTTATGGCAACCCTCTAATGTCTTTGATGATTAAATCAAAAATGTAAATAGAGACAATAGAGAGAAAGCGAAGTTGGTGTTATCTATTCCCCAACTTCACTGCTACAAAGTTCACTGCAAGCATGATATACATATACAGTATTGATAGTTGGTGTAAAATAAAGCAGAAAGACTGGAAAGCCAGGCAGATTCTAAACTGAACCATTTTTTATTGCTTTTCTTTCTTCCTTCCTTCCTTCCTTCCTTCCTTCCTTCCTTTCTTTCTTTCTTTCTTTCTTTCTTTCTTTCTTTCTTTCTTTCTTTCTTTCTTTCTTTCTTTCTTTCTTTCTTTCTTTCTTTCTTTCTATCTTTCTTTCTTTCTTTCTTTCTTTCTATCTGTCTTTCTGTCTATCTGTATTTCTTTCTTTGTTTCTTTGTTTCTTTCTGTCTGTCTGTTTGTCTTTCTGTCTGTCTGTCTGTCTTTCTTTTTCTCCCTTCATAAATACACAGAAAACAAGTGCACCAGAGAAGCCCTATCTCTGAACACAAGACAGGAAGCATGGCAGCAGCCTGCACCCACTTGTGGCTAAGACACGAGGCTATTTCTGGTATAGAGCAAATGCTTAGATGAAGTTTGTTCACTAAGATGCTTCTTTTTCTTCTGCTTCTTTTTAATTTTTTATTAGATATTTACTTTACGTACACTTCAAATGAAGTCCCCTTTCCACGTTACCTCTCTGAAAATCCCCTATCCCATCCCCCCTTCCCTGCTCACCCCCCCCCCCTAAATTTCCTGACTTGAATTGTCTTCTGGGGAATCCAGCCTTCACAACACCCATGGTCTCTCCTCTCATTGATATCTGAAATGTTCATCTTCTGCTACATATCTTGCTGGAGCCATGGGTCCCTCCAGGTGTACTCTTTGGTTTGTAGTTTAATCCCTGGGAGCTCTGGGGGTACTGGTTGGTACATATTATTTTTCCTCCTGAAGGTCTGCAAACCTCTTCAGCTCCTTGGGTCCTTTCCTAGCTGCTCCACTGTGGAGCCTATGTTTATTCTATTAGTTGTTATGTGAGCCATGGGTATTTTGATCCACTTTCCAATAAGAATCAAAGTATCCACACTTTGGTCTTCCTTCTTCTTGAGCTTCATGTCTGTAAGTTGTATTTTGGATGTTCTGAGTTTTCAAGCTAATACCCACTTATCAGTGAGGGCATGCCATGTGTGTTTTTTGTGATTGGGTTACCTCACTTAGGATGATATTTTCTAGCTCCATCCATTTGCCTAAGAATTTCATGAATTCACTGTTTTTAATAGCTGAGTAGTACTCCATCCTGTAAATGTACCACATTTTCTGTATCCATTCCTCTGTTAGGGGACATCTGGGTTCTTTCCAGCTTCTGGCTATTATAAGTAAGGCTGATATAAACATAGCGGAGCATGTGTCCTTATTGCATGTTGGAGAATCTTCTGAGTATATGCCCAGGAGTGATATAGCTGGGTCCTCAGGTAGTGCTATGTCCAATTTTCTGAGGATATACCAAACTTATTTCCAGAGTGGATTTACTAGCTTGCAATCCCACTAGTAACAGAGGAGTATTCTTCTTTCTCCACATCCTTTCCACCATTTGCTGTCCCCTGAGTTTTTGATCCTGGCCATTCTGACTGGTGTGAGGTGGAATCTCTGGGTTATTTTGATTTGCATTTACCTGATGATTAAAGATATTGAATATTTCTTCATATGTTTCTCAGGCATCTGGTACTAATCAGTTGAGAATTTTTGTTTGGCTGTGTACCCCATTTTTAATAGAGTTTATTTGGTTCTCTGGAGTATAACTTCTTGAGTTCTTTGTATATATTGGATATTAGCCCTCTATCAGATGGAGAATTTGTAAAGATATTTTCCAAATCTGTTGGTTGCCATTTTGTCCTATTGACAGTGTCCTTTGCCTTACAGAAGCTTTGCAATTTTACGAGGTTGCATTTGTCAGTTTTTGATCTTGGAGCATAAGCTTTTGGTGGACAATTCAGGAAGTTTTCCCCGATGCCCATGTGCTCCAGGTTCTTCCCATTTTCTCTTCTATTAGATTCAGTGTATCTGGTTTTATGTGGAGATCCTTTATCCGATTGGACTTGAGCTTTGTATAAGGAGATAAGAATGGATCAATTTGAATCCTTCAACATGTTGACTGTCAGTTGACCCAGCACCATATGTTGAAAATGCTGTCTTTTTTCCCCTGGATGATTTTAGCTCCTTTGTCAAAGATCGAGTGACCATAGGTGTGTGGGTTCATTTTGAAGTCTTCAATTCTATCCCACTGATCTTCCTGCGAGTGTCTGTACCAATACCACACAGTTTTTATTGATATTGCTCTGTAGTAGAGCTTGAGGTCAGAGATGGTGATTCTACCAGATGTTAATTGTTGGGAAGTTTTCACTATCCTGGAATTTTTTTTTTGTTTAGAAATTGATTTTTCTAACTCTATAAAGAATTGAGTTGGAATTTTGATGGGGATTGCATTGAATCTTTAGATTTCTTTAGGCAACATGGCCATTTTTACTATATTAACCCTGCTAATCCATGAACATGGGAGATCTTTTCATCTGAGATCTTCTTCAATTTCTTTCTTCATACTTGAAGTTCTTATCATATAGATCTTTTACTTGTTTGGTTAAAGTCACACAAAGGATACTGATTCCTCCAGAAGTTCATTTACTGTTGAGAATAGTTTTAGCTATCCTGGGGTTTTTGTTATTGCAGATGAGTTTGAGAATTGTTCTTTCTAACTCTATGAAGAACTGAGTTGGGATTTTGATGGGGATTGAATTGAATCTGTAGATTGCTTTTGGCAAGAGGGCCATTTTAACTATATTAATCCAGCCAATCCATGAGCATGGAAGTTTTTTTCCATTTTCTGAGGTCTTCTTCTATTTCCTTCTTCAGAGAGTTGAAGTTCTTGTCATACAGATGTTTCACTTGTTTGGTTAGAGTCACACCAAGATACTTTATATTGTTTGCGGCTATTTTGAAGGGTGTCATTTCCCTAATTTCTTTCTCAGCCTGCTTGTCCTTTGAGTATAGGAAGGCTACTGATTTGCTTGAGTTGATTTTATAACCAGCCACTTTGCTGAAGTTGTTTATCAGCTATAGAAGTTCTCTGTTGGGGTTTTTTGGGTCACTTACATATACTATCATATCATCTGCAAATAGTGATAGTTTGACTTCTTCCTTTCCAATTTGTGTCCCTTTGACCTCCTTATGTTGTCTAATTGCTCTAGCTAGGACTTCAAGTACTATATTGAAAAGATATGGAGAGAGAGGGCAGCCTTGTCTAGTGCCTGATGTTAGTGGGATTGCTTCAGGTTTCTCTCCATTTAGTTTGATATTGGCTACCAGTTTGCTGTATATTGCTTTAACTATGTTTAGGTATGGGTCTTGCATTCCTGTTCTTTCCAAGACTTTTAGCATGAAAGGATGCTGAATTTTGTCAAATGCTTTTTCAGCATCCAATGAAATGACCGTGTGGTTTTTTTTCTTTGAGTTTGTTTATGTAGTGGATTGTATTGATGGGTTTCCATATATTGAACCATCCCTGCATCCCTGGGATGAAGCCTACTTGATCATGGTGAATAATCGTTTTGATGTGCTCTAAGATTTGGTTGCCAAGAATTATATTGAGTATTTTTACATTGATATTCATAAGGAAATTTACCTGAAGTTTTCTTTCTTTGTTGGATCTTTGTGTGGTTTTGTTATTAGCATAATTGTGGCTTCATAGAAAGAGTTGGGTAGTGTTCCTTCCATTTCTATTTTGTGGAATGGTTTGAAGAGTATTGGTGTTAGGTCTTCTTTGAAGGGCTGATAGAATTCTGCACTGAAACCATCTGGTCCTGTGCTTTTTTTTGGTTGGAAGATTTTCTATGACCCCTTCTATTTATTTAGGGGTTATGGGACTGTTTAGATGATCTATTTGGTCCTGATTTAATTTTAGTATTTGGTATCTGTCTAGGAAATTGTCCATTTCCTCCAAAATTTCCAGTTGTGTTGAGTATATAGGATTTTGTAGTAGGATCTGATGATTTTTTGAATGTCCTCAATTTCTGTTATTATAGCTCCCTTTTCATTTCTAATTTTGTTAATTTGGATACGGTCTTTTTGCCCTTTGGTTAGTCTGGCTAAGGGTTTATCTATCTTGTTGATTTTCTCAAAGAACCAGCTACTGGTTCTGTTGATTCTTTGTATGGTGGTCTTTGTTTCTACTTGATTGATTTCAGCCCTGAGTTTGATGATTTCCTGTCTTATACTCCTCTTGGGTGAATTAGCTTCCTTTTGTTCGAGGGCTTTCAGGTGTGCCCTTAAGCTGCTAGTGTATGCTCTCTCCAGTTTCTTTTTGGAGGCACTCAGGGCTATGAGTTTTCCTCTTAGCACTTCTTTCATTGTGTGCCAGAGATTTGGGTATGTTGTGTCTTCATTTTCATTAAATTCCAAAAAGTCTTTGATTTCTTTCTTTATTTCTTCCTTGACCAAGGTATCATTGACTAGAGTATTGTTCAGTTTCCATGTGTATGTGGGATTTCTGTTGTTTTTGTTACTATTGAAGACCACTTTTACTCCATAGTGATCTGATAAGAGACATGGGATTAGTTCCATCTTAGGTTTGTTGAGGTCTGTCTTGTGACCAATTATATGATTGATTTTGGAGAACGTACCAGGAGGCGCTGAGGAAAAGGTATATTCTTTTGCTTTAAGTTAAAATGTTCTATGTATATCTGTCAAATCCAATTGGTCCAAATCTTCAATTAGTTTCACTGTGTCCCTATTTAGTTTCTGTTTTCCTTATTGGTCCCTTGAAGAGAGTGGAGTGTTGAAGTCACCCACAATTATTGTGTTAGGTGCAAGGTGTGCTTTGAGCTTTAGTAAAGTTTCTTTTATGAATGAGGGTGTCCTTGCATTTGGAGCATAAATGTTCAGAATTGAGCATTCTTCTTGGTAGATTTTTCCTTGGACCAGCAAGATGTGTCCTTCTGTGTCTCTTTTGATGACTTTTGGTTGAAAGTCAATTTTATCTGATATTAGAATGGCTACTACTGCTCGCTTCCTGAGACCATTTGCTTGTAAAAGTGTCTTCCAGACTTTTACCCTAAGGTAGTGTTTGTCTTTGTTACTGAGGTGTGTTTCCTGTATGCAGAAAAATATAGGGTCCTGTTTAGGTATCAGTCTGTTAGTCTATGTCTTTTTGGGGGGCAATTGTGTCCATTGATGTTAAGAGTAATATTGATTGTTACATCCTGTCATTTTGGGTGTTATTTTTTATGTTTGAGTGGTTATCTTCTTTTGGGTTTGATGGATGAAGCTTACCATCATGCTTTTTCTGGGGTGTAATTTCCCTCCTTATATTGGCGTTTTCCACCTATTATCCTTTCTGGGCTGGGTTTCTGGAAGGTATTGTGTAAATTTGGTTTTGTCATGAAATATCTTGGTTTCTCCATCTATAGTGATTGAGAGTTTTACTGAATATAGTTGTCTTTGCTGGCATTTGTGTTTTCTTAGAGTCTGCATGAGATCTGCCCAGGATCTTCTTGCTTTCATAGTCTCTGGTCAGAAGTTGGTGTAATTCTGATAGGTCTTCCTTTATATGTTACTTGCCCTTTTTCTCTTACTGCCCTAAGTATTCTTTCTTTGTTTAGTACATTTGGGGTTTTGATTATTATGTGATGGGAGGTATTTCTGCTCTGGTCCAATCTGTTTGGAGTTCTGTAGGCTTCTCGTATATTCATGGGCATCTCTCTCTTTAGGTTAGGGAAGTTTTCTTCCATAATTTTGCTAAAGATATTGACTGGCCCTTTAATTTGTAAATCTTTTCTCTCATCTATGCCTATAATCCTTAGGTCTTCTCATTGTGTCCTGGATTTCCTGGACATTTTGGGTAACAAGCTTTTTGCACTTTGCATTTTCTTTGACTGTTGAGTCCATGGTTTCTATGGTATCTTCAGCATCTGAGATTCTTCTATCTCTTGTATTCTGTTGTTGATATTTGCATCTATGGCTCCTGCTTTTTTCCCAAGGTTTTCTATCTCCAAAGTTGTCTCCCTTTGTGATTTCTGAGTTATTTCCACTTCTGATTTTAGATCCTGGATGGTTTTGCTTAGCTCCTTCACTTGCTTGTTTGCGTTTTCCCGTAATTCTTTAAGATATTTTTGTGTTTCCTCTTTCATGACTTCTGCCTGTTAACCCAAGTTTTCCTGTGTTTCTTTAAGTGATTTTTGTATTTCCTCTTTATTGGCTTCTATCTGTTGACCCATATTCTCCTGAATTTCTTTAAATGATTTTTGTGTTTCCCTTGTAAGAGTTTCTACCTTTTGGTCCATTTTCTCCTCTATTTCTTTAAGAGATTTATTTATGTCCTTCTTGTGTTCTTCTAACAGCATTATAACCAGTGGTTTTAAATCCAAATCTTGTTTTTTCAGGTGTGTTAGTGTATCCAGGATCTGCTGTTGGTGGAGAATTGGGGTCAGATGCTCCCATATTGCCTTGATTTCTGTTAGTAATGTTCCTGTGTTTGCCTTTTGCCATCTGATTGTCTCTGGCGTTAGTTGGTCCTTTTGTCACTAGCTGGTGCTTGAACCTCCTGTGAGCCTGTAAGGCTATTTCTTTTTTTTTTTTTTTTTTTTTTTTTTTTTTTTTTTTTTTAGTGCAGATGAATTCTTTTTTTTTTTTTTTCAAGTTTTTTTTTTATTCGATATAATTTATTTACATTTCTAATGATTTCCCCTTTTCTAGCCCCCCCCCCACTCCCCGAAAGTCCTGTAAGCCCCCTTCTCTTCCCCTGTCCTCCCTCCTACCCCTTCCCAGTTCCCCGTTCTGGTTTTGCCAAATACTGTTTCACTGAGTCTTTCCAGAACCAGGGACCACTCCTCCTTTCTTCTTGTATCTCATTTGATGTGTGGATTATGTTTTGGGTATTCCAGTTTTCTAGGTTAATAACCACTTATTAGTGAGTGCATACCATGATTCACCTTTTGAGTCTGGGTTACCTCACTTAGTATGATGTTCTCTAGCTCCATCCATTTGCCTAAGAATTTCATGAATTCATTGTTTCTAATGGCTGAATAGTACTCCATTGTGTAGATATACCACATTTTTTGCATCCACTCTTCTGTTGAGGGATACCTGGGTTCTTTCCAGCATCTGGCAATTATAAATAGGGCTGCTATGAACATAGTAGAGCATGTATCCTTATTACATGGTGGGGAATCCTCTGGGTATATGCCCAGGAGTGGTATAGCAGGATCTTCTGGAAGTGAGGTGCCCAGTTTTCGGAGGAACCGCCAGACTGCTTTCCAGAGTGGTTGTACCAATTTGCAACCCCACCAGCAGTGGAGGAGTGTTCCTCTTTCTCCGCACCCTCTCCAACACCTGCTGTCTCCTGAATTTTTAATCTTAGCCATTCTGACTGGTGTAAGATGAAATCTTAGGGTTGTTTTGATTTGCATTTCCCTAATGACTAATGAAGTTGAGCATTTTTTAAGATGCTTCTCCGCCATCCGAAGTTCTTCAGGTGAGAATTCTTTGTTTAACTCTGTACCCCATTTTTTAATAGGGTTGTTCGGTTTTCTGGAGTCTAACTTCTTGAGTTCTTTATATATATTGGATATTAGCCCTCTATCTGATGTAGGATTGGTGAAGATCTTTTCCCAATTTGTTGGTTGCCGATCTGTCCTCTTGATGGTGTCCTTTGCCTTACAGAAACTCTGTAACCTTATGAGGTCCCATTTGTCAATTCTTGCTCTTAGAGCATACGCTATTGGTGTTCTGTTCAGAAACTTTCTCCCTGTACCGATGTCCTCAAGGGTCTTCCCCAGTTTCTTTTCTATTAGCTTCAGAGTGTCTGGCTTTATGTGGAGGTCCTTGATCCATTTGGATTTGAGCTTAGTACAAGGAGACAAGGATGGATCAATTCCCATTCTTCTGCATGCTGACCTCCAGTTGAACCAGCACCATTTGTTGAAAAGGCTATCTTTTTTCCATTGGATGTTTTCAGCCTCTTTGTCGAGGATCAAGTGGCCATAGGTGTGTGGGTTCATTTCTGGATCTTCAATCCTGTTCCATTGATCCTCCTGCCTGTCACTGTACCAATACCATGCAGTTTTTAACACTATTGCTCTGTAGTATTGCTTGAGGTCAGGGATACTGATTCCCCCAGATTTTCTTTTGTTGCTGAGAATAGTTTTAGCTATCCTGGGTTTTTTGTTGTTCCAGATGAATTTGATAATTGCTCTTTCTAACTCTGTGAAGAATTGAGTTGGGATTTTGATGGGTATTGCATTGAATCTGTATAGTGCTTTAGGCAAAATGGCCATTTTAACTATATTGATTCTACCGATCCATGAGCATGGGAGGTTTTCCCATTTTTTGAGGTCTTCTTCCATTTCCTTCTTCAGAGTCTTGAAGTTCTTGCCATACAGATCTTTCGCATGTTTGGTAAGAGTCACCCCAAGATACTTTATACTGTTTGTGGCTATTGTGAAGGGGGTCATTTCCCTAATTTCTTTCTCAGCCTGCTTATCCTTTGAGTATAGGAAGGCCACTGATTTGCTTGAGTTGATTTTGTAACCTGCCACTTTGCTGAAGTTGTTTATCAGCTGTAGGAGCTCTCTAGTGGAGTTCTTTGGGTCACTTAGGTAGACGATCATGTCGTCTGCAAATAATGATAGTTTGACTTCCTCCTTTCCAATTTGTATCCCTTTGACCTCCTTATGTTGTCGAATTGCCCGAGCTAGTACCTCAAGTACAATATTGAAAAGATAAGGAGAAAGGGGGCAGTGTAAGGCTATTTCTACACCACTCGATAACTGGGTTTCCCCAGGCACAGATTGCTGATGTGTTGCCCTACTCTTAGGTGCCCTTGGAGCCCTGGTATGTCTTTCCCCAAGCAATATTATACTTGGGGTGTGTCTGTGAACCTGGTGCTCCATGTCTGCTCTGTCAGGGAGCAAAGGTGGTGGTTGCAGTAGGAACCTTTTCCAAGTGCTGATCCCTCTGCAGGGCAAACATCCCCTGACAAGGCTGATACACAAATGGTCCGCAGAACTGCCCAGGCCCTGGGTGCAGGCAGAACCCTGATGGCCTGAGACCCAAGCAATGTTAGACTCAGGATATGTCTGTGTACCTGTCACTGCTTGTCAGATCTGTCCTGTGTCCAGGAGCCAAGATCTTAAGCTGTTTTTGTATGCTTTTTCAAGTTTCTCTTTGGAGGCACTAAGAGCTATGAGTTTTCCTCTTAGCACTGCTTTCATTGTGTCCCATAAATTTGGTTATGTTGTGCTTTCATTTTCATTAAATTCTAAAAAGTCTTTGATTATTTCTTCCTTGACCAAGGTATCATTGAGTAGAGAATTATTCAGCTTCCATGTGTATGTGGGCTTTTTGTTGTTTTTGTTGCTATTGAAGACCCTTATTCTATTGTGATCTAATAGGAGGCATGGAATTAGTTCGATCATCTTATATCTGCTGAGGTCTGTTTTGTGATCAAGTATATGGTCAATTATTGAGAAGGTACCGTGAGGTGCTGAGAAGAAGGTATATCCTTTTGTTTAGGATGAAATGTTCTATAGATATCTGTTAAGTCAATTGGGTTCATAACTTCTGTTAGTTTCACTATTTCTCTGTTTAGTTTGTGTTTCCCTGATCTCTCCATTGATGAGAGTGGGGTGTTGAAGTCTCCCACTATTTTTTGTGTGGGGTGCAATGTGTGCTTTGAGCTTTAGTAAAGTTTGTTTTATGAATATCAATGCCCTTGTATTTGGAGAATATATATTCAGAATTGAGAGTTCATCTTGGTGGATTTTTCCTTTGATGACTATGAATTGTCCTTTCTTATCTTTTTTGATTACTTTAGGTGGAAAGTCAATTTTATTTGATATTAGGATGGCCACACCAGCTTGTTTCTTGGGACCATTTGGTTGGAA
The DNA here is from genome assembly GCF_947179515.1 of Apodemus sylvaticus. NCBI lineage: Eukaryota > Metazoa > Chordata > Mammalia > Rodentia > Muridae > Apodemus > Apodemus sylvaticus. Next base: position 9,973,431 of record NC_067474.1, on the reverse strand, counting down.
AATTGTTTTCCATCCTTTTACTCTGAGGTAGTGCCTGTCTTTGTGCCTGAAGTGGGTTTCCTGTATGCAGCAAAATGTTGGGTCCTGCTTATGTATCCAGTTAGTTAGTCTATGTCTTTTTATTGGATAATTGAGTCCATTGATATTAAGAGATAATAAGGAGAAGTGATTGTTGCCTCCTGTTATTTTTGTTATTAGAGGTGGAGTAATGTTTGTGTGTCTCTCTCTTCTTTTTGGTTTGTTAAAAAAAGATTAATTTCTTGCTTTTTCTAGTGTGTACTTTCCCTCCTTTTGTTGGTGTTTTCCATTCATTATCCTTTGAAGGGCTGGATTTGTGGAAAGATATTGTGTAGATGTTTTTTGTCACACCTTGGTTTCTCCATCTATGATAATTGAGAAATTTGCTGTCTATAGTAGCCTGGCTTGGCATTTGTGTTCTCTTAGGGTCTGTTTGACATCTGCCCAGGATCTTCTGGTTTTCACTCTCTCTTGAGTGAGAAGTCTGGTGTAATTCTGACAGGTCTACCTTTATGTTTCTTGACCTTTTCCCCTTACTGCTTTTAATATTCTTTCTTTGTTTAGTGCATTTTTAAAATTATTATATGACAGGAGGAATTTCTTTTCTGGTCAAATCTATTTGGAGTTCGGTAGACTTCTTGTATGCTTATGAACATCTTAGTCTTTAAGTTAGGAAAGTTTTCTTCTATAATTTTGTCGAAGTCCTTTACTGGTCCTTTAAGTTGGAAATATTCACTCTCTTCCATACATATAATCCTTAGATTTGATCTTCTCATTTTGTCCTGGATTTCCTGGATGTTTTCAGTCAGGAGCCTTTTGCAACTTTCATTTTCTTCGACTACCCTGTCAGTGCTTTCTATGCTATCTTCTGCATCTGAGATTTTCTCTTCTAACTCTTGTATTCTGTTGTTGATGCTTACATCCATGTCTCCTGACTTTTTTCCTAGGTTTTCTATGTCCAGAGTTGTCTCCCTTTGTGATTTCTTTGTTGTTTCTACCTCTATTTTTAGATCCTGGATTGTTTTGTTCAATTCCTTCACCTGTTTGTTTGTGCTTTCCTGTAATTCTTTAAGGGCTTCTACTTGTTTACTTGTGTCCTCCTGTATTTCATTAAGGGAGTTATTTATGTCCTTCTTGATGCCCTCTATCAGCATCATGAGCTGTGGTTTTAAATCCAAATCTAGCTTTTCCAGTGTGTTGGTGTATCCAGGACTTACTGTTATGGCAAATTGGGTTGGGATGGTGCCAAGTTGCCTTGATTTCTGTTGGTAATTTGCCTTTTGCTATCTGGTTATCTTTGGTGTTAGTTAGTTCTACTGACTCTGGCTGGTGCTTGTCCCTCCTGTGGGCCTGCATGCCTGTCTCAGAACCCCTGGGTGACTGGCTCTCCCCTGGCACAGAGTCTTGTGGCACTGCCTAGCTCCTGAGTGCAGGTGGGGCCCTGGCTAACCCTGTCCCAGCTGTTTTGGCACTCTGGTGTTCCCTGTGCTCCTAGCTTTACCTGATGGCTCAGTCTCAGGAGAGAAGATGGCCTGCTAAGATGCTTCTAACTAGAGAAAATGGGGTGGTGCATTGGCTCAGAGTATATTAGTCACTAGGAGCTGGCCCTCATGAACTGAGCAATACCATTTGAATTCAGTACTAGTACTGATTAACTCTGAATCAGGCAGGGCTTTCCCACCCCATTTTTTTTTTTACTTTCCTTGTGATTTGGTTAGGGATAATAATAGCACTTTATTTATTACTATGTTTGTTACGACTAAAGGATCCAGTATATTAAACTCAATAAAAAGTGAGATGTCAAATGACCAAGTCATTATTAGTGAATGATCATGATGTATTTTTGGAGGCTCAAGAATAAACAATGTAGACAGACAAAGGGTCAAGGGAGGCTGTCTGGGCAGACAAGTGAAACATAAGCAATTTTGTTAAACTGCAAATTATTGACAGGCCAGCATGGGGAATTGAATAAACAAATGCAACATAAAATATTCCAATGCTATTCTCAATTAGACACGTTATCAGGTTTTGAGAAAATGAAAAGCTTTCTCTTGATTACATAATGAAATATTATGAAAGGATATAGAGAATTATACATGAGTATTGTACTCTAGTTTCTAAGCTTATTTTTAATGTAGGTATGATCTAGACATTATGAAACCCATTTTTGTTCACACTAAGATTGAACAAACTGTGATGATAATCTAAGTATGAAACCATGCAATGCCACTGACAGGGAAAGTTACAAATAAGAAAAAAAGAAAGGCTGGAATCTGATCACCCTGCGGTGTTTTAGGGGTGTCACTATGCTAGTCGATATCCCCAACCCACTGTGTGCACACACTGGTAAATCCAGATGGAGAATTAAATAAAAATGGGTGTACATTTACTAGTAAACTCACCTTGTCTACTAAAAAGGGGTCGAAGCAGCTTTTTGATTGTGGTAATGAGCACACGTAGTATGTAGATCTTGGCTTATAAATAACATTTGGAAGGAAGACAGAGGTGGAAAGAGGATAGCTAGCTGGGAGGGAGTGCAGAACAGTGTGTGTAGCTACTTGACAAGGTGAGAAGATGGGCCTTTGGGCAGTGGACAAAAGCAAGCACCAAAATATAATAATGATGTCTCAATGGTTACAGCAAATGACCAGAGGAAATAAAACCTCCATATTCAATACCATCAAATTTTGAGAGAAAACATAAAAATATTTTTATTGTATCTCAGAATGAAATTAATCATTACCTACATGTTAGACATACAATTAAATAAAGTCTTTGGGAAATAGATAACTACTCATCTTGAAAGAAAATGCCATTCCTTCACAATATTAATATGTCACCATTGGGGGCTGAAGTGATAAGCAGAAATTTGAGGGGAGATTCAATATTCACAGTCTCATAGTCCACACTATGTAGTACCCCTTTTGTAGGAAAGCCTACAAAGAGGAGGTGGTGGTGATATTGCAGGAGTTGCCCCATTGGAAAAGTCACCAATTAATGTCACAAGTGCTAAGACACAAGATCAGCATGTATCTCCTAATGTGACTACGATCTCGGTGTCACTCCTTTGATTTTCTTGTTTTTTATAAAGAAGCATTTCCCCACTGTAAATATAAGAGCACAGCAGACAAATCCAAACTGAGACACTCTCCAAAAATATGTCCAGTAGCCATTTAAATTATGAAGATCATCAAAGACAGGTTCTGAGTAGCTGTCACAGGAACATGAAGCATGTTCACAAAATACAATATGATATTCTGCACCAGAGGATCCTAGACCAGCAAAAGAGGCTTGCTGGAGCAAGTGGTGGCACCTGATGATGATGTACCATAATTAATAGCCGTATGCTTGTGCTGACTCCTGGTTTGGGCCAACCATGGTTTAAGAAACTCTTAAGAAGGGTGGTAAAGTATGTAGAAATCTATTTTGATCTTGCAAATATTTTCAAATGTCTTCAAAAGAAAAGGACTGAATAATTACCCTTCTGTAATCCATTCTCTTTTTTTGCCAGTCTGATTTTTTTCAGATTTTTTTTATTTCTTAGTTTTATTTTGAGAGAATCTATCCTTTGGGGCTTTTCTGCCTCTTCTCTCAACTTTATTTAGGGCAGTATTGAGTGCAGTGGGTATTGGGAGTGTTTCAGAGTTTTGTTTTGTTTTAGCTACTCTCCTTTCTCTGTTCACAGCAGCCTGAGAACTAAATAGTGGTTGTAACTTCATTCCTGAAGTTGAATGGTCACAAGGCCCCTTTTATTGCTAAAAAGGATTGTCTTTATACCACCAACTTCGAGACAAAACTCTTACATTTCATAAATCTACATTGATGTAGCTTATCTAGAAATTGTGGTAGAGCTATTTACAAGATGTTTTCTTACAAAATGTTATTACATTTAAACTCCCTGTCCATCTGAAGAGATGCAGATTTGACTCGTGTTCCATGAAAGTGTTTGGGCTTTGCATGTGTTTATAACATGTTTGTGTTCTGTTTTTAATTTTTTTTAACTTAGTAATTGCTTATGAAAATATGGCTGTAAGATGTGGGAATGAATGGGAAACTACTAACTCTTGAGTGAACTAAGGCTATATAAGAAATAGTAAGTCTTTGGAAAAGTATATTTTAACTCATAATAGCACCAATTAAAAAAAACTTTTATATAGTGGTATTTGTTGTATTTCTTATATGGTCCTTGCTATTAAACACGGTTGAAATAATGTCTCTAAACTCAGAATTGTTCGAATTAATGCTTAGTATATTATTGATTTCCATGGCTTTCAGGGTGCAAGAGTTCAGAACACAGCTAAGAACTTGGGGGTTAGAGACCGGACTCCTCAGTCGGCTCCGAGGTAAGTGTAAAGCATCTATCCCTTATCTGAGGGCTTGATGACTTCCGGCAGAGTCAGTCCCGGCCATGTGTCTTCTCTAGCTCATTCCCAGTATCATACTGACACTAATTGTAAGCTCACTCTGGAAAACACAAAATGGTGAAGTCTGATGAGAGGCCAATGAATGCTCGCAGAAAGAAACAGACATTATTTTATTTTGAAAGTAAATTAAAAAAATAAGGTTTATAAAAAATTAATTCAAAAATGTAAGCAACGTGAATCAAGTGCCGATCTAGCCTTTCCACTGCTCCTCTGAGATTGTTACATTCTTGCCTCTACTATAATGGGAAACTCCTATTTAACTCTGAAACCCCAATGTCATATAATCTTCTGCTTTGAGTCTTGGTTGAGTAGCTCTTGTCACACTTCCTGGCATCCTGGGTGTCACGTGATAATGCCCCTTTCTATTTTATGTTGCCATGTATTGAGGGTTCTAACCAAATATGAGTTCTCAGGAGACAGAGACTATACATTTATTTTATCAGTGACTACATAGTAGACTTCAAGTGTTTAAATTTATTTTAAGACAATGTGAATGAATGAATAAATGAGTGAATAGATGGGTGGATGGGTGAATTAGTCATTGAGCTTTTTGTTGGTTATATCAAAAAGTCATTATAAGAAAGGACTTTAACCTACATTTAAAGTGAATAAACATAGAAAACTTCTTTCCATTTGATTTCTATGATTAGAGTAAGCTGTCATCTATCTTGAAGAGGGGCAAGGTTATATAATTACTTAATCATTTGATCATGATTACATGTCTGCATTTTAACAAAAAAGTAGGCCTCTCAAATGCTGTCTCAGGTAAGATGTTCTTTGTTTCTGTTTATAACACGGTAAGGAGAAAGTAGAAGGCGACTACAGCCATTTATGAAGTTATGTTTCATGCTGATAACCTACATGGGAGGTTCAAGAGCTTGTGAAAGAGAAATCAGTGGAAATGGATGGGGCTACTACTTAGTGACTGCATTTATTTCCAGTGCTGACTCCTAACTATATAATGGTCAGACTTGAGGCTTTCTATTGTTTAGAAATCATTTCACAAATAAAATTCTCTCCTGCACTGTGAGCAGACATGGGATATTTGTATAATAGACCCACTGAAGTGTTCAGATTCCAATAAGAAAACAAGGTAATAGCTTTGCAAGGCATTTTTTCAGCTAGAGCCATTGAACACTAATGAACAGCAGGGCTGGGATAAAACTTCAGCACCCGATCAATAAGCCAATACTCCTGCTGAACATAAGACAACAAACTAATGTTGAACTAAGCCTTTTCTCTATTGGATTATCTTTAAAACACTTGAGATGAAACATAATAAAATGAACCAGCTATAAAATTGATACGTTGTACAATGGACTAACAAGAGAGAAATAAAAATCATTTCAAATTTTTATTTACTATTTCACTCATTCTGTAGATATTTACTGAGTAAATACCACGTGTTTTACTGTTGCCCCTGGGAGAATAGAAGCTCAGTAAAGAACTGACTGGCCCTGAAGGAGCAATGTGTGGCTGGGCACAGAACTCCGTGTGCAGCACCTTTGCCGAGAAAAAGGGTCAGGATCTGATTCCCAGCAAGCAAGAGACAGGGAAGAGGGGAGAGGGGAAGGAAGGCATAGAGAGGGAGGGAGGAGGGAGAGGGAGGGTGAGAAGGAATAAAGGAGGAAGAAAAGAAGAGAGGAAAAGAAAGGTAAGATGAGGGGGAGAGCAGCAGTCTGTGGAGATCCTGGGAATATAGAGGCTCAGGGGGCATAGGATCCCTCCTGACAGGACCAGCACTTCTCTCAAAGACAGTAAGCTGGAAGACACATTTGGTATTCAGAACCAAACTACCCATTGGCTAAGCTGGCAAACTATTTCTGGAAGATTCATTCTTGGAGCTTCAGGGAGCTGTGTTGACCTGCAAGTTTATTTGGTTCATACCTCCCAACCTAACTCTGTCATCGTATTCCTAACATACTTAGTTTACTGATTATTACTGGTGTTCACTCAGCAAACATTCATTGATATGTATTGACTTTCTGTTGTGTATCTTGGAGGGGCAGACCTTTTGGTAAAAGCTGGATGAAAACATTCCCCGGCCTCTGTGACCAACGGGTTGAGTGTGGTTAAGGATGCTAAACAGTGCGCCTATAGTTAGGGCCACAAGTGTGGTTAAGGATGCTAAAGAGTGTGCCTGTAGTTAGAGCCAGAAGTGGCCATGATCATCACAAAAGAAGAATGGGCAGAATAATTCATGGAATCTCCAAGGACTGAAGTTTAATAATTTTACATTGGTTGGTTGTCAGTGGTTGCTAGGAAAAGCCCACTCCTGGTGGGTAGGTTTCCTGAATATCTCTGTTACTCTACATTAACAGTTCATCTGATATTTTTAGGAACAGCCTTTGGCAATAAGATTTAAGACAGATTAAAAAAAATTAAAAACAAAAAGCCTATGTGTGCAAGGAACTTTCATCCCAGCAGACAAAGGTAGACAAAGTCTGTGTATACATGCAAGACACCACTGAAATGACTCATGGTTGGAGGCAGTCGTACCTGGCTCAGGCTTTCCTTACAGCACTAAGGATGTCAGATTACCATGTGTGGCACACTGGCCTTATCTCTGTTATATCATTTGATACAATTGTGCTATGAGAGTTTCACTTCCTTTGTGTAATATCGAGGTAGCAAGCATCAGTTGTTGGAACAGAAAGAAGGGAAAACAGTTCTGAGTTCCAGCTCTAGTTCTCCATATGACCTTTTGTAGTAATGTTTGGTTGCTTGTGTTTATGCATACATGGATGCTTGTGTATGTGCATGTGTTCATTGGTGTGTGTGTGTGTGTGTTTCCTGCCAAAGGTTAGCTTTGTCTCCACAGGATAAATTGAGTCAGGCAGTAAGGTGCAGCATTGGCAGTTGAGGTCAATGCTGATAGCTGACAGGGGTCAGCAGTGAGAGGGGCTAATGGGTGTCTGTCCTGATAGCAACCAACAGGAGGTGCTGCCAATGGCAGCTAGTGATTAGAGAAATTACTAAGCAGAGTTGTCTCTGATAAAACAAAGTTTTATTCATTGGGGTGGATTCTCCCCACAACCAGAGAGAAACTCTGAATTATTCTATCTCTTTAGGGGCTGGCTGAAAAGAGATATAATTCACACACACACACACACACACACACACACACACACACACACACACACACACACACACCACATATATATACTGAATGTATGAAAAAGCAGGTTCTAAAATCTTCATACATACACATATATATACTTACTTACAAAAAGACATGTAGATATATACTCATTCATATATAGAATGGATAGAACATAGTTCCAACAAGCAAGCTCAAAGTATTGCACATATACATATATACACATATACACACATACACACAGTTGTTGGATAGAGCAAGCTCCAACATACATTTTATTTTTTTCCAGAGCTTATACATCCCAGCAAAATCTTTCAAGCAGTATAGAATTACAATGTAATTACATCCTACTTTTCATCTAATGAATGGCTGTGAAAAACTATTGTTACCCAATACCTTTACTAGGAAAAACATCAGGTAATACAGATAAAGAAAACAAATTATCCCCTAAGAACCCATGTATAATTGTAACTGAGAAACTTGATATAGATTAACAAAATGTGAGGAGGCAAGGTAATTCTCTCAGCCAGCTCTCTTACTGGCAGACAGCAATTTCTCATTACAAAGAGAGGATTAATTGTTTTATTTATCTTAAGAAGGAATTTTATAAAAATCTTAAAAGAATCAAAATTTTAAATTTTTATATAAGTAACAATCAATCACATCTACTTTAAATCCTCAGAATGCATATCTACTCATCAGCATTTTTCAAAAAAGCATATCAGGAAGCTGAGGGCAAAAAACTGGTAGAGATCAATCATCACCAGTCCAGCCTCACCCATTGTTCTTGTTCCTGGACCTTAAAAAATCCCTAGCTTAACTAATAATGTGCCTTTCCAAACTTCAAATTATCCCTTAAGATGTTCTACATCAGAACTTGTAGCAAAAAGGCTTTAACCTAGCTTCACTAACAATTTTGTTTTTCCAAATGCTTTCTAAGGTTGGGAGTCATTGCTGACAATCGACATCTCTAAATTCTTTCCTAGGGTGGTGACAGAATCGTAAATCTGCTGCAGCAGCAATGCCTGAAAGCTGTATTATTGTGAGCACCAGTGCTTCCCAGTGAAGGGCTGCAAACTCTCTTAGAGTTTTCATACAATTCTTAGATTAAGAGGGATATGAGGGCAGCATGTGGGACAGAACTCCATAACAGCATGAAGTCCTCAGGACATGGAGTCCTCCAGGCCATGTCTATCCAAACCACACCCATCATATCTCTGCTAACCAATGCAGCACGTACCATGAGTTCTAAACCTGTTTGTCATTCCTCCTGCATGGCCCTTCACATTTTCCTATCTGAAATACCAATTTCTCATCTGTCAGTTGGGAGAATTGCCTTGAAAAACAGTATATTTTAACTATGGGAAAAACATTTATTCTATAGGCCTGATTAGCACATGTAGGAGTGTAAGGACAGTGATATTTGAAAACTCTGCTAGATGCAGACATATCAACCCAGCAAAGAAGAAGAGAAAGAGGTGCCGGCACAGCATATGCAGGGCCTATGGGATAGTAGCTCCACATGCTGCCCCTCCTACACACACACCAATAATTTAGTTTCCAAAAGCAGACGCCATGGTGCAGGGTTAGAGTCCAACTCCTTACCTATTTCACTTCCAAAATTCGTCAGGTGCTAAATTCCCAGAGCTGTCAAGTTTCCATTAGAAGTGTGCCTGAACTCAAATAACCCTGAGTCATTTCCAAGAAGCCTCAAGAAACAGAAGCTTCCCAGATCTGCAGTAGCCAAAGCTATTATTGCATTTGGTGACCACAGGGAGTAGCCTTTGCTCCAGTTTGCAAGACAGGCATTTCAAAGATTCATCTCTCTGCTAGCATTAGCCACACTGGGCACAAACATGTAGAATAAGGTAATAGAATGTGAGAGGTAGGAGTTCTCCACCCACCTCCCATCTTTGTCCTACGTGCTCTTGGGCCTCTGTGCCTTGTCACTCACTTAGCAGAACTGCTGTGGAAATAGGATAGAAATTGAGAAAGAAAAGAACCTTCTGATTGTTTCGTTTCCCCAGCCCCAGGAGACAGTTTGAAGCAGCATCTTGTACTTTAGCTGCAGAAGAATCTTCAAACTACATCAACCAATTTAATGTGTTCTCTTCTTTAGTAAGGGCAAAACAAGCTTTTTAGTATTCTAGTCCTCTGTGGAGATAACCTATGGTGCATAAGCCACCTTTCAAACATGAAGTACATTTTTCAAGTCTCCAAAGACAGTAACTTTTGGCTTCCAGACCAATAAAGTTCATCTTATTAACCAGACTTACAATTTTGGCTTAAATCATCCTCATTTCTCTCCACTGGTTTAGAATTATTTTAACAGTATTTTGCGTTACAGAGGAAATTTAGTTTGCTAAAGTGACTAGCAATGCTTTTAAGTTCTATTCAACTTACCGTGCAAACTGGAGTAAATCTCCTTGGCTACCTGAATTTCTTTCAAAAAGCTGTAAGATTGGATTGTGTTCAGAGAAGGAGTGTAGCTTAGTGGTGGAGCACATGCTTAGCAAGTATGAAAGCCGTTGATTCAATCCTCCTCACCCATAAACACTGCTGACAAAACACATGTGCACTCACACACATACACACATGTACATATGCTTATACACATAAACACACTCATATTCTGTATTTGAGATATTAGCCTAATGTACAAAGTAGGTCAAGTATAGACTTAAATTTTCTTAAGAAAAATAAGAGTCCAAAACATACACATTTTTCTTCAGCCTCTCATCTCTAGATCAGTGGCTCTCAACCTGTGGGTCCCAACATTTTGGGGGCATCATGTATCGGATATCATGCATCAGATATTTACACCATAATTTATAACAGTAGACAAATTATAGTTAAAAAGAAACAATGAAATAGTTTTATAGTCAGGGTTCACCTCAATATGTAGGGTCACAGTTAAGAGGATTGAGAACCACTGCTTTAGATCTAGTATAAATAGTCCACAGGGCTTTAAAGTCACTAGCATCTGGCCTCATTTTGCTCCCTTTTGTTTTGATTCTGGTGTTAACTTTTAGCTACTGAGGCCAACTTATATAAAGCTATCAAGTTCTCCTGAGCTGTGTTTTTGTGCAGTATTGTCTCAAATAGCTAGGCTAGGTTGTAAAGGAGCATATCCCAGCTTTTCCACAAGTAACATGAATTCTTTGAACCTGATGATACTATTGACAGGTGAATGATGGCTGGCTATATGTCTGTAGAAAAGGTCAGGTAACTAACTGCATCTTGAGATTTAGGCTTCATGAAGTTGCACATCAGTCAGTTTGTGGTCAACCCCTTAGTACCACAGGAGTTTGTGCAAAACTTGTAAGAAAATCTGTTGATCCCCATGAGATAGAGAATACATCACTGCAAGATAGCTATATTAGACAAGGCTTTAATTATCATAATGACACTGCCTCTGATAATTCAATGGACGAATATTACTACCAGCAAAGTAAACAGACAGACTAGAGCAGAGCAGCAGCATCTAAAATGGCAGGTTCTCAACCTGCAGGTCATGACCCCTTTGAGATCAATTGACCCTTTCAAGGACCCACATATCAGATGTCCTGCATATCAGATATTCACACTATGATTCAGAACAGTGACAAAATCACAGTTAGGAAGTAGCAATGAAATAATTTTATGATTGGGGACTGCCAAAATATGAAGAACTGTATTAACTGGTTGCAGCATTAGAATGGTTGGGAACCACTTTTAAATGAGCAGCCTTCTAAACATGCACAAAGAGAAGGATTTTCAAAATCACAGAACCCAAACTTTAGATCAAGCTGCTTCATATGCTGTTTTCTACAGTACAGTCAATGTGGTGATGGCTGATGGAGCCAAGAAATTAGTGTTGATGTATTTGTTCTACCAATAAAACTATTCAGGTAAGGGTGGTATCGCAAATAATTGTTATGTTGTTGTGTGTCCTTTCTAGACTGTACAAGCTCTGTGAGCCACCACCGCCAGTAGGAGAAGAATAAGCATCCATCCCATGAGCAAGAGACAGATGCTTCCAAACGCTGATCAGGTCAACATTCTTCACCGAAGACAAAGAAATGCATATTTAAGATGTAAAGTCTTCCCATGGTGTAAATAACATGTTTGGTTTGAATATTTATGTTGGAACTAGAATTTCCTTCAGACAGTTCAGCCTCACACTATATATTAAGATTTCAGATTCATATTTGGGCAAAATCCACTGCTCGTATTTGTAGGAATATATACAGAGATAAAAGATGAACTATTTTGGTTCCTTTCTCATTCATTAATTATATTGTATTTGGTTTCAGCTTCCCCAATGGACAAATATAATAAATGATAGTTTTTCTTGAAGTAGTCTGTCCTAAAAATGATGGCCACACTCTGGAAACTATCAATGTTAAGAAATATTAAGGACTCTGTAGATGGAGAGTTACAGGTGTCCCATCTACCCCTTGTGCCACCCGGAGTGCATCTCTGGGAGGTAGGGACATCCATGACTTCCTTTCTTCTAAGGCTTTCTGGTAACAAAGCTAAGAGATCCTAGCAAGACTTTTTCACGTATGTGACGTATACTCTCCAGCCATGTAGACACTCCAGTGGGAAGGCGCTTTTCTTGATCGCTACAATGAGCCACGAACCCTGCAAGATGTACGGCTGTGGGTAGGGAGTTCTCAGGCTGGGGAAATGAGAGGAGTGAATGAGGATGGAAAATAACAAGCATATTTGACAACTCCATCCTTAACAGAGAAAGATAAATTCTTAATTGTATGAAGACTTCCTATGAGATGTCAGACCCTTAAAATAACACACCGTCATGAATATTTTTCTATCAAGTTATATGTGTAAGATGTGAAAATAGATTTATTTGTTGTTGTACTTCAAAAGACCATTAGACAAGAATCTTGATAATTTATAAAACCAAGGTATAGACTGTATTCATTCTAAAGTATATGCAATATTTATCACTTCTGTGTTGATATACTAACATTGTTTTAGCACATAAATATATTACTATTGGTTTTAAATACATATCTTTAAAATTAATTAAAACAAAATTGCTGTGATTATGATTGAGTTGTGCTTTGCTTAATAATAGGAACAAATTTGCCTTCAGGTGATATTACTGAACAAATGTCATGGGGTGTACTTATGCAAAATGAGATGACTGTGGCCTCATTAGACAGTATGACCTATGGAACCATTTTTCTATAGGCTGTCCATCACTAACCCAAAGGCCACTAACAGCACAGAACTGTTTATGGATATGAGCTAAACACATGAAATCCTTACTTTAAGCACAGTTTTGGCATACCGTTATTCAGTTTTACTTTACAAATCTCATTAGAACTTCAGACTATCATTAAAAGCTATCATTACTGCCAGTGACATATTGAATTTAAAAATGTGTTTCAAAAGTATGGGATATATACATCCTATGAGTTAAGGTGAAAATTATTCAGCACAGAGAACTTGAGATTTTTTGAAATGTATATGTGACTAATCATAGAAAAGGCAACATCTGTTTCTAAAGAAAAGCTTTAGCATTTTGAATTTAATGAAGATATGACCTACATTTGCATATATATGACAAACATCCATAGTTTTCAGGATCAATATTTTTGCTATCATCAGCATACAACTGTGAAGCTCTGATAGTTCAGGCCGCCCTCTCTGAAAGTCTTAAGAGTAAGGAGAGCTGATTGACCAACAAGGCAGACCCTTCACACTGCTTTACTGTCCATGCTTACCAGCCTCAGTAAGTCTCCATAGAGGAACAGAGGGGCTACGAACACACTTACATCTCCTGGGCATATTATCTGCCTTTGCAGAATTTATAAATTAGTGTACTTTAAGGATCCAGTCTATATAACAGAATGTAGTTAATGTTATCTTTTGAGCTAAACATTATTTGTGTACACAGCACTTACAAATTTTACAAGTTTGCTAGCATTTTATAGTTACAGCCATCACTGTCATATTGTTTTCATAATAAAATCATAGCTGATGGGGTTTAGTGTATACTAAATGGCACCTTTGACTACCTAGCCCACATTTTACTATTCTGTCTTCACATAGCCTTGTAGCAGTGATGAAAGCTGACCTTGTCTTATTACCTGCACTTCACAGTTCAGCTAAAGCAAAGACTAACTCAGTGACTTGCACCAAGTTCACCCGATGAACATGGCATAGTCAGAAGTTAATGCAAGAAGCCTGTTTTATTATTTCACTGTTTTTATTTGTTATATGAGAACCATTATAATATTAACAATTATTTTCTGACTAAAGTTGGGGATTTATGACATGTACTATTTTTTAATTATATATACCATGTTGCAAAATCAAGTGGGAATATGCAGAATGCCTTTAGTGTACGAGAACTATATTCTTGGCATTTCCCATCCATAATCAAAGAGGCTCCACTTGTATTGCAGCCAGGATAAAATTTGACTACAATTTTAAAAGTGTTAACACTTAAATACTTATGCTAGATGAGTAATCATTTTTCAATACCATAATGTATACCTTCTTTTGACATTGGAATTTTAGCAGATTTTGGGAGTTTAGAACACTCTTGCTTTAATGTTGCACTATCTTCTGCAACTGGGAATTACTGATAAGCTAAGGAAAAATATTACTTACTGTTCTTACAACTTCTATATGTTGACATAGGTTCCTGTCTACCCACTGAGAGATTTAAGATCTTATCATGGGAACTGGATCATATTTACTATCTTACAGATTTCCTCATTGATTTCTAACATTAAAAATTTTAATTTTGTAAGAATATGAAAAATTTAAGGGCTAAAAATATGAGAGAAAGATAGACAGAGGATAATAATTTCTGGTCCAGGTTTACTTGGCAGGCTATGTAATGCTGGGTTTCTATTGTATGCTCTCTCATAAACCGGTATCCTCATCTGCAGGACCATGCTACTTTCTTCCTCTTTAACAGAAGTTTTCTGGTGTCTTCAATTCCCTGTATATTTGTTGGCCACTCTTCTTGCCACAAGATGTTCAATTAAATAGGAAGTAGAACTGGGAATGTAGCACAGTGTTGAGCACTTGCCTAGCACCGTGAAGCCATGTCAAACCATTCTGGCTCTCCTTTAAGCCATTAATGGCTCACACCTGTAATCCCAGTACTGGGAGAGTCAGGAGGATTGCCAGGAGGTCAAGGGCAGCTTGAACTACATAGGAATGTGAGGCCAGGTGTGAGACATGGCCTACGAAAGGAAGATACTACAGTGCACGTTACATGGGGTTGGCACTATTTCCTGCTCTATTGATTTTAACTTTGAATAGCTCAATTCAGAATGAAATGAAGTTGATCCTATGCTACCTTTAACGGTGAGGAAAGTCAATGAGAAAGAAATTCAAGAGGAGGTATTAGCTAACTTAAGCAAACAATGTCCTATAATGAACACATAGATTTTACAGGCAAGGGTTTTTTTTTTTTAAGCAAATATGTTTCTATCAACTATCAAGTATTCTTACACAAGTCCAAGCATCTGTAGTCCTGTACAATATGAGTTACCACATCTACGCAGGGTTTTCCTTAGGCATTTGGGTTTTTATAAAATCATAATATTAAAATATCAAATAACGACATTGCTTTCTAAATCATTTGCCCTTTTAAAAGAAATTGAAAGTAATTCCAGAAAGCTACCCTAGTGGTATTACAATCAAACTACTAAAGCTTTGTATCTGAATGTACTGCTTCTAAATTTTAGGAATTTTCAGTTTTAAAGTCTATTTTTATGTGAGTGGTCCTGAACAACTGAAGTCTAATGATTCGTCCTTTTTGTTAGCATACTTAAGTTTCAATTAAGTAAGACACACTATACTTTTGCATGTTTGGAGTTTTGTGGGAGAGCCTAAGGAAAATTTTACTCTGAAGAACAAGTGGGGGAAATGCAAGAGGCTTCTTTACCACGAATGGCTTCAGCATAGAATTTTACAAAATGGCCACTATTTTACTTGGTGCTGCGATTTCATGTTGGTCATAGTGGTTAATACTGGGTTCCAGAATCATTTGATACTTTAATGATTTGCCATTGTCACTGTTGTTAACATTCCTGTTGCTGGGCCCTACCTGGCATGTCTATTAAAGTACAGTCAGTCTGTGCGACTCTCAGTGGTGACCTAGTGGGAAGTCTGCCTCACTCAGAACTGTTTATTCTCTAACTGGGTTAGGTTTCTGAAGTCTGCTAAGTCTGATAATTATATACAGATACGTGTGTGTGTGTGTGTGTGTGTGCGCGTGTGCGTGTGCGTGTGCGTGTGCGTGTGTGTGTGTGTGTGTGTGTTCTCATTTAACATAAACTACTTTTTAGATTTATGAACATTAATAGTAAACATTAGATTTTGGTGTCTTCGTTGTATGAGAATATGAGACCTGTATTTTATGGACGGACTATATGACATTTGCTGTCGACCCTGGTGGTGGTGCCTATGCCATAGGTGGACTTGTGTACTGTCCTTTGTTCACTGATGTTCTTCTGCTATTTGTGGGACCCAGCTTGGTCTCTGTTTGGTTTGGTTTTGTTTGTCATCACTGTTTCAAATCATATGAGATAATCAAGTTACAAAGAGGAAAGGTTTATTTTGTTTCAAAGTGTTGAAAGTTCTAGTTCACAATCAACTGAAGCCTGTCATGAGGTAGCAACTCTTGACAGAGGAAGATAGCAGGTACAGCTACTTTGCTCATTAGTCAAACCACAATGATGAGTAAGAGATTTTGACCCCACAGTCTTTCAAAACAGCCTTCAACAGACACAGGAACCACCCATTGGCCTCCATCTTCCAGATGTTTCCCCACCTCGCAATAGCACTACACTGGGGATTGAGCCCTTAGTACAAGGACCTTTGGCAGACATGCCAGGGTCCAAACTAAATCACTATACAGTCAATCTCAAATCTGCTTTTCTAGTTTACCATTAAGAATTAGCTTACAATGGACATAATTGCTGAATTTTTAAATGGTGGTGACTAGAAATACTGGTAATAACAGAAATAACAAAGATTGGGTAATAAATTTTAGGTGTAGACAATGATAACTATTATCCATTCATATAATCATTCAATAAATGTTTTGAAATTTACTTAATAAGGCCCAACCATAATTGAGTGTATTGGATAGATTTAATTAAAAAAAGATCATCATAGTGTCTCTGTATCTCTATATATACAAAGGTCACTTGTATCTTTTACTTAAAAATTATATTATTCACAAGGTAAATATATTCTAATACCATGTATTATATACTATTTAGTCAAGAATACTAAGTTGTTGAAATATTTAGAAAACATACATTTGAATTTAAATATCTAATGCCTCAAGCAAATCTGCTAGTTTCAGAAGAATATATATTTTTGTAACTGCAAGAATATGAGTAGATCATACCTTTTGCTTAAAGTATTTTTGTAAGCATTTATTTACATAGTACTCATTTTTAATAGTAAAATATCAAACTGATTCTGTAAAAGTACCTGTTTTGACTGTCTATATTTAATATTATATAATATTCAAAATTCAATGATAAATTTCACTTGCATGTATTTTTACCCTTTTTTCTTTGTAAATTAGCCATGTAACATAGTTTCAATCATTCTGTATTTTGTGTATGGTTAAATTTGTTAAAGTTCATTATGTATTTTATATCATTTGTTTTTCCCCCACATAAAAGATTGTAATAGTAACGTTATCTGACAAATGTCAATAATAATAAAATAAATGACTTAAGTTTGACTTATTGCTATTAAAGTTTGAGCTTAATTTTGACTAATTCCTATTAAATTTTTACATATTTTGAAAGCAGAAAAAAATGAAGCTAAAATGCTCACTCTTTAAAAATTTACAAGCTCAGGAGAAGAAACATGGTCTATGAATAACACAGATTGATGTGTTAACTTCTGGCGAGGACACAAAAAGAGAAGTTCAATATGGCTCACAATGTAGGAAAGCTCTGTTAGAAATCAGGCTTTGAAGGGTTTCTCCACAATCTCTTCAACCTATCTTTCATGGTTTCTATTCTTTTTTTTTTGTATATAAATTATATATTTTTATTTTCTATATTCTTTGTTGTTTACATTCCAAATGATTTCCCCTTTTCCAGTTACCCCCTCCCCATATGTCCCATAAACCTTCTCTCCACTCATTCTCCAATCACCTCTCTCCTTTTTCTCTGTCCTGAAACTCTCCTCCAATGCTAGATCAAGCATTTCCAGGATCAGGACTCTCTCTTACTTCTTTTTTTTTTTTATTCGATATAATTTATTTACATTTCAAATGATTTCCCCTTTTCTAGCCCCCCCCACTCCCCGAAAGTCCCGTAAGCCCCCTTCTCTTCCCCTGTCCTCCCATCCACTGCTTCCCACTTCCCCGTTCTGGTTTTGCTGAATACTGTTTCACTGAGTCTTTCCAGAACCAGGGGCCACTCCTCCTTTCTTCTTGTACCTCATTTGATGTGTGGATTATGTTTTGGGTATTCCAGTTTTCTAGGTTAATATCCACTTATTAGTGAGTGCATACCATGATTCACCTTTTGAGTCTGGGTTACCTCACTGAGTATGATATTCTCTAGCTCCATCCATTTGCCTAAGAATTTCATGAATTCGTTGTTTCTAATGGCTGAATAGTACTCCATTGTGTAGATATACCACATTTTTTGCATCCACTCTTCTGTTGAGGGATACCTGGGTTCTTTCCAGCATCTGGCAATTATAAATAGGGCTGCTATGAACATAGTAGAACATGTATCCTTATTACATGGTGGGGAGTCTTCTGGGTATATGCCCAGGAGTGGTATAGCAGGATCTTCTGGAAGTGAGGTGCCCAGTTTTCGGAGGAACCGCCAGACTGATTTCCAGAGTGGTTGTACCAATTTGCAACCCCACCAGCAGTGGAGGAGTGTTCCTCTTTCTCCACACACTCTCCAACACCTGCTGTCTCCTGAATTTTTAATCTTAGCCATTCTGACTGGTGTAAGATGAAATCTTAGGGTTGTTTTGATTTGCATTTCCCTAATGACTAATGAAGTTGAGCATTTTTTAAGATGCTTCTCTGCCATCCGAAGTTCTTCAGGTGAGAATTCTTTGTTTAACTCTGTACCCCATTTTTTAATAGGGTTGTTTGGTTTTCTGGAGTCTAACTTCTTGAGTTCTTTATATATATTGGATATTAGCCCTCTATCTGATGTAGGATTGGTGAAGATCTTTTCCCAATTTGTTGGTTGCCGATTTGTCCTCTTGATGGTGTCCTTTGCCTTACAGAAACTTTGTAATTTTATGAGGTCCCATTTGTCAATTCTTGCTCTTAGAGCATACGCTATTGGTGTTCTGTTCAGAAACTTTCTCCCTGTACCGATGTCCTCAAGGGTCTTCCCCAGTTTCTTTTCTATTAGCTTCAGAGTGTCTGGCTTTATGTGGAGGTCCTTGATCCATTTGGATTTGAGCTTAGTACAAGGAGACAAGGATGGATCAATTCGCATTCTTCTGCATGCTGACCTCCAGTTGAACCAGCACCATTTGTTGAAAGGGTTTCTTTTTTCCATTGGATGTTTTCAGCCTCTTTGTCGAGGATCAAGTGGCCATAGGTGTGTGGGTTCATTTCTGGATCTTCAATCCTGTTCCATTGATCCTCCTGCCTGTCACTGTACCAATACCATGCAGTTTTTAACACTATTGCTCTGTAGTATTGCTTGAGGTCAGGGATACTGATTCCCCCAGATTTTCTTTTGTTGCTGAGAATAGTTTTAGCTATCCTGGGTTTTTTGTTGTTCCAGATGAATTTGATAATTGCTCTTTCTAACTCTGTGAAGAATTGAGTTGGGATTTTGATGGGTATTGCATTGAATCTGTATAGTGCTTTAGGCAAAATGGCCATTTTAGAAATCAGGCTTTGAAGGGTTTCTCCACAATCTCTTCAACCTGTCTTTCATGGTTTCTATTCTTAATACACATGAACTGTGGTCATCCTAGTTACAGTACTTCTCAAAATCACTGAAGGAGATGTGTTTTTTATACAAGCCAAGGAGCTAGCTATGAACAAAAGACATCCACAATAATGCAAATCTGTTTCCAACAGTGAAACAATAAGAAACTTGTACTGTTCATGTTCACAGAATTTAGATTCAGGCAACATCAGTGTGTGGGCTACCTACAAGTCGTGTACCCACTTTTCACTAAGCTGGACATTAATAGCTAGACACACAAAAATCGCTATTGACTAGTTTTCCACCTCAGGAGTAAAAACATTGATATCAAAAGATCTGAAGGGAGAAGGTGAGGTTAAAAAAAAAAAAAGGTGGTGAGCTTGTAGGATGAATAAAAGCAGCAACAGAGGCAGCCACCTACCAGTGACAGGCTGCCTGCTCTGTGACCGAGACATGCCAGGCAAGTTTGTGGGATGGAAAGTGGTTGAGACTGGACAGGATAAATGTTTGTGGATGTGATTTGAAAAAGGTACAGATAGAGATTTAATTTTGTTTTGGACATGTGGGTCTGATTGCCATATTAAAACTTCTATAAACAGTACCCAGCTATACCACTCCTGGGCATATACCCAAATAATCCTCCACCATCCCACAAGGACACTTGCTCAACTATATTCATAGCAACCTTATTTGTAATATCCACAAACTGGAAATAACACAGATGTCCCTCAAATGAAGCATGGATCAATAAAATGTGATTTATTTACATAATGGAATGCTACGCAGCCATTAAAAGCAATGACATCATAAATTTCATAGGCAAATTGATAGAACTAGAAAATATAACCCTGAATGAGGTAACCCAGATCTAAAATGAAATTCATGGTATGAACTCACTTAAAAGTGTATATTAGCCATAAAGTACAGGATTACCATGCTATGATCAACAGACTGAAAGAAGCACAGTAACAAGGAGGACCCTAAGGAAAGATGGTTGAGTCTTCCTGAGAAGAGGAAACAAAATAGATACTGGAAGTTAATAGAAGGAGGGAACTGGGTGAAAGAGGGGATAGGAATTGGAGCAGGGATGGGATGGGGATCAGATGTAGAGAAAGCAGGTGAGAGAGAAGGGAAATCTAAGGTGGGGGGAGGGGAGCAATCTCTAGGACATGCTAGAGACCTGGAATGGCTAGGGGGGCCAGAGGGTACATGGTTGCAACTCTAGCTGAGAATCCTTAGCAGTGCAGGATATAGATTTGGTAGAGGCAAATCTATATCCTCTCGCCAGGCAAGACTCCCAGTGGAGAAATAAGGACAATAACCCACCTATAAAACCTTCAAACCAAAATGAGTCTTGCCCATAAGAAGTTGAGTGACAAAGATAGAGCAGAGATGGAGAATATGGTCAACCAATGAGTGCCCCAAATTGATACCTTGGCAAGAACCTATCCCTGACACTATTAATGTTACTGTGTTATGCTTACAGACAGGAACCTACCATAACTGTCCTCTGTGAGACTCCTTCCAGGAGCCAATGGAAAAAGATGCAGAGATTCATAGCCAAAGATTAGATGGAGCTCATAAGTCTTATGAAACAGTTGAGAGAAGGATTGAGGGACCAAAGTGAGACTCCACAAGAAGACCAACAGAGTCAGCTAAACTGGACCCTTGGGGGTTCTCAGAGCCAGAATCACCAAAGAGTGAATGTGGGCTGGTCCTGGGTACCCTGCACATTTGTATGAGCAGCTTGGTTTTCATGAGGGCCCCCCAACAACTGGATCAGGGTCCACCTAGTCCTGCAATGACTTGATGTGTGGAGGTGTAGGGAAGGGGAGTGGTGGGGTAGTAGCTAGTACCCAGAGTGGGATACCCTTCAGCAAGGAAAAGAGGAGAGAAGAAATGTGAGGAAATTCTGCATGAGGGGGTACTGGGAGGAGAGAGGGCCTGATATTGGGATGTAACTTGAATAAAAAAATTTAAGAAAAAAAGATAGAGAGACAAGTGTCATTTGTGGTCACAGAAGTAGCAGTGATAGTGCCTTTGCTAAGAGTGGGCTGTGGTCTCACCTTCTCACCATTTACCTGTGTTCAGGCAACTATGACCAAAGTAACTTGTCCATAGAGCAAGCAAAATGCCTTCCTCCCCTTGGGGTCACTTCAGCCTCATCTTATGATAACATGCTAGTTGGAGATACTTTAATATGTAAACACTTGGATCCAGCTTGCCAAGATTTCCAAACTCATTATGCCACATTTGATTTCCCTGACCAGGGTATCAAGACTTAAATGCTTTCAAGAGGAAAGAACAAATTTTCTTGCATAAGCAACATTAGAAAGACTTTTGCTCAGTACAGGGTTCTCTGGCCTCCCACTGGCTGGCCATTTAAAGATGAGTTGAATGTGGTGACAAATTTCTCATTGTTTTCTTCACTTGATCTTAGCCAAAATGCCAAGAAGCGATTCTCATGTTTTCTTAAAGCCAGACTGGCTATGAAAATATAAACCTTAGGAAGTCATTTATATGTCTTATCTGGCTTCATCGAGATTTTTTTGCAACAGTAATTTCCAGATTTAAAGTAGGACCCCCTTCAGCATTGAAGGAAATAAAGTTCATAGGAGCAAGTCTGTTTCAGACAGTGCAAACACTGCAAGTCATGCACTTCACAACCTCAGCCCTTCACAATCTCTCTCTAAGTAGAAGTCTGTGAACTCCTTGCCAGAAGAAAGATGAAATACGTCATTTGGGAGCTGTGAGTTCCAAGTAAAGGTAGCAGTCACCACATGATATAATGGAGTGTTCTACTGAGGACACTTTAATTCTGATGGATGTATACAGGGTGTAAATGATGACCACAGAATGACTAAAGGCTTTGGGATAGATTGCCAGGACACAACAGGGCTGCTAAGAGCTTCCGCTGCCCATATCTTGCCTCTCTGTTGAAAATGCTTGCCCAGAGGTTAAACACACGAGGACACATTACCTGGCTTTAGCAACAAAGGATCCAGAAGCTGGACACAAAAACTGTGGAAAGAATAGCCTGGATGAAGAAGAGGTTTGATACAGTTCTTGAAATATGTATATTAATTGTATAAAGTATTAGCTAGAAGCCTCACTAGGGTAGTTTTCTCCATTCTTTTACTGAAATGAGATCCCCAACATGAAAATTTTAAAACCTAAAGCTCAGTGGCATTTAATACATTCACAGCATTCTCTCATCATCATTCTTATCTAGTTCCCCCCAAACTCACCTTACCCTGAAAAAAGCTGCATTTTCTTTTTGTTGTTAAATTTATTTGAAGGCAATTGTGTATGCACACTTTTAATAAAAGCACAAGGCCACTTCTATGAAGAAGGGATAGTCTATTCCTCCAGTGAAAATGTGCCTAAAATATAGGCACAGAAATGAACTTCTAGATGTTGCATCTGACATAAAAATCATCTCAGAATGGACAATTCACTTAGATTAAAAGCAAATATTTCAGAAAAAAAGAACATAGAAATTTTGCAAGAGTTTTGGCCAGTTTATAGATGAAACAAAAATCATACTCCACTTAAAAAAATAAGTTAATCATTAGGATCCTATCTCAAATTTATATATTTTCCATTTTAAAGCTAAAGCCCATGTAAAGAAAGTGGAAAAACAAGGCACAAAGTGGGAAGAAATAGCTATAAACTGCTAATTTATAAAGTTACTAATGTGTTCCTTAGACTACTTAAGGATCTGGGAGATAATGGAGCAGTTAGTACTGAAGATTCCATTTGTATGGCTGTTTTCAGCTGACAACATTCTGGACAGGGAGAACATGGATCAGATGAAGATATGACCATGTGAAAGGAATGAAGTGTTCCTCATTATGATGCTGATAAGCCTGGATAGCATCCTAGCACTGAGCCTGGGAAAGTGCACCTTATAGAGAAGATAGGCGTGAGCTGAAGCGTTTTGTTAGCTCTGTAGCTGCACATGAACCTACAACTATATCAAAATAATTTCAGATAAAAATACACAGTTTAGAGTTGGAAGTCTAGCTCGGTAAGAGAACACTGCTAGCACACACATAAAAGTGACATGCATATAATAATGAGTTAGAAAAGCATCTTAAAATTGTTGTTTTAAAGATAGTTATTTTTATTGCAGGAGTAACTCACTAAAAATAGATATAATGTTTTGAGAGTGAATATAATCTAATAAACTATGTGTTTGTCTTTTAAACTTTCTTTTTTGCTTAGTAGCCTTCATATGTTCTCAGAATCCTTTGCTCACATTGGCCCCACTATATGAAAGACTTAGTGATAGGGTACCATGTTGGGTCCCCCAGGGAACCCATCTGTCAGACAGGCCCACACATATATCCATATAATAGCCTACTTAAGAATCCCAATCTAGAGCTGAATAGCACTGCGACCATGGGAACATTACTTCTTTCATCTCTGATTTCCTAAACTGTAAAATTATACTAATAATCCACTTACTTTGTGAAGTTATAACATGCATTATATAAGACAATGGAGACAGAAAATTAGCACTAAGTCTGGCATCTGTGCATGTCATATAGTGTTCACAAGATAATAAAAAACTAAATGCTATCAAAAGGCTGAAGTAAATTCAAAGTAAAAGGAGCTCCTTCTTTCCAGGTGCATTTTCTTCAGATGGCTTCTTTAAGAATTTGAGACACTTCTGTTTGGATGCCTGAGATGTCATGGGGAAGAGCTGTAGGTTATCTTGGAGACAGGATAAACCTTTGCAATCTAGGCCACAGAACAAATGAAAGTATCAGGTTGGTTATACTAACAGCAGTTCTAGCTATTGAAAGGAACAAAACAGTGTTTCTTAGAATGGGATTCTCAGACCAAGGTCACCAAAATCCCTTGAAGAATTATGCTTGAGGACTTTGTTTCATAAGTTTTGCAGATGCACTTATATGGTCTTTTAAAAATTTATTCTAGCATTTATCAACTGTTTATCACAAGTATAAAATTCTATTATAATTATGAAAAGAAAATATCTGGGAAGACAAGGATTAAATTTTTGGGGGGAATGATTTATGAGATAAATTGACAAAATGTATTCATCCACATGGTGTGAAAAATTGAGTTATAGGAGAAGACTTTGGATGTTGCAAATAGCTTAGTTGGTCCCATAATGAGAGAGATGGAATTAATTGTAAATAAAACAAGAGTCTGTGGCTGCATGTGAATTTGCAGATATTCAGATGAAACTAGTCATGAGTCCTAAGGAAAAACACTCTGGATGTTAATCGAGAAGTAACAGAAATAACAAAGATTGGGTAATTAATTTTAGGTGTAGACAATGATAACTATTATCCATTCATATAATCATTCAATAAATGTTTTGAAATTTACTTAATAAGGCCCAACCATAATTGAGTGTATTGGATAGATTTAATTAAAAAAAGATCATCATAGTGTCTCTGTATCTCTATATATACAGAGGTCAGGAAGTGTTTGAGAACCAGTGGAACAGAGTTGAGAGATGGCCCATTAGAATTAGAATTCTATAGAGCCAAAGGACAATACTTGGAGGAACTAACATTTAAACAAAAGGAAAATCTGAATGAAATACAGAAGAAGTTGAAGTGATGGGGATGAGAGATGATTAATGCTTTTAACTGGAAAGTTGAGGAAGTAGAGTCCAAAGTGGGGAATTATGAGTGTTGCCAGTTGAAGAGGGCCATACAAATTGAATCTTCCAGTCCAACCTGCTGCATCATTTTTCAGATCCTTATATAGTCAAAATTATTAAACAGACCATTAAGTAGACTGGGAAGGAAAATGATGTTAGCTCTGAGGTACTCACTTACTTTGCTCATTCATACACTATGAGGATGGATTTTTTTTCATTTTAGTTGCAAAGTTTTGCCTGTGCGTTTTAAGATAAAGTGCTTTTAGCTTTAGTTTCCATTGTGCATGTTCATTGTAAGTGGCATTTCATTACATAGGACATTTTCAAGCAGGAATAAATTAAATAAAGCATTGGTCTATGAAGAGATAAGCAAGGTCAACAAACTCTTAGCCAAACACAAAAAAAAGGAGAAAGAGATAGATAGATAGATAGATAGATAGATAGATAGAGGATCCACATTAATGAAATAGAGAATAAAAGGGAGTCTTAACGAATATTGCAATAAATAGGAAAATCTAGATGAAACAGACAATTCCAAGACCTACCAAAATTAACCTGAAGAGATAAAGAATTTGAACAGATTGATAATAAGAAAAGAAGATGATAGAAATAAAAAATCTTATATAAAATAAAAATTAAAAAGAGTCTATACCTAGGTGGACATTCTGTTCAATTCAACTAGAATTTAAAGAGTAACTAAAAGATTATTTCACGAGATAGGAAAGACTGCTGCAAAATACTTTTCACAAAACTCATATCATCTTAATATCTGAATAAGATGATACAACAGAATGTCATAGCCCAATCTCCACAATGAGCTTACATGCAGAAATTCTCTATAAATAATTATAAATCAAACTCAATAATACATGGAAATCATCATTTATCATGATCCAGTTGGCTTCCTTCCAGAGAAGCAGAGATGTTCCAACATGTGCAAGTCTATAAGTGCAATAAATCATATAAATGAACTCAAGGACAGAAATCACATGATCATTTCAAAAGAAGAATAAATGGTTTCAATACAAGCTATATCCTTTCTTGATAAAATCCTCAAAGAAAAGAGAAGCGACACACCTCAACATGATCAGGATTATATATTGCAGCCTGTAGTCAACAGCACACTAAATGGGGAGAACTGCACATTTCCACTAACATTCATAGGAAGACAAAGACTCTATTTCCTCCACTGTTATTCTACATGGTGTCTGGTTATTGCTACTAAGGCAACAAAGAGAAGTAAAGATGATACAACAAAAAATGAATAAAAGTGTCATTATTTGCAGATAGAATGATCTTATATAAATAGATCCTAAAGGTTACACCAGAGCTGATTAATACTTTTTTATCTTAGAGCTGATAAATACTTTTAGCCAAGTGACAGTATTTAAAAGTGACACAAAAATCAGTCACTTATTGGGTACAAATGATAAACACATTGAGAAAGAAATCATGAAAACCATCCAATTCACAGTTGCATCAAAATTGGCTAAATAAAATACCTTGGAATAAAACCATCCAGGATCTTCACTGCTGGCCAGACAAGAAAAGTGGCCCCCAGGTATGGAGATATTCTGAGTTTAAGATCTCTGGGGATGCAGACCACAGGGCTGCTGCCTGCACCCAGTACCTGGACAGATCAGTGGTTCGTCTGTGTGCCAGCCAGGTGTGGGGGCCTGTGCCCTGCAGGGTGGTCACATTTGGAAGGGATCCCCATGCCACCATCACAACATGATGGAGCAGACTGGCAGCACCAGGATCACAGAGACAACCGAAGTATAACATTGCTTAGGGCAGGACACACCAGGGCTACAATGACACCCAAGAGGAGGGCAGCACATCAGCAATCTGTGCCAAGGGAACCCAGTCCTTCAGGGTTGGAAAAATTGCCTTACAGGCTCACAGGAGTTCAAGCACCAGCCAGTGAAAACAGGACCAACTAACGCCAGAGATAACCAGATGGCAAAAGGCAAATGTAGGAACGTTACTAACAAAAATCAAGGCAATATGGCAGCATCTGAAACCAATTCTCCAACAACAGCTAGTCCTGGATAACCCAACACACCAGAAAAACAAGATTTGGATTTAAAATCACTGGTCATGATGCTTTTAAATGAACACAAGAAGGACATAAATAAATCTCTTGAAGAAATACAGGAGAAAATGGATCAAAACTTAGAAGACCTTACAAGGGAAACACAACAAGCATTTAAAGAAATTCAGGTGAATATGTGTCAAAAGATAGAAGCCAATAAAGAGGAAATACAAAAATCACTTAAAGAAATGCAGGAAAACTTGGGTAAATCGGCAGAAGTCATGAAAGAGGAAACACAAAAATCTCTTAAATAATTACAGGAAAATACAAAAAAAGTCAAGGAACTGAGTAAAACCATCCAGGATCTAAAAACAGAAGTAGAAACAACTAAGAAACCACAAAGGGAGACAACTTTGGAGATTGAAAACCTTGAGAAGAAATCAGGGGCCATAGATGCAAATATCAACAACAGAATACAAGAGATAGAAGAAAGAATCTCAGATGCCGACTATAACATAGAAACCATGGACTCAAAAGTCAAAGAAAATGAAAAATGCAAAAAGCTTGTAACCCAAAACATCCAGGAAATCCAGGACACAATGAGGATTATAGGTATAGATGAGAGTGAAGATTTACAACTTAAAGGGCCAGCCAATACCTTCAACAAGATTATGGAAGAAAACTTCCCTAACCTAAAGAGAGAGATGCCCATGAATATACAAGAAGCCTACAGAACTCCAAACAGACTGGACCAGAACAGAAATACCTCCTGTCACATAATAATCAAAACCCCAAATGTACTAAACAAAGAAAGAATATTAAGAGCAGTAAGAGAAAAATACTGGGTAACATATAAAGGAAGATCTATCAGAATTACACCAGACTTCTCACCAGAGACCATGAAAGCTAGAAGATCCTGGGCATATCTCATGTAGACTATAAGAGAACACAAATGCCAGCCAAATTTACTATACCCAGCAAAACTCACAATCACCATAGATGGAGAAACCAAGATATTCCATGACAAAACTAAATTTACACAATCTTTCCACAAACCCAGCCCTGCAAAGCGAAATAGGGGGGAAACACCAATACAAGATGGTAAACTCCACCCTGGAAAAAGCAAGATAGTAACCTTCTTTCATCAAACCCAAAAGAAGATAACAACTCAAATATATAAATAGCATCAAAAATGACAGGAAGTAATAATCGCTATTCCTCAATATCTCTTAACATCAATGGACTCAATTCCCCAATAAAAAGACAGAGACTAACAGACTGGATACATAAACAGGACCCTACATTTTGCTGCATACAGGAAACACACCTCAGTGTCAAAGACAAACACTACCTTAGGGTAAAAGGCTGGAAGACAATTTTACAAGCAAATGGTCTTAGGAAAGAAGCCTATCTAATATTAGATAAAATTGAATTTCAACCTAAAGCCATCAAAAGAGAGTCGGAAAGACACTTCTTGCTGGTCAAAGGAAAAATCTACCAAAACGAACTCTCAATTCTGAACACGCATGCTCCAAATGTAAGGGCACCCTCATTCATAAAAGGAACTTTACTAAAGCTCAAAGCACACATTGCACCTAACACAATAATTGTGGGTGACTTCAACATTCCACTTTCCTCAAGGGACCGATCAGGAAAACAGAAACTAAACAGGGATACCGTGAAACTAATTGAAGCTTTGGACCAATGGGATTATATATATATATATATATATATATACACACACACACATATACAAACTAATTGAAGCTTTGAACCAATTGGATTTAACATATATATATACACATACTTACATAATACATACATACATGCATACATACATATAAAACATTTCATCCTAAAGGAAAAGAATATACCTTTTTCTCAGCACCTCATGGTG
Source organism: Apodemus sylvaticus (assembly GCF_947179515.1). Taxonomy (NCBI): domain Eukaryota; kingdom Metazoa; phylum Chordata; class Mammalia; order Rodentia; family Muridae; genus Apodemus; species Apodemus sylvaticus. The sequence goes on along the minus strand of NC_067474.1, from coordinate 9,944,395 downwards.
CCTTCTCCAAAATCGATCATATAATTGGTCACAAGAACGACCTCAACAAATATAAGAAGATCGAACTAATCCCATGCCTCCTATTAGATCACTACGGAGTAAAAGTGATCTTCTTTTGGGGGGGGGGATTTGGTTTTTTGAGACAGGGTTTCTCTGTATAGCCCTGGCTATCCTGGAACTCACTCTGTAGACCAGGCTGGCCTCAAACTCAGAAATCCACCTGCTTCTGCCTCCCAGAGTGCTTGGATTAAAGGCGTATGCCACCACCTAAAGGTGTATGCCACCACCGCCTGGCTAAAAGTGGTTTTCAATAGCAAAAAAAAAAAAAAAAAAAAAAAAAAAACCGGAAGCCCACATACACATGGAAACTGAACAATACTCAATGATACCTTTTTCAAGGAAGAAACAAATAAAGAAATCAAAGACTTTTTAGAATTTAATGAAAATGAAGGCACAACATACCCAAATTTATAGGACACAATAATAGCAGTGCAAAGAGGAAAACTCATAGCCCTGAGTGCCTCCAAAAAGAAATTGGAGAGAGCATACACTAGAAGCTTAACAGTACACCTTAAATCCCTGGAACAAAAAGTAGCTAATTCACTCAAGAGGAGTGGAAGACAGAAAATCATCAAACTCAGGGCTGAAATCAATCAAGTAGAAACAAAGAGAAGCATACAAAGAATCAACAAAACCAGGAGCTGGTTCTTTGAGAAAAATCAAAAAGATTGATAAACCCTTAGCCAGACTAACCAAGAGGCACAGAGACAGCATACAAATTAACAAAATTAGAAATGAAAAGGGAGATATAACAACAGAAACTGAGGAAATTCAAAAAAATCATCAGATCCCACTACAAAAACCTATACTCAAAACAACTGGGAAAGGAAATGGACAATTTCCTAGACAGATACCAAACACCAAAATTAAATCAGGATCAAATAGATCATCTAAACAGGCCCATAACCCCTAAATAGAAGGGATCATAGCAAGCTTCCCAACCAAAAAAAGCACGGGACGAGATGGTTTTAGTGCAGAATTCTATCAGACCTCCAAAGAAGACCTAACCCCAATACTCTTCAAAGTATTCCACAAACTAGAAACAGAAGGAATACTACCCAACTCATTCTACGAAGCCACAATTATCGTGATATCAAAACCACCCCAAGATCCAACAAAGAAAGAGAATTTCAGGCCAATTTCGCTTCTGAATATTGATGCAAAAATACTAAATAAAATTTGTGCCAACCGAATCCAAGAACACATCAAAATGATCATCCACGATGATCAAGTAGGCTTCATCCCAGGGATGCAGGAATGGTTCAATATACAGAAATACATCAATGCAAGCCACTACATAAACAAACTAAAAAAAAACCCACCTGGTCATTTCATTAGATGCTGAAAAAGCATTTGACAAAATTCAGCATCCTTTCATGCCAAAAGTCTTGAAAAGAACAGGAATTCAAGCTGCATACCTAAAGGTAGTTAAAGCAATATATAGCAAACCAGTAGCCAACATCAAACTAAATGGAGAAACTTGAAGCAATCCCACTAAAATCAGGAACTAGACAAGGCTGCCCTCTCTCTCCATATCTTTTCAATATAGTACTTGAAGTTCTAGCTAAAGCAATTCGACAACATAAGGAGGTCAAAGGATACAAAATGGAAAGGAAGAAGTCTAACTATCACTATTTGCAGATGATATGATAATCTACTTAAGTGACCCCAAAGAACTCCTACAGTTGATAAATAGCTTCAACAAAGTGGCTGGTTATAAAATCAAGCCAAGAAAATCAGTAGCCTTCCTATACTCGAAGGATGCGCAGGCTGAGAAAGAAGTGAGAGAAATGACACCTCCTTCACAATAGCTATAAAAATATAAGGTTCTTGGTGTGACTCTAACCAAACAAATGAAAGATCTGTATGGCAAGAACTTCAGGTCTTTGAAGAAGGAAACTGAATAGCTCAGAAAATGGAAAAATCCTCCATGCTCATGGATTGGCAAGATTAATATAGTTAAAAAGGCCATCTTGCCAAAATCAATATACAGATTCAATGCAATCCCCATCAAAATCCCAAGTCAGTTCTCCATAGAGTTCGAAAGAACAATTCTCAAATTCTTATGGAATAACAAAAAACTCAGGATAGCTAAAAATTCTCAACAGTAAAAGAACTTCTGGGAGAATCAGCATCCCGGACCTCAAGCAATACTACAGAGCAATAGTGTTTCAAAAGAAACCAAAACTGCATGGTATTGGTACACTTACAGGCAGGTGGATCAATGGAATAGGATTGAAGTCCCAGAAATGAACCCACACACCTATGGTCACTTGATCTTTGACAAAGGAGCTGAAAACATCCAGTGGAAAAAAGATACATCATTTTCAACAAATGGTGCTGGTTCAATTGGAGGTCAGCATGCAGAAGGATGTGAATTGATCCATTCTTATCTCCTTGTACTAAGCTCAACTCCAAGTGGATCAAGGACCTCCACATAAAGCCAGACACACTGAAACCAATAGAAAAGAGCCTGTGGAAGGCCCTTGAGGACATGGGTACAGGGGGAAATTTCCTGAACAGAACAGCTTATAGCTGATGCTCTAAGATCAAGAATTGACAAATGGGACCTCATAAAATTATAAAGTTTCTGTAAGGCAAAGGATACCATGAAAAGGCCAAATTGGCAACCAACAAATTGGGAAAAGACTTTTACCAACCCTAAATATAGGGTTGTAGGACTAACATCCAATATATACAAAGAACTCAAGAAGTTAGACCCCAGAGAACCAAATAACACTATTAAAAATGGGGTACAGAGCTAAACAAAGAATTTTCACCTAAAGAACTTCAGAGGGCTGAGAAGCACCTAAAGAAATGTTCAACATCATTAGTCATTAGGGAAATGCAAATCAAAACAACCCTGTGATTTCACCTCACACCAGTCAGAATGGCTAAGATTAAAAACTCAGGAGACAGCAGGTGTTGGCGAGGATGCAGAGAAAGAGGAACACTCCTTCACTGCTGGTGGGATTGCAAGATGGTACAACCACTCTGGAAATCAGGAAACTGGTTATGACACTTCTGGAGGACCCTGTTATACCACTCCTGGGCATATATGCAGAGGATTCCCCAGCATGCAATAAGGACCCATGCTCCACTATGTTCATAGCAGCCTTATTTATAATAGCCAGAAGCTGGAAAGAACGCTGATGTCCCTCAATGGAGGAATGGATACAGAAAATGTGGTATATTTACACAATGGAATACTACTCAGCAATTAAAAACAATGAATTCATGAAATTTTTAGGCAAATGGTTGGAAGTAAGTGAAGTAACCCAATCATAAAAGAATACACATGGAATGCAATCACTGATAAGTAGATATTAATTAGTTCAGAATCTCTGAATACTCAAGACACAATTAGCATATCAAATGATTGCCAAGAAGAAGGAAGGAGGGCCCTGATCCTGGAAAGGCTTGATCCAGCATTTTAGGGGAGCACCAGGACAGAGAAATTGGAGGGGGTTGATTGGGGAATGGGTGGAGAGAAGTGGGTCTATGGGACATAAGGGGAGGAGGAACTGGGAAAGGGAAAAGCATTTGGAATGTAAACAAAGAGCATGGAAAATGAAAAACAAAACAAAACAAAACCAAGATCAAATAAAAAAATACATTAAAAAAAAAGCCAATCAGGAAATAAGACCTCTACAATGAAAATCAAGAATTGGAAGATAATAGAAAGGCTTCTCATGCTCATGATTGGAAGAAAATATGGAAAGAAGCTATGTTTCCTAATGTATTCTATAGGTCATCATCATCACTTTTCTAATGACATTCTCCATAAAAGTAGAAAACTACTTTAAAATTCATATGAAGAATGAAAGTGACATCTTTTCTGGTAGAATTTTTGGGGTCGCTTATGTATACTATTTGCAGATGATATTACCCCAAAATTTCTACCAGAGAACTACAGCTGATAAACAACTTCAGCAAAGTGGCTGGATATAAAATGAACCCAAATAAATCAGTAGTCATGCTTTATACAAATGATAAACAGGCTGATAAAGAAAGAAGGGAAACAATTCCTTTCACAGTAGCCACAAATAATATAAAATATCTTGGGGTAACTCTAACCAAACAAGTAAAATAGCTTCAAGTCTCTCAAGTTTGAAAATAGCTTCAAGTCTCTCAAGAAAGAAATGAAAGATCTCAGAAAATGAAGAGATATCCCATGCTCATGGATTGGCAGAAATACCATAGTAAAAATCGCCATCCTACCAAAGGCAATCTACAGATTCAATGCAATCCCCATTAAAATTCCAACACAATTCTTCAAAGACATGGAAAGTGCAATTCTCAAGTTCATCTTGAAAAGCAAAAAACCCAGAATAGCGAAAACAGTTCTTAACAATAAAAGAACTTCTGGAGTAAATCACCATCCCTGATCTCAAGCTATACTACAGAGCAATAGTGATAAAAACTGCATAGTGTTGGTACAGAGAGACATGCTGGTCAGTGGAATAGGACTGAAGACCCAGAAATAAAACCAAACATGTACATACATTTGATCTTTGACAAAGAAGCCAAAAATATACAATGGAAAAAAGAAAGTATCTTCAATAAATGATGCTGGTCTAACTGGCAGTATATAAGAAAAACCAAAAAGAAAAAAAAAAAAAAGAAAAAGACCCATATTTGTCATCTTACACAAAGCTCAAGTCCAAGTGGATCAACAATCTCAACAACAACAACAAAACCAGATACACTGAATCTAATAGGAGAGAAAGTGGGAAAGAACCATGAACTCATTGGTACAGGGGAAAATTTCCTTAACAGAACTCCAATGGTTCATTCTCTAAGATCAAGAATTGATAAATGGGACCTCGTGAAACCGAAAAGCTTCTGTAAGTCAAAGGACACAGTAAATAAGACAAAGCGGGGGGGGGGGGGGGAGGCATCTTCACTAACCCCACATTCATTAGAGGGCTAATCTTCAAAATATATAAAGAACTCAAGAAGCTAACAACAACAACAAAAAAACAAACAAACAAACAAACAAACAAAGCAACCCAATCAAAAAATGAAGTATAGAACTATACAGAGAATTCACAACAGAGGAATCCTGAATGGCTGAGACACACTTAAAGAAATTTTCAAAGTCCTTAGTGATCAGGGAAATGCAAATCAAAACCACCCTGAGATTCTACCTTATACCAGTCTGAATGGCTAAGATCAAAAACCTCAGGTGACAGCACTTGTTGGCAAGGATGTGGAGAAAAAGGAACACTACTCCATTGCTGGTGGGATTGCAAACTGGTACAACCACTGTGAAAATCAATCTGGATGTTCCTCTGAAAATTGGAAATAGATCTACCTAAAGACCCAGCTATACCACTCGTGGGCATATTTCCAAAAGATATCTCACTATGACACAGGGGCACATGTTCCACTGTGTTCATAATGACCTTTTTTGTGATAGCCAAAAGCTGGAAACAACCCAGATGTCCCACAACAGAAGAATCAATACAGAAAATGTGGTTCATTTACACAATGGAATACTACTCCTCTATTAAGTACAAGGACAACCTGAGATTTGCAGGCAAATAGATGGAACTAGAAAATATCATCCTGAATGAGGTAACTCAGACCCAAAAGAACAGGCATGGTATGTACTCACGAATAAGTGGCTATTAGCCAAAAAAGTACAGAATACCCAGGATACAGTACACAAAACTCAAAAGCATTAGCAAGTCAAAGGGCCCAAATGAGGATGCCTCAATCCCACTTGGGAGGGAAAAGAAAGCAATTTTGGGAATGGGGTTGAAGATTGGGACCTGTGTAGGAAAAATGACAGAGAGGTGAAGAGGGGAACATGATCAGATATTGTAGGGGGGGAAAGGACTGAAGCCCTGAGGGACAGCAGAAAGAATGGAAATAGGCAACTGCAGGAGATAGGAGGTTGGGGAGACCCTCCAGAATGTACCAAGACCTGGGAGGTGAAAGACTCTCAGGACTCAAAGGGAGGGAACTTAGATGAAATGCCCTACAGTGGGAAGAAGGAACTGGTAGAGCCCACCTCCAGCAGAAATACAGGGCATCAGTGAGGGATGGGGTTGCCATCTCATAGTTATAAACTCTCACCCATAATTGTTCCTGTCTGAAAGAACACAGGGAGAAAAATGGAGAAGAGTCTGAGGAAAAAAAGGTCCAGCGACTGGCCCCAAGTGGGATCCAGCTCAAGGGGAGGTCCCAAGACCTGACACTATTACTGAGGCTATGGAATGCTCACAAAACAGGGTCTATCATGACTGCCCTTTGAAAGACCCAACAATCAGCTGAAAGAGTCAGATGCAGATATTTATACCTAACCATTGACAGAAGCTGCTAACCCTGTGGTTGAATTATCTGGAAGACGTTTAGGAAGAGAGTGACCTTTTGGGAGGACAAGTAGTCTTAACTAACTTGTACCCCTGAGATCTCTCAGATACTGGGTCACCAAACAGGCAGCACACACCAGCTGATATTAGGTTCCCAATACATATACAGCAGAGGACTTCTAGGTCTGGTCTCAGTAAAAGAAGATGCAGCTAACCTTCCAGAGACTGGAGGGCCCAGGGAGTAGGGAGGTCTGGTGTAGGAAGTGGGGACATCTTAGTGGCAACTGGGGTGAAGGTGGGAAGGAGTTATGGAATGTGCAACAGTCAGAGGGTGGACAGAGAGGAGGATAAAATCTAGAGTATACAAAAAGTCAGATTAAATATTTTTTTAAAATAAGAATGAAAGTCCCCATATAGTCATAGCAATCCTTAACAGGAAGAACAATACTGGTCATATCACCATATTTGATTTCAAATTAAATTCCAGAGCAATAATACCACAAATAGCATGCTACTGGCACAAAAACAGATGTGCAAACTGATTTAATGAAGTAAAGGATCCAGATATAAGCAGCAACAGCCATCTGGTTTTTGATACAGATACCAGAAATATTCATTAATGACAGTCTTGTCAACAAATTCTGCCAGGAAAACTGGATAGCCACAGCAGACACAATGAGCCTTGGTCCCTGTGCCTTATACTTTACAAAAGAACTTTTTTTTTTTCTTTTCAAAGTTTTACAATATACTGTCCTTCTAAAATATGTCTACAGCCAAGAATCTGCTACAGTATTAGCATAGTACAGGTAATAGAAACAAACCAAAGTGTGACTGGCGTTCACAACCAAAGCAATGGTATTATTTGTTTTAGATTGTTTTTATTTGTATTTTACGCATATGGGTATTTTTGTCTGCATGTATCTATACTCCACATAGATTCATTGCTTGTAGAGGGCAGAAGAGAGTGTTGGGTCCTCTTGGGCTGTGAGTCATCCTATGAGAGTTGGGTTTCAAACTAGGATTTTAGAAAAGCAGCCTTGGCTGTTGACCACTGAGGCAACTTTTCATTACCAAATGTGTAGTCAACTGTAGTTCCTGGGCAAATGAGGACTCATGGGTAAATGATGCCATCAAAATATCTCACTTTTCTTGCCCCTACCCAGAAGTTCTCCCTCAGTGACAGCAAATGGATTAGCTGTATCATGAAACTCAGAGATCATGCTTCATTCCAATAGTGGACAGCATCTCTTAGCTTTTCCCCAAAATTAAATGCCTGAAGTTTTTTTAGTTGGTTCAGCCTGAGTCACATTGCCTAAAGCAGATACTACACCAAGCAGAATAGCATTGGTTGGACCTGGGATGTACTCTTTACCTCTTAATTAAGGAAGAAACTGTCAGAAATGGGACAGATAGAAAATCAAGGCTTACTGGAAGTAGGAATGTTTGTGGACAGGCTTAAACATGATGGCTTGTGAGAGGAGCAGTCAGGGCTCCTGTGTCAGGCTTAACCACAAGAATGCCTTGAATTGATGTGCCAGTCAGTCATGGGAGATTGAGTCTATCAACTACCTGGCCTCTAAGCAATTCACAGTTATCTTTAGAAAGATCTGTGGTAGAAAAGGCAAGCTGCTGAAGTTTATAAAGAGAACAGAAATGAGACAGGCAGTATTGGTTTTACTATAAAGTTGTTGGGAAAGAAGATGGCTGCAGCTATAATATGGTTGCAAGATAAGAAAAGCCTATTTTTTTTCAATTCAGTTTAAGATTTATTTCTTTATTAAGAATGAAAATACTGATTTTTCCATGTAACTATTAGGCAAAAGTATTTTTATATGAAGACACAGTTCTTGTTCTGTCCATTACTCTTGGCCTTAGATATGCATTATTCAATTGTAGTTTTCTTCAGTTTCCATAATGTTTATTTCTGTGACATGTATATGTATATCTATATATGCATATGTGTATGTAAATATGTATATGTATATTGTATATATACCTTATACATAAATATGTGTACACACACACACAGTATATGTATATTTTAAACATATAGTAATTACCACTCAGGTAACAATCATCTAATTCTCCTACCTCAGATTTTTCTTGTTCAGCCAGGAAACATGAACAGAAATTCAGAAGGAGACATTTTTCAGTAGAAATCATTCTTAATGTGAAATGGGTTTAAGAGTCCTAGTGTAGATCTACCCAGCAGCCAGCAAGGAGGAGGCAGCCTACACAGATGATTCCCACCTGCAGATCAAAGGATCCTGTTCGGAGGCCTCTGGCAGGATCCTTCTGGTCCCTGCCTCCAGACCGAGAACATTCTCTGTCACAGAGCACCATCTCCAAGTAGCGCATGAAGCCAGCTATACACCCAACTGTACCAAGGAGACAGCCAGTACAATCTGCATCCAGAGTTGATTGGAGCCACAGAGATACATACCCAAATCTCAGCCGCCATCTTTACTCCTGTGACTATGTAACAGATTGGTAGGCAGGGATCACCACAGTAGAGGATCACTTGGGACACATTCCAATAGAAATCCACTTGCACCCAGGAACTCAGCAGCACCACAGCAATCTGTGCCAGGGGAAAGCAGGTCACCCAAGGTTGCTGAGATAGGCCTGCAGGCACACAAAAGGGGCAAGCTCCAGTCAGTGACAGCAGGACCAACTAACACCAGAGATAAACAGATGGCAAAAGGCAAACGTAGGAATGTTGCTAACAGGAATCAAGGCAATATGACACCATCCGAACCCAATTCTCCAACAACAGCAAGATACACCAACACATCAGGAAAGCAAGATTTAAATTTAAAATCACAGGTCAGGATGCTGATGGAGGGCTTCATGGAGGACTTCAATAAGGACATAAATAACTCCCTCAAAGAAATACAGAAGAACACAAATAAACAGCGAGAAGCCCTTGAATAACTAAGAGAAAACAGGTTAGGGAATTAAACAAAGCCATCCAGGATCTAAAGAAGGAAGTAGAAACATTAATGACATCACAAAGGGAGACAACTTGAGACATAGAAAACCTAGGAAAGAAGTCATGAGTCATGGATCCAAGCATCAACAGAATACAAGAGATAGAAGAGAGGATCTCAGATGCATTAGATACCATAGAAAGCATTGATACAACAGTCAAAGAAAATGAAAAATGCCAAAAGCTCCTGACCCAAAACATCCAGAAAATCCAGGACAAAATGAGAAGACCAAACCTAAGGATTAAAGGTATAGAAGAGAGTGAAGATTTCCAACTTAAAGGGCCAGTAAATGTCTTCAACAAAATTATAGAAGAAAACTTTCCTAACCTAAATAAAGGGATGCCCATGTACATACAAGAAGCCTACAGAACTCCAAAGATTTAACCAGAAAAGAAATTCCTCCTGCCACATAATAATTAAAACACCAAATGTACTAAACAAAGAAAGAATATTAAAAGCAGTAAGGGGAAAAGATCAAGTAACATATGATGGTAGATCTATTAGAATTATATCAGACTTCTCACCAGAGACTGTGAAAGACAGAAGAGCCTCAGCTGATGTAATGCAGACCCTAAGGGAACACAAATGCCAACCCAGACTGCTATATCCAGCAAATCTCTCAATTACCATAGATGGAGAAACCAAGGTATTTCATGACAAAAACAAATTTTACACAGTATCTTTCCATAAATCCAGCCCTTCAAAGGATATTGAATGGAAAACAGCAATAAAAGAGGGAAACTACACACTAGTAAAAGCAAGAAATTAATCTTCTTTCAACAAATCCAAAAGAAGATAACCACACAAACATAAAAATTACATCAAAAATAGCAGGAAGCAGCAATCACTACTCTTTAATATCTCTTGACATCAATAGACTCAATATCCCAATAAAAAGACATAGACTAAAAGACTGGATATGTAAAAAAGACCCAATATTTTGCTGCATACAGGAAACACATCTCAGTGTTAAAGACAAACACTACCTCAGAGAAAATGGCTGTAAAACAGTTTTCCAAGCAAATGGTCCAAGGAAGCAAGCTGGAGTAGCCATTCTAATATTGGATAAAACCGACTTTCATCCAAAAGTTATCAAAAAAGACACAGAAGGACTTTATACTCATCAAAGGAAAAATCTACCAGGAAGAACTCTCAATTTTGAACATCTATACCCCAAATACAAGGGCACCCTCATTCATAAAGGAAACATTACCAAAGCTTAAAGCACACATCCCACCCCACACGATAACTATGGGTGACTTCAACACCACAGTCTTCTCAATGGACAGATCAGGGAAACAGAAACTAAACAGAGACACAGTGAAACTAATAGAAGTTTTGTAAAAAATGGATTTAATAGATATCTTTGGAACATTTCATCCTAAATCAAAAGAATATAACTTCTCAGCACCTCATGGTGCCTTGTACAAAATTGACCATAAAATTGGCCACAAAATAGATCTCAACAGATATAATAACTCAAACTAATTCCTTGCCTCCTATCAGATCTATCTACTTACACCTATGGAGTAAGTGTGGTCTTAAATAGCAACAAAACAACAGAAAGCCCACATACACATGGAAGCTGAACAATGCTCTTCTCAATGATACCTATGTCAAGGAAGAAATAAAGAAAGAAATCAAAACCTTTTTAGAATTTAATGAAAATGAAGGCACAACATATCCAGGTTTATGGAACACAATGAAAGCACTGCTAAGACTGAGAAGAGCACTCTGCCATCTTGGCTCCCAGATGCCAGAGAGATCAAACAGACAGCGCCAGCTACGCAGGCATAGCATGAGGCTAACATCTCTTGAGTCTCAGCCTGTTAGGCCTTTGACGGCACCCAGGGCCTGGGCAGCTCTGCAGGCAGTCAGTGTGCCAAACCTGTCAGGGGGTCATTTACCCTGCAGAGTGATCAGCGCTTGGAAAAGGTCCCTGCAGCATCCACCATTTTTGCTCCCTGTCAGAGCAGACGGGCAGCACCAGGTTCACAGAGACAACTCGAATATAGAATTGCTTAGGGCAAGACACACCAGGGCTCCAAAGGCATCCAAGAGGAGGGCAGCAAATCAGCAATCTGCCAGGGGAAACCAAGTCATCCAGCAATGAAGAAATAGCCTTATAGGCTCACAGGAGGTTCAAACACCAGCAAATATCGAAGGGGTCTTATATTTGGGAATTTAGATCTAAATGCTAGATAGAATATCTACTTCTAAACTTCTGATTGTGTGTTCTGGAAGAAAATGTAACCTGAGGTAAGAGAACTAGAAGATTTTAATCTAAGTGGTAAGTATTATATAAGATGTATATGTATATGTATGTGTATGTATATATATATGTGCACATATATTTGTGTATATTATATGTATATTATGTATATTTGTATATGTGTATGTGTATACATATACTGTTTTGAATGAATTTGGAGATTCAAATTGAAAGATGCATTGTGTCGTTCTATGCAAAAGGCATTTACAGGATTCTATTATGCAAAGTATTCATATGCGTATAAGTCCTAAAGAACATTGTTGTAGGCCTTGTCTGTTCATTGTCTTGGGCTTCTACAATATATTTCAGACATATTTTGCATGTATTTGAGCTCTATAACTTCATTCCTCAGCCAGTGAATGAAAGTGAAATGCTGTGATTTTTTTTTCATCTTGTCCAAGACAATCTCATCAAAGTTAGTGACACCAACTGAGTGGTTTATTCCTGGTGTCCAACTGGTAGGCGGGGCTGGGCTGCAGCAACACTGAGTTTGCCTTCTGAGAAGAGGCAGCATAAAAAGTGATCTGGTACATCTGTTTAAAACAATGTTTATATTGTCAACAGTTAATTAAGATAGACCCAGTCAATCCAGCACTTTGAAGACAGAGCTCTCATTACAGTCCCTACTGCTATTTCTCATGAAATCCACAGTAAATGTCATGGTTGAATCACATTTCTGTTTTCAAAGACAGAATTATCATGTTAAATAGAGAGAGAGCAGAGAAAAGGTAATGTTATTAAGATTTGTTTCTCTCACACAAGCAGGACCAATTCTAGGATGGAAATGAAAGATACTTCAGATTTTGGTAGAGTGTGGTGGGCTTGTAAGTGTTGTGTTGACTCTTTCATTGGTTCCTAGCCCTCTATATCATTAACCAGCATACCATTTGCTAGCAGAGATGTGACATGGCACAGGGTGGAACTCGCAGGCAACCAACCAACTTTGAGCTTTAACCCAGAGCCAAGCTCTTTCTAGGACTTCTTATTCCATCTGTTCTCACCTGCCTTAATTCCCACAGGGTCAGGGAGCAGACTGCACAGGACAGCCAAATAGCCTGATACCCATGAGATGATTAGGATTTAGCCCCCCTTAAACCTCTTTAAACCTGGCTCCACGCTTCTCCCAGAATCCACAACAAAGTTCAGGTCCCTATTTCAGTCATGTATCTGTCACTCTGTGGTTCCTCTGGTCTGTGGTGCTCTTTTCTCTGTAGAGTGAGATAGAAAATAAGTAAATCAGGAATAGGATTCTTGAAATATCTTCAAACTGGAGATAAGATCCCACTGAATGCTTAGACTTTTTATGGAGCAGAGATTCCTGTTTTAATTTGTCAGGAAGTAAGTTTTAGTTGTGTGTTCCATCAGTTTGGTAGTAATACAATCATAGCTTTAAAGATGATTTTCTTTCCAGGATGTCTCTTTAAATCCTAGAGTGGCATGGTCTGATTAGGGGTGTGGGCATCAACTGTCACTGATTCAGACTTATTCTAGTAATCAAAAGGGAAACAGTGCATTCCCTCCAGTTGTACTAAGTGATTGCAGTTGGAAAGTTCCAGAGAATATACCTTAGACCAGCCCCTCTCAGCTTTGATGTGCCCAGGAGTCCCTAAGGTGTTTATCACACCTTGGGGCACCTGGGTGGAACCTGTGATTCTGAATCTAATGAGATCCCAGAGGCAATAATTACAAGATGCATACCTTGCCTTGAATACAAATCACCTGCGGTCTTGTTTCAAAATAAATAGTCCTGAGAAGTTGCCTGGAGATTCTGACTGAGCAGGGTGGGCTGGGCCTGAGAAACATTTCAGATAATTTTATAATCAGGCAAGCTGGAAATCTACCATCCTCCGGAAACTATCTGAATGTCATATAACGGTGAGAATTACAATAGGACTAAATTGGTCACATGGTATATATTAGCTTCTACCCTGTGCCAGCATCATTCCAGACTATTCAACCACTATGATAAATGACAACAGAAATTCTTGCTTTTATTATGGAGCAAGCAAAACCAGCAAGGCTTATAGAGTTTTAAGAACTTTAAAAATCTTTATTATTGTGAAAAACTATGCGTGTTACCATCTTGACCTTTTTAAATTAACACTGCACTGATGCTAAGTACACTTACCACATTATTTAACCAACACATTTCATTTTGCAAAACTAACTTTATACATGTCAAACACCAGTTTTTTTTTTTTATCACTTTCTGTTCACAAGCCAATACCACTGATTCTGCCATCATATGTAGACTCTAAAGTAGTCAAATTCTTGGAAGCCAAGCACAGAATGGTGGTTCCAGAACTTGGGCTGGGGCAGGGGAGAGGATGTTCAGTGAGTATAAAAATTCTATGAGGAATAAATTTTCTTGGGTATGATATTCTTTTGCACAGTGTTGAGTATGATTAATGACAGAACACTGTAAACTTAAACATGATTGGCAATGCATTTCAGATGTTTTTCACCAGAAAAAAAATGTCATTGGGACTGGTACTATGGCTCCTTGGCAAAGCATATGACTAGCATGGCATGGATTCATTCCTCAAAACCAGAAAAAGAAAGTACTATTTTGGGTATGGAAGGATGCAGCTGTAATACCATAGTTAGAAAGCTTAGGCAAATGGATTGAGAATTTAAGGCCAGCCTGGGATATGCAAGGAAGGAAACTGTTTCAAAACATCAGAAACTAACCCAACATGTGCAAGGCTTTATACCCAAACTTTGATAATGAAAAAGAAAAAAAAAATCAAAAAGAACAACAAATAAGCAAAATAAAACAGAAAACAAGGTGTAATATATTCTTGAAGGGCTTGAAGTTAGTTAGCTTAATTTTCTTTCAAATTATACTCATAAATTATAGCATCAATTCAACTCAACAATTATGTTCAACTACCAATAGCTATTACTGCATTTTTAATTATTATACACAAAACATCTTCACTTATGATTAAAAAAACTTGGATTATTTTTTGTATCAATTGAGCAAGAACTCTCATTTTGGCAGTTTCTAATCCCTATCATATTTTATTGTTTACAGTTCATCTTGAGTATTTTATACTCCTCTGTCATTGAAACATGCAAAAGCATATAGACCATACGAACCATAAGCTCCAAAGCTTATTGAATTACATTGATTATATTTGGCAAGTTTTCTAGAGGAGTAGAACCCTACAATAAAATATATGTTATAAAGGGGTTTTATTAGATTGGCTTACACACTAGGGTCTGGGAAATTCCATCATGGCTACTTGCACAATGGTGATCTGAGAACCTGCTAGTTTTGGGACTTGTCCCATTTTGATGCTGAAGGCCTGGATGCTCTCACTGGAGAGTCCCTAGTATTTAGTTCACATTAATTGATCAAAGAAGCTGGAATCTGGTGTTAGCAGCTAGAGAGATGGACATGCTTGCTCAGAGAGAAGAACTGATGGCAAACACTACTGTGTTCTCTGTACTGTCTTGGGAAGGTGTTATCTGCTTAGAGAGCAGATCTCCCCTAAGTTCATTTCTCTAGAAATGCCCTCCTCAGATTTGTCTTCCAGGTCATTCTAAATCTAGCAAGTCAACTATCATGACCAATCATGACAGGATGGTATACTACTCCACTGACACCCAGCCGTGATCCACACCTGGTCCAATGTGTGGGCCATCGGCTTTAGATGAGAAGCCAGGAACACAGTTACTGAGATGGTTCTTTGCCACAGCTAATTTGATCCCAGCTCCGAGGAGATCATCAAACTCCAATTTTTCTCAGATTCAGTTTTGATTCCCTACATCAATAATTAATTTCTATAATAAAATGTTCTACACTTCTATAATAAGATGTTGCAAGCTTGATACTTACTGCAACAGAAATGCCCACTCTAGACTCTCTGTAGTGGATCAAATGTTGGCTGAAATTAGTTGATTGGCACAAAAGTGCTCCTTACAAGGGAGTGGATTTTGATGGGCGTGGGATCTCATAATAGTTGCTATATGACTCCATCTCTGATGCTTTGGAGTTCTTCTCCAGACTTATTTATATATAATTTCCAAATAAAAGTTTTATATATTTAATGTATATACTATGCTGTTTTGATATATTTTAGGATGTGATTACCACAATCAAGCAAATTAAGATCTCTGTCACTGCGAAACTTTTACTTGTTTAAGAAATTTCAGGCATAAAATGCACCATTATTAATTTAATTATCATTTGAAAATTCCAAAACTTACTCATTTATAACTGAGGAGGATAGTGTATTGTTCATAATTTCATCCATGTGGTTTGTTTGTTTGGTTTTTTTGTCTTATGCTTTTTGGTTTTCGGTGGGAATTTTTTGTGTGTGTGCTAATGATAGAATTCTTGTTTCAGGGATGAGTGGTCTTCTTTTCTGTTTACATATTACATTTTGTATATCCATTCAGCACTTGTTGGACAGTGCTGATTCTATAACTTGAGCATTAAGAAAATGTATGAGTAAAAGTGATTTCACGTATTCTTTTCAAGTGCTTATCAGTAGAATTGCTGAATCCATTTCTAAATCTTTGTCAAATTTACCACCATGACTTGCTGAGGAAAGATTCATTTTCTTATGTTTTTAACTCTTTTCTGAGATTTTGAAATGCTCAAGAGGGAAAAAGTGGGATGTATTTAAAGTTTGTCTTTCCCCATAGTTCAAAAGGTATATTTACTAATCTTTATAGTCTTATACTTCCAAAATTCACTCATTGTCCATTAATCCTAATCTACTGGTTTACAACAAAGTTTCCAGGACTCCTGAGTTACAGTCACACTACACATAACAGTATACCTGGTGCACAGTTTTGCTTAAGACTTCATATAGTACCTTTGCTTGCGTATATATCTATGTGTCACATGTAGACTTGGTACCCTCAGAGGCAAGAAGAGGACATCTGATCCCTTGAACTGGAGTAGTGCTGTGGGTGCTGAGAATTAAACCCAGGAGCTGGGAGGAGCAACCAGTGCTCTTCACTGCTGAGCCATCTCTCCCATCCCTTCATACACTAATGTCAAATCACAGAATTTCATGCGTCTTTCATTTGTGTTTTCATCAGCTGAACAATAGTGTTGTAATTACAAAGCAATATCAAAGTCAATTTTATTCCCACACTAAGCTAACACACTAAGATTCTTCTCATCTATCCTTTTCTGACTTAGTGGGAGGCTCATGTGATGGGGTTTCCTCTTAACTTCTCAAAAACCTTTATCCTAGAAAGTTTGTGTCTTGTTTATGAAGAATTTGGTTTTTTTTTTTTTTTTGGTTGCTGTTTCTGATTTGAAATCAATTTTTAAGTTGCCTTAGCCTAAGCTGGTTGTAATGTTAGCACGTTGTTAATGCCATTATTATTTGAAATTTCTAGATGATCAATCATCCCTACATTAGAATACTGACTTCACAGCACTGTCACCCTTTCTTCTACTTTCCCATTTAGTGTTTTGGGGAGAAGAAAAACTAGATTTTACTCACTTCAAAATGAGTCTGTTCATCTCTCAGCAGATGGAGAAATGATTGCTGATGTGTCTGAGCAAGACTTCTGAGCTGACCAGAAACTTTGGCTGGGCTTTGATAGATAAATGTGAATATGATCTAAGGGGTTAATAATTAAGAGCAGGCAGGGCTGATGTTAAGATGTCCAGAAAATACAAATGCAATCCTATCCAGGATGATGCTCTGGGGCTAGAAGAAGTAAAATAGAGATATGTAGGGCCTTATAGGAGTGAGCAAGTGACCAAGTTTGGCTAGACAGGAAGATTATGTGATTACACACCACACACACACACACACACACACACACACACACACACACACACATACACACATGTTGGGAAGATATATAGTGGTAAGAGTCAATCAAGCTTGGCAGTGGATTGTCTTTGACTAGGTTCTGCTTCAGTTGAAATCAGATGGCTGAATATATATGAGCCAGACAACATTGGAAAGCTCTCCCAAGTATCTGCTTTCCTGATCCTCTGTCCTTCAAGGTGTGCCACCTATGTTCTCTGCCTTTCATGGAAATATCTCCCCCACTTGAAGCAACTGAAATTGGCATGAAGAAGATGTTTTCTATTCCTGCTCCAAGAGATTCTATGCCAGGAATATCATGGCATCTCTTCACTCTTTTTTTCTTCTTTTTCTTTCTTTCTTTCTTTCTTTCTTTCTTTCTTTCTTTCTTTCTTTCTTTCTTTCTTTCTTTCTTTCTTCCTTCCTTCCTTCCTTCCTTCCTTCCTTCCTTCCTTCCTTCCTTCCTTCCTTCCTTCCTTCCTTCCTTCCTTTCTTTCTTTCTTTCTTTCTTTCTTTCTTTCTTTCTTTCTTTCTTTCTTTCTTTCTTTCTTTCTTTCTTTCTTTCTTTCTTTCTTTTTGCTATTTTGAAGCAGGGTTTCTCTGTATAGCCCTGGCTGTCCTGGAGCTCACTCTGTAGACCAGGCTGGCCTCGAACTCAGAAATCCACCTGCCTCTGCCTCCCAAGTGCTGGGATTAAAGGCGTTCACCACCACTGCCCAGTTCACATCTCTTCACTCTTAAACACAAACAGATACATACCTATTTGAAAAGTCATCCAAGAAGTTATCTGTGAAGGTTAACAAATAGAACAACAACTTGTTCATTCAAACTCAACCACTATTTATAGAATTAATTAATTTCAAAACTAATAATGAGGTGTCTGATGGTGTGATTATTTACCAGTTATGGAAAAATGGTTACAGCTGCTGGTTATCCTAGTAATTGAATTAAGTCAGAGTAGAAAGACTAAATATTGGACATTTTTGATTATTTGTGAATCCTAGATTCTATATACAAACATAAAATCATGTATGTACATGTGACACAAAAGGAAACACAGTAGATGAACAAGATTACTAAGACAAGAAGGGGAGAAAAGATGATACTTGTATTAAAATATCCATATGAAACTCAGCACTAAGTATCAATAAAAAGATTTACCAGTTGAATATATAAAGGGGGAAAACCTAATGCTTTACAAGTAGAGTAAAAAGATAACAATCATCAGAAGAGAACCAGGCTGTATGGAAAAAGGTACAAGATCAGAGCAGGAGAAAGCACAGAGCCCTAGGAACTGACATGAAGAATGTGTTCAAGATTATTGTTATGGGGTCTTCTTAGATACAACACAACTTAAATACCAGATCAATGCAGATGACAAAGAATTATTGTAATCAAGCTGCTATGTACTGATCAGGGCTATAGAACAGACTCAGGGGCAGAACTATGAACCCTCACCTAAGCCAGAATGTTACAGAGATTTTAAGCTTGAAAATCACAAATCTGTGCCAAGTTACAGTGACATTTTCCACCAGTCAGAAATCAGGGATAGAAAACTTTCTTAGGAACATTTTTCTATGTGGTGCACTTATGCTATTTTTAAATTGTGCTGGTTGATGTATTCAACTCGAGTGGGGTGACTTGCCCAGAATTCTCAACTTGCCAACAGGATCTCCTCTAGGATCTCCTCTCTGTCTCTCTGTCTTTTTACTTTGTCTCTCTGTTTCTGTGTCTCTGTGTTTCTCTCTGTGTCTCTTCTCTCTCTCTCTCTCTCTCTCTCTCTCTCTCTCTCTCTCTCTCTCTTTCTCTCTCTCTCCCAAACAGGATATCAGTACCTATGGAGGTCTGAGGTCTGGGAAACTTAAACATTATTTAATCCCCATTAAAAATGAATGTTTTACTCAAAATGGCTTCAGTGTGGTGAAGAGAGAAGCACGTGGTGGGCAAGTTTGTCCATGAAGATGTCTAGGAAGTAGGAAGCATTAAGCTTATTAAGTAAATATTTAAGGTATTAAAGCATCTTAAAAATGAGAGCTCCCAGAGGATAGCCAGTTTGGGGATATGGCCATAAAAATTGGTAACTGGAAGAAATTGGGAGGTAGTAAGGTTTTAAATCCTGACATGGGTGCCTACATCATCAGGATGATGGTAGGGATAGACGTGGTGCCAAGTCTTTCAGCCATGTATGAATATTTTCAAAAACTGATGATTTCTCCAGCTAGGACCAACTGGACCGAAAGCCTAGGTAATAGAGACCCTGCAAGAACTAGATACAGTCTTATATTACTGTTCCCTGAGAGAAGAATAATCATATGGTTGGTGGGAAGTATGAAGAATGTAAATACTTGCTTTCACAATGAAGTTGTATGGAAGAAGTGGGTGAGTCAGAGTCCAAGTCTTGTGAGAATGGGATGAAGGGCATGAGTGTGTGAAGGAGAATATGATTGGGGACTGAGAAGAACTGGACATCTGGGATTAGAAGGACAGACACAGAGATGACAAAGGCTAACATGTAGGCCTGGATAGATACAGAGGATACAGGATAACCAGAGAAAAAGGGCTTGGTGTTACTTCATTTCAAAACACTCTGTAACTTGGATGAGAAAACATTTTCCTATGCTGTGTTATAATAGTTTTTGTCTGAGGCCAGAAAATGGATGACTCTCTGTCTTAAAGATGGCAGATTCATGGTGACACATTCAAAAATCTTCAATGGACCCAACCAGGCTGTGGACAGAGGAGTGACATTCTGCCTAAGGAGTGCCAGCAGCATCACAGTTGGAAGTAACAAATGTGTAGTCCAGTTCCCATCACTGTGATGAGACACTGAGATAAGACACTTACAATAGAAAAGGACTAGTTAGCCTCACAGTTCCAGAGCTGTCAGTTGGTAGTTGAATGGCCCCATTGCTCATTTTGGTTTTGTCATGACACTATACCACAGTGACAGCATGTAGCATATGACATCTGCTCAAGTCATGGTAGACAGAAAGCAAAAGGAAAGAGACAGGAAAGGCCCTCATACCCTTTCCAGGACATGTCAACAGTGCTCTAAGTTCCCTCATTTGGCACCACCTCTAAAAGGTTTCACTAACTCCCCACACAACACAGGAAGACAGCTCATCTTTGAACACATGGTCACCCTTCCTTACTACAGCAGATTTATCTGGCTTGGATTCAGAAGTGGCGGCTTTTGGTTCAAATGGGCCAATCTCTGGTTTTAGTGAGTTGGGGAAGTATTTAAGATGTGAAAGATAATGCCCACACACTTATTGTGTACATAAGACACTTGACTTTTCTCAGTGATGGAAAGTCAGAGTGTTAATACTAGCTTCCTGTTTGTATTTGCCAAGAATAACCAAAACCTTTTCCAATGTATCTTCCTTTGTTTTAGTGACTGAGTAACAGAGAAGAACATGAACCAATATATCTACAGCTTTGAACACATTGAGAACCAAGTGTTCATTGGGTGATATAGTCTGTTAGAGTTCAGTTCCTAAATAGCATATGTATCTCCGGGACAAACTGTGTTCCCTCTGACAGAAAACAAAACCTAAGTGGACACACCCCGTCTTCCTACTGCTTCTGACAGCACTCTGAACAGGCTGGTGTGAACGGTGTAGGGTGGCATACATACCACCAAGCAGACAATTACACATGCATGTTAAAGATTTCATCATATAAATCAGCAGAGCACAGAAGCATTGTATTTGTGAAGCATCATTTGTGTTCAGAAACTATCACTGAGAGAATAAAAATTTTTGAGTGAAAGAAGCTAAAAACCCATCTTCAGTGGCCAAAAAGAAGAAAGAATGCAGGAAAAGCAAAAACAAAAAACAAAAAAACCTACTGGGATCACAATCGACCTTTGAAACCCAATAAAAAATAGTTGTGCTAAATGAAGCCTGGATGACAATGATGCCCACACAGAGGCTGAAGGCATCATGCCATCAATAACATGAAACAGAATAGGGTCGCAGGTCACACTTGCTCTCCAGCCAGTGATACTCCTTTGCTTTCCTCATGCAAGATAATGCCATAATTTTGTTTCTCAACTGTAATTTTCTGCCTGATTCATTTGACCTAATGACCTACTCAGTTCCCTCTGTAAGACAAATGGGTGGTAAAAGAATAACAATGTAATACCAAAAAAAAATATGTTTTTACTAATTAGGGTCACATTAATAACTTTTCAATTTCATTTCAAACTACTGTTATGTGAGAGTTATCTACTCAATTGATAATAACTGTATATACAATACATTACCATTTATTTTTTAAGCAGTGCACAAAATGGAAAGGGTAGGGAAACGCACCAAAGAGGGATATCATCTCTCAGTCCCATTTTCTTGCTAGTTAGGTTCCTTCCATGGACTTTAAGTCATACTCTTACAAGGTTAAGCTAGAATATTTTGAAATAAAATGAAAATCTTTGTCAGAAAGGGCTCTTGGCCTTCATGTAATACGGTGCACATGAGGCATCAAGTGTTTCAACTCTGTACAAGAAAACTCCCCCAAACCAACATGGAAGAATAGTAGTTTATTTTTTTTTCCATTGCTCTAACAAAATCCCTGAGATTGGGATACTTGTATAACAAAGGGAATTATTTAGATAGCAGTTGTAGAGACAGAAAGATTGGGAAGTACCACCCTTGTGGCCTCTAATGAAGTCCTCATTAGATAGATCTAACAACAACATCACTGAAGGGTCATAAAAAGAGAGAAAGGGGTTTGTAGAGAGTCTGGCATGGTGGTGTGGGGGAAGGGGTGCCTAGGCGGGCCCATGCCCAGGTACCTGTTCCTCCTGTGGGGCCACAAGCAAACAGACATGGTATAGAATAGAGTTTATTCTGGGCAGAGGATGGGAGTTAGAGAAGCAGAGAGAGAAAGAGAGAGAGAGAGAGGGAGAGAGAGAGTAGAGAGTAGAGAAGTGGAGGCCAGCCATGACCACGTGGAGAGAGGGGAGAGGGGAGGAGAGTCCAAGAAGGGCAGAGAGGTGAGAGTGCCAAGAGGCAAGAGCGATGAGAGAGAGAGAGAGGAGGGGCAAGTAGCCCCTTTTATAGTGGGTCAGGTCTATGGATTGGGGCATATACATGGCTGTTGCCAGGTAAGTGTGTGGTGGAGCTTAGACAGAATACTAACAATCACAGTCAGACCATACAGAGAATTACACAGCAAGAGGCCAGCCAGCAGAATACTTGTGTAGAATTCACAATAGTGGGTTATAATTAATAACAACCACATGAAATATCATAACAGCTACCTGAATCTCTACACAGGGCAGTGCCTCCATGTTCTGACCACCACTCACTAGGTTCCAGCTTCAATATTTTACTTCTTCAATGTGGTCACTGGAGACCAAGCCTGCAACACATTCCACACTGTGGTAAAACCCAATTCCTGACCTGTATTAAAACAATTCTAAGGAAATGTTTATTTATAGACAGAAAATCTCCCACATATTTAATTTGTGTAATCCCTCTCCTTTTTAGTAATCACTTATCACAATCCTTCTAGAAGCCCATAAAACCCATTATCTCTACCTTGGACTTGAACAAAGGAGAGGGTCTGACAGCGCTCTCATCCTTGGCAATGTGTCTCTCAGCTCTTACCAGCTTCATAGGAATTTGGGGAAAAACTCAAGGGGGAACTTAGCAAGTATGGAAGGCACAGTGAATTGGGGTTTTTTTTGATGCACTGCTAATCTTTTTTCTTTCTTGAAGCTGTGCTAACCTAGAGATGTTATTGAAGGACTTTCGGCACCAAGATGAAGGGGTTTAAAGGGGGGGAGTATAGGGGGTTAGGTGAGTGTGGCTAGGCGGCGTGGGGGAAGGTGTCCAGGCGGGCCCTTGCCTGGGCACCTCTGCCCCTGAGGGACCACACACACACAGACATGGTATAGAATAGAGTTTATTGGGAGTTAGTGGTAGAGAGAGGTAGAGAAGAGAGAGAGAGAGAGAGAGAGAGAGAGAGAGAGAGAGAGAGAGAGAGAGAGAGAATAGAGAGAGTGGAGGCCGGCCATGACCACGTAGAGGGGGGAAGAGACCCAGGGGCAGAGAGGTGAGAGAGTGTGGGAGAGCAGAGAGCAAAGAGGGAGAGGAGGAGCAAGTATCCCCTCTTATAGTGGGCCAGATCTCTGGGGCGGGGCATATCTGGCTTTTGCCAGGTAGGTGTGGTGTGGAGCTTAGACAAAACCCCAACAGTTATAATGAAAATCTCTTCCAATTTCTATCAGTTCTCAACAGGGCTGATGACTTTTATGGTTCATTGAGCCATTGTATTATTTACTACACTAGCTGCACCATAACTGATTCCTAGCAATTATTTTGGTACTAAAGACAAAACCTGTTGACTTCTTCCTTCCAACCCACCTATGCTCCCCTGTCTTTGTCATTACTATTTATTTTAAAATCTTTGGAAATCCAAGAAGCCCAAATTTCAGGCAACAGAGCTAAGATGTGCATGAGTTTATACTATAAAAAGATAAGCCTTTCTTGAGCTCCAGTTTTTATCCAAGAGTTATTACTCCATGAAACAGTGATCATTTAATACATTTTTCAGTAAAAATCTTCCTGTAATATATCAGAAGCTTAGAAATGGCTTATTACTTCAGAAAAAGACCATTTAAACCTGTAGGTACCGAGACCTGCGAGGCCTGTGACATCATACAGGCGACAATTAGGACAGTGTATAGGTCTGTTGCCAAGGCAACAGCTGCCATATACCCAGAATTCAATGGCCCACCTTTACCTGTAATTATGTCATCACCCGTATATAACTGGGCAGCGTTTCTCCGTCTCTCTCTTCTTCCTTCTTCCAGCCTGCTACCCCTTTCCCCATCTTAAATAAAGTCCCACTTTATTTAAGATGGGGAACTGTTTGGCCTGGTGTATCTCAATGCGGCCCACGTCTCCACAACACGAGGCAGGCAGACAGGTGACCTGTACTGCAGAGCAGGCAGGTGGACCTTTGCACAGAAAAACCAACAAAACCCAGTAAAAGGCCATCCCTATTTAATCTTTCTAATATTACATATAGAATATCTTTCTTCCTTTGAGCTTAGCAATGACTGCAGAGATGAGTAAAGAGGTGCTCTTGGTTAAGTGTGACTCTGTCATTCACAAGTTGTGATCTCTGCCTATGTTCTCTAGTGTTCTAGTCTTGGGAAGTGTGTAATACTGGGTGCCCAACGAGTTTGGGGTGGGGAGGGAATCCATAAAGTTCACCATGCAATGTCAATATTAGAAATGAAAATGC
The DNA here is from genome assembly GCF_947179515.1 of Apodemus sylvaticus. NCBI lineage: Eukaryota > Metazoa > Chordata > Mammalia > Rodentia > Muridae > Apodemus > Apodemus sylvaticus. The sequence continues at coordinate 9,919,710 of NC_067474.1, read as the reverse complement.
AGTGGAAAATGTGACTCATATGAAACACTTAAATAATAGAAAACTGCAAAGTTTGTAATAAATTAATGTCAACAGATCAAAAGGTCTGCTAGGTATGGTGGTGCATGTCTTTAATTCCAGCACTGTAAAGGTAGAGGCTGGAAGACCATCACCAGAACTCAGGCCTGGTCTATACAGTAGGCTCCAGGCATGTCAGTGCTTCGTAGTGAGACCATGTCAAAAGAGCCTAAACATGATAAGCAGACCTGAAACTGGGTGGTGGCTTTCACGAATGAATGTACAAAATGGTTTTATTTCAAGCCCTCAAGTTGTATTTCCTATGAATACAAATCTGAGCTGTCCAAAATTACTCTCTGCAGCTGGTTTTAGAAAGGCCTGCAGCAATGATCTGAGAAGCAGAATTGCTTTCATTTGACTTCCAAAATGAGGGAAACTGAGGTAAACCCTTCTCCTGCTTTGGTAACCAAGGCACTTAGGCCACCACAATGAACCCATCTATCAAGTCTCCATTTACAAAGGATTAGACAGGACCTTTCAACACAAGGCTTCAGATAGCTGGTAGTGGCTGCCTTTAATCTTTTGTTTCTGGAAGAGTCAACTCCCAACTTTGTTACCCTGAGGGGGTTTGTGGAGGTGAGACTGGAAAGGGGGGGATGACATTTGAAATGTAAATAAATAAAATAACCAATAAAAAGGAGTCCATTTATCTACAAAGCTTGGAGTATTTGTCATTGATTTAAAGCCAAAGCCAAAGCCAAATGTTTGCTGAACTATTGTAACTAAGGGTGGAATGGCAGCATCCCAGTGTGGAACCAGATTCACATTGTGGAGAAAGAAGAGTAATGGAGCTCCTAAGACAGAAAACTCTTGGATAGTTTGAATGGAAGCAAAAGTGCAAAAAGTTGCTGTAAATGGCCCTGCCCCTCAAGGAAGAAGGCAAGGAAAGGTAGGGGCAAGAATAAAAATGACGAAAAGATGAGACTAAACTCTCCATTTCTCTAGCATCAGAAAACTGAGAGGATCACATGTGATGTGCTGACATGTAGGAACAGCCACTGAGGAAATAAATTAGAAATTGTGCAGCTGAGGAGTCCTGAATCCCTGGAATAAAGAATGACGATAAGTTGAATAAGCTGGAGGCTAATCAGAAAATCCTGATAGCCAATCAGTTGCCAATCCAAGCCAATTCTGTGCACAAATTGCTTTCTTTACTGTCTTTACTCTGTCCCTGAGTCAAACTTCATCTCCTCTCTTGAATTTCTGCTTGTACATTGAATGAAGCTGGCTTAAATTTGAGTCTCTACCTGACTGCCTGATGAATTCTTCTGAAGCATCTCATTACTTTCCTGATCAAACTTATTTTGAGTGTGTTCTCCAACTGTGGTTAAATAAACCCAAAAAAACCCAAAGTGCCCAGTTTAAAAACAGAGAAACATGTCTATTCCTCCCAATGAAATGCAATGCAATGAAAGCTCCCAGAGAAACAGAATGAGGGGACGGAGAGAGTGAAAACAATGCTGCATTCCAGGCCTCATGCAGTGCATAAACTTGCTGGGTTCAGACTGGCATGGAATTGTGGAAAACCTTTGAAGGAGGCAGTAATGGCGTTCTTTGACATACTTGGAAACTGTATCATCATAGGAAAGCAAAGTTTGTAATAAATGCAAACTCTTCCAACTGCTTTACAAAACTCCAATGACAAATTAAGGTCCCATCTCCTTTCAATTTGTTTACACTTTGTGAGCAATGACTCATTTTTTGTTACCTTTTAAATTTTAATTAAAATATAAATGTATCATTTTCTGCATTTCTTTCCTCTCCACAAGCACTCCCATGCTCCTTCCTGTTGGGGTTTTGTCTAAGCTCCACCCCACACCTACCTGGCAATGGCCAGGTATGCCCCGCCCCAGAGATCTGGCCCACTATAAGAGGGGCTACCTGCTCCTCCTCTCTCTCTTTGCTCTCCGCTCTCCCACATACTCTCACCTCTCTGCCCCTGGGGCTCTTCCCCCCCCCCCCTCCACGTGGTCATGGCCGGCCTCCACTCTCTCTCTCCCTCCTCTCTCTCTCTCTCTCTCTCTCTCTCTCTCTCTCTCTCTCTCTCCCTCTCTTTCTCTCCCACTAACTCCCACCCCCTATTCTGAATAAACTCTATTCTATACCATGTCTGTGTGTGTGTGGTCCCTCAGGGGCAGAGGTGCCCAGGCAAGGGCCCGCCTGGACACCTTCCCCCACGCCGCCTAGCCACACTCACCTAACCCCTATACTCCCCCCTTTAAGCCTCATCATCCTGCAGACTCCTTCACTTCCTCCACCTCAAAATCATAGCTTTTTCTTTTTTTATTACACTCACATACATATACACACATTCATGTATATAAACATGCTAAGCATGTTTAGTGTTACTTGTGCATGCATGGTATCTCTGTCTTGGTGCTGTGCAATTAAAGGGCTCAGCCATCAGAAAGACTAATTCCTCCTCCCTTGGTAGTCATCAGACTAGGGTTAAGAATCATTGAGATTTTCCTCTTCCATGTTAGCATGTTTATTAGTGTTTTCAAAACAGGTTTTGGTCTTGTTTAGACGGCCTTATTGTTGCAAAGTTTGGATAAAGCTTCCCTGTCATTTCTAGAAAATATAATCTCAAGGCAGACTTACCAGTTCTTTGAATCTTACAATCTTTCTATCATGAGCTTTAGGTACAGCAGTGATGTTATAGATATATCTGTTGGAGCTGAGGACCTTAGGGTCAGTTCTTCTCTGTATTTTGACCAGTATAGTTTCTGTGATGGTCTAATGCTACAAAGGAAATTTCTTGCTGGGATTTAAATGTTCTGCCATTGACAACATGATTATTGTCTGAAGAACTCTGGAACTAACAGAGAACCTGGACCCAATTCCTGACTCTTCCGTCCTGCAGCTTGGAAACATTGGTGAATACTGCAAATGGCAATGATGAAAATGCTGGAATAGGTCAAGTTTGTTTCTGATTCAGATGGTTAGTCAAGAGTGACATAAAAGCAGATGCTAAGCAGAAAGAACCATACCGTATCATTTGTGATCTACAAACAAAACAGGACCTGTCAATATTTGAAGTCTCAGGGAGCCATTTGCCTTTATACAGAATGAGGAGAATTCAGAAATACTTAGAAGGGCAATTCAGCATTATTAAAAACATTTAGTAACGCTATAATTCAATAGTCTGTGTGTTTTGTCCACGTTTACCTTACCAAGAGAAGCAATGCTTATCTCTGATCATCTAGATAGGTCATTTTCTCTATTAAAGGTGTTTCTATATAGATGGCTAAGTCATGTAGATTCTAATCCCAGTACTTAGCAGGCTGAAGCAGAAGGATGGCATACTCAAGGTCTTCCCAGGCGATTTACCAAGACCTGATCCAAAGAAGAAAGGTGTGGAGGTGGGGTTTCAGCTTTTGTTTAATTGGTTTACAAATTATTTTCATTAATAAAAATTATACTCCTTATAGTAGGTGTGCAATTCAAACATTTAATTAATTTAAAAATCTTTGAAACTTATTTAACAATTTAAAGTGGGGAGGTATTAAACAAAACCTTTTCTTTAGGCATCTTTGGCTGGAACTGCAGTTGATGACTGTAGATATGTACAAGTTCATTTTATTTAAAATGATGTAACTCTCCTCAGGTGTATTTTACTTAAGTTTCAACCATATGATTGTATCCCATTTGCTCCCAGCACTGGTCCAGAAAACATTTCCTGTGAGCTTCAGCCTGGTGATTTATGTAGCTGTGAAGTCCTTTCTGTTTTGGGGTTGCTCTCATCTGGAAATGGTCTGCAGGAAAAACCCAGACATAGAGCAAAGTGTCCTCTGTATAAGCAGTCTAGAGCTGTTACATTCTCAAATAGACTGTCACAGTATCACAGTACATACTGTCTATTTTTCCCTGTGCATCATCCTAATACCACATCACAGCACCTACATCATTCCTCCAAATTCACTTCAGTATCACCTGGAAGAGGATAAGGCCTTCTAACTAGATATATTGAAAAAGACAATATAGCCATATGACTTTTACTATAATACAGTTATAATCATTCTGGTCTTTCATTGAGTAATTTTTCACTGTACCTAATTTATAAAATAAGCTTCAACATAGATATACGTGTATAAGGACAATCTTAGAATACACACGATTTAATACAGTGCATAGCTTCAGGTATTTCATGAGGATCTTGGAAATGTTTTCCTGTGGATGACACAGGAATCTACTATACATAACTACACAAAAGTCTCTACAGAGAATCTCACCACCTTCTCAGTCACTGGTGCTTGACAACCTGTAGTAACTTCATATGGAGATGGTAGACGGATTCTAACTAGCTAAGTTTTACTTATGTCCTGTTTCAATGTCGTCTGTATATTATAACTTCATGGCTCCCATTTGAGACATGAAAATATTTACTCTGGAGTCTAAAGCCATTTTCTCAAAACTTAGTCTAAATCCTATCACTAACCCTCTCTCTCTTTAAAACATATAAGTTCATTTATAGGTCGAACTAATCCCAGGCTTCCCACACTTTTGGACTCGAACAATGCTTTCACAGGGGTTACTTAAATCCTTCAGAAACACAGATATTTACATTCTTTGTAATAACAGTAACAAAATTACAGTTATGAAGTAACAACACAAATAATTTTATGTTTGTGTATCATCACAAAATATGGAACTGTATTAAAGGGTTGCAGAATTAGTAGGTTGAGAACCACTGCTCTAGACATTTGTTCATGAATGCAGCTTCTCCTACTGCATTTTTGGGACTGTTGCTTTGAACAATACAAAGTGATATCCTTTTACTGTTGCTTAGTGTTAATTTCTGAGGCTTCATTATGTGTTAAATAGTGCCTTGTTTGTTAGTTACAGAAAAACACTTAGCTGATCACTTGGGGGAGGAATGGACTCCAGAATTAAACCAAGGAATAGAAAATGGAGAACTCAGCATCTGAGTCACAAACCAGAGCTCTGTGAGGACCATGGATACCTCAAGATCTAAGCCAGGACTCATTGATAGATTCCTCAAGATCCAACCCAGGACTCAAGGATAAATACCTCAAGATCCAACCCAGAGCAGAGCCCCACTGGTCTTGGGAATATATCATTACATGATACTTTAAAGCTAGTTTCAGGTATATCCTGGGTATGGACTCAGAAAATGATGACTCAGGCAGGGCAGTTTGTTGTGTTGAAAACTTTGGCCTGGATATACAAAAGTTCAATAAGCATACTTGACACTCGGGTCTCTGCCCTCCAGCCTCACTGCTCTCATACTCAATTTTCCACTAAAGTGAATCACAGAAACCATAATTCCTCATCTCTAACACAAGTCATAGAAACTAGAATTCTCTTCATCAAGTAAGGTATCAAGACAGGAATAATCGTTTAACCTTTACTTGACCTTCTGATCAGGAGCCAGCCTCAAAGAACCTCCCTGACCCACCTTGTCTGATTACAAGACTCTCCTTCTAGAGATGCACTGCTGCAGCCTAGGAGGAAGGGGTACTACAAAGAAGGGATAGAAGATTTTGCAAAGCCTGGCCTTGTTTCATATGTGCTATATTATATCAAATTGCTTTATCCAATCACAAAGCTTTTATATACAATGAAGACAGTTTAAGAGAACAGGGAGATGGCTTAGCAGTTAAGAACACTTTGTTGTTCTTGAAGAGGGCCTGGATTTGGTTTCTAGCATCCACTTTTGGATCTCAAAACCATCCGAAAATTTAGTTCTAGGGTATCTGAACTCTTTTTTTCTTTTGTTTGCTTTCTTTCTTCCTTTCTTTCTTTCTTTCTTTCTTTCTTTCTTTCTTTCTTTCTTTCTTTCTTTCTTTCTTTCTTTTTTTAGATATAGTCTTTATTTATATTTCAAATGTTGTCCCCTTTCCTGGTTTCCTCCCTGAAAATCTCCTAACCCATCCCCCCTCCCCCTGTTCCCCAATCAACCCACTCCCCCTGTCCTGGTATTCCCCTATACTGTGGCATGGAGCCTTCCCAGGAACAAGGGAAGATTCCCTTCCTTTTTATCTCCTCCCTTTGATATCCAACAAGGCCATCCTCTGTTGCCTATGTGTACTCTTTGGTTGGTGGTTTACTCCCTGGGAGCTCTGGAGGTACTGGGTGGCTCATATTGTTGTTCCTCCTATGGCACTGCAAACCCCTTCAGCTACTTGTGTCCTTTCTCTAGCTCCCCCAGTGGAGACCCTGTGCTCAGTTAGATGATTGGCTTAGAGTGTCTCCATCTGTATTTTTACATTTTTTAATTGTATTTTTCTTTATGTACATTTCAAATGTTATCTCCTTTCCTGGTTTTCTCCTATCCCCCTGAAACCCACTATCCCTTTGCCCCCTCCCCCTGCTTTTATGAGGTGTACCCCCAACTACCCACACACCCACTCTTGCGTCCCCACCTGCAAATTCCCCTACACTGGGGCAGCAAGTCTTCACAAGGCCAAAGGCCTGTCCTCCCATTAATGCCCTACAAGGCCATGTAGCTGGAGCCATGGGTCCTTCCATGTGTACTCCTTGGGTGGTGATTTAGTCTCTGGGAGCTCTGAGGCGGGATTTTGTTGTTCTTATGGGGCTTCAAACACCTTCAGCTTCTTCAGTCATTTCTCTAACTTCTCCATTAGGGACCCAGTGCTCAGTCCAGTGGTTAGCTGCAAGCATCAGCCCCTGTATTTGTCAGAGCTAGGAGACAGCTGAAGTTTGATTTTGTACATTTGTGTGTGTGTGTGAGTGTGAGTGTGTGTGTGTGTGTGTGTGTGTGTGTGTATGTATGTATGTATTTGTCTGTGTATGTGTGTATGCCTGTGACTACAGGTTTTGAATGGAATGTTGCAGCAAAAATGTAGACATAAAGAGGAAAGCCATTAAATGGGTACAATTTTAACTCTTTCCTCTCCTCTGATTGAAGTGATTTCTAAGAGGAAAATTGGTCCTTAACATCCAAAGTCTTTTGACATCAAAATATGATTGTTTTTTATTTACTCTGAATACATTTAGTATGCATATTTTTATTATGTTTTTTCAAGATTAGTTTTTTATGTTGATGCAGCTTCCTAATAGGAAACTATAATCTTTTTTTTTTTTACTTTTTCTTAAGCCAATCACAAATCTAAACTTTTATATAAGATCTATTATTCATTTCTACTTTAAATCCTCAGGGTACACATCTACTGATTATCAAATTTTTTAATTAAATCAGATCAGGAAGCCAAGGGCAAAAATGGATACAAAAAATTAATTATCACCTTGATCACCAATTCTAGAAAGATTGTCATTTCGGGTAGTACTGGTAAAGCTGCCAATGTTTTTGTTCACTGACCACCCCCCACAAAAAAATCACTAGATTAACTATTAAGAGTGTGCCTTTCTGAACTTCAAATTATTTCCTAAAATTTTGACAGTGGAATCATGGAGAAACATCTTATCCTAACTTAACCAACAAGCTACAACTCCAAATTCTTTCTAAAAGTAGAAATAATTATTGCTAATAATCTATATCTCTAAATTCTTTTCAAGCATGGGGATTGAAACATTAATCTGTTCCAGCAGTGATACTTAACAAAGATCAAGCATTATTATTGGGAACTCTAATAGTATTGCCTAATGAGGAGCTAGTAGCCCCCTCTGAGATTTCACAGAACACTTTGATTGGGAAGGATGTGAAGACTGAGGGTACCACAACCAGAGCTATTCTTCATAACAGCACGAAGTCCTCAGTGTTAAGATTCTGTCTAATGCCCACCCCACAGTTACCTGGCAACAGCCCAGTATGCTACTCCCCACAATTACCTGGCAACAGCTAGGTAGACCTGACCCACATAATAGGGGCTGCTTGCCCCCTCCTCTCTTTCTTACTCTCTCTTTCTCTTGCCTCTTGCCCCCTTGCTCCCTCCTCTCCCCATGCCCTTTCCCACTCTCTCCATGTGGTCATGGCCAGCCTCTACTTCTCTACTCTCTCCTTCTCTCTACCTTTCTCTGCCTCTGCTACTCTCTTAATTCCCCTCCCCATCCCCTGAATAAACTCTATTCTATACTATATTGTCCTGTGTGTGTGTGTGTGTGTGTGTGTGGTCCCTCAGGGTTAAGGGATGTCTCTGTCTTGGACCCACTGAGGCACCCCCTTCCCCCACACCTCACCCCACACTCCCATAGATGATATTCTTTGCCCATTTCTCTTTTAATGAACACAACACTCAGGACACTTAGTACTCAGGCACCTGCCTTTCTGTGGCATGTCCGTGGTAGTTTTGGTACTGGGTGTGTCATAATCCATGAATTCTAGAGCAGTTTGTTGCTCCTCTCAAATGGGTCACTACTAGGCTACAGATCATAGAGTGTTCCCTTGATGGAAGACTGTCATATGCTTACACCTGACCTAGCTTTATTACAAATCATGGTATAATTGTTTCATAAAAAGCAAATAAATAAAAAAGGAAAAGAAAAGCTCAGAGCCATGTAGACCTTGCCAATATAATCTTGCAGAAATAAATTGTATGCATTTATTGTGTGCTTTATTTGATTCCATTCTGTGTGCCAACTTCACATCCACAGTAGGCATTTTAGATATAGTAACGCATTTAAGCTTTGCACATTTCTTTACAGTCAGCATTCCTTTCCCAAGCTATAAGTGACTAGACTGAATCTTGGAGAGAGAAAGTAATTAATGAGGTAGTAGGATGAGGGTCTGGAAATGACTTCAGAGAGAACCCTTAAGTATTAGTGGAGTCAAATGTGAGTATATTTTGTTCAGTACTATGACATGGGCAAAGTACAATTATCCACAAAGGATAGACGCAGGTAAATAAATATACCTTAAATGTAGATAGGCACAAATCTAATGATGGTCTCTCCATAGAAATAGTAGTCATCAAAAGCCATTTTTCAAACACACAAAAAAGAAGCAAACTCTTAAATGCTAGGGAATAAAGAAATGTCTCATATATTTGTATAAAAGCTCTTGTTAAAGTCTGCTTTGGAAAACCCTAGTAGATCTGGTGGTGGGTCAGACAGGTAGCGTATGACTATGCTATGAAGATATTTTTAACTTTTTCTCTTTATGATGTCTTCCTGTGAAATGTATCTCTCTCTGTAGAAAGACTATTTAAATCTCTGATTTATCACTTGAGTTGAGCAACACAAAGCTTTCAGAAAATGAATATTCTATCCAACCAACTCAAAAAAAGTTGTAAGGCTGTGATCAATTATTATAGCATATATGGATTAATTCTGTTTACAAGTCATCAAATTTTTAATGTTGTTAAACAAAAACTGTTTAAAATGTAATTGGCACTAAAATATTCTCTGGAATATAATTATCTTTTATTGTTTATAAAGCAAATCATAGGAAACTAAATGTCAACTAGATTTTGTCTCCACGAAAGTGTAAATTCCTTATTAAGCAAGTACAAAATCCTTTTATGTGTTTAATGATGTAGCTGTAATAAAACCAGATGGCATAAATTGCCCATTGTTTTATGTTTCCTTATAAAAATGGTTTCCTTAAGAACAGTTAATCTGTACTGATGTTTGTGTATTTAAAGAAAATAAAACACTTCTAATTTAAACTCTCTTTTTCAATTCTAAATTTTTTGAAAAATATTTTACTGTTTTAACACAAACTTCATACAACTAATTTTTTTTTTACAATATCAGATTTCTTTCTTTTGTTTTTTAAAAACTTTGGGCTTAGAGATTTGAATTCTGAAGTCTCTGAGCTACAATTTCAAAGTTGATTTGTGTTAAATGTCAAGCTCCCATTTGTCTCTTGCTGCAGTATTTTGCTTTAATTCTTGCTGCTTGTATAAGTAAAGTCTCATCTATTCTACACTTAACGTTCTCCATTTCATTCTTTCTAGCCTCTTTAGGGTTAGCCAAGAGCTTTTAATGTTAGTGTTGCATTATTGTATTTTTACTTTTTTTTTTTTACTTTTGTTGTTTTATTTTAAAAAGGATTTTTTTTCATGTGTATGAGTATTTTGCCTGCATGTATGCCCGTGTACTGCATGTGTGGATGGTATCCTCAGAAACCAGAGAGGGCTTTGACTCCCATGGAACTGGATTTGAGACAGTTGAGAGTTACCATGTTGTAGGAATCAAACCCAGGTCCTCTGGAAGAGTAGACAGCGATCATAACCACAGAGCCTTCAGTTCCTCTCTTCCTTCCTTTCTTTTTCTTTTTTCTCTCTTTTTCACCTTCTCCTTCTTCTTCCTCCTCCCCCTTTCTTTCCTTCCTCCTATTTCTATTCCTCTTGATCTTCCTCCTCCTTTTTCTTCTTCCTCCCCTTCTCCTTCCTTCCTTTTTCTCTACTCCTGCTCCTGTTCCTCATCCTTCTCTCTACCTTCCTCTTTCTTCATCTTTCTTCTCTTCCTTCTTTATCTTGCTCCTCCTCCTTCTTTAGTAGTTTGCTATATGCATCTTTAACTTTGTGAATAGTACCTAAAAATACTTGTACTATTTCCTGAATGGAAATAGGAACCTTACAAAAGCTTTTCTCCATTTATATTCTTCTCAATTTTAAATACTTCTGAGTGACAAGGTATAACATTAATAAACACATTGTGAGAATTGACATAAAATCAGTTGCATTTTAACCCCATAAATTTTAGCAAGTGGATTGAATTGCATTCCTAATCTTAACTTTGAGCAAAGAAAAATATGAGCAAATGAGATTAAATTTATGAGAATGATGCTCAAAGCACAAAATCCTCATGGAATTTGTTAACCACTTAATAATGGGAAGTGCTTAATGTTCCCTATAGCATTACAGTGTTTTCTCATAAACATGATTGTCTTAGTCAAGTTTATTCTTTGCATTGTTAAGAACCTCCTGTTGATCACAGGTTGAAAGGTGATATCTCATTAGTTTATTTGCAGGCAGTTAGACTATATGTTCAGCCAGTCCTTCTAACAGCATGCAGAGGGTGCCTTTCCAATGCAGCAAGTCTTCGCAGATGGACTGTCCCTCAAGAACAAAGTCTCAACTATGTAGCTTGGTTTCACACTAATCAGATAAGCATAGTATGTTTTTATGATACCAGGCAGAAATGATTTAAATTCACAGATTTTCAATTCAAAGAAGGGCAGGCACTTCATTCCCTAACCAAATCACAAGTAAGGTGAAACAAAGGCAGTTTTGAGCTTATCAATTTATTGTAATATACTCCAAAGCAAATGGAGACAAAGATACATCAAAGGAAAATGAAATTATAGTCAAAATAAGTAAAATAAAATGACTGGTAAGAAGACTAGGAATAAACCAGAAAGTACATCTCCACCAAAGAATTTATCCAAATTAACCAGGAAGTTTCCCTCCAAGGAAACACACAGTTATCTACAATGCTTTCAAGAAACAAAAGACTGCTCATTCTGGGAGAGAGTATGGCAGCCAGTGTCTCTAAAGAAAATGCTCATCTTGTATGTTGTGAGACAATGTGAGGGTTTGCATAGCAAAGAGCTATTATCCTGTCACAAGTTAATTTTAGAGGGGAAAGTCCAGTTATTTATGAAATTGGTGCGAATTTGCCAAGGTTGTTCTGGGTCAGCCAATTGGCTAAGTTACAGTATGTGTTTCAGGAGAGAAATCAAAATGGAGTCAGTAATGCTATGTAATTGTCACTGTATTCATAAGTAAAAAGATCAATTTAATTTAATTAGTAAAAGTCATCTCACAGTAAAACACATTCCACAGCAACAAGAAAGAATGGTACTACTTGCCTGTGAATCATAGCCTACAGAAGCCATATTTCAAAACCTTTTCGGTGTTCAGGTGGCTGAAGACCTGCCTTTTGCCCCTCAAACAGAGCCCATAAGCACAACTTAGGTTTCCTGGTATTTCAAATTCATTTCATTTTTCCTTTCTCTATGCTAGCATGTTAAAAATTAGGCTGGACTGAAAACAAGGTGATTAAGTTTTTTGCCAGTTAATATCCCGTCCCAAGAGTTTGGTCTCCAACAAGTTAAGCAAATAGATGAGATCAATATGCCAAAATATTTGGTGTTTTCTTTTTTTTTTTTATTGTTATTTTTTTTATTCGATATAATTTATTTACATTTCAAATGATTTCCCCTTTTCTAGCCCCCCCCCCCACTCCCCGAAAGTCCCGTAAGCCCCCTTCTCTTCCCCTGTCCTCCCTCCCACCCCTTCCCAGTTCCCCGTTCTGGTTTTGCCAAATACTGTTTCACTGAGTCTTTCCAGAACCAGGGACCACTCCTGCTTTCTTCTTGTATCTCATTTGATGTGTGGATTATGTTTTGGGTATTCCAGTTTTCTAGGTTAATAACCACTTATTAGTGAGTGCATACCATGATTCACCTTTTGAGTCTGGGTTACCTCACTTAGTATGATGTTCTCTAGCTCCATCCATTTGCCTAAGAATTTCATGAATTCATTGTTTCTAATGGCTGAATAGTACTCCATTGTGTAGATATCCCACATTTTTTGCATCCACTCTTCTGTTGAGGGATACCTGGGTTCTTTCCAGCATCTGGCAATTATAAAAAGGGCTGCTATGAACATAGTAGAGCATGTATCCTTATTACATGGTGGGGAATCCTCTGGGTATATGCCCAGGAGTGGTATAGCAGGATCTTCTGGAAGTGAGGTGCCCAGTTTTCGGAGGGACCGCCAGACTGATTTCCAGAGTGGTTGTACCAATTTGCAACCCCACCAGCAGTGGAGGAGTGTTCCTCTTTCTCCACACCCTCTCCAACACCTGCTGTCTCCTGAATTTTTAATCTTAGCCATTCTGACTGGTGTAAGATGAAATCTTAGGGTTGTTTTGATTTGCATTTCCCTAATGACTAATGAAGTTGAGCATTTTTTAAGATGCTTCTCCGCCATCCGAAGTTCTTCAGGTGAGAATTCTTTGTTTAACTCTGTACCCCATTTTTTAATAGGGTTGTTCGGTTTTCTGGAGTCTAACTTCTTGAGTTCTTTATATATATTGGATATTAGCCCTCTATCTGATGTAGGATTGGTGAAGATCTTTTCCCAATTTGTTGGTTGCCGATCTGTCCTCTTGATGGTGTCCTTTGCCTTACAGAAACTCTGTAACCTTATGAGGTCCCATTTGTCAATTCTTGCTCTTAGAGCATACGCTATTGGTGTTCTGTTCAGAAACTTTCTCCCTGTACCGATGTCCTCAACGGTCTTCCCCAGTTTCTTTTCTATTAGCTTCAGCGTGTCTGGCTTTATGTGGAGGTCCTTGATCCATTTGGATTTGAGCTTAGTACAAGGAGACAAGGATGGATCAATTCGCATTCTTATGCATGCTGACCTCCAGTTGAACCAGCACCATTTGTTGAAAAGGCTATCTTTTTTCCATTGGATGTTTTCAGCCTCTTTGTTGAGGATCAAGTGGCCATAGGTGTGTGGGTTCATTTCTGGATCTTCAATCCTGTTCCATTGATCCTCCTGCCTGTCACTGTACCAATACCATGCAGTTTTTAACACTATTGCTCTGTAGTATTGCTTGAGGTCAGGGATACTGATTCCCCCAGATTTTCTTTTGTTGCTGAGAATAGTTTTAGCTATCCTGGGTTTTTTGTTGTTCCAGATGAATTTGATAATTGCTCTTTCTAACTCTGTGAAGAATTGAGTTGGGATTTTGATGGGTATTGCATTGAATCTGTATAGTGCTTTAGGCAAAATGGCCATTTTAACTATATTGATTCTACCGATCCATGAGCATGGGAGGTTTTCCCATTTTTTGAGGTCTTCTTCCATTTCCTTCTTCAGAGTCTTGAAGTTCTTGTCATACAGATCTTTCACATGTTTGGTAAGAGTCACCCCAAGATACTTTATACTGTTTGTGGCTATTGTGAAGGGGGTCATTTCCCTAATTTTTTTCTCAGCCTGCTTATCCTTTGAGTATAGGAAGGCCACTGATTTGCTTGAGTTGATTTTATAACCTGCCACTTTGCTGAAGTTGTTTATCAGCTGTAGGAGCTCTCTAGTGGAGTTTTTTGGGTCACTTAGGTAGACTATCATGTCGTCTGCAAATAATGATAGTTTGACTTCCTCCTTTCCAATTTGTATCCCTTTGACCTCCTTATGTTGTCGAATTGCCCGAGCTCGTACCTCAAGTACAATATTGAAAAGATAAGGAGAAAGGGGGCAGCTTTGTCTGGTCCCTGATTTCAGTGGGATTGCTTCAAGTTTCTCTCCATTTAGTTTGATGCTGGCTACCGGTTTGCTGTATATTGCTTTTACTATGTTTAGGTATGTGCCTTGAATTCCTGTTCTCTCCAAGACTTTAAGCATGAAAGGATGCTGAATTTTGTCAAATGCTTTTTCAGCATCCAATGAAATGACCATGTGGTTTTGTTCTTTGAGTTTGTTTATGTAGTGGATTGTATTGATGGATTTCCGTATATTGAACCAACCCTGAATTCCCGGGATAAAGCCTACTTGATCACGGTGGATGATCGTTTTGATGTGTTCTTGGATTCGGTTGGCAAGAATTTTATTGAGTATTTTTGCATCGATGTTCATAAGGGAAATTGGTCTGAAGTTCTCTTTCTTTGTTGGATCTTTGTGTGGCTTTGGTATCAGCGTAATTGTGGCTTCGTAAAGGAATTGGGTAGTGTTCCTTCTGTTTCTATTTTGTGAAATAGTTTGAAGAGTATTGGTGTTAACTCTTCTTTGAAGGTCTGGTAGAATTCTGCACTGAAACCATCTGGTCCTGTGCTTTTTTTGGTTGGAAGACTTTCTATGACTCCTTCTATTTCTTTAGGCTTTATGGGACTGTTTAGATGGTCTAGTTGGTCCTGATTTAATTTTGGTATTTGGTATCTGTCAAGGAAATTGTCCATTTCCTCCAGATTCTCCAGTTGTGTTGAGTACAGGCTCTTGTAGTAGGATCTGATGATTTTTTGGATTTCCTCAGTTTCCGTTGTTATGTCTCCCTTTTCATTTCTAAGTTTGTTAATTTGGATACTTTCTCTGTCCCCTTTGGTCAGTCTGGCTAAGGGTTTATCTATCTTGTTGATTTTCTCAAAGAACCAGCTCCTGGTTTTGTTGATTTTTTGTATGGTTCTCTTTGTTTCTACTTGATTGATTTCGGCCCTGAGTTTGATGATTTCCTGCCTTCTACTCCTCCTGGGTGAAATAGCTTCTTTTTGTTCTAGGGCTTTCAGGTGTGTCATTAAGTTAGTAATGTATGCTCTCTCCATTTTCTTTTTGGAGGCACTCAGGGCTATGAGTTTTCCTCTTAGCACTGCTTTCATTGTGTCCCATAGATTTGGGTATGTTGTGTTTTCATTTTCATTGTGTTCTAAAAAGTCTTTAATTTCTTTCTTTATTTCTTCCTTGACCAAGGTATCATTGAGTAGAGTATTGTTCAATTTCGACGAGTATGTGGGTTTTCTATTGTTTCTGTTGCTATTGAAGAATTTGGTGTTTTCTTATAACCTGATAAATGAGTCATTTCAATTGTAATGCTGGTTTTCAACCTGTGAATTTGTTTCATGACAATTAGTAGATTATAGAACACAACATGAGCAACTTTTATACTTGATCTTTACAAAATTGCATTCACAGGGAACATTAAGATGATTGTACTGGCAAGTTTTATGTGTCAACTTGACACAGGCTGGAGTTATCACAGAGAAAGGAGCTTTAGTTGAGACCCATGAGATCCAGCTGTGGGGCATTTTCTCAATTAGTGATCAAGGGGGGAGGGCCCCTTGTGGGTGGTACCACCTTTGGGCTGGTGCTCTTGGGTTCTATAAGGTAACAGGCTGAGCAAGCCAGTAAAAAACGTCCCTCCATGGCCTCTGCATCAGCTCCTGCTTCCTGACCTGCTTGAGTTCTAGTCCTGACTTCCTTTAGTGATGAACTGCAATGTGGAAGTGTAAGCTCAATAAACCCTTTCCTCCCCAACTTGCTTCTTGGTCATGATGTTTGTGCAGGAATAGAAACCCTGACTAAGACAATGATTAATAAAACTTCATTCTGATTAATCTGAGTATGAAGAATCCATAAAACATCATAAAACAGTCACTTCATACTTCATACCCTCAGACCACTGTATTCATTAGCCTATACGATTATATTTTATATGTTTGCATTTTTGAAATTTTATACTTAAAGTACTTTACTTAAAGTAAAGCTCCTAATTAATTTAAAGAAATGTTATCCAAAGCACCAAATAGTGTTTTTAAAGAGAAAAGCCCCCTCTAGCTACACAGATCTTATGGAAGTAATCAAATCATCCTTTTGCTGTTATTAGTTTCAGATTTAGTGGGTTTATTAAAAATCACTGTCATGTATAGTTTTAATCTACTGTCATTGCTCCAGGAAGAGACTGTACTACCAGCCCTCCCAGGTTCCCTTGAATCTGCAGATAAAAGACATACACATACAGTTTGATTCTTTATAACTTTCCTTCTTGACACAATTGCTGGGTGTTACTGTCTCCTGCCTGGAAAAAAAAGTACCCTTACCAATGTATTATCTATGTCTCTCTACCTGCCTTAAACATCAGTGGCTAGTCCCACCTAGCCCCTGTGAAACATTCTTGGATACCCACCTATAGTAGTGGTCACAGGCCATAGATTCTCCTGAGACCACACATGGTTGCTGTGTTCTTCTTCCTCCAAAGCATAACAGAAAAACCTCCTCCTTCCTTCCTTGCATCTACCTTTTCCTCCAGGGACCCGGAAGTCTTTCTTGTACTTTTTGCCCAACTATTAGCCCCCTAGGTTTCTTTACTGACAAATCAAGAACCAATTGAGAAACAAGACTTTAGCATCAGAACCACCCCCTTCACATTATAATTTTCAAAATCTGTTGAGCTATATTTTCAGTGAGGATGTGAGAGGTAGAAGAGAGCCCCTAGTCATGAAACTGAGGTTAACTGAAGAAAACCAATCAAATAAACACTACCCATTATATCAAACTCAACTTAGATGAAATAGGATAAAATTGTAAGCATTTTCTAAAGAACTGTACAAAGTTTATTCCCAGCAATGGTTCCAAAGGGAAGAGGTAGCATTGTATAGAAGTAGGCCTCAGGGAAGTCAAGTCTCTGAGTATATCCTTTGCCCATGTTCTTTTCTTTCCGGCTGTTCTGGGCATGGCTTGTTCTGCCATGTGTTCCTGCCATGGGGCTTCACAATGGGTCCATAGCACAGGGACACCTACCTCATCAAGTACAGAATCCTCCAAGCCAATTGGGCATAAGCATTTTTTTTTTCCTTAGGATTGTTGACTATCTCTAGTACTTGTGACAGAAAATTGAATAACATAGGTATTGTATCTTTTGATTTTTAAAAATGTGCTCTACAGAACTTGTCTGAGAGGGGAAAAGATTATTGCACCTTTAATCTCATGTTCCTATGTCAAGCCCCACATTTTCTTCTTTTGGGATGCCCTCACATCCCAGGAAAGCACTCTACATCTAAAATATACCCTAAGCACCCCTGTGGTTTTTATCTGCACAATTTTTCATTGTAGGGGTGTTTCTTAGAAGTGTACATGTCACATTAGGGCAGAGCTGACTGTAGCACTGATCTCTAAGGAATAAGTGCCAGGATTGCTATACAGCTCCCCGAGGAGGTTCAAACTGAGGATTTTCACACATTGGAAACAATACCAATTTTCCTGTTGGCGTAAATTTAGATGAAACCTCTATATTATCCCTAGACATAAACCTCTGCTTACTTTTCTATATAAACTCAAAATGTTTTTAACTTTTAAACTTGATCGTATGTTGATTTTTAACGAAATGTCATTGCTATGTAAATTGAGCGCGCGCGCGCACACACACACACACACACACACACACACACGATTATATATTTCTCACACCCAAATTTTTCACTGTGTAAGGAAGGTAATTCCTTGGTTACAATGCTACAATGCTAATAAGGATAGCCAAGTCCCAAGAAAAGGTAAGGATTGGGGTAAAGGGACAAAAATCACCACAACAATATCCCTACCCTTGCCAGCTAAAACCTGTGTCTTATCTTGTGTTATATGGGTAGTTTATTTATATCTAATCATGTAGAGTTCTAATTCACAGTACCTGGTGTAGTGATAGAGGAGCATTTGCATATAGAAATATACATTAGAAATCAATTTCTCTTAATACAATTACAGTATTATACTTTATTATACATGTCTTGGTAGAGTTTAATACTATAGGAAATTTGTTGACCCTGAAGGCACTTTCTCTCCTAAAATTGATTAGTTTTTAGAAAGAGTAAACACTTCACCTGTGAGTGCATTTTTAAGTTCATAATAACTAATCAAAAACCAACATACCAGCCATTGTCTTTATCTAGTTCTGACACTACTATCCATTGTCCAGATCATTTGACAGGAACCAAACACAGAGGCTTTCCGCATGAGCTTGTCAAAAGTATTCAATCTAGTCAGTCTCAATTCCCTCACCTTGTCTAGCCTGTTACTTCCCATGGAAACCTCCATAAATGCAATTGCCAATGGCCCTTCTCCCTCTGCTCTCTGCCTAACCCTGTACCCCACCCTCTAGTTCCACAGCTATGCTATGCTGTGCTGGCTTTAGGGTGACACTTTGAGTAACAGGTTGTATTATTCAGTATCAATGATCTCTTTACCTTTAAGCCTTATCATACTTAGACTTTTCTACAAACAAGCTATGTTAGAAAATGTGTTCACTTCAAACTGCAGATAAGATTTGACTTAATTTTCTTTACATTACCTTATCATCAGGGGTGTTACAAAATGTTTGCTGTGAAAAGCTAGTGTTGAATTTCACAAAGTTGAAGATAACTGACCTTGAACTTGACCACATTATGGAGATTGTTAGACGCTTTAGAGGCTATGCCACTTGCAGACTGCTGCTTTGAGGTGTGACAGAAGGCATATGTTTATCATAAATTGACACTGCCTTGAATCCATGATCAAACTTACAGCATTTCATTAATTTGATCTCAAATGTTGTATTTCAACAAGTAGAGACTATGATTAGCAAGGAATGAGAAGTTACTATTATCTTGGGAATTAAGATTTTCAAATAAGGGCTAGAGAGATGGCTCAGTGGTTAAGAGCACTGACTGCTCTTCCAGAGGTCCTGAGTTCAACTCCCAGCAACCACATGGTGGCTCACAGCCATCTGTAATGGGATCAGATGCCCTCTTCTGGTATGTCTGAAGATAGCTACAGTGTACTCATATACATAAAATAAATAAATCTTTAAAAAAAGATTTTCAAATAAAGTTAAAAATCATTATTCTTGAGGATTTAGTGTAAATCTTGAGCACCAAATCTGATCATTGATTCCCCTCCTCCGCGGGGGGGGGGGGGGGGGGAATCTTCAGTTAAAAGTCTGCTTTGAGCCTTGTTAAATGAGAAAACTGGCTGAACATTCTGGATTAGCATTTTGTCTTAATATTTTTTCTTTTAATCTTTCACAGTACTTTGCTCTTAACCCATTCAGTTCTGTTATGGTGTACGTATCCTTAGTTCGTTCTTTATATCTTCTTTTACACATGTTGTCATCCCTGCGTACCAAGCATATATCCTTAAACTCATTAGACAGCTAAAAATTTTTAAAATTGAGTTCTCTATCCTCTTCAATAGCTGGTAGTCTTACAAACCTCCCAGGCATGAGTCCATAAGATCTGAGGAAAATAAATCTGATTAGCACTTATTTTCTCTCTAATGTAATGATAAAACAGTAAGCTCTTGAGTCATGCTCCTTCAGTCCCCTGAGACATGATCTCATGCTTCTTTCAGAGCTGTGGAAATGTTTGGCAAGGGTCTGCTTGACCTACCATCTTCCTCTTATCTTCAGAGAAAGGCAAGATGTCTATAATTAATCACAAAGCCCAAAGGAAATCAACAGAAGCTGAGATTGCAGCTCAAGTCAACAGTCTCTTTTTGGCCAGTAATCACTTACTGATTTGGCTCTAATTTTCATTTTCTTTGAGTAGATATAGTTTGTTCTGTTCATCACCAGAGTTTAATATTAAATTTTGCCTTTGACATACTGAAAGAAAATACTTCCCAAGTATTTTCTGGCACAAAGAGGATACAAAATGAATAATGCAGATATGGGCATAGAGTTATCACCATTAAAGTGTTTTCTAATGTTGGCTCTTATGTTAAAATCCAATTTTTTCACGTACAAGTCATTCCTTGGGCACAGTTACTACATATACTAAATAAGTGTGGAGAAGTTCATTGAATGGCATTCTTGGGCCATTTTAACTTTAAATACTGTGAGAAGATGTGTAGATGTCCTCAAGTAAAGCTAAAGAGAAAAACAAGCTTAGAAATACTGGGAAATTAACATATTCTTTGTGATGATTCAATAGGATAATTTGCATCTGACATGCAGTGAGAGAACTGTAGCCATGAATTTGAAAAGGTGCTACTATCTTCTGCTGGCTAAGCTGCAAGGGCTGACTGTTTCTTAATCAATTTGTGAGCTCAACGGCTTAGTGCTCTGGTTTCATCCTCTCGTTCTTCCTTCCACTGATTGCTTCTGTTTGGTTTATTTTGAGCAACCATACTATCTTATCTCTGCCTATAATTATAGATAATAACCTCAATAGAACTGTAAATAGTTATTTACAATAACTATTGACATATGTAGCGACACTTCAAACAGACCTAAAAATAAAATCCCCACATAGAGGAATTAAAAAGATTGCAGGAGCCAGAGTATTACAAGGTTTGCTGTGAGCTATATCCATAAAGTCTCACCAGCATGCCTGTTTAAACCTGAGCTGAGTGTCAGAACATGGTCAAAAAATGACCCTGTGGAAGAAAGACAAAACCAAAAGGATTATGCTTTGAGTACTCTAGTTAGTGAGGTAACTGGGTTACCTCACTTAGTGTGATGTTCTCCAGCTCCATCCATTTGCCTAAGAATTTCATGAATTCATTGTTTCTAATGGCTGAATAGTACTCCATTGTGTAGATATCCCACATTTTTTGCATCCACTCTTCTGTTGAGGGATACCTGGGTTTTGTCCAGCATCTGGCAATTATAAATAGGGCTGCTATGAACATAGTAGAGCATGTATCCTTATTACATGGTGTGGAATCCTCTGGGTATATGCCCAGGAGTGGTATAGCAGGATCTTCTGGAAGTGAGGTGCCCAGTTTTCGGAGGAACCGCCAGACTGATTTCCAGAGTGGTTGTACCAATTTGCAACCCCACCAGCAGTGGAGGAGTGTTCCTCTTTCTCCACACCCTCTCCAACACCTGCTGTCTCCTGAATTTTTAATCTTAGCCATTCTGACTGGTGTAAGATGAAATCTCAGGGTTGTTTTGATTTGCATTTCCCTAATGACTAATGAAGTTGAGCATTTTTTAAGATGTTTCTCCGCCATCCGAAGTTCTTCAGGTGAGAATTCTTTGTTTAACTCTGTACCCCATTTTTTAATAGGGTTGTTCGGTTTTCTGGGGTCTAACTTCTTGAGTTCTTTATATATATTGGATATTAGCCCTCTATCTGATGTAGGATTGGTGAAGATCATTTCCCAATTTGTTGGTTGCCCATCTGTCCTCTTGATGGTGTCCTTTGCCTTACAGAAACTTTGTAATTTTATGAGGCCCCATTTGTCAATTCTTGATCTTAGAGCATATGCTATTGGTGATCTGTTCAGAAACTTTCCCCCTGTACCGATGTCCTCAAGGGTCTTCCCCAGTTTCTTTTCTATTAGCTTCAGAGTGTCTGGCTTTATGTGGAGGTCCTTGATGCATTTGGAGTTGAGCTTAGTACAAGGAGACAAGGATGGATCAATTCCTATTCTTCTGCATGCTGACCTTCAGTTGAACCAGCACCATTTGTTGAAAAGGTTATCTTTTTTCCATTGGATGTTTTCAGCCCCTTTGTCGAGGATCAAGTGGCCATAGGTGTTTGGGTTCATTTCTGGATCTTCAATCCTGTTCCATTGATCTGCCTAAAGCAGGATTTTCTACATTAGACTGCAGTTCTCCCATTCTTTCAGGTCAGTGCTAAAAATCAACAGCATCTGAAAATACTTGCTAATATTCTTAGGAGACCTGCCTACCTAGAGAGAATGCAGCTGTTGGATCTCCATGTTTTAGATTCCTAAAGGTGAGCTCTGATCCACTCACACTGGCTAATGGCCCACCGGTGTGGTTCTTGCTCTCATAAGCTGGTAGATTTCTAGGGCTCAATGGGAAGCAGGTAGTTCTCGAAGGAGACATCTATCAGTAGATAGCAGATCTTTTCTTCCTGGAAAAGATTAAATGTAAGAAGAAATAGGGAGATAATCCCTTAGTCTTGGGAAACCAGAGGACCTGCCAATTCCACCTCAAAGGTTTGGGTGCAAAAGACATGGAAACAGTGTGGGAAGATGGAACTTAGCACGCCCAGATCTTAACTCAGGCAGGGATGGTTTAGTGTGATTTTTGAGTAAGTGACTTTACCCCTTTAAGGTTTCCTTTCAATATAAAATGAGAAATCACTACATCTATTTTGTAATTCTTTTGATAATAAAGTCCTTAGATAATTTAGCACAGTTCTTAAAAATCACATTATAAACTTCATTAAATCAATAGCATTAGGGTCTAGTTGAGGAAGTGGGTTCCTGGGTTCCTGTATCCATAACTTGCCCACGTCTGTTCCTGTGTTTCCTTTCCTCCTCCTCCTCCTCCTCCTCCTCCTCCTCCTCCTCCTCCTCCTCCTCCTCCTCCTCCTCCTGTCTACCATAAGAGGAACATCTTTTTCCACATACTCCTGACTCTAGAGATTCTCCCAAGCACATGGGCTAAGCATTATAGAATCCTCAAACCATAACCTAAAATAATTTACTTCCTGGTTTTTTTAGGTGTTTTGGTAAAAAAATGTAATATTTAACAAACTCACAGGCAAATTTTCTAGCATTTGATGTGGGCATCATTATATACATGTGACACCATAGTCAATGCTTTTATCATCTTAAATGTATGAAAACATTATATTTGTTTGCATTTCTTTGCCTTTCTTTCTAAATACAAAATTATCCTGAATGCCAGGTTTTATGATTTTTGTTCCAATAACTAAATATGATTATCATCCTTTAAAGGGATACTATGTACTAGATACTCATCTCTGCTTACCCATTATTCTTTCCTAATTGTCTAGATTCCCTATTTTATTATTTCCTTTATGATGAAGAATTTTTATTATGATTCAATATTTAAAGCTAAGTCTCCTAGCAACAAGAGCTTTTGGTTTTTCTTCTTTTTATAATGCCTTTATTTCCTTTACATGCTTGAAAGACATGTAACATTGTGTTTGGAGTTAGCAGATCTCATCTCAGGAAATTTGCTACTTACCCAAGGATTTTCGATAAAACCTCCACTGTCAGTGGAATCAATGGTTTATCTGGATGTTACTAGTAATGATGTTACTAGTAATTCAAATTGTGCTTTACATGGTTATTAAGAATGATTGATAAGTATTATCTTGTACATTTTACACTGTTGATGCTAGAAGAGTCTGAGACTTCATCATTTTATTTTAGCAACTACTGTACAATTTAGGTCTGTAGTTCTTCTGTTGGTAATGTTCACAGACCCTGTAGTAGTGATTTGACATGCTCATTTGGTATCCTTATAATTCTTATTTGGTCTTTCTGGTATTATCTGACAGAGTACAGTGGGTCACCTAAGATCTGAGTGCCAGGACTCTTAGTGAAGAAGTGTCAGGTCCTTGACAATGAACTTCTTTGTTGGGTTAATAATACTTCTGTGGGGAACTCTCTTCTAGGAGCCCCTACTGACTGAGTTAAGTAGGGGAGTCTTAGCTGTGGCAGCAGACCGGATTTCAGCCTTGTGACTGCTAAGGCCTTACCTGTTTTGTTGTGGAGATTCTTCCTTGGTTCAGGAAGGAACAGCACCATCCAAGCTATCTGCACTGTGGCTAAGTTGTTTATGATGAAAAGCCAACTCTAAACCCCTTTTGAAGAGGGTAAGAGAATAAAATGTCTGTAGACTGTGTCTTTCCTTTAATTCTTATGTCATAAGCTAGCATTCCTCGTTGGCTGCTTAATACATCATTACTGTTTTCATTTGAGGGGAAAAAACAGGAACAGAGAGTTAAAGTCTGAGACATCTTGTATTGAAAGAAGTCATAGGCTAACTGAAAACATGTTTTTATATTAAGGATGCTTCTACTTTACAGCCAAATGACTTTTCTATGCCTGTTTCTATTTCAAGAATCTATTCTGCTTCCTGACTCTATTTTGACTAGCTCTGCTTGCCTCTGATCTTCATCACTGTAATCCAGACCTCTGCTCTACAAAATAAGAAGTTATAGTTTAAATATATTTTCTCCACTGCTGGGGCTGCTCCTTGTCTGTGTTCATCCTACTGATATGTGCCTGAGTAAATTAAATTGTCTACTGGCTCATTTTCCATAAGTAAAAATAGGAAGAGCCATTGAAAATCTGTCTCTCAAATCTGTTCCTAAATAAACCACTGATGACATGAAAAATGTAACCTAGCAAATGAGGGAGATGGTTTGGCAAAGATTCTCCTGAGATTTTAAATCAAAGATTTTAACTTAATCAAATCCTCATAACACCTCATCATTTGATTTTTAAATCTGTCTTTTTACCTCTATGCTTTATATTAAGTGAAAACAGATACTAGAAATACAGTAACAAACTCATAATACAGGTGTGTATATGTGTGTGTGTCTGTGTGTGTATGTGTGTATGTGTGTGTATGTAGGTAATCATCTAAGACATGCTATTAGAATAAAATTATGGTGATAAGAATATAAGCCCTAAATGGACTAATGCTACATTAAATTTTATATACTATGATATATAAATATATATATACATATATTGTTCAATGTGAATGCTGAATTCATAATAAGTGGCATTAGTGAAAATTTTAAAGTTGCATTTTCTATGGCATAATTATAATGTCATAGATTAGGAAAAATATAGCTAACCAATGAGAACAGAGGCTGACTGGTATATACACTCTTGGCATATCGTGCACCTACATATATAGTTAAGGAGAAATTGGTAGGTGACTAAGGGGTGCCATTTGAACCATGGATAAATTATGAATTTCAGATGGAAGTAAGGACAGATTTATTAGGGAAATACATTATCTGATGAAAGCACATAGGAGAACTTTTAGGAATAGTATCCTCAACTGCCTGGTTTATTTGCTAAACTAGAGTAAATATTGATCTGAATCATGACAGTTCAGACAAGGAAAAGGCAGAGACATTATCTACTCTGTAAGAACTAAATAGAGGACTTTGCCTTTCCTCTCCCTTGCTTTCCTAGGACTATCCACTGATCACATGCTGGCTTCCATCAGAAACTGGCAAAACATATGTGATGATTCACACCTGCAATTCAAGCACTAGGAGGCAGAGACATGGTATGTTTGAGACTAACCTAGGCAGTAGAATTACACCCTATGTTCAACAACATAAAACAATCTAACTCACTAATGTAAGAACAGCAGCACCAATAGCAACAGAATAGGAAAAATGAAAGGAGATACTTAAGAGGTCAGCTCAGAAACCTTGGAAAATTCTACCAGTCTTCTTCCCTCCTTGAAGAGAAATGTCATAAAGAACATAGGCACCCCTCCCCTCTGGAAGGGAGGGCTCAATTACATTCCTTAAACCATAGAGAGGAGGGACTGACCACTGACCACCTTTCCAGAGCTGACTGTTGGCCATTTACCTCATTTCCTAAAGACCAATTAGTTTAAAAGTTACACTGTTCTGCCAATCACATTGTGCCTAATGGGAGCTGCCCCGAGAACTGTATAAAGGCTTGCTGGATGAGCTGCATGTGGTCAGCCTCTTTCTTCATGTGCAGTGTGACCCCAACATGTTGGAACAATAAATTCTTCTTGCTTTTTGCATTGATTCCTGGCTCTGTGTCATTCATTCCAGGAGTTCCTGGTAAGGTAAGGCTCGCCAGAGTCTTATAATACTTAACCACAGACTTAAAAACCACCCAGAACAACCATCATTCTTCCTGGACTAGGGGTAGGTGAAACATACAGTCTGCAGCTCCATTTAATACATGTTTGAAGAATGTCTACCATGAGTGTTATTCAATACCATTGTGATGTACATAGAATTATCTTCAGGCTTATATGTGATTGCCCTTTGAATACTACAAATGATTTTGTTTAGTAAGGAGATAAATGGAAGCCTTCATAGAATGAAACACAAATTTGATATTGAATCTTATATTTACTTAATCAACATTCCATTTTTTCTCTTAAATTAACAAACTGGCCCACAGTTTGGCCAAATACAACACCAAAACACTTGCTTCTAATGAATCAACTTCTCTGCAAGAAAATAGTTATTGAAAGGAGCATAATAAAGCAATAGTTGGAGTCTTTCCCTCATTAGTTTTTAAAAGAGACTAATCTCAAAATCTCCACAGACCAGTTTGCTAAGAGGAAAATGGATTTAATTCTTGGTAATGGAAACCTCAGAGCACATACCTGTCAGCTTCACACCAGCTACACTGTGGAGTGTGGTTAATCATGTTTTGTTCCTTCTTTTTCTGCTTCTTGTGCTCTGGTACCCTGTATTTTTCTCCCATTTCATTTCTATTTGAATCTATATATCTGCTATCTGGAACATAGGATGTTCTGCATGTATTTTTTAAATGAAAAAATTTTTGACCATACATATCAATATTATAATTTCAAAGACTAATCCATGTAAAACGGATGAAGATGTTTAATATCACCTGAATCTTCAAAGTCCGGTGTGTACTTTTTATATTTCAACACATCTCAATTTTAAAATTGTTATATATGCTTGATCTGTTCTTAGACTTTATAGGATTTACAGTGAAAATTTATTTAAACATCCAAATTTTTTAAAACATGACTCTACTTCCAAAAATAGAGGCAATTATCATAGAAAGTAAAATTTATGCTAATAAAAATATTTCCAATAAAACAGCCCTATTCTGCTTATTTCTGGTTATTGTCCTACTGTAGAAATGAACCAGTTTGCTAACCCTTCATCCACTGAAGAACATTTAAGTGGTTTCCAGTTTAGGGAATTTCATTAAAATGGTTATATATGTTTACATCTAGTTTGGGTGTGTGTGTGTGTGTGTGTGTGTGTGTGTGCGTGTTGTTTAATTTACCTTACAGTGTAAGGATAGGTGTCCATATATCTGAAAATGACCATTGTTCTATTATAGTTTTCCCAGTTTGCATTCCATTCTTGCAGGCTAGCTATTCGCATTGTCCACTCTGTTGATGTCTTAACATTTCTATTTTTGTCATTAGTATGTGGCAGTATGTTGGTTCTTTCACAAGTAGTGGTATGGAGCATTGATCTATATGTTTTCCTGCTTTTTCTGTGACATGTCTGTTCAAGTAACTGAACTTAGTTGATTAACTGATAAATAACCTCTGTTGGTTTTGTTGAAACATCTACTTAGTACCTTCTTTTATCATATTCTTTTGCCTAAGTCTGACAAACTCTAGTCATTCCCCAAACTTACAGAAGTCAGCATCTCTCCTTTGTCTCTTTTTTTCCCATTAAATAAACTAATTTGTCTATTCAGTTTACATCCCTCACTGACTGCCTGCCTCACTCTCCTCTCCCTTACTTTAAGAAGAGAGTGTGTTAACTTGTCACACTGTTTGATTCTTTTGTTGTATTCTATATTCCAGATTGAGATCCATAAACCTACAAAATTATCAATGTTTTTGATTACTGTGTAGATTAAGGCTTGTTCTCATAATTTTGGCAATTTTGGGATTTTGGAAGTGCATAATATGTGACCATCATTATTACCTTATTACCTTATGTACTGCATGTATTATGTGAAAGAGTTTTACTGCATGAATCCATTTCCTGCTTTTCCTCCTCAACCATCCTCTATGCAGCATGACCACCAATCTGTTTGCTTCATGTATGAGATTCAATTTTCCAAAGCAAGTTAACTGTCTTCCTTCAGTTACTGATATATACTTAGTTAAGATTTGTCCAAGTCTTCATTTTAAAGTCATACTTAACTATACAAAATCAGTTATTACAGTAATTATATAAAAACTTGGCTATTTTTCTTTTTTCTTTATAAAGAAATAAACCAAGAGCTTTGTGCACACTAGATAAACACGTTATCATAGAGTTTTAGGCTTTTGACATTTTTATTTTGGGGACATGATCTCATTTAGTTCCTGAGACTGGACTTGGAATTGCTCTTGTAAAAATGAGTCTCGAGCTTGTAATCTGCCTGCCTCTCTTGCCCAAGCAGCTGGAATCACAGGCTTCTGCTACCAGGCCCAGAAAATTCCAGTCTTTTAGTGCAATGTAGCGTTTTAATACCCTCATATATTGTATAGTAATTAATACAGAATATCTAGCTTATTAATTATTTCAAGTATTTATTATTTCTTTCTTAAATGGGAACATTTAAATATCCTCCTCAAACTTTTGAAATATGCAATACAATGCTGACTATGGTCACACATTGATATAGTACTACGTTGAAAGGCATTCTTTCTCCCTATCTACAACTTTTTACCTATTACCCAGTCTCCCTGTTCTCCATTTCCCCTACCTTCATCAGTCTCTGTTAAGAACCATGCTGTTCTTTTCTTTTGTAAAAAAAAAAAAATCACATTTGAAAAGATCTGACACAGGCTATCATGTGGCATCAGCCTTTCTGTGTCTGGCTTGTTTTTTCTGTAAGATATATCCTTATATGCGTTTAGCTGCATCTTTTGGAAACTTGACAGTACATTTCTTTAATTGCTGGGCAAGATTCCACTGCTTGGATGTACCACAATTTGTTTAATAACTCATTTATTGAACAGCATCTTGGTTGCTTCTAGTTTGGAGAAATTATGAATAAAGCTGCTATGAACATAGTGCACAAGTTTTTTGTGGACATAAGTTTTCATATCATCTTGACAAATATCTGAGTGTATAATTGCTGAATCTTGTAATAAATGTTAGATTTTAGAAACTGCCAAATGTCCAAGTGCCATTTTCTAGTTCCAACAACAATAAAAAATATTGCTGTTGCTCAAATGTTCTCTAGCAATTGGTACTGTCAGGCATTAGACTTTAGGGTGAGGATCCAGTCCAATGTAATTGATAATCTTAAAGGAAGAGTGAGAGAGGCCTGTAGTAGACATATACTGACCAAAAACTATCTAAAAGGCAGTCATCTGCAAGTCAAGTCAAAAGGCCTCAATCCCCTATAACTCAAGTTCCAGAGACTCAGATGTCCTTTTTTGGTCTTCATAGTAGTGTCCAGCAGCTACATTCTAAAGGCGGTCCTCTGGAAGGAGAGATGGGAATTGGACAGGGTGGCAAGAGAAAACATGGAGACAGACATGGCTTCTGGTTCAAGTCTCTAGCTTTAATGCATCTCTCCCAAGATAAAAAGGCAGGCCCAACCCATCCCCTGAAGGCTGGAAACTGGTTCTGCTTGTTCTGCAGGAGGCAGGAGGTCAGGCTGCTGGCTGCTATTCTTTGAGAACAATGGGCTGGGGGAGGTCACAATTCCTCCATTTTTATTAATTTTAAGAAAAACCAGTGGATAAGTATCCGTCAAAAGACAGTGGACTTTGACCAGAGGAGGAAATTATTGACCGTGACCCCCTTAAATATTATATGACGTCTTTTGCAGAGGAGGGGAATAGACTTCCTTATTATTATTATAAGGACAGTCTTTCAACATCAACCCCTATGCAGTCATGTGTGCTTTTAGGGAACTCAGAGCCAGAAAACATGGTAGTGTTTTCCCTTGTAGTGCTTTGCCTCACACCTCCTGCTGGTGCCCATGTTTGTTTAATTAACAAACATGCATAGATCTGAGTTCTATGTGGCTCTATTTTTGGAGATGCCTTGTGAATGTGAACTGGCTGACCTTCATAGCAACTCACCTTCGAATCCTGGAAGCTGCTGAGCTGTGTCTGAAAGAGACCTGCTTGAAACACAACAGAAGAGATTAAGAAGAAAAATGGCTTGAACTATCTCTGGAAGGCCCATGGTATTTAATTTGGTTGTAAATTAGGAGCTCAGGAACAAAACCTGGCTTGCAAATTAACAGCTAGAGGAAAAGGAGCCTACTTTCCCAATATGGGAGAAGCAGCTTTAAGAACATATTGAATTATTCATACTTACCAGCTGATTCAGGGTCTCTATTTACCTGCCATTCCAATCTTTCTGGCAGCCATCAGGCTCCATCTTCTTTTTGAGAGAAAATATAAATAGAACATCTTCTCCATATTAAAACAAAGTCTGGACCATTCCATGTATTAGTTAAAGGGTCTCGCCATTTAACCATGGCATAAGAATTAGAAGTGGCCAGGTGTCAATGGTAATCTGCTGCAGACTGACCTTTAGCATCAGTTTGCAAGAAATTCAAAACAAATAAAACAAAAGCAAGTTGTGCTTTGGGTGATCTAGAAGGGTATAGCTTCCCCTTCTTTGTTTTAAAAAGCCAAATTTTCAAGAGTGTGATGTGCACGCTTAGCAATTCCTTGGCCCATTGGGTTATAAGGAATTTCAGTTTTATGTTTAGTGCCAAATTCTTTACAAAACAAGAAAAAGTTATTGCTAGTGTAGGCTAGCCCATTGTCCATCTTAATGACTTTGGATAATCCCATGGTATAAAAATCTTGTGAACAATGATTGATTACATTTAGAGGCTTCTCTTGAATGTAGAGAAGTAAGAAGAAATCTTGAACAAGTATCAATGCAAAGATGTATAAATTTTAATTTTCCAAATTCTGTATAGTGAGTTACATCCATTTGTCAAATATGATTGGGCATAAGGCCACATGGATCAACCCCTAAATGGGGAGTTGGAGATAAGGAAAGGCAATTAGAGCATTGTTTTATAATCATTTTTGCTTGCTCCTCTTTGATTCCATGTCAGAGTCTTAATGTATGGTTAGAAAGGTGGAACCCATTATGATCATGTCTAGCCAATTTAACAGGTTCTAACACTAAAGGTTCTCTTATTAGAGCTCTGTCAATGTAATGATTGCCTTTTGCTAATGCTCCAAGACTGGAGTGAGCTCGTATTTGGCCAATATAGAAGGGATTTTTTTTTCTAGCAAAAATAATATTTTGTAATAGTGAAAACAAAGATCTTGATGGTGTGTTAAAATTAAATGTGCCACAGGTTTCTATTAAAAGGACAGATTCTGCAACATACAAGCTAATTGTAAAAAGGTTAAAAGTATAATTTATAGGTTGAAAAACATTTAATATCACTGTCAGCTCTGCTAACTGAGCTGAGCCCAGGTGTTTCTATAGCCACCTGTTGATTATAAATAAGATATCTAGCTCTTCCTTCAGAAGAACCATCTATGAAAATCAAAAGAGCATTATGCAGTGGCTGCAAAGATCATATTAGGAAATATCACCTCATGCACATCTAAAAACTTTATTAATCTATCTTGAGGATAATGGCCATCTATAGTTTCTTTAAATCCTATTTGAGCAAGCAACCAATCTGTGCCATGCTGCTTCATCTAAGCATCTTGATCTACATTAAAAGTCTGAATAATGATATCTGGTTCTTTGCCAAAACAAGGTAGTGACTGCTTCCTTCTAAGTACAATTATTTGGGCCATTGCCTCATAATATGGCAGGATATTATGTTTAGGAGACACCCTTAAATGAATCCACATAAGAGGAGACTTTTGCCACAATACTATTATAAGCAAATGAGTTGTTATAGTTTCTCCTTTAGATTAATTTTTCTAAGTTAGTTTAACAGTCTTCAATTTCTCTGTCCCACAATTTCCAAAAGCTTGAAGCAAGGCAGTTTACTTAATCTGGGACAATTAACAATTAAAGTGTATTCAGTATAGCTTTTTTGCTACCATTGTCTGGGCACTCATCAAGCCCGCAGTCAATATTATCTTCAGGACTACACCAATTACTCTGGCTAGCATGCTTCTGCAGCATTCTGTGGAAAAAACATGCCTTCTTCCCCAATATTAAGTTAGGACCATGTCATATGCCAATAAGTGAATTCTTCCATCTCACCTAGCCATCAGTATACCTAGTTATAGGATGCCATACACACTCAGCAGGGAGTTCCTTGGCATCCAAATTTTAAAATTTTCTTAAAAATGTACAAGCATAATTCAAATGATATGCACAGGGATATCATTTCCCCTCTCTTTTTCTTTTTTAAGAAGATATTGTTTTGTTTTAAAAAAATGTTTTATATTACTTCATCTTTGAGGATAACAAAGAATCAAATTGTCAAAGACATCTCAAATGAATAACCTTTATTCATTAAATGGCCAGTTCCATTGTTTGTTACAATCCGAGTTGGAGCACCAAGCATATACCATAGCAGATGCAATAACTATGTAATTACAGAAAATAAACATAGCATTCCTAGTTGCTTTTTGCTAGAGCAGTTGTAATCAGAATGCCCAAAAATGAATCATAGTTATATGCATATATTTTAATTTTCTAAATTAGAATTATGAGTGTCATTTATCTGTAATAATTAATTAAGTCCTCTAGAATTAACACCATCGACCCATCCAGCAGGTCCAGTTATTCAGGGTCCTGAAGAGGTGCTACCTGAGGGTCAAATTGGGGGGGGGGGGGAGAAGGAGATCAGGCAGGGTTCAATTGTCGAGGTCTCATTTAATGCGCAAGGTTTACAGGTTTTATAGTTTTCAGAGGAGAAACTTGGCTTATAGCAAGGGGAGGGGGCAGATATTTCTGGCAGTTTCAGCAGGAAGAGATAAGGGTCATCGAGTGGCGACATCTGGTGTTTGTGAAGGCTGGAACGTTCTTCGGTTTCTCTTGGAACTTTCTTTAACCAGCAGTTCATGGGAGAGGCTCTAGTTTGCTGTTCTCATGGCCCTTTGGCAGCCATTTTAGGCTGAGATGCAAGCATATGTTTAGGATGGCTCTCCACACACCATTACGTGGTAGAGGTAGAAATTGATGACACCAAGAACAAATCTTTACAATTTGATGTGCACAAAAATATAAAATTATTTTAAAAAGCTATTATCCTTTTGATAATATAATAATATGCTTGTACATTCGATTGTTTCTATATAGCCTGTGTGGGATACAAATTTTATGTGTCTTGCCTTAAGGGGTCTTGTCCAGGCACCTTTTTAAAGATTAATTATATATAAGTATACTGCAGTTGTCGTTAGACTCGCCAGAAGAGGCGTCAGATTTCATCACAGGTGGTTGTGAGCCACCATGTGTCGCTGGAATCTGAGCTCCCATGCTCCATGATTGAGGGCTTAGCCTTTAGTGGCTGAGCCATCTCTCCAGGCTCACAACCGTAAAATACAAGAGTCCAGCTCCCAGCACCCATGGCTGTCTCTCCAGCTTTTGGATTAGCTCTCAGATATCCAGAGGACAGTCATTTAGAGAATGCATCTTTTTAAATTTGAATTACATTTGTATAAAAATTGTAAAAATTAAGGATTAGCAATATTAAAAATGGAACAATTTTAAGCTATTGTAAACCATGATATATATATATATTATTATTAATAATAAAAACTTGATTTTTAACATATTAAAAATAGTTGTTATAGCACCCAAGTCACTTATTTTTGCTGAAGCAGGAAGAAACTCAAAAGAACAAACATGTGATCTAATTATATAAATTTTATTCCTATAGTTGATGTATTTTTGTGGGATGCACGCATAGAAATATAAAAGCAAATTGTAACAAATTATCTTTTGGATAGCAATTATCAACTTTGCCTTAAAAGGCTTGTCATGTAAAGTCAACGATTAATAATAATTAATTTGATTGCTGTTTGAAGCAAGGAACAAGCATTTTATTATACTCTTAAAACATTTCTTTAAATTATATTTATAACATTTTATTAACAGATCAACATCTTTATTGAAGGATGTAAAAACTTTATTTTTAGAGCAAAAAATGTGATTCTATATTAACGTTACCTTTGCCAAGGAATGGCAGTGAACACATAACATAATCAGCTGATTACAGCAGCCTTTATCTGTAAAATTATCTATCCTTTGCCAGTTGATCTATATCTGCCTTGAAAACAGAATTTTAAGTCCTCCTGTGGCAAACTTAAAGAGATGTCTTAGCCAATTAACTTATTTTAATAACTTTGAAAATTATTTAAAAAAATTAAAAAACCTATAAGCAAAGGCCTGTTTCTTTTTCTATAAACAAAATATTTTTATAAACAAATATTTTTATAAAACAAAAAATTTCTATAAACAAAATATATTAAAAAATTTAAGATCCCAGCTTCTTGTATAGAAGCAGAGAGAAAACATTTTTTTTTCTACATAAGGAAAGGCTACATTTGAATTGTATTTTGAATCATATCTGCATGAATACACCAAAATATTTTCTTGGCCAGAATCTTCACCAGTTCCAAGTCAGCTTCCCTGCCTGCTGAGGCAATGTGCTGGTGGAAAACCTTGGCCCTGTGGCACACCTGGTGGGAGAGTGCTGATGCAGAGGAGACACGCCCCGCATGCCGGACAGCGGGAGGGAGGAGGGCATACTTCTGCACCAGGCTGGCCAGAAGTAGCAGAATGCCCAGGCCCGGCACTGAGTGGGTTCCAGACACCACGCCCTTACACGCTCTGCCTCCAAGTGTCCGGGCTCCCTCCTGCCAGGGCTGTTACCGGCTGGGCTGAATCAAAAGGACTTGGGCCCGGTGGCAGGGATTCGGTTCTGGCCTCTTCCCTGTTCACTTGTTGTTATGAGTGAATGCTCAAATTCAGCGGCTTGCCACTTGTTCAAAATGTCTCCGACTTTGAGCTACCAGCTAAAATTGGCCTCTATTATTTATAACTCTATTTTTAACACGAAACAAACAGTCATTCACACAAAAACACGTACATGTGGACAAACGGTTGGTGCACCGGAGACAGAAAAGGAAGCATGCCTGTAATGTAATTAAATCCATTTTCCTTCCCTCTTCTTCATTCATGTTTCTAGAATTTTGTTTTGTTTTGTTTTTTTTACTCTTTTTTTTTCCTTTGTTTTATATTGTTTTATGCCCTATTTCTCTTGCCTGGTGCAGTTCTTAGACTGCGGACAAAATGCCTAACTAAATTAATTCCCTGTTCCATTTCGTTGTCACACCCTAGCTGATATCAGCGCTGAGTCAGTCTAGCCTGTATCTCTACGCACCCCAGCAGCAACAGCCTTTACAAATAAATGACATTGTTAGCGCTAAATTAATACCCTGTTGCTTACTGTGCCCGATACATAAACTTTTTCCTTGGAGCTCCATCTAAGACAACGGACCTCATTCTGCCTCTCTGCTCCAGCTACAATCCACCTGTTCAGGCGCCATATGTAGTGTTCAGCAGCTACATTCTAAAGGCGGGTTCCCTGGAAGGAGAGATGGGAATTGGACAGGGTGGCCAGAGAAAACACGTGGAGACAGACATGGCTTCTGGTTCAAGTCCCAACCTTTAATGCATCTCTCCCAAGATAAAAAGGCAGGCCCAGCCCCTCCCCTGAAGGATGGAAACTGGTTCTGCTTGTTCTGCAGGAGGCAGGAGGTCAGGTTGCTGGCTGCTATTCTTTGAAAACAATGGGCTGAGGGAAGTCACACTTCAGAGGCATCACACACAGTTAGTGCACAGATTTACACGTAAGCAAAACACCCATTCATATAATAATAAAATGATTTTTAAAAATTAAAGAGTTTTGGATTTTAATATTTAGTTACATGGTTTATTTTGAGTAAATTTTTATGATAAGTATAATGTCCTCATCTGGGAATGTTAATTCTGTTTACTTGTATGTGACCATGAAACTGTGCAAACACTCATTATTGGATAAACTGTATTTCCCCATTAAATTGCTTTTGAAATTTTATCAAAAATAAGTTGACATTAGTCCTCTTTTATTAGATATGTAAGTACAATTTAATACTTGAAACTTGCAAATACAGAAATGCTATGCTTAAAATTTTATGTAAAGCTACAGATATTTTTATGATGTACTATATAATTTGTGTCCATCTGACATGTCTCTTTTCCATAAGTGAGGTCAAACATATATCTTAGAAATGAAATGTTCAACTTAAGAGAAATGCCAGTTATTTGTGTTGGCCTTGAGGCCAGGTTCTAGGTCAAATTCTGGATTGAAATTTATCAGTTATCTTTCAGACTCAGCCACAGGAAAAGATGAGTTTATGGGTGTCATCTTGGCATAGTTGCTCTGCTCAGGGCTCTTGTGCTGAAGAGCCAGGGCACCATGGGTTATGGAGGAAGTTACATGCAGGGACTCAGCATTTTCACACCAACCCTGCTCATCCAACCTTGGTCTTATCCTATCAGCTTGCCCAGCCTAGCTGGCTCCATGGCTTTGAGTTATACTATCTAGAGGGGCTGGAAATACTGCTCACCAGTTAAGAGTACTTCCCAGCACCACATGGTGACTCACATGCATTTAGTAACTCCAGTTCCAGGGGATCTGATATACTCATTTGACCTCCATGGTCACCAGATATGCAGATGGCACACAAACATGCATGTAGATAAAACATTCACACATATGAAATAAACAAATCTACAATATAACCCGTCATCTAGGCATCTATGAGAACTATTTATTGAAAAACTTTATTTGTCTCCATTCTGCCTTTCCTTCTCTCTCCATGCCCTGTTACCTCCGAGAATCTATCTGGGCAGTGAGTGAACTAAAAAGTTTCCACCATCTAATTTAATCTACATGGCACTCTTCTTGTGCACCTCCATGGGAGAAACACAGCAGCAATGACAACAATAATAACAAACAAAAGCTAACCAACAAAAAAGGGCATATGATAGCCCTCTACTTGATTTTTATTTTTTGTCTTTTTTCTTGTGCTATCATAGTCAGTGAGACAGGTACTCTCAGGGAATATTCAGAACATGACAGTTTTATCTATACCAGGCTTCAGTTGGCAAACCAAATGTGCAGGCATTTGTTGTTCTTTACAAGGAACCCCAAACCAAAGGAGACTCTAGCCTTAACCCTAGAATGATAGGGTTCTAGAATGATAAATCTTGGAACATGAACATGCCTCTTAGAGAGAATCCTACCATTATTCTCCTGATGATTCACCAACTCAAAACAAATAATGTCTTCGGATGGCCTATAAGGTCTATAACAGCGCTCTCCCTGCTATAGAGAAACACCCTTGTCTGATGTTTCCATCAATGATGTAAAATGCTCCCGACTTAGCAGAGTTTATGGACTGTTGTCCTGCGGAGCTTTGGGGTTTTGAGGTAACCTAAATACATGGTCCTGAGCCTTGGTCAGGATATTTGTCTCTAGAATAAAGGAATTTCTTTTCTTTTAAGATAAGTATAGTTTTGGACCAACAGTTATTGACACTTTAGTGTGAGAGCCTAAAGACAGTCCCCATTCATCAGAGGAATCACATGGGTCAGTTTTAGGTACTGGCATGGCTCCTTTGTATATGCCAGTCCAGCACTGGCTCTTCAGGTGGACATCAATGTATGATCTCTGGATTCTGGACCTCTTCTTTTGGTCAGAATCTGTATGTTTAAGACACCCACTTTATCTTTGTCTCATTCTGGTAATTTGCCAGTGTTCAGACTTATTCCCTGCTACTTCTCTAGTCTGTAACTGTAGAAACAGCCTAAGTCTAAATGCTGCCATTTACCATTCTAGCTGACATTAAGGTTCATATAATTATTAACTATTGCTGACTCCTTCTTAATCAGGGTCTTCAAAGTTTTGATTTTTACCAAGCTTATGTGTAATATAGCTGTAAAATCAGGAAATAAGAAAACAACGTCCTTTTAAAACCCAGGTTATCCTAAGTGAAGACATAAAGGTATCATGATGTTTACAACTGCCCCAAAGTGTTTAATTATGCCCTAATTATAATTTTTATGTGTTTGGAATAATAATTCTTCTTTGTGGTTTATCTCTATTAAAAATGAAAAGACTGAAAGATATTGTCAAACTAAATGAGATGTATTATACCTATAAAAGATTTTCTTGTTAAAGAATGTTAATGTACATTCTAAAAAAAGTTATGAGAATTGATGCTTAAAGAAAGAAACATGACATGAATATAATCAAGTTCATGACAATTAAAACTTATGAAATTTACAAAGGTAAAAGTTCACTACTGAGAGGCAAAACTGATGTCTGATTCTCTGCTTATAACAATTGGTCTGTCTTAATAATATTTACAGAAAAACCAATTAAAAATCACAAGGATTTAATGCTTTGATGTTTTGCTAAACAGACCACTCAATTATTGATAACTAGATTTCATTTACATGCTGTTCATATATGTTTTTTCCACTGATTAATCTTACCTTTCCAGATGCCCAATAATGTAACATTAGGTGAGAGACACTCATCTAATGAATTCTAATGTAAAAATATTTTGTCTATTCAGGGCATTCCTAGTTTATTTACTAGACTAATGATTAAATAGATCATTGGCACAAATTGGTACAAATGATCAGAACTGATGAAGGCTTTCAGCTTCCTTAGCCTAAGACACTCCCTTTGGTTCTAAATTTAAAATCTGACACCTTTACCCATTGTAAATAAAATGAAAACTATATGAGTCATGTCTATTAAAAGGAAAACATATATTATTGAAAAACAGACTTTTAAGCATGATGAGAAAAGCTTCAAAAGTGGTTATAGAATCCTTCTACAATGAAAAATGGGGGTAATATATGAATAAAAGCTAAAACCTGGTGATTTCATGAATTGAGAAAAGGCATCACATCAAAGACCCCCAACTCTGGGAGTATAGAGACTCCACAGAGAACTTCTAAGCCCTTCCTGTGCTGTAGTGCTTCTGGAGAGCCCTCTTATATTCATATTTCTCATCTCAGAATTGTACCAACTTCAGAGAACACATCCTTGTGGACTTCACACACTCTGGGTCATACCCATCTTCAACTACAGTGATAATTGGTCACCCCAGGTAATTCAACTCAAAGGTTTCCCAACAACATTTCTGACTCCCATGTGTACTTCTTAAATACTTTATACCATAAAATATGTCTAAAATATTTGGAATTTTCTTTGGTACATTTTTTAATTGGTTATTTATCTACTATTAAAATTTTATCCCCTTCCTGGTTTCTCCCTCCACAACCCCATCCCATGCTTCTATGAGAGAGCTCCCCTACCTGCCCACACTCCCACGCCTCACTGACCTAGCATTCCCCTACACTGGGCATCAAGCCTCCACAGGAACAAGTGCCTCCCCTCTCATTGATTCAAGATAAGGTAACCCACTGCTTCATATGTAGCTGGAGTCATGGATTCCTTCATGTGTATTATTTGCTTGGTGGCTTAGTCCCTGGGAGCTCTGGAGGGCCTGGTTGGTTGATATTGTTGTTCTTCCTATGGGGTTACAATACCCTTCAGTTCCTTAAGTCCTTCCCCTAACTCCTGCATTGGGGGTCCCAGTACCCAGTTTGGCTGCAAGCATCCATTATCTGTATTGGTCAGGCTCTTGCAGAGTCTCTCAGGGGACAGCTAAACCAGGCTCCTGTCAGCGAGTACTTCTTGGCTTCAGCAATAGTGCCTGTATTTGGTGTCTGCAGCAGATGGGATGGATCCCTAGGTGGAGCAATTTCTAGATGGCCTTTCCTTCAGTCTCTGCTTCACTCTTTTGTCCCTGCATTTCCTTTAGACAGGAGCAATATTGGGTTAATATTTTTGAGATGGGTGTGACCCCATCCCTCAAACAGGGGCCTCACCCTGACATCTAGATATGGTCTCTACAAGTTCTCTCTCCCATTTGTTGGACATTTCAGCTTATGTCATCACCATTGGGTCCTGTGAACTTCTTGATTTCCTGGCATCCAGTACTTTCTAGTAGCTACTGCTAGTTCTCTGTGACCCACTGCTACACATCCCCATTCAATTTCCTGACCCTCTGTTCTTCTTCCTTGTCTCCTCTCACACCTGATCCTTTCCCTTTTTTCTCCCTCTCCTCTCTGTCCCAAGTCTCCCTTCCTCTACCTCCCATGGTTATTTTGTTCTCCCTTCTAAGTAGGACAAAAATATCCACACTTTGGGCTTTCTTCTTCTTGAGCTTCATATGGTCTGAGAATTATTTTGTGGATATTCTGAGCTTTTTTTCCTAATATCCTTTTATCAGTGAGTACATACCCTGTGTGTTCTTTTGTGACTCGGTTACCTCTCTCACGATGATGTTTTCTAGTTCCATCCATTTGCCTGTGAATTTCATGAAGTCATTTGTTTAATAGCTGCGTAGTACTCCATTATGTAAATGTACCACATTTTCTGTATCTATTCCTCAGCTGAGTGTCATCTGTATTGTTTCAAACTTCTGGCTATTATAAATAAGGCTGTTATTAACATAGTGGAGCATGTGTTCTTGTTATATGTTGGACCATCTTTTGGGTATACACCCAGGAGTGGTATAGTTGGGTCCTCAGGTAAGTACTATGTCCAGTTTTCTGAGGAACTGCCAGATTTATCTCCAGAGTAGTTGTACCAGCTTGCAATACCACCAGTAAAGGAGGGGTATTTCTCTTTCTCCACATCTTCACAGGCAACTGCTGTCACTTGAGTTTTTGATTTTAGGCATTCTGACTGATGTGAGGTAGAATCTCAGGGTTGATTTGATTTGCATTTCCCTGATGATTAAGGAGTCTGAACATTTCTTTAGGTGCTTCTTGGCTACTTGAGATTCCTCAGTTGAGAATGCTCTGTTTAGCTCTGTTCCCTAATTTTTAATAGGGTTATTTGGTTCTCTAGAGTCTAACTTCTTGAGTTCTTTGCATATACTGGATATTCATATTCACTATCATATGTAGGGTTGGTAAAGATCTCTTTCCAATCTGTAGGTTGTCTTGTCCTGTTGTCAGTGTCCTTTGCCTTACAGAAGCTTTTCAATGTTATGAGATCCCATATATCCCATATGTCACTATATATATATATATATATATATATATATATATATATATATATATATATATATATATATATATATATATCCTAGAGTCTGAGACATTGGCGTTCCTTTCAGGAAATTTTCCCCTGTGCCAATGTGTTCGAGATTTCTTGACATTTCTCTGTCCTGCTTTCTCTTCTATTAGATTCCGTGTACTTGGTTTTATGTGGAGGTCCTTGATTGGCTTGGACTTGAGCATTGTACAAGGGGGTAAAAAAAGGATCAATTTGCATTCTTATACATGTCAACTGCCACTTGACCAAGCACCATTTGTTGAATGTGCTGTCTTTTTTTCCAGTGGACGGTTTTGGCTTCTTTGTCAAAGATCAGGTGACCATAGGTGTGTGAGTTTAATTTAGGGTCTTCAATTCTGTTTTTCTACCTGTCTGTCTCTGTACCAATACCATGCAATTTTTATCATTATTGCTCTATAATACAGCCTGAGGTCAGGGATGGTGATTCCCCCAGAAGTTCTTTTATTGTTGAAAATAGTTTTTGCTATCCTGCTTTTTTTGTTATTCCAGATGAATTTGAGAATTGCTTTTTTTTATCTGAGTGAAGAATTGAATTAGAATGTTGATGGGGATTCCATTGAATCTATAGACTGCTTTTGGTAAGGTGGCCATTTTTACTGTGTTAATCCTGTGGATCCATGAGCATGGGACATCTTTCCATTTTCTGAGGTCTTCTTCCATTTCTTTCTTCAGAGACTTGAAGTTCTTGTCATACAGATCTTTCACTTGCTTGGTTATAGTCACACCAAGATATATTATATTATTTGTGACTATTGTGAGGGGTGTCTTTCCCTAATTTCTTTCTCAGTCTGTTTATCCTTGAGTAGAGGAAGGCTACTGATTTGAGTTAATTTTATGTCCATCCACTTTGTTGAAGTTGTTTATGAGCTGTAGGAGTTCTCTGGTGGAGTTTTTGGGGTCACTTAAGTGTACTATCATATCATCTGCAAACAAGGATATCTTGACTTCTTTTCCAAATTGTATCCCTTTGACCTTCTTTTATTTTCTAATTTCTCTGGCTAGAACTTCAAGTGGGCAGCTTTGTCTAGCTTAGTCTAGTTTAGTGGGATTTCTTCAAGTTTCTCTCCATTTAGTTTGATGTTGACTATTGATTTGCTGCTGGATATTGGTTTTATTATGTTTAGGTATGGACCTTGAATTCCTGATCTTTCCAAGACTTTTATCATCAAAGGGTGTTGAATTTTGTCAAATGCTTTCTCAGCATCTAATGAGATGATCATGTCTTTTTTTTTTCCTTTGAGTTTGTTTATATAGTGGATTAGGTTGATGGATTTCATATTTTTCACCATCCCTGCATTCCTGGGATGAAGTCTACATTATCATAGTTAATGATGATTTGGATGTGTTCTTGGATTTGGTTTGGGAGAATTTTATTGAATATTTTTGTATCAATATTCATAAGGGAAATTGGTCTGAAGTTCTCTTTCTTCGTTGGGTCTTTGTGTAGTTTAGATATTAGCATAATTTGTTCCTTAGATAGTGTTCCTTCTGGTTCAAATTTTTGGAATAGTTTGAATAGTGTTGGTATTAGGCCTTCTTGGAAGGTCTGATAGAATTCTGCACTAAACCCATCTGGTCCTGGGATTTTTTTGGTTGGGAGATTTTTAATGACTGCTTCTTTTTTTTTTAGGGATTATGGGATGTTTTAGGTGGTTTATCTGATCCTCATTTAACTTTGATACCTGGAATCTGTCCAGAAAATCATCCATTTCATCTAGATTTTCCAGTCTTGTCGAGTCCTGGTTTTTGTAGTAGGATTTGATGATTTTTTTGAATTTCTTCAGATTCTCCTCATCTGTCTCCCTTTTCATTTCTGATTTTGTTAATTTGGATACTGTATCTGTGTCCTCTGGTTAGTCTGGCTAAGGGTTTATTGATCTTATTGATTTTCTCAAAGAACCAGCACTTGGTTTTCTAGATTTTTTATATAGTTCTCTCTGTTTCTACTTGGTTGATTTCAGCTCTGACTTTAAATATTTCCTGCCATCTAACCCTCTTGGATGTATTGCTTCTTTTTGTTCAATGGCTTTCAGATGTGCCATTAAGCTGCTAGTGTATGCTTTCTCCATTTTCTTTATAGAGGCACTCAGAGCCACGTGTTTTCTTCTTAGCACTGCTTTCATTCTTTCCCATAAGTTTGGAACCATTGTGCCTTCGGTTTTGGTAAATTCTAAAAAGACATTGATTTCTTTCTTTATTTCTTCCCTGATGAAGTAATCATTGAGTAGAGAGTTGTTTAGCTTCCCTGTCTATGTAGACTTTCTGATGTTTTTGTTTTTATTGAAGATCGGCCTTAGTCTGTGGTGATTTGATAGGATGCTTGGGATTATTTCAATCTTTTCTTACCACTTAAGGCTTGTTTTGTGTCTGATTATATATATGATCAGTTTTTTAGAAGGTACCATGAGGTGCTGAGAGGAAAGTATAATCTTATGTTTTAGGATGAAATGTTCTGTAGATATCTGTTAAATCCATTTGATTCATAATTTCTATTAGTATTACTGTGTCTTTGTTTAGTTTCTGTTTCTATGATCTGTCCATTGGTGAGAGTATGGTCTTGAAGCCTCCCACTATTATTGTGTGAGACTCAATGTATGCTTTGAGTTTTAGTAATGCTTCTTCTACAATTGTGGGTGCCCTTGCATTTGAGGCATAGATGTTCAAAATTAAGAATTTATCTTGGTAGATTTTTCCTTTGATGAGTATGAAGTGTCCTGTCTCATCTTTTTTGATAACTTTTGGTTGAAAGTTGATTTTATTTGATATTAGAATATCTACTCCAGCTTGATTTTTGGGACCATTTGCTTGGGAAATTGTTTTCCAGCCATTTACTCTGAAATACTGTCTGTCTTTGTCACTGAGGTGTGTTTCCTGTATGCAGGAAAATGCTGTGTCCTATTTATATATGAATTCTATTAGTCTATGACTTTTTTATTGGAGAATTGAGTTCATTTATGTTAAGAGATATTTAGGAACAATGGTTGTTTCTTCCTTTTATTTTTTTCTTGTATGAGGTGGAATTATGTTTGTGTGGCTATCTTCTTTTGGGCTTAATTTCTTAATTAATTTGGGATTAATTTCTTGCTTTTTTTGTAGGTATAGTTCTCCTCCTCATGTTGGAGATTTTTGACTATTATTCTTTGTTAGGCTCGATTTGTGGAAAGATATTGTTTAAATTTGGTTTATTCTGGAATATCTTGGTTTCTCCATCTATAGTAATTGAGACTTTTGTTGAGTATAATAGCCTGGCCTGGCATTTGTTTTCTCTTAGGGTCTGTATAACATCTGCCCAGGATCTTCTGGATTCTAGTGTCTCTGTTGAGAAATCTGATAAGTTTGCCTTTATATGTTACTTGACATTTTCCATTACTGCTTTTAATATTCTTTTTCTTTTGTGATTCATTATTTTAAGTAATTTGGTATTTGGAGTAATTTTTTATCTAAGCTATTTGGCATTCTGTAGGCTTCTTGCATGTTTATGGGCTTCCCTTTCTTTAGGTTATGAAAGTTTTCTTCTATAATTTATTGAAGATGTTTACTGGCCCTTTGACTTGAGAATCTTTGCTCTCTTCCATACCCAGTATTCTAAGTTTTGGTTTTTTCATTATGTTTTGGATTTACTGGCTTTGGGGTTAGGAGTTTTTTTGCATTGTACACTTTTTAAAAACTGTTTTGCCAATGTTTTCTATAGCATTTTCTGCTATATATAGCATTTTCTCTTTTATCTCTTGTGTTTTGTTGGTGATGCTTGCATCTGTGACTCCTGATCTCTTTCCTAGGTTTTCTATCTCCAGAATTGTCTTCCTTTGTGATTTTTTTTTTGTTTTTTTAGTGATTCTATTGCCATTTTTTAGATCCTGGGTGGTTTTGTTCAATTCTTTCACCTGTTTATCTATGTTTTCCTGTAT
This sequence comes from Apodemus sylvaticus, assembly GCF_947179515.1. NCBI lineage: Eukaryota > Metazoa > Chordata > Mammalia > Rodentia > Muridae > Apodemus > Apodemus sylvaticus. Next base: position 9,874,817 of record NC_067474.1, on the reverse strand, counting down.
TTACTTAAGGAATTTGTGTTTCATTTTTAAGGACTTCTACCTGTTTACCTGTGTTCTTCTGTATTTCTTTAAGGGAGTTATTTATGTACTTCTTAGAGTCCTCTATCATCATCATGAGATATGATTTTAAATAAGAATCTTGCTTTTCATGTGTGTTTGGGTATCCAGGGTTCACTGTGGTGAGAGAACAGGGTTCAGATGATGCCAAGTAGTCTTGGTTTCTGTTGCTTATGTTTTTGTGCTTGCTTTTTACCATCTGGTTACCTCTGATGTTAGCTGACCTTGGTGTCTCTGGAGCTTGTCCTTCCTGTGAGCCTGTGAGCCTGGATGGGTCAGTGCTTCTGAAGCTCAAGCTTTCTCTGGATGGTATTGGAGTTTGGATATCTGTAGCATCAGGTCAGCTCCTGGCTGTAGATTGAAACCAGAGGAGTCCTGTCTCTAGCTACAGTTTGGTTCCTGGGTCCATAGGGCCTCAGGTGGGTCCAATTTGGGACACATATTTGTGTGGTAGTGGTGATCTCACCTGTGAACTTGGGTGTGTCAACACTCTTGGGGTAAAATTTTCTCTAAGTGGGATTGGGATGCCAGGCCCGTAGCACAGGGTCAGCTCCCAGGCACAGATTGAAACCGGAAAGCTGAGACATTTCATAAATTTAATAAAATAATGCTAGTTTTGGCTTTAGTAAAGCTTCACACAATAATGATGTTTTATGTTCTCAAATTAATCATTTTTGTTATGTCCGTTTACCTACCTAAACCTCCAACATCTCTTGAACCAAGTCTTCAAATGTAAAGAAATTCTATAGACACAAGACAGAGTCATATAGCCAGTATATCTAAGAAATATGTCACATGGAGACAATGTTTTTTGTTGATTAGGATGCTTGCTTGCTTATGTGTGCCATTGAGATGGCATTCCTATCATAATTATCAAATGTTGTATAAGATAAAAAAGATGAAATGTAAAAATATCAGACCAGGAACTTGATGGCAAGTAAATTTTTCTATCATCCAGGTATTTCTCTCTTATAGTTTACTATCCTGTCTTCCTGTCTACACAGAATCTCCTTCCGATACTTGGAATTTCTAGGAATCACACCCTAGAAACAATGGAGAAAAAAAATATTGGCTTCAGCATTTATGAGTATAATGCTTGTCCAACAATGGAATTACAAACCAAATTTGTCAGGAAGGAAACAATACCCATGCTAAAGATTCTCCGTGATTTACTTACTGAAAGAATGTATGTGGATATATAGAGCTGAACTGCAATAGTCTAGAGTCAGAACATATCTTAGGCTATCTTTGGCCCTCTAGACAGTTTGTTGTCTACTTTCTATGATTAATTAGTAAATCTTTGTATGGTGACAAATCTGAAATTGCCCAACAAAATAAAATAACATTCTCTCCTCACCTCTTCTCTCCTCTCCTCTCCTCTCTTATGCACTTCTCTTCTCCTCTTTCTCCCCTCCTCTTTCTTTTTTCCTTTTCCCCTCCCTTTTCTTCTCCTCCCCTCCCCTCTGCTTTCCTCTCTTTTCCTTGCCTCTCCCCTCCATCTCCTCTTTTCAAATAAAGTTTATTTCTCCTGGAATTGATCAACTCTACAAACAGGTAGTCCTGGAGAAAATACTGTGCCTAGGAACAACAAAGCTGGCCAGAAGGAATGTTTGTCTTACCCAAGACTAACTGGCTTAGAAGCTTCATAGATGTTCTTCAATGGGTACCAGGAGGTATAAAAACTTTAGAGGCAGAATTGGAGAGATATTTTGCCCTATCTAGACCTATGCTCCTGCTCAGCATGAAGTTCTAGGATGTTGACTGTCTTTCAGTTCCTGGCTCAGTTTGGGTTATACATACCCCAGCCTCTTCTAAGCATGCACTCAGCTGTCTCACACATTTACCTTCACACAGTGTTCATTCACACCCCATTCCACACAATGAATCTGACAGTCTGCTAGCAACATGGGAGCCTCATGTGCCTTGAGCTGTTACACACAGCCCAAGATACAGTGAAATAAGTATCTCCTGCTCTCCCAGACATCAAAGGTAAATAGTTGCTATTCAAACATGTATCTTGGCACTAGGGACTTCTCGAATAAGGTCAAAAACATTGAAGCATGAGGCTCCGACTCTGAACACCAGTGAAATAAGAGAATAAAGGTCTGCCATGTTACTTTTGTTTTGGTTCCTTCTCAATGGACTAGCCTGACACCCCAGTCCCCTAATAGCATTTTCTGTAGTTGTTCCCTGGTAATTAAATCGAGTTCTTTGATGGTGTCCATTTTCATGATCAACTTTACTGGACAGAAATATTCCAAGTAGATTGGTAAAGCCATAGATATGTCTATGATGGCATTTTCAGACATGATTATAAGATGAGGACTCACTCCTAATGAATATATTGGCACCTTCATAGAATAATATTTCCCTATGACCATAGGAATCCAGATACCCATTGGAGTTGATGCTCACAGCAAATGAAGCCCCTTCTATGCTTCCTGATGATCACTATGGGTGATTTATAGGGTCAGCCTTGATAACCAAACAAAACTTAATTATCTGGGGCTGGCAAGAATGCACAGAGAGAAACTCTGAACTCTTTCAACTCTTAAGATACCAGTGAGAAAAACAAGGATATAAAGTCTCTCTCTCTCTCTCTCTCTCTCTCTCTCTCTCTCTCTCTCTCTCTCTCACACACACACACACACACACACACAAACATTTGGTGGGGCCCAACTACCAGTTACATCAATTTCACAAGAATACATGCACACAAAGAGGAGTTACAGAAGGATACCAATAGTTAGCTCAAAGCAATGTTTCATTCTATATGCTCATTACAAGTTCAAAGCAACATTTTCACATGGCCTTGCTTTATCATTGTGCTCACCTGGTGCTTCATTCTTGGACCTGACCTAGAATGAATATATTTTTTCCTTGATCACAAATCTATCCCAAGCCTATTTCTCTTCTTAGTGTAATTGTAAGAGGCCATTGTACTCTTTATTATACAGCCTTTACTTTCTATTCTATGAGGAGTAGGCACATTATATTTTTGATTCTGGGTTTATTAAATATTTATGTCAAAACAACTAAAACCATCTCCTTAAACCTTCTTCCCAAAATTATTTGAATCAAGTTAGGAATTCTATAAAATTATTACTCAATCTAAATAGCATTAATTATGAAAATTCTTTTTGGCAAAACAGATGTAGCTTAATGTAAGCACCATGTAGAATACATGTGAGAAAAAAATTGCTGAAGATAAAAGAACATTTTAGTAAAAATAGAAGCAATTAGAATATCATCATCAAATAAAACAGAAAAAATTCAAAAGACTTGGGGGATTTCTGCTTGGTTGTTTTTTGTTTTCATATTTAAACAGAATTAGCTACTATCTTGCACAGGCAAATATTTGCTGAGAATATAACATTTACAGGAGAATACAAATAACTTCTATGTAAGACAAATGAAGAAAGAACAACTGTCATGAAGACCCATACTATGTGAATCACAACCATATTAGACAGTGTAATTAAAGTATGGAGGCTTTATAATGAGATATCTGACCATTTATTCAACAAGCTCATCAGAAAGACCCAGAGGTATGCACATCCAAGAGCATCCTATCAAACTGGCTAGGCATGTCTCAGCATGGTTGCACCTGAGGGACCATCACTGTCGAATGAGCTATAACCATCAGTGTTGATCTTGGAATCTGCCTGTTAAGAAATTCCTCAAAGATCACAAGCGACATTTAAGAACAACTTCTTGTAGAAAAAAGAATTCCAAAAATGAATGCAAGAAAACATTCAGTGGAAACAGAATTTGCAGAAAATACTGGGACACTTAAGAAAAAAGTTACTTGAGCTGCCACTTTCTGTGTGGGGCTCAAGCAATTTACCATGAAACCAGAGTACCCTTTGACAGTACCTATTATTCTTAGATCAATTATAGAAGAGAGTTATTCAGAGGCAATATTGAATGAATAAATATCAGAAAATTCCAGGAAAATATGATATATGGAAAAAATCCATCAGATTTAAAATAGTTTTGAACCTATGAGTAATGACAAGTTAGTACCACATGGAGTGATTCAAATATAGTGAAAAAAACATAGTTTTGGGTACTAGTATTTTGATGGAAATTATTTTAATCAAGTTAGGAATTCTATAAAATTATTAATTAATCTACATAGGTTAATGGCCCACATTATCATTTTATTAGATGCTGAGTAAGCATTTGACAAAGTTCAACACCCCTTCATGATAAAAGTCTTGGAAAGATCAGGAATTCAAGGCCCATACCTAAACATTATAAAAGCAATATATAGCAAACCAGTAACCAACATCATAGTAAATGGAGAGAAACTTGAAGGAATCCCTTTAAAATCAGGGACTAGACAAGGCTGCCCACTCTCTCCCTATCTATTCAATATAGTACTTGAAGTTCTAACTAGAGCAATTAGACATCAAAAGAAGGTCAAAGGGATACAAATTGGAAAGGAAAAAGTCATAATATCACTATGTGCAGATAATATGTTAGTACACTTAAGTGATCCCAGAAATGCTATCAGAGAACTCCTAAACCTGATAAACAACTTCAGCAAAGTGACTATATATAAAATTAACTCAAACAAATCCACTCAAGGGATAAATGGGCAGAGAAATAAATTAGGGAAATTACATCTTTCACAATAGTCACAAATAATATAAAATATGGTGTTACTCTTTCCAAGCAAGTGAAAGATCTTTACGACAAAATATTCAAGTCCCTGAAGAAACAAATGAAAGAAAACATCAGAAAATGGAAAGATCTCCCATGCTCATGGATTGGCAGGAGTAATGTAGTAAAAATGGCCACCTTACCAACAGCAATCTAAAGATTCAATGTAATGCTCAACAAATTCCAATTCAATTCTTCACAGAGATAGAAAGAGCAAGTCTCAAATTCTTTTGGAATAACAAAAAACTCAGGATAGTGAAAACTATTCTCAACAATAAAAAACTTTTGGGGGAATGCACTCCTGTCATCAAGCTATATTACAGAGCAATAGTGATTAAAACTTCATGGTATTGGTATAGTGACAGGCAAGTAGATCAATGGAATAGAACTGAAGACCCAGAAATGAAGCACCACACTTACAGTTACGTGATCTTTGACAAAGGAGCTAATACCATGTAGTGGAAAAAAGCATTTTCAACAAGTGGTGCTGTTTTAACTGGCTGTTAGCATGTAGAAGAATGCAAATCCATCCATTCTTATCTCCTTGTACAAAGCTCAAATCCAAGTGGTATAATGGCCTCTACATAAAACCAGCAGATACATTGAACCTAATTGAAGAGAAGGTGGGAAAGAACTTCTTACACACAGGAACAGGGAAAAATTTACTGAAAAGAGTACCAATAGCTTATGCTCTAAGATCAAGAAATGACAAATGAGTCCTCGTAAAATTTCAAAGTTTCTCTGAGGCAAAGGACACTGTCAGTAGGACACAAAAACAACCAAAAGGTTGGGAAAAGATCGTTACCAATCCCACATCTGATAAAGGGCTAATATCCAATACATACAAAGAACTCAAGAAGTTAGACTTCAGAGAACCAAATTGCCCTATAAAAATTCGAGAATAGAGCTAATCAGAGAATTCTCAACAGAGGAATCTCAAATGGCCGAAAAGCTCCTAAAGAAATGTTCAACATCCTTAGTTATCAGGGAAATGCAAATCAAAACAACCCTGAGATTCCCCCTCACACCAATCAGAATGACTAAGATCAAAAGCTCGGATGACAGTAGATGCTGGCAAATGTGTGGAGAAAAAGTAACACTCTTCCACTGCAGATGGACTTGCAAGCTGATACAATTACTTTGGAAATCAGTCTGGTGATTCCTCAAAAAATTGGATATAATACTTCCTGAAGACTGAGCTATACCACTCCTGGGTATATACCCAAAATATGCTCCAACATATAACATGGACACATGCTTCATTATGTTCATAGCAGGCAGAAGCTGGAAAGTACCCAGGTGTCCCTCAACAGTGGAATGGATACAGAAAATGTGGCACATTTACAAAGTGGAGTACTACTCAGCTATTAGAAACAATGACTTCATTGAATTCACAGGCAAATGGATGGAACTAGAAAATGTCATCATGAGTGAGGTAACCCAGTCACTAAAGAACACACATGATATGTAGTCATTGATAAGGCAAAAAGAACGGAACACCCACAATACAACTCACAGAGCATATGAAGCTCAAGAAGAAGGAAGATCAAAATGAGGATGCGTGGCCAGAACTGGTATGGGAGGAGACACTAGTGAGATGCACAGAGGGCCAGGAAATTGAACAGAAGTATGTAGCCAAGGGGAATGGGGAACTGGGGGAGCCTCTAGAAAGTCCCAAAAATCAGGAAAGCAAGAGTATCCAAGGACTCAACTGGTGATGACATTAGCTGAAATACCTAACAATGGGGAAAGAGAACCTGTAGAGACCATAACCAGTGGTTAGGCATGGCCCCTCAGTCAGGGATGTAGCCCACCACCCATCTTCAAATCTTAATTCAGAATTGCTCCTTTCTAAAGGAAATACAGGGGCAAACTGTGGAGCAGAAAATGAAGGGAAGATCATCTAGACACTGCCCCATCTGGGGATCCATCCCATATGTATCCACCAAACCCAGACACTACTGCTGATGCCTAGAAGTACTTGCTGACTGGAGTGTGATATAGCTATCTCCTGAGAGGCTTTGCCAGAGCCTGACAAATACAGATGTGGATGCTCACAGCCAATCATTGCACTGAGCAAGGGAAGACCAATGGAAGAGTTAAGGGACAGACTGAAGGAACTGAAGGGGTTTGTAACCCCACAGGAAGAACAATAATATCAACCAACTAGAGCCACCAGAGCATCAAGGGACTAAACCAACAACCAATGAGTTGTACATATGGATAGCTCCATCCAGCTACATATGTAGTAGAGGATGGCCTTATTTGTCACCAATTAGAGGGGAGGCCATTGGTCCTGTGAAGGGCTTAATGCCCCAATGTTGGGGAATGCTAGTTAGGGCAGTGAGGTGGGAGTGTGTCAGTGAGGAGCACTCTCAGAGAAGCAGAGTCAGGAAGGATGGGATAGGGAGTTTGCAAAGGTGAAACTGGGAAAGCGGATAACATTTGAAATATAAATAAATAAAATAACCAATAAAAATGTGCAAAAAGTAAATATATTTTTATGAACATATCCACCACCAGTTCTAGCTGTAAAACAGTTTGAAACCCATAAAACCCTCAAATCTAAGATCTGTCATGCTTCCTTAGCCAAGAATTTACTGGATGGTGATCAATCAAAATATACTGTGAACCAGGAAGGAAAAGACATGGGAGCTGGGAAGCTAGGAACCAGTGACATCTGTCGCTGACACCCTTGATGATGGTGATACAAATCCCCACCAGGGCTGGAGAGTCCAGAGGCTCCAGGAGGCTCTCCTAAGTAATGAGTGAAGCATCTTGACCTGCTGTTTATAAACATGTGGCAGGGGATTTTACTTATACTAAGAAGAGAAAGGTAGTGTGAATTAGCTCAGAAACAGAAGCAAAGAATTCAACAAAGGAAACATGAAGGTAGCATTAATGTCAAAATGAGCATTAAGAATGTATGATAGAAAGTTACATTACATGTGCTTTAATCAAGAAGTGTACTTTTTAGTAAAATTTTTACAGTACCAGCTTTTGCTTTTCTTGTAGGAAAACTGATATACTTCAAAAGACTCTTTTCAAGAAAGTTATGTTATAATAGTAGGAATATTTTTTGATGTTGCTCTTTTGTTTTATTTTTGTGACATGGTCTTCCTATTTAATCTTGGCATATCTGGAATTCACTATGTAGACTAGGTGGGCCTCAAACTCACAGAATTCTGTCTGCGCCTGCTTATAGATTGCTAGGATTAAAGGTTTATACCACCATGCCTAGCACAGTAGAAACATAAACCAAAAATACAGGGTAAATTTTATGGGACAGTGGATTTATTTAGAACAAATGCATGTAGCCTATTTGGTTTTGTTATAGAAGTCTGCTGGACTAACTTGTTTATCAGAATGATGGCCACAAAATACAGGCCTCCGTATGTCACCCCCAGCTGTTATTTTAGGACCTGTAAAGATAGCTCAAGGAGGGGAGGGGCTTATGGTGTCTTTTGCTTGGAGGTTGCAGGCCACCCTGGGTGGTGAGGCATGGCTGTAGTAATCTGAGATAGCTGGTCACATGGTGTCCGCAGTCAGAAGGCAGAGCACTGAGAGCTAAGGTTCTGTCTGCTCTCTCCTTTTTATTCAGTCTAGGAGAGTCACTCTGAACGTTCCTAACACTATGACCTTTTAATGCAGTTCTTCAAGCTGTAGTGACTCCCAACCACAAATTATTTTGTTGCTACTTTATAACTGTAATTTTGCTACTGTCATGACTCACAATGTAGATATTTTTTAAGATACAGGTTTGCCAAAAAGGTTATGGTCTACAGGTTGAGATGTACTGGTCTAGACTGTAGAATTATAGGATATATTTAGGGTGGGTCTACCACTACAATTAACTTATTCTAGAAAAAATTTCAAAGACATGCTCAGAGGTTTGTCTCCAAGATTATTACGGATCCTGTAAAATGCACAATACTGATGACCACAAATCTTTATGCAGTGCTGTGCACAGATAGCTGCTTCTGAACACATAAATGCTGAGTGAGCAACCTGTGTTGAAAACAGTGATTAAAGTTGGCAGAAGAAAGGAGGTCAGAAAAGGGAAGCTGATGGAACACTGGCCAACTTCAAGGCCAAAGAACAAATGGGAAAGAATATTTCTTGCTTGCTCCCTGTCTGTACTTATACTGTGTAATGCATTTGCTTATCCTGTATAAGTGGACATAATTCACTTGTCCTTAAGCACGTGTAATTGATTAATTGAATAAGCAAGTGATTCTTTATGTCTAGGGCACTATGGACACCAACTAGTTCCCTTCTATTCATAAGCATGAAGATACCTTCGATAAATCCATTGCTCATTAGAATTATAAAGTTGTGTTGCAGTATTGCAAACTTTATATTGCCTAGACTGGGAATGGAATGTTGAGGGAAGAGTATTAGTAAAATATTCATGGGTAACCTGGAAATGCATGCTTAGTATTCAGGGTTCCATTTTATTTATTTATCAAGTGATTGCATAGCACATACTCATTGCCAGATACAGACTTAAGCATTTTATGAGTTCTAACACATTGAATCCTAACAGCAGGTATCCAGGATAAGAACTACTGTTACTGTTCCCTCTCAGCTTGAGACAAATTCCTTGCCCTTATGCACTTAGGATGCAAACCCAAGCAACTGGCCATGGAGCATTAGTTGCTATGCTATCCTGCCTTCAAGTTGAGTAATGAAAGCATGGAAGAAGAGCTTAATAGTTCATTATCACTGCTAATTTGATTTCATTTATTTTCTTTATGTTGTTTAACATCTGGGGATATTTAAAGAATGGCTAGGCACTCAAAGCATTGTTATGGATTTAAATGCCTGGCAATGCAGATAGCTTGAAGTCCCCCAGCTCTGAGCACCAAGAATCACTCAATAAATTATAACTAACATCCTCAAAGATACATGGCTGAACTGCCAGAGAGTCAGGGAATTGCCTTGGGCCAGAAATAAAGAAGGGACTGAAAAAATTGGGACAGCAAACTGCAGAGCTGACAAGGTGTCTGCCCTGGGGCATTTTATCACTTTATATAATAAAAGCCTAGCATTTAGTATAGTGTAGGTTTGGTAAAATTGGGACTGAGACCCGCATATTTTATGGTACTGCCTCTTGACTGTGATGAAGATTCTTGGCAAAGGAATCTCTCTGAAGTTATGGAAAGATTATAAATTCCTGTCACCATCCTCGAGCACAATGTCACACAGCACCTTAGAACATGAATGTGGTTGTCCTTGTGACTGAGAAGTGGTTCCCTGAGTGGGTTCATGGGTTGAAGAACCTCTAGGCCGTGGGAACATCAGACATGTACAGGAACTTTATTGCAGCAGTGTTTGCCTTAGGAAAAACCCAGAACAGGAGTATTGATGAAGTTGTGCTTTAATCATGCAGAGGAGTGTTAAGAGCAAAGGAAATCAGTGCAAAGGGTATATGAATGGTGTAATTCTAAAAAGTGCCCCCTTTATCTTTTTTTGCCTAAAAAAGAGGCAAAGTGCCAAATATTTGCATCATTAATCCAGAGAGATGATTGTAAAAAATAAGAAAGAAACAGAAAGACCCAATAATCTCTCTGAAAATGAAGATCACTAGCCTTGCTGATGCAGGCTTCTATTCAGCTCTTACCTCTCCTGCAGTCTGACCTTCAAAACAGGGCCTGCAGTACAATAAGGAAGACAGCATGATGGTTCTTACCCAAGACATCCTAAGAGGAAGAAAAGAAATAAAACAAATTCCATAAAACTCTGTTTACTTGTCTTATTTCACTCCAATTAAAATTACCCCATGCACCAACAACTCTCTCTACACTGATGTGTCTTTGCCTCTTTCTGCCTTCAGTTCCTGAAGTCCCTGAAGTACTCCTACATTTAAGCAAGGCCATTTGACTCCATTTTGCTTTTAAATTTATTCTGCTCACCAAATACAAGTTCATTTAGGAACTGTTTATGGTTCCATGAGTATGTGTTATAAAAGTACATTTTTTTATAACAAAAATTCTTATTCCAAGAGAAGCTTGGAACTACAAAATCTAACAATTATGGTGAAGTCTTAAAATAACTTCTTTACTGGGATAAGTTTCACACATCAAACCATTCACATAGTTAAAATGTAGAATTAAAAAGTTTTAGCATATTCATGAAGATATATGCAAACATTTACACAATGAATGTTAGGCCATTTTTGTCAGTCGAGAAAGAAACTTAAGACATTCCTCCCCATGATTCTCCCTGACCCTTCCTGCCTTCCAGACTCCCTGTAACCTATTTTCCCCCAGGCAGCCATTAACCTACTTTTTTTCTCTGTAGACTTACTAGTATGGATATTTCCTACAAACGGAACATACAGGATATGGTGTATCTTCTATTGATTAAAGTATTTTCAATATTATCCTTAATTCATATTGATACATAGCAATATTAAGTGCAATTTTATTACTAAAAAATATTACATCATATGGATATATATGTTTTATTTTTTATCAGTAACAGGTATTTGGGCATGTAGACTAATTAAGGAATTTAACTTTAAAAAATATTTGTTTATTTGTCCATGCAAGTGTTTGTATACATGTGAGTGTGCCTGTGCATGTGTGCAGAGGCAAGAAGAGTGTACCAGGTGTTTTAAATATATATGTATGTGTGTTCATGTGTGTAAAGGTCAGCAGAGTGTATCAGGTGTATTTGTTCATATGTTTGTATGTGTTTACATGAGCAGAGACCAGAAGAGTGCATCAGGTGTATTTGTACATATGTGCATATATTTCCATATGTGCAGAGGCTGGTAGAATGCATCAGGTATTCTTTTTCATCACTCTCTGCTTAGTCCTTTGAAAACATTGCTTATATCTCCACTGGGCTGGAATCCATCAAGTCTCAGTTGTTCTCCTGTCTGTAGCCCCTACAGAGCTGAGGTTACAGGTATTTGTGGGGAATACCTCAACTAGTGATTGTTAAGTTAGGTGCTGGAATCCAACCTAGCAATAAATATGGATGTGCAAATGTCTCTGTAGTATGTATTAGAGCTATTTGGGTACATGCCAGGAATGCTGGTACATGCAGGGGTTATATGGCAGGTCTATTTTTAGTTTTTTGTAGGACCTCCATACAGTATCTGGACTAATTTACATTCCTACCATCAATGAGCAAGGGTGTCTTTATCCACAACAGTATCTGTTACTCTTGATGACAACCATTTTGACTGGGGTGAGAGGGAATCTCAGTGTGGATTCAGTTTACATTTTTTCCAGTGGCTAGAGGTGTTGATCTTCTCTTGTCTTGGGCCTATTGGCTGTTTTGTATTTCATCCTTTGAAATGCCATTTTATTACTCCAATATGATTTTCCATTTAATTTTCTTGACTAATTACATTGGTTAGTATTTCTAATACAAGGCTGTATTGAAGTACCGAATTGTCCGTTTTAACCTGCGTAATCCTAGATTTCCTTTTTCTTATGGTTAATAGTAAAGTGGTAATAAAATTTCCCCTTTTCATGAGGACCATAGAGAAAGAATGGTGTGTGGTACCATAGATGTGGTATGGTAGAAACCATAGATACCATCTGAGAAGAACTCAAAGGACAGGGACACATGGTAACCTTTAGCAACAGAATGGAACACAAACTGCATCATCTTCCCGGATCTACAAGATATACTTATACTAGCCCTAACTTGATACACAGTCTTGGCAATTAGCTGTCTGAATGCTTTGTTCCACATAGAAAGAGGGCTCTTTTTAGAATTGATACCAATATATACAGAATTGTCATCTTTAAGACATTTTTAGATGTCTAAACGTTTTGCTGGAGACACATCTTCATTTAAAAATATCAAAGTTTTGTTAGTGATTTCAGAATAACTTATGAACACCAAACCCAAAAACTTACCAGTATCAGGTGTTAGGTGAGCTCCAACATAAAGTATATTGTTTTAAATAAGTCCATGGGACTTAAACTTTTCTACCTCCAAATGAGAATCTAAATGTATTAGCTTGGTGTAATGACTTCAAGTTAGTCTGGTTACTTTGTATTTCTTCTCTTTTTATTTTTAACATCAACATGTATATAAGTCTACTTAATTATAAATCTTCTGATTGTCCTCAGTGACTTAATGGTAAAACCGAAATCATTTTTGACTATGACAGCAAGACAAAAGAGAAGGGAAGGCCACGTTTATTTTCTGATTAGACTTCACTTACCTTTAAAAATGCAAGAAGGAAGGAAAAAAAAAAACAGATGACATGTGAAATAACTTCCTGCTGTCAGCAGTGATGTTCACCAAAAACTTACTTTTTTGGCAACCATATTTTTAAAAGCTTAACAGTTAAAAATACTCTGTATCTAAAAAATAACAAAAAACCTACCCCACAAAAATTGGTTCTCATAACCCTACAATAGGCATATTTATGTATTTAATGTTACATTAGAAGGTGAGGATTCTAGACCTACTTGCCCAGATCTGAGAGTTGATATGTTCTGGAACTAGGATCCAACAGTACATAAGTTTACTGTGTCGTCTTCTTCTTCTTCTTCTTCTTCTTCTTCTTCTTCTTCTTCTTCTTCTTCTTCTTCTTCTTCTTCTTCTTCTTAATTTATTGATATATTTATTTACATTTCAAATGATTTCCCCTTTTCTGGACCCCCCACTCCCTGAAAGTCCCATCAGTCCCCTTCCCTCCCCTGTTTTCCCACCCAACCCTTCCCACTTACTGTGTGTTCTTCTGTGTGACTGTTAGCCCAGGAAATTTAATTTTGCAGATGGGATCCAGTTCATAATGGTTCTACTTGCCAGTCTTTGACTTTTGCATTGGTGGGAATCTGTACAGTAGAAACCATAATTAAGATGGTGAATCTGGATCTTTTCTTTGGCAAACAGCATGTGTTAAAGTCTTCTCTCCTGATAGTAGCAACAGCAGCTCCCTGTAGGCCACATGATCACAAGTGAAAATCCACAGTGCACTGTGTTGCTGGGATAGGGTGTTCTGTGTGTCGGATGAATTAATTATGCATCAATTTACAATATTTCACCCTAAGTTGGAGGACATGTTGGGGAAGCCACATGCCAGGAGATAAAAAGGAGAATGGAGGAGACACTCTCCATTTATTGCCCTAGATCATGAAATCTTTGGAGTTTCTGGAGGAAGACATGGATAAGGTGACCAGGTTAGGATTGGCTACTTTGAATAATTTCAGGTATCTTTCATCTGTGTGGATGACCTTCAGTTGCTTGTCACTTAGCCTGGAAAGATTAAAGCAGAGAAATATTACCTCTTAGGGTATGTGGGCCAGAAGGGGGAGGTGTGGCTCTGATTGGTCAGTCTGCATGGGAGAGATGCGATCCCCTCGTCTTTTGCTATCTTTAGAAGTAGACTAGTCATAGGAGGGGCATTCTGCTCACAGTAAAGAAACCTTTTAAAATGCTAAAAAAGAATACCAGCATCACACACTCTAGACATCAATATATTTTCTAATATTGCATCATTTCTCTAAAAAATAGTGGAAACATCAAAAATATAATGTACAAACACATGCTTCTTCATATTTATATAGCAGACTGATTAGTAATAATCACAATTTAATAGAAGAGTTAGTCAATGTTTATAACTATCTCCTGGATCTATCTGTCTTTAGTGAGATTGCTTGGGTCCTTCTCTAATCAGACCTCAATTTTAAGATGTTTGTGTCCATTTGCTCTATTTTTAGTAAGTAAAAATGTTACTGATCCAGTCACAATTTCCCTGAAGCATTCAGATTTCTTCTCTTTTATTCACTACTTTTTTGCCCACTCCTTTGCTGTGGATTCCAATTTGCCAGTCATGTTTGAAACTGAACCCAGTCCGTGACCTGTACTTCACACAGCCCCTCACCCATCACAGTGATTCTTAAGAAAGTCAGTCACATGTTTCACCACCTGTCATGAATATTTCTTTAATAGTACTAAAAATAATAGCTATTAAAATTGGCACTTTGTAATAAACTAAAAGAACACAGACTTTTAGACTCAAACTGGCCAGATTTGAAATTTTGTATTCCACCAAGATTAGTATGGAGTTTTATTGCCCAGTCATTGCTTCCTACTCTTGGCTAAACACAGCGTGATAAGGACAGGTGACAGGGAGTGACACAGTTGCCAGATCCACACTTCAATTCCGGGTTTGACACCAAAGCTAGTTTAGCCGTCTTTGAAAAAATTACACTCAGAAAAATTTAAAGTCATTGGAGGGCACTAAACTATGGAGGTATCAACAGACATTACAAATGACAGGAAAAGCCATTTGTTTTGGGGATCAGAGAAAACACACTTTATAATGATTCAGTCTTGAGGCTGGGTTATATTTAGTGGTGGAATGTGGGCAAGACTTTAGATTCTGCTCCCAGTATTGCAGGATGTTTGATCATACTGTGAACCTCGGATTGTGTTATTGACTGGAAAGACCTGTTTCTAGTTGTGATGTGGCTCAGCCCTTGTACATACTTTTAATCCGAGAGCATTGTGTTTATTATAAACAGGATTAAAGAAAGTCAACCATAGGTCAAGAGGTAGAGGAAGCAACCAGTCGACAGGGAAAGAACAGGAAAAAATATAGAGTATGAGGGAGCTAGGAAGACAGATAGGGACAGATAAGGAGATGCTCAGGAAGTAGAAGGGAGGGCCATTCAGTTTGAAGGGTTTTTAAGATGTCCTGCTCTACAGTGGGGAGGGGGAACTTTTAGAATCTACCTCCAGTGGAGGGACAAGACATCAAGTGGAGGAATGGGGTTGCCATCCCACAGTCAAAAGCTCTGACCCAGAATTGTTCCTGTCCGAAGGAACTTCAGGGACAAAAATGGAGAAGACCCTGAGAGAAAAGAGATCCAGTGACAGGCCTCAATGGGATATAGCTCAAGGGGAGGCCCATGCACTGACACTCTTACTGATGTGCTTGCAGATAGGAGCCTAGCATGGCTGCCCTCTGAGAGGCCCAACAAGCAGTCAGATGCAGATACTAGCACCCAAACCAATGGACAGAAGCCAGGAGCCCCGGAGGTTGAATTTGGGAAAAGCTGGAAGAAGTTGAAGAGGAGGAAAGACCAGAAGTCTCAATTGACCTGGACCACCAAGATCTCTCAGACAATGAGCCACCAACCAGGCAGCATACACCAGCTGATATGAGGCCCCCAACACGGATACAGCATACTACTGCCTGGTCTGACCTCAGTGAGAAAGATGTATCTAACCCTTGAGACACTTGAGGCCCTGGGGGTGGGGAGGCCTTGGGTTGGAGGTGGGGTCAGGAGTGGGGATGTAGGGACATCTTATTGGAGAAGGGAGCACGAGGTATGAGATGGGGAACAGTCATGTGGGGTGAGGATGGGGGGAGGGATGGGCGGGCAGACCAGACCGAGACCGGGATGCGAGATGGGGATGAAGTCTGGACTGTAAAAGGGGATTAAAGAATAAAATTAAATACATTTAAATTAAATAAACCGTTTAGCATTAAAAATCAAAACAAACAAACAAAAATGTCACAGAGAAGGAGAGCTTGCTTTTCCTTTGGGGCCATTGGCTGAAGAGGAAGGTTAGTTGGGTACTTTCTGAGCTAGCAGGCTTTCACCCCAGCATCTGTCTCTTTAGTGATAAAATTGAACTTTTGAGATTTTGCTAAAAACAATACACAGTATGATATTCACCTCAAATGGCAAAGTATTTGTGTCGTTCAGTTTACTAAAAACATGATTCTGTCATTGCCTGACTTTGTTTTACCTAACTGATGTTTTGAAAATAATGCAATAAAATGTAAAATATTCATGACCTGATTCCTTGTTAAATTTGTAAAATAGTCTATAGTCTTGACTTTATTAAACAACAAGTTTTATGGGCTGGCCAAATGGCTCAGCAGGT
Organism: Apodemus sylvaticus; assembly: GCF_947179515.1. NCBI lineage: Eukaryota > Metazoa > Chordata > Mammalia > Rodentia > Muridae > Apodemus > Apodemus sylvaticus. The sequence goes on along the minus strand of NC_067474.1, from coordinate 9,858,218 downwards.
AAAGGTGCTTACCACTGTGTTTAATAAGTGGAGTTTAATCTTCATGTGGGCAGATGCAGAAAACTGATGGCTTCAAGTTGTCCTCTGACCTCTATACATGTCCTGTGACAAACACAAGGTCACAAACACATGTTTTCTCTCTCTCTCTCTCTCTCTCTCTCTCTCTCTCTCTTTCTTTCTCTCTCTCTCCCTCCCTCTTTCTCTGTCTCTCTCTCACACACAAATAAATACAATAAAGCAAGTTTAAAAATACAATGTCATTTGATTAAAAAGAATAAAATAAAAAATTTTTCCTTGACAATACTTTAGCCAAATGCATCCAATGAGTCAGTGTGTGTTGAAAGTAGCAAATACATATCATGAGATGGAGGAAATATTGGATTCACTGGAGAAGATCTGATTAGAAAATAAGTTCAGGAACATGCACTGTCAAGATATACCATTTATAGAAAAAATATCTTAGAATCTGTTTTAGAAACTGGATATAAATGAAAACATTTATCAGTGGTTCTAGTCATTGTACTGGGCACAAATGTTTTACACCCAAGCTGCAAAATAAATGAAACCTCTCTTAATCAAAGAACAGAGGGCCTGGGGAGATGGGTGGGTCAGTGTGTGAAGTGTTTGCTCCTCAAATCGGTGAGCATGAGCTCGGCTCAGCAGAATCTACATAAAGCTGCATGTGGCAGTACATCTGTAAACCCAGTATTCCTACAGTGAGATTACTGGGAAGAGAATACCAGTCCTGAGCAGCTTCCAGGCTAATTAGCCTGGAGTATGAACTGACCAGTAAGGGAGTCAGTGTTCAACAGGGTGGAAGGTATGGACTGACACCCAAGGTTGTGGTGCAGTCTCAACATGTGCATCTCTGCTTCACTTGTCTCATGTATGAATAAAGCACATGTGATCACAGCTGGGAGGGATCGAGGAGGAAGGGAGGGCAGGAGGGAGGAAGGGAGATAGAAAGAGGGTACTGTACATGCACACAAAAGAGGGGGAAGGGAGGGAAGGAGGGAAACAGAGAGACAGAGAAAGGAGAGAGAGGAGTGAGTGAGAGAGAGAGAAAGAGGGGAGAGAGGAGAGAAAGAGGAGAGAGGGGAGAGAGAGAGGACAGAGGAGAGAGGAGAGTGAGAGAGGAGAGAGGAGAGAGTTTTGAAGTGGAGGTACAGAAGAATAAAACTGACGCTATTTGTTCGGCGGAACATGCACTGTCTATGCGTTTTTCGCTGCTATAACAGCATTCAAGCAGGAGAAAGTTACTTAGGCTCACAGTATGTGTGTGAAGCCTAAATGATGAAAGCCTAGATAACTGCCTCAACTTTGTTGTGCCTGCAGGACCAAGGAGTAAGCTACAGTGTTACTGCACTCAGTAGGACTCCTCTGTCACCACCCCCAAGCTCTCCCCATGAGGACACACTCCATTGAGTGTTACAATGACAACCAAATTTCAAACAGGGTATAATCATACTCAAACCACATTTCTAACTATAAGAATCTAGAAGAATGCTACATTATAGTACATCAACTGGACTTCATTGTACAAGATTTAAACACAAAATATTCAACCTGATTCCTGTCTCTGCCTTATAAATCTTACCTTATAAATCACCAGCATATTTTATTTAAACCTGTTAAAATAGTTATTCAATTTATTTTATGTATGAGTGTTTTGTCTGTGTATGTGTGTTGTCACATGTGTAGTTGGTGCCCTCAGAGCTCAGAAGAAGGCACTGGACGTCCTGAGAGAGGAGTTGTGGGTGATTGGGAACCACTATGTGGTTGCTGGGAATTGAACTGGATCTTCTGCAAGAGCAGCAGATGCTCCTTCATTCAGTGATTGCAAAGGGTGGATAAGTGGGTGTGGTTATCTCATGCTTGTGGAAACTGCTTATTCTTAGGTTCCTCAAAATTGTCTGTCTTCTAGGACCAAAACTCTCTGAGGGTGAGTGTAGGCAGTGAGCTATGGGGGGACTCTGCTTCAGAGGGAGAAAATTTCCTGATATTTTTGTCTACTCTAGAATTCATATTATCTTTGCAGAGTGTAATGTCATCCTAGCACTTTATATTTAAAGTTTAAATTTATACTGGCCAATAGCAGTTCACCTAAAATGAACTTAACCTTTTGTGCTAAGGTTATTGTGATTTGCTTTATAATAGTTGAAGATGAGCTGGCATTTATAGAGATGTGTATTTGAGAAATAGGTCTCACATTGCTTCTTCCTTGATAGTTAGACTGAAGCGGAAGAATATGCTGTCCTAGGCAGAGTGCCTGGTCCCCAGGGCGGGCACCCAGTGGGATTGTGTTGTGCTAGCCCATGATCTTTTGTTTGCTCAGACATTCTTGATTTATTTCCTTCCTTTCAATATATCCAGTATCGTGTAACATTCCTGATCCCCTCGCATTTCCTAACAGAGGCTCACACTAGAATAAAAACTCAAAACAATGACATTGCAAAACCACAAGCAGAACCCCACCAGGATTAAGAGTTTACTGACACAAGAAGAAATATCTATATAGTCTGATATGTAGCCATTCTTCAAATGGTTCATGACTTAATAAATAAGTCAGTTCTGCAGTCATTGCCATAAATTAAAGACTGCGTATGAACCCACATATTAAAAATTAAATATTAAAATCTAATATTTAAGTGTGAAAATAAAAGAGATGGACTTCCACTGGATAATAATGGAAGGTAGGGCTGTGTCAAACCACAGAATCATTGTAGTTCTGAATTCTATAGCACCGTTGAATCTGAGTTACTAGCCACTAAGAGAACTTAGTGTGAATGTGATTGATTGATTGGGTGTTCTTGAAAATCTTGAGAGGCAATGTGTTCATTTAGCATAGGGCCAACAACTGTGTCGGTCTTGAAATTCATTATCAAAATAACCTCTGGTATGCACAAATTCAAAGCAAAGGGAAGAAAGTATTTGTGATGTTGGTTGGCAGGGCTGTGAGTGTTTCAAACACCATGGAGGTTCAAGCACACATTCTATTACTTGCTAGCTTTGACTCTGGGTAAGCTATTTGTTGGGTGTCTCCACTTCTTCATCCTGAAAAGAGGAAATTGAAAGCACCAACTTCTTGACATTATCTCCAGGATGAAATGTGTTGGCTTAGTGGAGAAATCCCTGTGACTGTGTTCAGATAGTAGATGTGGCATTTGTACCTGGAAAGGAAGGAAACTCTCTGTGTTCCCTTCCTTTACATGGGCAGAGTGCTCAAAGCTGCTGTGTTCTTTGGGAAGGTAGTTGTCACTGCTTATTGCAAGTAAACAAGGCAACAGACATCAAGGATGCTTGATGCTTCAGGGCTCAAGAGTCTTCTCTGTTCAAGAGACCTGTAGAGATTGTCTTTACTGTCTGACCTCCATGTTGAATCAATTCAAGAGATCATGTTGCTAGTGGGTGTGAGGAGGGTCAATTAGACTTCACCACTGCTCTTTCATTGAAAATCATTTGTGTAAGGAGCTGTGCAAGGTGTCTTACAAATGGAGTTAGACAAGGGCTTTAACACATTCTATAAATTGGATTCTGTATACTTGTAAATTATGCTGACAGGCTCTACTAGAGCACAATGAGCTCCAAATAGTCTCACTAAATAATGGCGAAAATGGAGAAAGGATACCCAGACGATGTGGACAGAAAAAGCTTGGTAAATTCAATCTGAGACCAGGATTAAATTTCAACCAATCTTTAAAAAACTATGTGCCCTTTTTATTTTTGATTGCGTTTATGTGCATCTCCCAGAAGGGTTGGATCACGCAAGGGCTAGATTTACAGAGTTTTGTGCATAGTCTGACAATGATGCTAGAAAGCAGACTCTTGTCTGAGGCAGAGTAGCAAGTAATCTCAACAGCTAAGTTGTTTCTCTAGCCCTCTAATCAACCACAAAGGGTGTAAGTGGTCAAATTTATTAAGATGCAGAGTCAAAGGCTCCCAAAGATGCAGTTAGTTACAGTGTAAACATAAGGAAATTATTAATATACGATTCATGATGTTAAATAGTTGGCAGCTTTCAAGGCCTAAATACGTACACAATGAACCAAATGAACCAAATCAGACTATAAATACCATGAATGGGGACAAAGTTTAGTCTAAAAGTGCGCTGGTGGACTGAACCAGTCTACTAAAATTTAACTCATTTATTATCATTGCGGAGTGCTGCATTCTTAGATGGAGCCCTCTCCACAGGGAATGCTGATATTTATGGGCTCTATTGTTGACTAATTTCTACAATATAGGGTATAGGGTATGAGGGGGCTCCATTTGAGAATGAGGCAGTCTGAATTAAAACAGAACAACCTATTTTAAATAGGTGGCTTGAACAATTACCTGACATCTCCTAACTTTATATCAGAACTCAGTGTCATTCTAATTTCCTTCATCTATCTCATTTGACATACAACAGATTCCTTCTTATGCATGTCTTCATAAACTCCTGGCACGTTTTCATGCCAGGCTCCAGTCCTAACTCTAGCTGTCATGTTTTTATAGTGTGCCTAATGCACTTTTCATGAGGCATGTCTCTCATGAGCAAGACATTAAGACCGTAGTGAGATGAGTGCTGATTCTTTTTATTGCTGGATGTGGTCCTCATCTGTGTTCACACCTTTCTCCAACCACTAGCCTGTGGCATGCCTATGTACTCTTACGAGTTTTTAATGTTGAAGTTTGAAACTTCATCCCTAAATCTCACCTCTCCTGTCTTAGCAAAAACAAAACAAAAACAAATTTTTAATCTTCCAACACATTGTATGGATACTATATCCTTTGTTAAATATTCATTGAGGGCACCAGACTCCACAATCCTCACAACAGCCCTCAAGAAAATTATAGCCACAGTATGCCTCTTTACCCCTGTATTAGCATACTGTGTAGCTGCCAGTTACCTCCATAGGACTAAAAACCACTGGACAAGGATGGGGCCTTTTGCCTTTAAAGTTTCAGTTTTAATATTATGTCTACTATGGAGAAGCTGGGTTAAAAAATACTTCCAGTAGGAATGGTGTCAGATTTTGTAAGAAATATAACAAACCATGCTTCGTGGGATAGAGATTGCATTTTCTTGTAATAGTGGAGTGGCTTTGGAAATGTCTTAGTTATATAAGTTTGGGGCACTTGGAGGTGTAGTACCCTTTCTTATAACGCCTTTATGGGTCTTCTTTAATGTACAAACAGTTGCTAGACTAAGCTTTATCTTTCCCAGCCAAGAAAATTGATGTAGAACTCCTGGGTTTAGTGAAGACTTATTAGTTTTATTAATAGGTTGGAAGAAAAATCTTCCTCATATCTCTCTTTTTTGAAAAGTATGTTCTTTTATTGAAAAAAGAAGTAAAACATTTTATGATAAAATTGAAGATTTACATGGAAAATATTTCTGATAAAATAGAAAAGATATATAGAAAAACATGCTAAAATTGACAATTTTCATGGAAAATTAAAGAATAAAAGTGGTAGACATAAAAAACATTGCTAAATTAAATGAAAAATGAAGTAGAAATATTTTATGATAGAATTAAAGATTTGTGAGGAGAATATTTCTGATAAAATTGTAGAAAAATGTAGAGAAACATATTAAAATTGAAGATTATTAAGCAAAGTTTTATATAGATATAATAATGATAGGCATAAAAGTATCCCTAAGTTGATTGAAAGTGGAATTATAAACATTTTCTGATAAAGTTGAAGATTTAAATATTAAATATTAAAATATTTCTGATAAAATTGAAGAAACCCGCAGAAAAACATGTCAAAATGGAAGATTATCATGGACAATTATACAGACAAAATGGTAGGCATAAAAATAATTCTATGTTGTTTGAAAGTAGAATTATAAACATTTTCAGGTAAAATTAAAGATTTATATGGAAAATATTTCTGATAAAATTCAAGAAATATCTAGAAAATCACATTAGAATTGACTATTTCATGGAAAAAGCCTACAGAACTCCAAACAGACCGGACCAGAACAGAAAGTCCTTCTGGTACATAGTAATCAAAACACCAAATGCATTAAACAAAGAAAGAATATTAAAAGCAGTAAGGGAAAAAAGGGCAAGTAACTTATAAAGGCAGACCTATCAGAATTAGATCAGACTTCTCACCAGAGATGATGAAAGCTAGAAGATCCTGGGCAGACCTCATACAGACCCTAAGACAACACAAATACCAGCCCAGGATACTATACCCAGGATACAATACCCAGTCACCATTGATGGAGAAACCAAGATATTCCATGTTAAAAGGAAATTTATACAATATCTTCCCACAAATCCAGCTGTACAAAGGATAATAGATGGAAAAGTCCAACACGAGGAGGGAATCTTCATCCTAGAAAAAGCAAGAAAGTAATCTTCTTTCAACAAACCCAAAAGAAGATATCCACACAAACATAAAAATAATGTCAAAAATAATAGGAAGCAACAATTACTGTTCCTTAATATCTCTTAACATCAATGGATTCAATTCCCCAATAAAAAGACATAGACTAACAGAAATATTCTTCATGTAAATCTTCAATTTTATCAGAAAATGTTTGTAATTCCTCTTTCAATTAACTTAGTAATGTGTTTTATGTCTACTTTTATCTGCATTATTTTTTATGATAATCTTCAATTTTAACATGTTTTTCTATATATTTCTTTTATTTCATCAGAAATGTTTTCCATGTAAATCTCTGATTTTATCACAAAATGTTTTTTATTCTACCTTTAATTAATTTGGAAAGATTTTTTTTTTTTTTATGTCTTCCTCATATCTCTTCGAGGGAGAAGTACTTTGATGAAGGCCTGTCCTGTTCTTGCAGTACAATGTGGAATTTAAAATACTTGGGTCCTTAGGCTTCATACCAACTCTAAACATATTTCATAGACGTATTGGTATTCACAATGTAGATTCAGTATCTCTCGATCTTACGAAAAAGTACTTAAGTGTAGTTTTGAACTGTTACAGGAAATATGTGACAGTCCAGGACACCTCACTGTTCGTAACTCCCTCCTGTACCTGGCAGGTCATGAGCCTGATTGCAAAAGTAACAGCTCTGACATCTTTCCACCCCAGATCATGTCCGCTTTGAGTTATCAGTAGTGACTAATACCCTAGCTCTTCTGGTAGATTTCGTGTATGTGAATTATTAAAGGCAATTATTATAATACTTCCTGGAACAATCCTTCTCAGCTATTGCACGTTGTTAAGATAATTTAAAATGGAGCGAAAAAGCTTGGACAGACACAAGTCACAGAAACCTGGAACACAGTGTGGAAAAAGAAGAAATCTATACTATTGCAGTTGACTTTAAGAAAACTGGTCCCTATTATTGTAGAGACAACAAGCAGTTTTAGCATACACGTTCTGATTTAGCAATGCACAGCGGTTTAGAACCAGGCAAATCATCTTTGGGGCTTTGTATCGTATTTTTTAAAAAATGCAAATAACTCTACACAGAACCCTTTGATGAATGGATCTTAAACTTGAAAAATCCCCGGATACTAAGAAGGTTTTAGGTAAAATTGACGTGCTCACGAGGTTTCTAGAGGAAGAACTGCTGGGTGGAAGATAGGCGCCCCAGAGCCCTAACTAGAGGTATCTCAGACAGAACTGAAGGTGTAGGCAGGAAAGCAAACTTGGTAAAGGAGAGAGCTAGCTGACTTGCTTTTGTTTCATCTCCTTGCCAAATGCCTAAGGCTTGCTTCCAGCCTTTGGGTGTCTGCACTTCGGGAATTTTCAATCAATTCTCAGGCAGCAAGGCGGGTTGCGACTGGCTTGCTCAAGGCCGTAACAAATATTAGTTCCTTTCCTTTCGTTTTTCTTTTTAACATAAGCAACTTTTGTTTTCGCGGCAAAACCCACCCATAGTTCTTGTCTCTGGCTTTCTCTTATCCCGGGCTAGTGATGGCAGAGCGCTTGGCCAGGAAAAGATCAAGCTGAGTGGTTAGGACCATCCTCTTAGGAGCTGCGGTTGTAAGCTGCCAAGGAGTAGCCAACAAGCACCAGATTTATGTGCACTTTGAAAGAAGCACCTTTACCATTGGCTTTTTGAGCGGCGCTGTCGCTAGGGAGCGAGCACCACCTCGGGGAGCAGCTTGGGTGCTGGTTCCTGGCAGCCGGGACTGGGCGCACGGCGTGGCGCGCTCTGGGCGGCTCCGCGCGCTATCGCCCCTGCGGCTCGCGCTGTCCCCGGCTGGACTCGCGGAGGAGCTGCACAGACACTCGCCTTTGGCCACCGGCTCCTGCTGCTGCTGCCGCCCAGAGGACAGACCAGCCTCTGCCCGCGATTTCCCCTCGGCGGCGGCGCTGCGGAGAGCGGGTGGGCGCGAGCTGCAGGATGCAATGTGGTTCTCCCCTCGCCTTGGAGTTGTCTGAGTTGGCAGAGCCTCGCCCGAGTTCCCTGAGCCCTGCTCCCTTTGGGCTCGCTGCTCACCGGCTTCCTAGCCATCGCTGTGCCAGGAAGCCCAGGCTCCCGAGTTCCTGTCCTGGGTCCATCCGGGGGTAGAATAGGGCTGTCACCGACCGAGGCACACTATCATCTCTCTGTTGACCGACCCTTCTGTTTCCCCATGGCATCTCGTCAACAAACCCGAATCCAGGCTTACCTGGAGAAAAACAAGATCGGTCCTCTGTTTGAGGTAAGGAGCCTGATAGGGAATGATCCCGCTCTCTTTGGGGGGGTGGTGGTGGTGCAGGAATAAAATCAGAATTGTCTTAAGGTAGGGTGCTGAGCAAATGCGCGGGAGAGGGAGCACTGTCCCGCTAGGTGTTCTGGAACGCGACCCGGCTGGCACTTGGCCAGTTACCTGGACACAGACAGGTGAGCTCTGAGGGCCCAACTTCAGCCTACCAGTACTATTGGAGCCATCTGACTGTCTTGCATCTAGTATCCGTATGGCAGGGCTTAAGGTGAGACAGGTAATCCAGATGTACACACACACACACACACACACACACACACACACACAGTTCACATTAGCTTGCATATTGATTTTTTTCTTTTAAATATGGGCAGTAGTAGAACCTGAAAATGTGGAGGTGTTGGTTGGAGGAAAAATACTTAACATGGTCCATTGGGAAACACATTGGACGGTGGAGTGCACACCCACTGCACAGCCGACAGTACCTGCTCTCAGAGATGGAAAGAAGCAGAGAAGGATTTTAGGAAAACATGCCTATTTTCTGAGGACCCCTGTCTTCAGATGTTTTCTTTCGCCTTCAAATAATTAATGACAATAACACAATGAAGGAGAAAGAGAGAGGCAAGGGGAAAATCCGACCTAGGGGCAGAAAGCAGGCACCACCTAAGTGCTAAGGGTCAGCAGGTTGTCAGGATGCTGGCCCCATGCTGGGGAGTTGTGGAGTACCGGGTCCTCCAGGTGGCCAGGCTCACCTGGGAGCGATGCCAGAGGTTCCTCACTCTGCAATCCACTATCCTATGACCTCCTTCCTGCGCACACCCAAAAAGCCACTGCCTATGTCTTAGGCTGAAGAGCTAGGGAGAACGGAAAAGGATGATGGTGATGATCCGAGAATGGAGCAGCTTCTTGGAGACTAGAGCAGCTGAGATATGCAGACATGCGGGTGGCGGGAGCAGGGCAGCTCTAATACCTCTGCTTGAAAAGGCTCATGGCGGGGGCACAAAAAGGTCTCTTTCCCTGGGGAGGGCAAGTTTCCAATAACTAAGCTTTTCCAAGTATTTCTGCCCAGCCTTAACTTCATGTGGAAAAATTTGGAGAAGTTGGAGTATTGTTTTAATGGAAATTCTGTTAAAGGGGCCACAAAGTCTTGGGGGTCTCTTAATTTTTAGTTTCAAATGTTAATAAAGGAAATTTTGCTTCTGCTAAATTCTTATCCTAGGCATGCAAGGGGTCAGCAGCCTTTCTTATCCCTGGTGTAACAATTATAAATTACATACAGCTGTACATCAGGAAAACACTGAAAGCTAGGTGCAGGCTATCAAATGGTATATGAATTGCATCAAAATAATAGAATGAAGGCATTTCAACTGCATCTGTTGGTTTCATTCTTGGAACATAAAGCACAATTATTCAAGGAAAAAAAATAAGTGAATTGCTTTTAATAGATCCCCTTCTCATTCAACTTATTTTAAAACTCCCATCGTTCTTTCCAAGTGGCAATAATGGAATTAACTTTCTCCATAATTAGGAAATAATCTTGGCTTGATATTTATCAGCAGTCTCCTCCCCTTTAATGCTCAGCAGCTAATTTCCCTCTGAAGAGTTTTAAGTGACTAAGAAAATTGCTTCACGAAAGCTTTAGATCTCCTCACCCAAAGCAACAAAATTCTATGCTTTGTGTTTTGCTGGATGCACATTAGCTCGGATCAAAGTGATGAGTAGTTAATTTTTAAGGGTTGATGTGCACTTTCTATAACTGAAGAGAGAAAAATGGGTAGGAATTTCTTGTCTGCTCACGGCAGGGTGGGTGCTGGTACTTGAGCAGTGACTATGACAGAGTTTGGCTCTGAGAGTAGAATTGGCCAATTTTACCTGTTTGGGAACTCATGCCAATTTGTAGTCTATTTCTCCTCAAGTTAGAGTCAATGCCAAAGTCAGATGTGATAGCCCTCACCTGCTGTGCTAGCACCTGCTGGGCTGTGGTAGGATGATCACCAGTCTCCTGTTCAGTCTGAGCTACAGGGTGAATTAAAAAATTGTCTGGGCTATAGAGAAATACATGTCACAAAGACCACAAACCCAAAACTATTAATCAAACAAAGAAAAGTATCATCTTTGAGATGGATATTGGTGATATAAAATTCCTGTGACTCAGTGATACTCAGAACTGACTTGGAAGCTCAATGGAGACCCACCCCCCCTCCCCCTGGGCCTGGAAGAGAAGACTACTACAGTAGATTGCTCCCCTTCTTGGACTATATTTTAAGAAATGAAAACGCAAAATAACAAGCCCAGAAGTAGCATCTTTGAGATGGATATTGGCGATATAAAATTCCTGTGACTCAGTGATTCTCAGAACTGACTTGGAAGCTCAGTAGAGACCCACCCCCTCCCCGTGGGTCTGGAAGAGAAGACTACTACAGTAGATTGCTCCCCTTCTCGGATTATATTTTAAGAAATGAAAAGGCAAGCTAAAAATTTCTTTTAAGAAAGTACAATTTAGAATTGAAGATTATCATGGAAATTTTTATATAGTTACAATAATGGTAGGTATAAAAGTATTCCTAAGTTGATTGAAACTGAAATTATAAACATTTTCTGATAAACTTGAAGAATTACATGGAAAATATTTCTGATAAAATTGAAGAAATATAAAAAGAGAACATGTTAAAATTAAAGATTATGATGGAAATTATATAGATAAAATGATAGGCATAAAAATAATTCTGAGTTGATTGAAGGTGGAATTATAAACATTTTCAGACTACAATTTTATCATAAATATTTTGCATGTAAATCTTCAATTCTATCATAAAATGTTTCTATCCCATATTTAAATTAATTTAGCAATGTGTTACATGTCTACCACTTTACTCTTTAATTTTCCATGAAAATTGTCACTTTTAATGTGTTTATCTGAAATATTTTCCATGTAAATCTTTAATTTTATCATAGTGTTCTTATTTCCCTTTACTTCCCTTTTCAATAAACAAAAAAATTAAAAAAATAAACTCTATTATCTTAAAAAGTACAATTTGAAATAGACAGCTGTCATGATTATCACCCCCCACTGTGTTGGATCGGGGCCTGAGGGTTAGTGATACAGGCTTCTTCAGTGGTTAAAACATGCACTGAGTGTATGTCCCACTGTGCACTTTGTATGGGAGGAATATTTGGAAACTCCCCATTTTAAAATAGTGAAATACTTTAAAGGGAGCTTATTAAAGTTACTTAAAAAACATCAAATAGGGAAGATAACCTCCCCTCTAGGATTGAGAACAGCTGGATTTTTTGGGATATTTTTAAAGATTATGTGGCCATAGCTGCTCTGGTTAGAACTTCCTATACAGACCATGTTGGGCTCATAGAGATCTACCTGCCTCTGTCTCCCAAATGCTGGAAAGTTACAGCATGATTCACCACACCAGGCTTAATTAAAAAAAAATCAATAAAATTGTGATACTTGGTTTATCCTTAGTTATGGGCTTTATCACTTATTCTGTGTCATTAATGATGATGAAATATTGCTTTGTATACCACAATCAAAATAAACTGAAACTGACTTTGATTTCGGGTAATCTAGGAACATACATTTAAACTATCTTTAAATATGAATAAAAATAGTTTGAAGCATTAAGCAAACCAAGCCTAAAAATCATTGCATAAGAGTCCTGGGTGATGACATTTCAAAAGAGTACAAACACACATAAGATGAAAATGACTCGTACTCTACAAACTCTGAGATTTATGCAGCGTGTAATCATTTCAGTTTCCCTTTGGCTTGTTAAAGGCAAGGGAGCAGAGCGGAGCCTGTGCATTTGGTTTATCGTAGTGCTTCCCAGAGCTGAGATACAGCAGAAGTATGCCTTTGATCATTTTCAAATGTACATTTAAGTTCTTAAGTGGCAGGGTGTAAAATGTTTCCTCTTCTACCAAAGTGGAATCATTTTATAACATATGTAAAATGTGTGGTGTGAAAACAGGAGTGGTGTCAAACCCCAATGCCAGAAAGGTAATAGCTTAAAAAAAATTCAGCCCTTGAATTGTCTGACAAACGCCTGCTTAGAGAATTAAAGAGTTCCCTTTATCTTTAGTAGAAATCACTTAACTTAGTTCATGAAAGATTATATGGTGTGGGTCTTCAAATTTTCTTATTTTCCATACAAAGATATATGCATTTTGAGAGTTTTTCATTCCCATCAATTATACAGAGTAATTATTAACTGGCTACTGGCTGGAACGATCCTCAAGGTAGCGTATATATTGATTGTGGTGTCACAAGAGAGTATAGCATCCTGCACTACTGCAAAGCAGAATAGTGTTGACATTGGTGTACCCTCACAGACACGTTAAGTGTATGCTGACTGTGGGCCAGCCAAACTCACTATATTCTTCAAATGTGGTTTAATGCTCACCAAGTAGAATGGAGTCACGTTCTCATCGTGCTTGTGGGTCAGTGTTGTACTACTCACATAGCCGAAATTTGTATGAACTGATTTGCTGCACACAGGGTGAGCTGGACTCATGGGCAGATCTGGGGCATTCCCAGACCCATCCAGATACATCATGCTGGAGTGACACTCACTCATCTCTGCTGCTTCCACATCTGTAAACTCAAACTCCAATCTGTTTCCATCCTTCCCTAGCTCATGACTATCCTTTGTTCCTATGAGTTATAGTCTGACAACAGTACATGCTTTGCTCTGATTAGGGGGTGTTCCTGGATGTGGAGGGGTACACAGAGTGACAGCTGAGCTTGGCCTGTGGTAAACAGGGTAATGAAAGATGCTAGTCATTCTTTTCTAGACCATAGAGCTAAGCTCCATGCCTCACTTTTTCTGAAAGATTAATGTAAACACTGTAATTGTAATAAAATGCTTTCAGGGGAGAGGTCATAAAAATACTGCCTTGTCATTCAGAAAGTCTTCAGGTTTATGATAAGCCAATTCATTTTTGGAGTAACTCTTCTCAGAGATTTCTACCCAGTTCTTGAAGTTACAAGGACTTTTCTTGTTTCTTTATACTGGTCTTGATAACCCTGGAATAGTTGAGAGTCAAAGATAAGGAAAAGCATTTATTTTAATCAACTTTCCTAGAGTAAAAGTTAATCCATTTCTATTGATTTAACCTTAATCTTTTAAAGTGTATCTGACATGCTTTAGATTATTAGCCCATTATTTTCATCTCTACTTTGTTATGTCTTATTTCAAATAGTTTATGAAGAAATAAAATGACTCCAAAATGAAATAGTGCTGAGGATGCAACCCACTGGGAAAGCACCTGACTTTCATACACAGGGTCTGGACCTAATTGCGAGCACTCCTACTAACAACAAAAACAAGAGCATCAAACTGACCAATCTATAATGAGTTCAACTGTCTATAATGATATCTGATGCTCTTTCCTCTCTAATCCTCTCTTCTATCAAAGTACTAATACATAAATAAACAAATCTTTTAAAAATGAAAATCATGCTAGCCAGTTTTCTAATTAATGAAGACAGTGATCATAGATTAAAAGCGGGGAAAAGTTTGGTTGTTAGAACTGAGTTGCAGGTACCATGTAATCTCATGTCTTTTGATAACATGTCTAAGCTTCACTTATGCTAAGATGTCTGTACCACATTTATATCTTTGCTCTGTCTACTGTGAGAAGCTAGGAGTAGCAATACTTGAGCAGCAGTGAGCACACTTGGTTCCCAGATTGTGGTATCTACATATCTTTCCCTACTAGAATAAATAAGTATCACTAAAGGAATGGCTGATTGATCGCAGGTTTGTATAAGATGAATGAACTCAGGGCATCTTAAATCTGATGTTTAAAGGGTGATGATACTGTTACAAAGACAGAGAAGCTAGTTTGAGGAGCCTCCTAAACTAGTCAACTGAAGATCAAAATATAGAATTAAACTAAAAGTTTATCATACTGGGTAAAATAGAATACTTTATTCCACTATGATTTAATGGAATACAGAATGTGTTTGATTCTTGGAAGAGGAGAAAGGTTAACTAATAGAATACCAGTCAGTAACATTTAAAGGAATAAAAGATTGGGGAAATTGCTACTTCATAATCCAGGCAAGAAAAAGCAACCAATGCTGAACTGGTGAGAAGAAGTTGGATGGATGGGAAAATGTGACATATTTCCAAGGCATTTTCCCACAAAATATTTAGCAATTTTAAATGGGAAGGTAACCTTCCAGTATAGAAGCCTGGCATACACAATTTTCTTCCAACAATAATGTTTCCAACCAACTGGAAGGAGACTTGTCCACTCTGCAGATTGAAACCATGGATTGGAAAGGAGAATCTCTTCAAGGGCTGGCCTTAGGCAGTGACGAGTGTTACCACTCCAAGGTCTGTGGTACCTGTACCCATTGGCCCTAAAAGTTTTACAGTTGCCTGGAACTCTTCCAGTGACCAAGATTGCCATTTATTTGGCTCACCACAGCTTTCTATTCGCCTTCAGCCTCAGTTTCCTAGCCTTTCTATTTCCCCTTGTGGGGGGAAGATCAAAATATAGTGTATAAAATATTATGAAAGAAAAATAAAAATGAAGTCCAAATCCCCATTTGGGGATGGTGCACTGTACTTTCTTACTTCTTTCTATGTAAGCACTTAACACCATCACTATATAAAAGTAAAAGATTCTATACAATAAACCATATTTACAATGGAATCAAATGTTTTGCTTAACAGATCACCAGAGAGAATGAAGACAAGGGAGTAGAGATAGAAAACTGTATAGGAACAGAAGCTTTACTTCTTCATATATAGCACTTTCCTGGGTTCTTGAGGTGGAAATATCTGCTGTATGAATGCTTTCCTTCTGTCTTAGTGTGACAAAGGCCAGAGTCCTCTAAGACACAGAATGTGTCTCTTTTGCAGACAGGCTGTTAGCTGCAGCACACGTTGGCTCTCCTTCAACTGTGACGACAATGGCAGTCTTGCCACTTTTGTAGCATGGCCCATCGATCATCCCACAGTTGGTACCTCTGCCACGCCAGTGCCTCTGCTGCCTTTGCAGTCAGCTTTTGTGTTCCCAGATCACCTAACACTTTGAAAAGTAGGCAAAGGAAGGGCATTTGCAAGGAAACTTTTATTACAACACAGAGGGAGGCAGTGTGGGAGGAGGTACCTGGCCACACACTAAGCCTGAGCTGCCTGTTCTAATACCTATAGAAGGTTATTAGAACCAATTGCAGCACATCATGCACAGATATCAAGGTTTGTGTTTGCACTATGCACAACATGCCTCACACACAAATGAAAGTTTATGTTTGCACAATCAGAGCCTGGCCTCCATAGCACCAGCCCCAGAAGTCTGTCTGTCCAAGACAGAAAATTTTGAAGTGTCCTTGCAATGCACCAAAACTTCCCTAGCTGAGATTGTGCATTCAGAATGTGAGACCAGCAGCTGTGATCATTGTGTAGTTTTCCACAGAGAAACATGGAATGTTCAAAATGGCAGTTATTAAGTAAATAAGGAGTCTCCTATGACCTGTTACTAGCAGTCTCTTTTGCTCCAGGCAGCCTGGGAGAATCAAACAAGTGCTAATTGAGAAGCCATATAGTCCATCCCTAAACATCCTTTCTTATTTTTAGGAAAATAAATGCCAAGAGTGCTTAGAATAGAATCAACTCACAAGAGGAGTGAGATAGTTCAGTGGGTAAAGGTATTTGTTGACAATCCCACCTGTCAAAGTTGGATTTCCTAGACTCACTTGGAGATAGAGAAAGCCAGTTCCCATAAGTTATCCACAGACTTCTGCGTGTGCCCTCTTGTACACACAGAAGTGTATTTATACATAAATAACCATCAAAAAAGAACCTAACTTCATACTGACACTAATAGCCATTTCAAGAGATTTTACTAATGGGTGAATTTTGATGGGAGGGAAGAGAGAGAGAGAGAGAGAGAGAGAGAGAGAGAGAGAGAGAGAGAGAGAGAGAGAGAGAGAGACTGCTTTTCATTCTTCTCACTCAAGTGTAACATGTGTCACTTCAAGAACAGAACTAAATCCACACAATTTACTTCTGCACTAATTTCAGTTATGTATAACTAATAAAAGAATTCAAAGATAACTATTAAACCTATTGGGGTATAGCTTATAATGTGACTTTCTTAGACTCTTCAAAAATGCAAGGCTTCAGACTGAAATACACGAAGACTAAATATAGACTATGGCTCTAGATGCAGTTGTCCTGCCAAGGAGGAGGGTGCTGGGGATGTATTGAGCTGAAGGACACAGGCAAACTTTTCTATTCATTTTATATTTTTTCTATAAATGTGAAACTGTCTCAAAAATAAAAACATTAAAACAAAAACATAAAGAAATAAGTATTTAGAGAACAATTCACCTCAGTTTTATAAAGCAAATCAGATGCATTTAGTTTAAGCTTTGATCACTATTTATTTGTAGGAATATTTTATGCGATAGATAATAAGGTAAAAGAATGAGTAAAGAGAGGGTATAGTTAAAATACTGCTGAAATACCTTTTCGAAATCGAAGGGGCAAATGCCTAAGGATGCTGGGGCAAGACAAAGGCTTAGGTGGCATCTTCATTTCTCGTTCCTTCAGTGGTAACATCATTGAACCCACATGTAGTCAAACCACACAGTCAATGCTCACAGTCACCTGCATCTGTCACACAATATGTGACTTGAGTCTGGGGTATGCCTAAGGAGCAGAGTCAGTTTTCAGCTTCACAGCTCTCCTAAGTCTGCACTGTCCTTTACTCTTCTCCTCAGCATGTTATGGAGAATTGCCTTCTTCATTGTCTGCCTCCTGTTGCTGCCTGTAGTAAGAAGTTTCTGATAGAGGCCACATTCTGCAGCACACACACACAATTCTTATATTGAAACTCGTGATCAGATGGCAAATGCCCAATTAAAAAGTAATTCTCCCCCAATATTGTAGCTAACCCAATGATGCAGCTCATTTAGTAGATTGTTTGCCCCAAATGCACAGACTCTATGTCTGATCAATTGAACTACATAATCTGGGCATAGTGGTGGACATCTGTAATTCCAGCATTTAGTAAGTGGATAAAGGAGAATCAGTTCAAAGTAGTCCGTGAGTAAATAGTGATCTAAAGCCAGCTTGCAAAATATTAGATATTGCCTAAAAACAAAGAAAAAAACAGCGTGCAAATTACTGGAAAGAATACAAATTTTTGGAATTTTATTCCATTAAACATAATCCATATTACATTGTGATATATCTTAATACATATATATGCTAATATATAACATGCTTTTATCATATACATTATTAAATATCATATATATCATAAATATAATATATATATAAAACATTGGGTGAACTTTTGAATTGCAAATTTGTTTAAATATATCATAATTTAAAAGTACTCTTGAGATTAGGTTATTTCAAGTAAAGTTTCAGATCTATCCATTTTCTTTCAATTTCCAAAGTTTCATTTTCTGTGGCTGAATCAAAGTGTACTGTGCATGACCTTTTTATGCTCCATTCATCTGCTAATGCACATCTAGGATGATCCCATTACCTTGCTGCTGTGAATAGAGCTGCAATCAACATGGATAGGCCAGTACCTCTGTAGAGGCTTTTAAGTCTTATGGGTCTATGGCTATATTAATGTAGTTTAGGGCTACAGTTTCATATGTGAGTATTGGTTTTTAAGGTATATACATGCATGTGCACAAGCATATGAGTGTGTGTGCGGGTGTGTGCATTTATATGTGCATGTGTACATGTGTGTGCACTTGTGTGCATGTGTGTGTGTGCATGTATGTGTGTGTGTTTGTGTGTAATTATAAACCATGACACTAGAGAGAGGACTATTAGTAGAGAAAAGGTGTTAAGGAAGGGCCATAGGATACATATAACCTTAAGTGGAAAAGAGCTCTTGGCTGGGAAGTCAAAGCCTAAGGACAATCAGGGAGGTGAGGAAGGTAGAGGCAGAAGCATCAACAACTCTCTTTAAAATTCCACAATGAATTTTGGATTTCCTCAGTTTCCGTTGTTATATCTCCCTTTTCATTTCTAAGTTTGTTAATAAAAAAGATAGCCTTTTCAACAAATGGTGCTGGTTCAACTGGAGGTCAGCATGCAGAAGAATGCGAATTGATCCATCCTTGTCTCCTTGTACTAAGCTCAAATCCAAATGGATCAAGGACCTCCACATAAAGCCAGGCACTCTGAAGCTAATAGAAAAGAAACTGGGGAAGACCCTTGAGGACATCGGTACAGGGAGAAAGTTTCTGAACAGAACACCAATAGCGTATGCTCTAAGATCAAGAATTGACAAATGGGGCCTCATAAAATTACAAAGTTTCTGTAAGGCAAAGGACACCATCAAGAGGACAAATCGGCAACCAACAAATTGGGAAAAGATCTTCACCAATCCTACATCAGATAGAGGGCTAATATCCAATATATATAAAGAACTCAAGAAGTTAGACTCCAGAAAACCAAACAACCCTATTAAAAAATGGGGTACAGAGTTAAACAAAAAATTCTTACCTGAAGAACTTCGGATGGCGGAGAAGCATCTTAAAAAATGCTCAACTTCATTAGTCATTAGGGAAATGCAAATCAAAACAACCCTGAGATTTCACCTTACACCAGTCAAAATGGCTAAGATTAAAAATTCAGGAGACAGCAGGTGTTGGAGAGGGTGTGGAGAAAGAGGAACACTCCTCCACTGCTGGTGGGGTTGCAAATTGGTACAACCAGTCTGGAAATCAGTCTGGCGGTTCCTCCGAAAACTGGGCACCTCACTTCCAGAAGATCCTGCTATACCACTCCTGGGCATATACCCAGAGGATTCCCCACCATGTAATAAGGATACATGCTCCACTATGTTCATAGCAGCCCTATTTATAATTGCCAGATGCTGGAAAGAACCCAGGTATCCCTCAACAGAAGAGTGGATGCAAAAAATGTGGTATATCTACACAATGGAGTACTATTCAGCCATTAGAAACAATGAATTCATGAAATTCTTAGGCAAATGGATGGAGCTAGAGAACATCATACTAAGTGAGGTAACCCAGTCTCAAAAGGTGAATCATGGTATGCACTCACTAATAAGTGGATATTAACCTAGAAAACTGGAATACCCAAAACATAATCCACACATCAAATGAGGTACAAGAAGAAAGGAAGAGTGGCCCCTTGTTCTGGAAAGACTCAGTGAAGCAGTATTTGGCAAAACCAGAACGGGGAAGTGGGAAGGGTGGGTGGGAGGACGTGGGAGAGAAGGGGGCTTGCGGGACTTTCGGGGAGTGGGGGGGCTAGAAAAGGGGAAGTCATTTGAAATGTAAATAAAAAATATATCGAATAAAAAAATTCCACAATGAAGCCTTTATATGCTAATTTAAACAATAAAATATTCATCAACAAAAGAATTCATCATTATGAGTATTTAAACATATTAATGTAGTTCAGTGTGACAGTTCAAAATATATATACGTAATAATAAAATTCAATTTTTTTCTGTCTACCCTTTCCAATTTACCCTTTTCTGTCAGCTTTCCAATCTTTGATATCACTGTGCTAGATTAAAATCAACTTACTTCAGGTTTCCTACATAAGAGAGCAGACATAGTGCATGTGTAAGCCAGCTTCCTTTTGCTATAACAATCCCAAGAACTCTAAAAAAAAAAAATAAGTGAAAAGGTTTATTTTTGCTCACAATTCTTGGAGGTTCAAGCTCTCATTCATTTGATCAGATTGCCTTGGACCTACCGAGAGGCAGTACTGTGCAAGAGGGCTTTCTCACTTCATGGAAGGCAGGTGCTGAAGGGTACAGAGTCCTCATCACTTCCTCCTCAGTGACACATCCTAGTGACCCAGCTTCCTGTCAGGAGGCTGTATATTTAAAGGTCCCCCTACTGCCCAATGAAAACACAGGCTAGGATCAAGCCTTCAACATATGGGCCTTTGAGGGACTGTCAAGCACAATACGGTGCTGATAAAAGAACTCTTTGAACTAGTAATTCCATTTGTAGGAATGTGTTGCAAAAATTTTGCAAGATCACGAGTTGCAGATTATTTGAAATGGTCAGAACTTGAGAATAAGCTGGATATTATCTATAGGCTAGATCATAAAATAGATGTGTCAGTTTGAAATGATATTTTAAAACAAATCCATCTATTAAAAAGAATCAGATTGGTATTCACATGCAGGGTTCATATACTGATAATAAAGTATCTATAGTTGTAAGTGAAATTCTTGCAAATCTTGAAATCTTGCAAAACTAGTGATTCTGTTCTGACACTAAAGTGAAATATGAAGATTTTGTATTAAAACACTTAGAATTTATCTCCTTTTATATGCACAGACACATTTAATGTAAAGAATGGAAAACCATAGGTTGGCAGTTAGAAATTGATAGAAGAATACATGTTTGCCCTTTGTGTACGTGTAATAATTCATTAATTATAAGTATAGGTCTTCATTGTCTTTGTAAGGGCAGAAAGATGTAGCCATAGATGCTGTGCTGACTGATATTGATAGTAAAATTTGATAGCATCAAGTATCACCTCAGAGACAAACCCTAGAAAATGCTTGTAAAGGATTTTCTACATTAGGCTAATTGTGTGAAGGATTGCTCAAAGGCCTTAAATTATTTGAATGTTCTAAAAATATTCATATATTGCATTTGTTTTCTTCAGTGTATCTAATTATTTATACATGTATATGTGTATAATGTGTGTATGTCTGTATATTCACAGAATCTAATGATCAGTGACTTTCTTATCATTGTTCACTTTAGTTTCTGAGGTAGGGTTCTGGCTAAATCTGGAGTTCAGTTACATCTAGTTGAGCTAATTAGTTTGTACTGAGCACTGGGAATCTCCTATTTCTGCCTCCCTAGTACTGGGAGTATAGGCAGGCACATTAGTTTTTATCCAAAGTTGAGTTGGTAAAAATATTTTCACATTCTGTAGGCTGCCACTCTGTCCAAATAATGGTGTTCTTTGGTTTATAGAAGCTTCTCAGTTTTATGAGGTCCAATTTAATAATTGTTTATTTTAGTGTCTGAACTAATGGTGTTCTGTTTAAAAAACCTTTTCCTGTGCTAATGACTTCAAGGCTACACCCTGCTTTCTCTTCTATTAGGTTCAGGCTTTATGTTGAGGTTATTGATCCATACAGAGTTGAGTTTTGTATATGCTGATAAGTATGCTTCTATTTGCATTCTTCTACGTGCAGACATCCAGCTTGACCGTTTCTTGAAGATGGTGTTTTTTTTCCAGTGTGTGTTTCTGGTTTCCTTATAAAAATATCAGAAATCCACAGGCATGTATTTTTCTGAGTCTTCAATTTGATTCCATTAATTAACATGTTTACTTTTGTTTCAATGTCACGATGTTTTTATTACTATAGCTCTGTAGTAGGAATTGAAATTCAGGGTGGTGTTTCCTCCAGCTGATTTTTTATCATTCTGGTTTTAGCTACTCTACTCTACTTTTTTAATGTGTATTTTCATATGAAACTGAATTTTTTCCTTTCAAGATTCATGAGGAACTGTGTTAGAGTTTTGATGGGGATTACATTGAATCTGTTGGTCAATATTACGAATTTTCTCAAAATGCCAACTCTTTCTTTCATTGATTCTTTGTATTTTGTTTGTTTCTATTTTATTAATTTCAGCTTAGAGTTTTATTATTTCTAGCCATCTACTCTTTTTGGATGTGGTTTCTTCTTTTTGTTCTAGAGATTTTGGGTATGCTATTAAATTGGTATTATGAGAGGTATCTAAGCTATTTAAGTGGGCACTTGGTGCTAGAAACTTGCCACTTCGAACTGCCATCATTGCGTTCCATAAGTCTGGGTATGCTGTGTATTCATTTTCATTTAATTCTAGAAAGCTTCTAGTTTCTTTCTTAAATTTGGCCTTGTCTGATTTTTCATTCCATAGTTAGTTGTTCAATTTCTTTGAGTTTGTAAACTTCCTGTAGTTTCTCTTGTTATTAATATCCAGTTTTAATCAGAGGAGGTAGAGCAGAGTCTGAAGGAAAGACCATCCAAAGAATCTAGTATCTCTTTAAGTTTCTTAATTTCCTCCATTTTTTACCTAGGATTACCTTAGCACTACCTCAAGTGACAATTAAAAAGAGACATGCATACTAGTCAGAGACTATTACTGTATTGTGCCTAACAGGTTTATTGAGCCATTCTTCAGTGTCCTGTCTCTCAGCTAGTGAAGATATGAGTGGCAACACTCTAACTTTATACTGATTAGCCTGCTTTATGCAAGCTTTAAGCCTCCCGAAAATTTCACAAAACAGTACCCACATTTGTAGGACTATTTTCAAACTACCCCTAAAAGCATGTTCAGCTTTGACCTTGAGGTTGGCTATGGCTGGCAGCCTTCCACTCCTACAGATTGTAAGGGATAGAAGATGGATTAGCATCATTAAGTTTCTCAATAGTTGAGTTTTAAGAAATAATATTCCAAGAAAAATTCATGGGGTTCATGTACACTAAATTGCAAGTTGTTCAAAGATGTATTTTTGGGTGAAGCTAGCTGACCAAGCACCTAGATATCCATTATCTCTCTGTAAGGCTGCCCTGTGAGGAGTTGATTTCATCAGATTATACAATGGAGCAAGTAATGAGCATCACTGTGAGAATCAGATCAGTGAAATTGCTTTTATTCATTGCAGTATGGATGATATGGAGGGGCACGACCACTGCATTAGGAGGTAGCCTTTTATAGGAACTACTGTTATATGTCAAAGTAGTGATTAAGCGTTTTGAAATGCTAAGTACCATTTTCATGCCTCCTGCTCATGCTGGTCTTAGGAAACGCAGACCTCAGCCATAGCCAAATTTTAGGTCATTAGCATGAACATTTTTTTTCTCAGATTGCATTTCTATTGTTTCAGTTTCTCTTTTTTCACTCCACTTTTGTTTTATACTGCTTGATAATTTATGATCTTTTAGGCAATATTGTTAGTTTAAAGAGCATACATATATTATTCTCTCTATATATACACATATGCATACATGTATGTATACTTTATGTAGAATATAGAATAATGCACTTCTAAATAAATTAGGGCACTATGGGGTATAACACATTTCTAAGAATATTCATTGTCTCCATCTTCATTGTCCAGTAGGAATTTATCTGTCACTGTTTGTCAGGTTTAGTCATCTGAGCCATGCAAACAAAGCTGCTTGAAACTCAAGGTTGGGAACTTAGAACTTATGCATGAATTTGGGAAGTTGTCCTACAACGCAAATCTGGCTCTGTTTGGCCATTCAGACGGAAACCAGAGCTTCGTTGATTGACAAGGTCTCAATCTTGACAGAGTCTAGGCAGAATCCATCACGGCCCATGGCATGGGTCTCCTTTCACTGCAGTACTCATCAACCAGCTTTTTCCTGTGACAAAGCATGAGGCACACTAGTTAGATTTCTTTAAGTATCTATGCTTTTACTGAGAGGTACTATGTGTTTTAAAATTTAACCAAAATTACATACTTATTCCTTACATTAAACAAAAGATTAAATAAACCTTTCTTCAGGTACGATATAATGGCACCATTAATAATTGGGGGAGAATTCATGATTTTACTGAAGTTTATCACCACTGTGTAAGATACCAAAGAAAATGTAAATGGAGAATGATTTCTAGCACATATATGATATTCTAGACTAGTACTCTGCTTTTTCCACTATGCATTTCATCCAGACTTCTAAGCACACTGTCTTGTTTCACATAACTTTTGCTGCAAAGACTCTGTGTTAGATCATTTGTTCTCCTAGAGGCCCTAGAGACTGTCACAAAGGTACCACATTTGCATGCAATCTCTGAATTTACTTTCAATTTAAACATTAATGAGAAGTTTTGAGAGAGAATGGAGAAAAGCTCTAACTCAGCAGTCCAGCAGGACAAACCACAAGTGTGAAAGTCCAGGAGTAGGCAGGAAGGAGCTGAGTATCAGTCAGGTGAGGAACGTGGTGCTAGACAGAGAGGAGGATTGGATGAGTTAGAATTTTCATACACTGTGTTCCTTTCTTTAAAAGCATCACTTTAAAGAGATTAATGACATTGGTGTTGAGTGTAGCTTGTTGCCATAAAACTTTGCAGCACATTATCCTGTTATCTCAACTCTTTGTAGGACTACAGAAGGAGAAACGGAGCCTAAAGGCATCAGAAACACGTTGTGCAATATGGTCCCTTCACAGGAGTCTCATTTGAACATGTTCATGGTCAAGCTAGAATTTACCCAAGTATTAAGATGTCAGTGTGCCAATATCACAATTTTTTGGGGACAATAGTACTTGAAGGAGTCTTCCGGGTATATCAATTTGAATGTGCTTCAACCCAAACTGACAAAAAAAAAAAAAAAAAAAAAAAAGCACAAAGAAAAGATGTTCTGCTTGTCTTAAATCTGTGCATCATCTGTGACTTAAAAACTCTTCCCAGGGCCCAGTTGTCTTCCTCTTTTCTCTCTTTTCTTCCTGGTACATTGGCAAACATCTCAATCAGCTCTTGGAATGCCTTTTGCACCAACTCTTCTTTTTCTCATGGTTATTAGGTTAGTCCTGGAGGCCAGATAATGCCACCATGTCACCCTGTATAATTTATTTCACTTGTACTTGATGCAGTGGCCATTCTAATTTGGAATATTGATCATGACATTCTCCGTCTAAAAATTAACACATGCTGTGTTTCCCCTCCCTGTGGTTTTGCTTTCTGAACAGGTGAGCAATAGGCATGTGTCCTTTGAACATGTGCGAATAAATGTGGATAAAATGTGAAGTTTGTGTAGATTTTAAGCAGCATCAAACCTGAAAGCAGAAAACTTTCATGCTTGCATTCATATTAATTTTAGGTCTGCCTCGTTATCATGGACGATGAATTAAGAGCTCTGGGCCACTCAGCATTTGAAAGCTTGAAATGCTGAAGGATGTGCAGAATTCTAAACTAGGGTAGCATTTGAGGTCTTGCAGTCCCCTGAGCAACACTTTTTATTGTCTGCTTATTGCTATCCTCCTGTGTTAACTAGGTCAGCTTGCACACCTGCACTCCTGCTTGATCCACACAAGGTCGACTTTTTATTGGACATTAGATCAGACTTTTTGGAAAAGGGAATCTTGAAGATTTCCATGCAGGTCAATAAGGCAGGTTCCATAAGAACAGCCAGCATGGAATGAAGATGAGGTTCCCAGACAGGGAAGAAGTTGAGCTGTTAGGGATCTGAAGATTCTGGACTATCGCAGTTGCCTCCTTAAGATGACCTGGATCTGAGAGGACTGAGAGATGTGATGGTGAAAGATGGAACTTTGTACACGAATTGACATAGGAGGAGGCTTCCTTTAGAATGTGGCCTTGAGGGAGGGCTGCCTTCTGTGGGAGACATGATTATGGAGGGATTCTGTGAGAGGCTTTTGGAGGCAGCATCCTGGGGAGCCAGCAGCATGTTTTCCTGTGTCTGAAGGATGGATGGGCATGCCACACTATTTTCTACGTTTCTATCTATCTGTCAGCCATTGACAGGGCAAATGCATCTTCAAGTAAATACATTTGATGGCTGTGGATCATCTCTAGATTTCTGTTTCACGTAGGGACCATTTCACAATCCTCTTTATCACATCTCATCTGTCTTGTTGGGTTTTCTCCTGTCCTGAAATGTATCTAACTTATCTATTGGGGAGGGGGTGAATGTTATTTAAACAAATATATGAAAATTTTAGCTTACAGAAACTTGAACAATTACTTCTTTTCATTTAAAGCAACTTCAAATTTTCCATCCTTTCTAAACAGGCCAGGACCAGAAGGGTTTAGTGTAGAATTCTATCAGACCTTCAAAGAAGACCAAATACCAATACTCTTCAAACTATTCCATGAAATATGAAGCCACAGCAATGTGTATTCCTAAACCACACAAAGACCTAACAAAGAAAGAGAACTTCAAATGAATTGCCTTTATGAATATCAACGCAAAAATACTCAATAAATTCTCACAAAACGAATCCAAGTACACACCAAAACAATCATTCACCAAGATCAAGTAAGTTTCCTCCCAGTAATTCAGGGATGGTTCTATATATGAAAATCCATCAATGTAATCCATTATATAAACAAAATCAAGGAAAATAAACCAGATGATCATCTCATTAGATGCTAAGAAAGCATTTGACAAAGTTCAACACCCCTTCCTGGTAAGTCTTGGAACTATGAGGAAATCAAGGCCCATACCTAAACTTAGTAAAATCAATATACAGCAAACCAGTAGCCAACATCAATCTAAATAGAGAGAAACTTGAAGCAATCCCACTAAAATCAGGGACTAGACAAGGCTGTCCATTCTCTCCCTAATTGTTCAATATAGTACTCAAAGTCCTAGCCAGAGCAATTAGACAACAAAAGGAGGTCAAAGGGATACAAATTGGAAAGGAAGAAGCCAAAATATCACTATTTGCAGATGATATGATCATATATTTAATTGACCCCAAAATTCCACCAGAGAACTCCTAAACTGGATAAACAACTTCAGCAAAGTGGCTGGATATAAAATGAACTCAATCAAATCAGTAGCCTTCCTCTACTCAAAGGATAAACAAGCTGAGAAAGAAATTAGGGAAATGACAACTTTTACAATAGTCACAAATAATATTACATACCTTGGTGTGACTCTGATCAAACAAGTGAAATATCTGTATGACAAGAACTTCAAGTTTCTGAAGAAAGTCGTAGAAGATCTCAGAAGATGAAAAGCACTCCTATGCTCAAGGATTGGCAGGATTAATATAGTAAAAATGACCATCTTGCTGAAAGCAATCTACAGATTCAATGCAATCCCCATCAAAAACCCAGAATAGTGAAAACTATTCTCAACAATAACAGAACTTCTGGGGGAATCACCATCCCTGACATCAAGCTGGATTACAGAAGAATAGTGATAAAAACTGCACGGTATTGATACAGACGTAGGCTGGTAGATCAATGGAATAGAATTGAAGACCCAGAAATGAACCTACACACCTATGATCATTTGATCTTTAACAAAGGAGATAAAACCACCCAGTGGGGAAAAAAGAGAGCATTTTCAAGAAATGGTGCTTGATCAACTGGCAGCCACCATATAGAAGAATGCAAATTGATCCATTTTCATCTCCTTGTACAAAACTCTAGTCCAAGTGGATCAAGGACCTTCAAACAAAAGTAGATACAATGAAATTAATAGAAGTGAAGCATGGAAGAACCTTGAACACAAAGGCACAGGAAAAAATTTCCTGAAGGAGAACATTCATGGTATATGCTGTAAGATCAAGAATTGACAAATGGAACCTCATAAAATTGCAAAGTTTCTGTAAGGCAAAGGACATTTTTGATAGAATAAAACAGCAACCAACAGATTTGGAAAAGATCTTTACCAACCCTATATCCAACAAAAGGCTAATTTCCAATATATATACAAAGGACTCAAGAAGTTAAACTCCAGAGAACCAAATAACGCTATTAAAATGGAGTGCAGAGCTAAATGAATTCTCAACTGAGGAATAATGAATGGCTGAGAAGCACCTAAGAAAATGTTCAACTTCCCTAGTCATTAGGCAAATGCAAATCAAAATGACCCTGAAATTGTAAATCACACCAGTCACAATGGCTAAGATCAAAAACTCAGGTGACCGCAGATGCTGGTGAGGATGTGAAGAAAGAGGAACACTCCTCTATTGTTGGTAGGATTGCACTCTAGAAATCAATCTGGTGGTTCTTCAGAAAATTGGACATAGTACTACCTGAGGACTCAGCTATATCACTCCTGGGCATATACACATAAAATGCTCCAACATGCAACAAGAACACATGCTCTACTATGTTCATAGACATCTTATTTATAATAGTCAGAAGTTTGAAAGACCCAGACGTCCTTTAACAGAGTGACAGATACAGAAACTGTACTATGTTTACACAATGGAGTACTACTCAACTACAAAAGCGATGAATTCTTAGGCAAATAGATGGAATTCAAAAATAACCTCCCTTCCAACCACTGGACTGAGCATGGGACCCCAATGGAAGAGATAGAGAAAGAACTGAAGGAGCTGAAGGGGTTTGAAGCCCTCTAAGAAGAACAAAAATATCAACCAATCCCCCCAAGAGCTCCCAGGGACTAAATCACCAACCAAGGAATACACATGGAGAGACTCATGGCTCCAGCCACATATGGAGCAGAGGATGGCCTTGTCAGGCATCAATGGGAGGAGAAACCTTTGGTCATGGGGAGGCTTGAGGCCCCAGTATAGGGGAATTTGAGGGCTCGGAGGCAGGAGTGGGTGGGTGAGTGGGGGAACACCCTCACAGAAGCAGGAGAGGGGGGATTGGCATGGGGGGGGTTCCAGAGGGGAACCTGGGAAAGGGGAACATTTAAATGTAAATAAAGATTATATCCAATTAAAATGAGAAAAAAATAAAAAAATAAAACAAAATATCATCCTTAGTTAGGTAACCCAGTCACAAAAGAACACCCATGGTATCCACTCACTGATAAGTGGAAATTAGCCCAAATGCTTGGAATACCCAAGATATAATTCACAGACTACATGAAGCTCAAGAAGAAGTAATGCTTCAATGTGGTCTGTGAATTGTATCTCGGGTAATTGTATTCAAAGTGTGGATGCTTCAGTTCTTCTTAGAAAGGAAAACAAGGTGTGGAGCAGAGGCTGAAGGAAAAGCCATCCAGAGACTGCTCTGCCTGGGGGATTCCTCCCATATGTAGACAACAAACCCACACATTATTGCAGATGTTAGGAAGTATTTGCAAAAGGAGTCTGATATAGCTATCTCCTGAGAGGCCCTACCAGAGTCTGACAAATGCAGAGGCAGATGCTCACAGTCAACCATTGGATTGAATACAGGGTCCCTAATGGAAGTGTTAGAGAAAGGACCAAAGGAGCTGAAGGGGTTTGCAATCCATTGAAGAACAGAACAACAATATCAACTAACCAGACACTCTCATCGACTAAACCTCCAATCAAAGAGGACACATGGAGGGACCCATGGCTCCAGCCGCATATGTAGCAAAGGATGGCCTTGTCAGATATCAATGTGAGGAGAGGACCTTGGACCTGGGAAAATGCTCTATGCCCCTGTGTAGGGGGATGCCAAGATGGGGAGTTGGGGATGGGTAGGTAGGCGGGGGAGCATCCTCTTAGGAGTAAGGAGAGCAAGGATGGGATAGGGGGTTTCAGGAGGGGAAACTGGGAAAGGGATAACATTTGAGAAGTAAATAAATAGATATCTAATAAAGCAAAGAGAGAAAGAAAGAAAAGAAAAGAAAAGAAAAGAAAAAAGGAAAGAAAAGAAAAGAAAAAAAAGAAAAGAAAAGAAAAGAAAGAAAAGAAAAGAAAAGATGATCCGTGGAAAGGAAAGGATAGAAAATAAAGTAGCGATCCATGTGGATACATAGAATCCAGAAGGACTTGAGTTTTCTTTTCTTTGTATACAGTCCTAAGTGATCCATGAAGATATAAATATTGCAGTTTTTTCTCAAAACATTATGTAACTCATTGAATCTTTGCAAGACTAAGAAAAATGTAGTACCAATATAAGGACAAGTTGTATGTTTGCCCCTTTGCCTTCTCCTTTAGGTTTATGATTCCTAAATGGAGGTCTAAATCCAGGCTCATATTCAATAAAATATTTTTCACTAAAACCACAGAATTTTATTAGGTAATTTAAATTTGATGTTGCTTTCATTTTATAGACTTTTTCATTATTACATGTCTATGAAAAGCAGTGTACCACTGAACTAATGAAAAGATATAATTTTCACTCTACAGTGCCCCAGCAAGGTTGCTATAGAATGCTGCATCCATTTATTTTAATTTCTTCTGTATTTTAAAGTATTTGAAAATTCAAGGATGGAGACTCATGAAGCTTAAAAAAGTAGGAGCTACAAGTTAGGTTGGCAACTTACATCTTGAAAACAAATAGTTTTAGGGTGATTTCTATATATGAAAATATGTGGGCATTCATGTAGCTATGTGAGTAGAACATGTGTTTAGCTATGCATGTAGGAAGTGCCATTAGCTATGACCAAGTCTGCATCTAGAATCATTTTATTTCTCTAACTCTTTATATTGAAAAATACTCTGAATTTTCAAACCTAGAATCCTCTTTATGAAATTGACAGTGTTCTTTTGTATTTCCAAATGTTTCTTTCTGGAGATGTCTATTACGACAGTTTTGTTCTGATTCAATCTATAACCGATTACATTTAGTATTACCTTGGCGTATAAAGCAATAAAGACAATGTTGAGCAGAAGTGGTGGGTAATATCCCCATGTGTGCATGTATTATAAGGAGGTACCAGCAGCTTTTTCGATGAGTACAACAAAGTTGATAACATTTTTTATCTTAACGGTTTGCTAACATTTTTAAATTAAAAGTTGAATCCAGTATATTTTCAAGTTCTTTATGTATGGAGATTAAAATGATTATCCAGTGTATTTTATTAGTGAGAAAAATTACATTAGGGAGTTCTGAATGAAAAAGATTTTACTCGGGGTATTTAATTTCTCTCTCTTTTGCTGGATTTTGATTTTCAACTGCAAGTTAATTTAAAAGATATTCTTACCATTCTATTCTGTGAAGTGGTGAAGTTAATTTCATTCTTCTTCAGTTTTTCCAGAATGTATTTATAACTTAGAATCTAAGGATAAACATTGTTTTCACATTCTTTTTATATTCACACTTAATTCACATTTTAAGTGAATTTTCCACACAGCTCGCCTTAGATCCTTCTACCTCATGTTTCTGGTCTGAGCTTTCTAAATCTCTGGACAGCTGTTCACTGGCCACCAACAGAATGTGAATACCACATCTGGTAATAGATAACTCACATGGCCTACCAAGCATGCTTCAAGTTTGTTTCTTTGGACCTTCACTTTCTGTCTTTCTATCAGAGTTGTGAATAGATTAGTTACACTATGATAGTCCAGTTGTACTGTATTATTTAGCCCAAAATATCATTCAGAACTTAAACTGAACCAGACTGCTGCAATCTGTAACTTATGAGCTGTGTGCATCTCAGAGAAGCTTTGAATGTGGTTTGGTTCTTTTTATTTGTGTGTGTGTGTGATCCATGATTTTACTTTTAATTAGATATTTGTTTTATTTACATTTAAAATGGTATCCCCTTTATGCATTACCCCTCCAAAAACCCCCTATCCCATCCCCCCCTCTTGCTTGCCTCCCCTCCCAAATTTCCAGACTTGCATTCCCCTATTCTGGGAAATCCAGCCATCAAAGGACAAATGGCCTCTCCTCTTATTGATGTCTGAAATAGTCATCTTCTGCTACATATGTAGCTGGAGCTGTGGGTCCTTCCATGTGTACTCTTTGGTTGGTGGTTTAGTTCCTGGGAGCTCTGGGAGGGTACTGGTTGGTACATATTATTATTCTTCCTGCAGAGCTGCAAACCTCTTCAGCTCCTTGGATCCTTTCTGTAGCTGCTCCACTGGGGAACCTATACTCAGTCTATTGTTTGACCATGAACCATGCATATGTTGATCCACATTCCAATAAGGATCTAATTATCCACGCTTTGGCCTTCCTTCTTCTTGAGCTTCATGTGGTCTGTGAGTTGTATCTTGGGTATTCGAAGCATTTGGGCTAATATCCATTTATCAGCGAGTGTAAACCATGTGTGTTGTTTTGTGATTGGGTTACCTCACTCAGGATGATATTTTCTAGCTCCATCCATTTGCCTAAGAATTTCATGAATTCATTGTTTTTTATAATAGCAGAGTAGTATTCCATTGTGTAAATGTACCACATTTTCTGTATCCATTCCTTTGTTGAAGGACATCTGGGTTCCTTCCAGGTTCTGGCTATTATAAATAAGGCTACTATGAACATAGTGGATTATGTGTCCTTATTACATGTTGGAGCATCTTCTGGGTATATATGCCCAGGAGTGGTATAGCTTGGTCCTCAGGTAGTGCTACGTCCAATTTTCTGAGGAACCACCAAATTTATTTCCAGAGTGGTTTTTACTAGCTTGCAATCCCACCAGCAATGGAGAAGTGTTCTTCTTTCTTCACATCCTCTCCAGCATTTGCTGTCCCCTGAGTTTTTGAATCCGGCCATTCTGACTGGTGTGAGGTAGAATATCAGGGTTGTTTTGATTTGCATTTCCCTAATGATTAAGGGTGTTGAACATTTTCTTAGGCATTTCTCATCCATCCAGTTTTCTTCAGTTGAGAATTCTTTGTTTAACACTATTCTACATTTTTTAAATAGGGTTATTTGGCTTTCTGGAGTCTAACTTCTTGAGGTCTTTTTATATATTGGATATTAGTGCTCTATCGGATGGAGGATTGGTAAAAATCTTTTGCCAATCTGTTGGTTGCCGTTTTGTCCTATTGACAGTGTCCTTTGGCTGACAGAACCTTTGAAATTTTATGAGATCCCATTTGTGAATTCTTGTTCTTAGAGCAGTTATTGGTATTCTGTTCGGGAAAATTTCCCCTGTACCCATATTCCTCAGGTTCTTCCCCACTTTCTCTTCTATTAGATTCAGTGTATCTGGGATTATGTGGAGGTCCTTGATCCACTTGGACTTGAACTTTGTACAGGGAGATAAGAATGGATCAGTTTGCATCGTTCTACATGTTGACTGCCAGATGACCTGGCACCATTTGTTCAAAATGCTGTTTTGGTACCTTTGTCAAAGATCAAGTGACCATAGGTGTGACTGTTTATTTCTAGGTCTTCAATTCTATTCAATTGATCTACCTTTATGTCTCTGTACCAATACCATGCATTTTTAATCACTATTGCTCAGTAGCGGAGCTTGAGGTCAGGGATGGTGATTCTGCTAGAAGTTCTTTTATTGTTAAGAATGTTTTTGCTATCCTGGGTTTTTTGTTATTACAGATAAATTTGGAAATTTTTCTTTCTAATTCTACGAAGAATTGATTTGGAATTTTGATGTGGATTGCATTGACTCTGTGGTTTGCTTTAGGCAAGTTGGCCATTTGTACTATATTGACCCTGTCAATCCCTGAGCATGGGTGATCTTTCCATCTTCTGAGATTTTCTTCAATTTCTTTCTTCAGAGACTTAAAGTTCTTGTCATACAGATCTTTCACTTGCTTTGTTAGAGTTACACCAAGGTTTTTATATTATTTGTGCCTATTCTGAAGGGTGTCATTTCCCTAATTTCTTCCTCAGCCTCTTGATCCTTTGAATATAGGAAGGCTACTGATGAGTTAATTTTATATCCAGCCACATTGCTGAAGTTATTTATCCAGTTTAGGAGTTCTCTGGTGGAATTTTTGGGGTTACATAAGTATACTATCATATTATCTGCAAATAGTGATACTTTGGCTTCT
Organism: Apodemus sylvaticus; assembly: GCF_947179515.1. NCBI lineage: Eukaryota > Metazoa > Chordata > Mammalia > Rodentia > Muridae > Apodemus > Apodemus sylvaticus. The sequence goes on along the minus strand of NC_067474.1, from coordinate 9,824,235 downwards.
TCTTTTCCAATTTGAATCCCTCTTACCTCCTTTTGTTGTCTAACTGCTCTGGCTAGGACTTTAAGTACTATATTGAACAGGTAGGGACAGAGTAGACAGCCTGGTCTAGTCCCTGATTTTAGTGGGATTGCTTCAAGTTTCTCTCCACTTAGTTTGATGTTGGCTACTGGCTTGCTGTATCTTGCTTTTACTAAGTTTAGGTATGGCCCTTGAATTCCTGATCTTTCCAAGACTTTTATTATGAAGGGGTGTTGTACTTTGTCAAATGCTTTCTCAGCATCAAATGAAATGATCATGTTTTTTTTTTTTCTTTGAGTTTGTTTATATAGTGGATTACATTGATAGATTTCAGTATAACAGACCATCCCTCTATCCCTGGGAGGAAGCTTACATAACCAATGTGGATGATCATTTTGATGTCTTCTTGGATTCAGTTGTCAAGAATTTTATTGAATAATTTTGCACCAATATTCATAAGGCAATTGGTCTAAAGTTCTATTTCTTTGTTGGGTCTCTGTGTGGTTTAGATATCAGAGTAATTGTGGCTTCATAAAACGAATTGGGTAGTGTTCCATCTGTTTCTATTTTGTGGAATAGTTTGAAGAAAATTGGTTTTTGGTCTTCTTTGAAGTTCTAATAGAGCTCTGCATTACACCCATCTGGTTCTGGGCTTTTTTTTTTTTTTTTTTTTTTTTTTGGTTGGGAGAGTATTAATGACTGTTTTAATTTCTTTAGGGGTCATGGGATTGTTTAGATCATTTATCTGATCCTGATTTAACTGTTATTTGTCTAGAATATTGTTCATTTCATCTAGATTTTTCACTTTTGTTGAGTATGGGCTTTTATAATAGGATCTGATGAATTTTTGGATTTCCTCAGTATCTGTTGTTATGTCTCGTTTTTCATTTCTGAATTTGCTGATTTGCATACTGTCTCTGTGCCCTCTGGTTAGTTTTCTAAGGGTTTATCTGTCTTGTTGGTTTTTTCAAAGAACCAGCTCCTAGGTTGTTTGATTTTTTTTTTTTTTTGTATATTCCTTTGTATTTCTACTTGTTTGATTTCAGCCCTGAGTTTGATTAGTTCCTGCCATCTACTCCTCTTGGGTGTATTCCCTTCTTTGTGTTCTAGAGCCTTCAGCTGTGCTGTAATGCTCTTTCCAGTTTCTTTTTGGAGCCATTCAGAGGTTTGAATTTTTCTCTTAGCACTGATTTCAATGTTTCCCATAAGTTTGGGTATGTTTTGTCTTGGTTTTCATTAAATTCTAAAAAGCCTTTTATTTCTTTCTTTATTTCTGCCTTGACCAAGTTATTGTTGAGTAGTATGTTGTTCAGTTTCCATGTGTATGTATGGTTTTTGTTGTTTTTGTTGTTATTGAAGTTCAGCCTTAGTTCGTAGTGGTCTGATAGGGTTCATGGAATTATTTCAATCTTCTTGTATCTGCTGAGGTATGTTTCATGGCAAAGTATATGGTCAATTTGGAGATGGTACCTTGAGGTGCTGAGAAGAAGGTATATTCTTTTGTTTTAGGATAAAATGTTTTATAGATATCTGTTAAATCCATTTGATTTATAACTTCTGTTACTGTTTCTCTGTTTAGTTTGTGTTTCTCTGATCTGTCCATTGGTGAGAGTGGGGTGTTGAAATCTCCCACTGTTATTGGGTGAGGTGCAATGTGTGCTTTGAGCTTTACTAAAGTTTCTTTTATGAATGTGGGTGCTCTTGTATTTGGAGCATATATGTTCAGAATTGAGTGTCATCTTGTTAAAAATTTCCTTTGATGAGTAGCAAATGTCCTTCCTTATCTTTTTTGAGTACATTAGGATGAAAGTCAATTTATTTGACTTTAGAATAGCTACACCAGCTTGTTTCTTGGGACCATTTGCTTGGAAAATTATATTCCAACCTTTTCCTCTGAGGTAGTGTCTGTCTTCATGCCTGAAGTGAGTTTCCTGTATGCAATAAATTGTTGGGTCCTGCATACATATCCAGTCTGTTAGTCTATGTCTTGTTATTAAAGAATTGAGTCCATTGACATTAAGAGACATTAAGGAGAAGTAATTGTTGCTTCCTGTTATTTTTGTTATTAGAGGTGGAATTATGTTTTGTGTGGTTCTCTTCTTTTTGATTTGTTAAAAGAATATTAATTTCTCGCTTTTTATACTGTATAGTTTCCTTCCTTTTGTTGGTGTTTTCCATTCATTATCCTTTGAAGAACTGGAATTGTGGAAAGATATTGTGTAATTTTTTTTCCTGGAATACCTTGGTTTCTCCGTCTATGGTAATTGAGAGTTTAGGTGGGTATAGTAGCCTGGGTTGGCATTTGTGCTCCCTTATGGTCTGTATGACATCTGACCAGATTCTTCTGGCTCTCATGGTCTCTGGTGAGCAGTTTGGTGTATTTCTGATAGGTCTACCTTTATAAGTTACTTGACAATTTCCCTTACTGTCTTTAATATTCTTTGTTTAGTGCATTTGGAGTTTTAGTTTTTATGTGACATGAGGAATTTCTTTTCTGGTCCAGTTTGCTTGGAGTTCTGCATGCTTCTTATATGTCCATGGCCATCTCTTTCTTTAGGTTAGGCAAGTTTTCTTCTATAATTTTGTTGAAGACATTTACTGGCCCTTTAAGTTGAAAATCTTCACTCTCTTCTATATCTATAATCCTTAGGTTTTGTATTCTCATTTTGTCCTGGATTTTCTGGATGTTTTGCACCAGGAGCTTTTAGCATTTTTCATTTTCTTTGACTGTTGTGTCAGTGCTTTCTATGGTATCTTCTGCATCTGAGATCCTCTCTTCTATCTCTTGTATTCTGTTGTTGAGGCTTAGAGCCACGACTCCTGACTTCTTTCCTAGGTTTTATATATCCAGAGTTGTTTCCCTTTGTGATTTCTGTATTGTTTCTACCTCCATTTTTAGATCCCCAATGGTTTTGTTCAATTATTTCACTTTTTTGTTATGTTTTCCTGTAGTTCTAAGGGCTTCTCCCTGTTAACTTGTGTTCTCCTGTGTTTCTTTAAGGGAGTTATTTATGTCCTTCTTGAAGCCTTCTATCAGCATCATGAGCTATGATTTTAAATCTAAATCTTGCTTTTCTGGTGTGTTGGGGTATTCAGGACTTGCTTTTGTGGGAAAATTTGGTTCGAATGGTGACATATTGCCTTGATTTCTGTTAGTAATGTCTTTTGCCATCTGGTTATCTCTGGTGTTATAAGTAGGGTTCTTGTTGTCTCTGGCTGATGCTTGTCCTTCTTGTGGGCCTGCAAGCCTGTTTCAGCAACCCTGGATGACAGGCTGTCCCCTGGCACAGAGTGCTGTGGCTCAGCCCAGTTCTTGGGTGCAGATGAATCTTGGAAGGACCCTGTCCCTGCTGCTCTACCACTCCTGTGTTCCCAGTCTCCTGGCTATAGCTCAGTTGCTGGTGCGATAATGGTTGGTCAGCTTGGTTCATTGGTTCAACCAATGTCAAGGTTGGGAACTCCTAGACTCTGAACTGTTCTTCAACACCCTTCCCTCTTCCTCCTGTGCCTCTGCCTTTCCCTCCCTCTCTTTAACTGATTATATGAATGTCCCATAATATGTAAACATGGATTAAAGGAAAGAACGCAATGCAGCAAAATCATGTATTAAAAGAGTCTAAATAACTTTTAAATATAATCAATGAAGCCTGGACACTTGTTTTACATACGATCTTAGGATTTATTAAGTCTAAGAAATTAGATTTCATGATGGGCAGCTCAAGTCTCATGGAAATTGATTTCTCATAATTGAGTCTTCTTTCAAAACCTGGGGCTTTAGAAAGAAACTAGTCATCTGAAGCAGCAAAGAGAAATTTATTAACCATCCACATACACTGGTGCATAGCTCCTGTGATTGGTTGAGGCCTCCTGTGCAATATCTTCACTGGCACAGAGACTTCGACCTCCATCGTTTCTTCTGCAGGAACAGTAGGATTCTGTATTAAAGCAGCATTTGCAGCTGCATCAGATTCAGAGCCTTCTAAAGCTCTATGCTCACTTCAAAGAGCAGATTTATATATTGATCATATTATCAATAGACAAAATTCCTAAAGCCAAGAGTGCTATGTCCTGATGTAGTGTCAAATATTTGTGTTGTGTAAATTTGGGATGGTGACCCTGGTTTCTCCCTCTCTCTCTCCCTCTCCTTCTCCCTCTCCCTCTCCCTCTCCCTCTCCCTCTCTCTCTCTTAAATTATGTAGACAAAGTTACTTTGCTATAGGCTGCCTGGCTATTCCATTTCTAGGACACACTGATTGATTTTAAACAACATAAATTTTTTTTCTGGCAAATTCTTTTGCTCCATATTATGATAAATGTGTTCATTTTTCTATGGACAGTAGGTATTTACATTTGTGGGCTGGTACCCATCATCCAGGTAGAATGAGAAGCCTATTAATAATAACACCCCTCACTGTCTTCCCTAATACTCCAGATTCTGAAAGTGCAGGTAATATTGTTTGAGGTCAGGGATACTGATTCCCCCAGAATTTCTTTTGTTGTTGAGAATAGTTTTAGCTATCCTGGGTTTTTTGTTATTCCAGATGAATTTGAGAATTGTTCTTTCTAACTCTATGAAGAACTGAGTTGGGATTTTGATGGGGATTGCACTGAATCTGTAGATTGCTTTTGGTAAGATGGCCATTTTTACTATATTAATCCTGCCAATCCATGTGCATGGAACATTTTTCCATTTTCTGAGGTCTTCTTCGATTTCCTTCTTCAGAGACCTGAAGTTCTTCTCATACAGATCTTTCACTTGTTTGGTTAGAGTCACACCAAGATACTTTATATTGTTTGTGGCTATCGTAAAGGGTGTCACTTCCCTAATTTCTTTCTCAGTCTGCTTATCTTTTGAGTATAGGAAGGCTACCGATTTGCTTGAGTTGATTTTATAACCAGCCACTTTGCTGAAGTTGTTTATCAGCTGTAGAAGTTCTCTGGTGGAGTTTTTTGGGTTGCTTAAGTATACTATCATATCATCTGCAAATAATGATAGTTTGACTTCTTCCTTTCCAATTTGTTTCCCATTGACCTCCTTCTGTTGTCTAATTGCTCTAGCTAGAACTTCAAGTACTATATTAAAAAGATATGGAGAGAGGTGGCAGCCTTGTCTAGTCCCTGATTTTAGTGGGATTGCTTCAAGTTTCTCTCCATTTAGTTTGATGTTAGCTACCAGTTTGCTATATATTTCTTTTACTATGATTAGGTATGGGCCTTGAATTCCTGTTCTTTCCAAGACTTTTAGCATGAAAGGATGCTGAATTTTGTCAAAAGCTTTTTCAGCATCTAATGAAATGACCATGCTACTTTTTCTTTGAGTTTGTTTATGTAGTGGATTGCATTGATGGATTTTGATATATTGAACCATCCCTGCATCCCTGGGATGAAGCCTACTTGATCATGGTGAATAATCGTTTTGATGTGTTCTTGGATTCGGTTGGCAAGAATTTTATTGAGTATTTTTGTGTCGATATTCATAAGGGATATTGGCCTGGAAGACCCTTGAGGACATGGGCACAGGGGAAAATTTCCTTAATAGAACACCAATAGCTTATGCTCTAGATCAAGAATTGACAAATGGGACCTCATAAAATTACAAAGTTTCTGTAAGGCAGAGGTCACTGTCAAGTGGACAAAACAACAACCAACAAATTGGGAAAGGATCTTCACCTACCCTACATCCGACAGAGGGCTAATATCCAATATATACAAAGAACTCAAGAAGCTAGATGCCAGAGAGTCAAATAACTCTATTAATAATGGGATACAGAGCTAAACAAAGAATTTTCACATGAAGAACTTTGAATGGCTGAGAAGCACCTTAAGAAATGTTCAACATCATTAGTAATTAGGGAAATGCAAATTAAACAATCCTGAGATTTCACCTCAGACCAGTCAGAATGGCTAAGATTAAAAACTCAGGAGACAGTAGGTGTTGGCGAGGATGTGGAGAAAGTGGAACACTCCTCCACTGCTGGTGGGAATGCAAGTTGGTACAACCACTCTGGAAATCAGTCTGGCTGTTCTTCGAAAACTGGGCATAACACTTCCGTAGGTCCCTGCAATACCACTCCTGGGCATATACCCAGAGGATTCTCCAGCATGCAGTAAGGACACCTGCTCCACTATATTCATAGCAGCCTTATTTATAATAGCCAGAAGCTGGGAAGAACCCAGATGTCCCTCAGTGGAGGAATGGATACAGAAAATTTTGTATATTTACACAATGGAGTAATATTCAGCAATTAAAAACAATGAAATTCTTAGACAAATGGTTGGATCTGGAAAATATCATCCTATGTGAGGTAACCCAGTCACAAAAGAACACACATGGAATACAGTCACTGAGAGTGGATATTAGCTCAGAAACTCTGAATACCCAAGACACAATTCACATATCAAATGACTCCCAAGAAGAAGGAAGGAGAGGTCCCTGGTCCTGAAAAGGCTTGTTCCAGCATTGTAGGGGAATACCAGGACAGAGAAGTAGGAGGGGGTTGATAGGTGAATGGGTGGAGGGAAGAGGGCTTAGGGAACTTATGGGGAGGGGGGAACTGGGAAAGGGAAAGCCATTTGGAATGTAAACATAGAATATATATATATATATATATATATATATATATATATATATATATATATATATATATGAGAGAGAGAGAGAGAGAGAGAGAGAGAGAGAGAGAGAGAGAGAGAGAGAGAGAGAGAGAAATGGGGGAAACCCTTGAAGGCATTGACACAAAAGGAAAATTCCTGAACAGAACACCAGTGACTCAGATTCCAAGATCAACAAATTGGACCTCATGAAACTACAAAGCTTCTGTAAGGCAAAGGACACTGTCAATAGGACAAAACAATAGCCTACAGATTGGGAATGGACTTTCATCAACACTCTATCTGACAGAGAGCTTATATCCAAAATTAATAAAGAACTCAAGAAGTTAGACAGAGAATTCTCAATGGAGGACTCTCAAATGGCAAAGCGGCACTTTAAGAAATGTTCAGAGTCCTTAGTCTTCAGGGAAATGCAAATCAAAACAACTCTGAGATTCCATTTTATACCAGAAACTTCTTAACATTACATTTTAGCATGACCCATGGGGTTCCCACCATCAGGATTTATCTCATGAGCACTAATTATGTACCTAGCATTGAATTGCATGCCATATGCTGCCAAGAGTCTAGCTAGAGTTGCGCATGTCTTGTCTGATGATAGTATGTAGACACATTATTCTGTATGATTCAATAGTGAAAATAATGAACTTTACCTAAGACTTGTAGACGTTTGTTTAGGTTGAGACCTGATACAACTGATTTGAAATTACACTGATTTATTTCTTGGTTAATTTGTTTAACAAATATTTTTAAAACTTAAAACATTTAAATTATTTTTTAAAATATCTCAGTTTTCCATGTTGTATTATTGAATAATATGATTGCAATATCTTCCTGGCATTATTGGTAAGATTTAATTTAAGTTTTTGCTAGAACAAAGGAGCACCCTACTTTAGGATGTAATCTGTGGTATGGTGAGCAAAGCAGGAACAACTCTCTCAGGAATGCCGTCGACTCTACCATCAATAAACTTGCAGAGACTGTGCATGCTGGGACTTTCTAGCTAAACAAGTCAGTACATCTTCTTCCTTATGCTAGTCAGAATTATGTTTGCTGGGTGTTTCAAATCTACACATCTTAAATAGTAATGTAACATAATGTAAAGAGCAAATGTAATGTGAGCAAGTTGGGAGGTGAACGATTGAACGACTGGGATGCCTTTCTTATAAGAAAATTTAAAGTCTGAATCATTGTATAAAAGCCACTGTTAAGGGCATCCAGCTAAGAGCACAAGCCTAACATTTTCAAAAATGAAGGCTTATTTTGGGCACAGATCTTTCAGGACATCTTCCTTTCCTTACATTCACCTATACGCACTTCACTGCTCTTCCCTGTTGCTTGTTAACTCTGTCCCGTTTCTACTTAAAGAAGATGTCTTTAGAGTCATTGGAATCCATTATATGGCTAAAAATGCTTATAAATTCTCATAATATTTTTTCAGTTGGTAGCTTCATTTCCCCTGACAAGAACAAGATGTACTTGAGAAAGAAATTGAACTCAGCCCAGGAAAATAAGATCAGAGAATGAAAGAGGCTGCATGAGAAGCCTAGCATTTAATTATGCGTAATTGCCAGTGTGGAAATTGCTGTTTACAACATTGTCATTTTAAAGAAGATATTTTCAGAAGTGACATTTTGATAAAGATAATTTCACTTAAAAAAATCATTATTTGGCAGTATGGTTGTCATGCTAGCAAAATTATTGACAAGAGTTTTAGATTAGGTGAAAATAGGCCTGAGGTGCCTTGGTTTTAGTTGTAGTCTATTGACTGCATCAATATTTCATTGACACAAAAAGCCACTTTATGTCATTGAAACAGAATTCAGTGCTCAGCTTGCAAAACAAATTCAAATATGCAGTAATGAACTCATCAAACATTTTCTGTGTGTAGGAAATTCAGAAAGAAATCAGGATGAGAACCAGGCATGGAAGTCTTTGTATTATAGACAACTCCAGGCGATCAAATTTAGAGCACATTTATTTGTTTTGGAAGATTCTTGTAGCAAAACCTTATCTCCCTTTTATACACTCAGCTGTGTTCTGTGGCTATATGCTAGCTGGTTGTGCTTATTTATATATTTATTTATTTATTTATTTATTTATTTATTTATTCATTCATTCATTTATAATTTATTTATTCTTTAGTCATGCACTCATTTTTCAAGAAGAGTTTCGCTTTTGACTTAATGTAATTATTTATTCCATTTGCATCCCCATTGCATCCCCTTCCTCATCTCCTCCAGTTCCACTCTTACAAATCTCTCCCTCCACTACTGTCTCCCCTTTTCCAAGGAGGGAAAGCCTCCCTTGGCTACCCACACCCTAGTACATCTAGTACCAGCAAGATTAAGCTTATCCTTTCCCACTGAATCCCAACCAGGCAGTCCTGGTAGGGAAGGGGATCCAATGGTAGGTAACAGAGTCAGAGATAGCCCCTGCTCCAATTGTTAGGGGACTCACATGAAGACCAAGCTGCACATCTATTACAAATGTTTAGGGGGTCCTAGGTCCAGCCCCTGCTTGCTCTTTGGTTGGTGGTTCAGTCTCTGATTCTCTATAGGTCTAAGTTACTTGACACTGTATGTCTTTCTGTGGTACCCTTAACCCATCTGTCTCCCTGAATTCTGTCCCTCACTCTTCTACAAGACTCCTTGAGCTCCACCTGATGTTTGGCTTTAGCTTTCTAGATCCTTCCATTGGCAGGTTGAGCCTCTCAGAAGATAGTTATGCTAGGTTCCTGGCTGGAAGCATAACAGAGTATCATTAATAGTATCAGGGGTTGGCTTTCTCCAATGGGATATGTCTCGACTTAGAGGAGCCATTGACTGGTCATTCCCTCAATCTCTGCTCCATCTTTATCCCTGTGCATCTTGTGTTAGGAAAAATTTGGGATTAAAGATTTTGTGGGTAGGCTGCTGTCTCCCTCCCTCCTGTCTGGATACAGGAATATTTAAATAATAAAAATTAAGAGCAAGGAAAGAAAGGAAGGAAGGAAGAAAAGAAGGAAATAAATAAGGTAAATTGTCCTAGGTAAAAAATCAAAACCATTTTAAGGCAACAATATTGCAACTAAGAATAGAGGAAATTATTGTGAGGTCAAACATGATGTGAGTCAGTCAGCAAGCACAGGGAAAGGCTACTGTGAGCAATTTTCTTACTACTTTAAGGAAAGTGAAGTGAAGCTAGTCTTATATTAGTGAGTTTGTCACATTATCTGAAGAAGGATGTCCACATTCCTATTCTCTAAAGAGAGGAAACAACAAATCCCATGAATTTGTAGTCACAACTGCTACAGCAAATCAGCACCTTTCAATTTTTTTTTCTAGGTTAACTGTATCAGGTTCCAATCCATGTAACACATGCTTAAATGTTACTTTGCAATTGCTTTGTCCTCCTTGAAAGAGTCCTACTGTTTCCTGTGTTTAAAATATTACAGCACTTAAAAGAGGCATTTAAATGGATTACAAATTCACACCATGTTTATTTTCCATTTTTCCTTTAAAATTATTTAACTATTAATAAAAATAATAAAAGGCAAAGTCTTTCTTGCTCTTTCATTAACTTATTTTGTAAAAATATTGATGCATATTTTTATCTTCTATGCATATGTACTTGTTATCTAATGAGACTATATTACACAGTGCTGACCATTTTTTCACTTGAAAATTTCTATTGGACAGAGATCTGTCACATAAAATTCTTGATAACCTATATGTCAATGTCATCATTTACTTTTTCTCCATATTTTTACTTCATTTTTCTCATCAGTAAACTAAGAATAATCATAACATTGTGTAATATTATTCTTTTATAATTTCTGGATTAGCTTGGGAAATAGTGTGTGAAAATGTTTCATATATAGAAGTAGAAAGTTAGAGGTTCTTTGCTGGTGAAATATTTTTTTTTCTGATGTCCAGAAGTTCTGCCTGATTTCTCGTTGGCCCTGCTGCTTCGGCTCTCTGATCCTGAACAGTTATGTGCTACATGCTACGTAAACCATTTTCCACTTAGTACTAATACAATAACCATGTTATTGTGATCCACTTAACCAGTTTATAGAATCATTTCTTTTATGCACTTAAACTTCATCTACTTTGGCATTTGGAAACACATCTTCTTTCTTTCTAAACCACAAAACCACAAAAATTCTACTTCCTGTAAGACCTATGGGTTTATATCATCTAAAGGAGCAGGAAGACTCAGTAATTTCTTTATATTCTACCCCTTTAAAGGGCTAGCTTCATACACCATGATCATTTTCTTTGAGACAGGCCATTCTCTTTGTCCCTCTTTATGTCACTATACTGTAAAAGATTCCACATATGCTTCCAATTCTCTTGTTTTCCTCATTTTCCTGTTTCTCCTCTTCTTCCTCCTCTTCCTCCTTCTCTTGCTCTTCTTTTTCTTGGAAGGGTTTGAACCCATTGTTTGTGGCCCATGTTCTACCTGGGCAAAATCCCTCGTCCATGGAGTATTATCTTCTGTCCTGTGATGTACCTTTTCATAACTTTGAATCAGCATGGATTACCTCTTATTAAAAAGTATAAGTCCAATCTCTTGTAGAAAATCCTTGCCTTTGAGGCAACTGCTACAGGACAACCATGCAAAAAGTATATCACCTTGGGAAAACACTGAGATCCGAGATCTTGCAGAGGCTGGCTTGCAGAGCCATTGATCCTTCATGGGTTCCAACTCCTAAAATTATACTTTATTCTATCAAAATAGTTATCACGCAGAGCGCAGCAAGATGGCAGGTTAATCTAATAAAGGAGGTTGACACATGGACCAGCAACCCAGAATTCTGGTGGGCATGAATAGAAGGCCTTTCCTGGGAATAAGTTTAAAAAGAAACAAAACATTATTCAAAGCTTCCATTCATTATGTATCTATATAATGCGTTTTCCTGCTGGGAATGAAGATAGGCAGAATGTGGTTTTTAAACAATGTTCCCTCAGTATGAATGGCACTACATGAGCTTTGAAGGTTCCTTGTAGACTTTTATGGGAATGGAGAGAGCTAGACTGGTAATGCACTAGGACGGTGAGACCTACAGTCTTACACAGAAGTGTATTTTTGTAACTAGAGACCCTCTTAAAACTGGACACTAAGGCTTTCCTTCCCCTGGCAGAATGTGGATGAACATTGCTTGTGAGTATGCATTTACACTTCATTTGCAATCTCTCTTCTACTTGAGAAAGAGCAAATAGTTGTTTTTGTTTGAACTTATACCCACCAGCTCTTTTTATATGCCCCTTTATATTTATCCTTTTATCTGTTATATATGTCTATTCTAGATTTTCTCAGAAGTCTGTAAAGGATTTCAATTAATAATGTAAACATTACTCATATTTTAATCAGACCTGTCTTTCACAGAATCGGCATAGCTTCACAAAAGTATATAGACCACAAAGAGAAGACAATGTGTGTAGTGGAGGTGTCTAAATCTGCCCTCTTTAAATTCTGTCTCCTTAAACTTTACACTGTTGAAAGTAGTTGCTAGTTATAAGTAGAGCAATAAACTGGTTTAAATTTAATTAAACTAAAATTTTAGCCCCTAGTCTCAACTTAACGGAGGAAAGATTTATTTTACCTCATTGTCTCTGATATAGCATCGACGCTGATGGTGGGAGGCTGTAGTGATATGTGTTTATGTCTTGGTGGATCAGAAAGTAGAGAGCAAAGATGAGAAACAGAAGAGAGTATCACCTTCAATTCCTGTTTCCAGTAATCCACTTTTATCAGTTAGACCATGGTCTTAGATGTCCCATAGCCTCCCCAAACAGTATGACAACCTGGTAACTAAGTATTCAAATGTAAGCAACTGTGGTGGACATATAACATTTGGATCATAATGCTTGTTGTGATAAGATATATTTTCATATGTAGCATTTCTCTAAATCACATATATAGTATATTAATCTATAAGCACAAAGTGATAATTATAAATATGTTTCTAAGATGTTCCTTCCTGATTCAAGTTGTGGGGCATGGAACCATATTCTTGGAAGCATGTGTAGGAAACACACCCTCCATCTATTTCTTCTGCTCATATGTTTTCCATGGTCTCTGGTTTTTTAAAGTACATCCTATACCATGATGACTAAGGAAGATTATGACCCTGAATGAGGATAGAAACAGTTTTTAAGTAACAGAATCTAGGTTTATGCCAGCAGGAAATCTGAAGGAGGCCCCAACCTTGCCAGGAAACTATGTGCAGTGTTTGTATTTCAGCAAAATGGCAATCAAGATCATGTGGTAGAAATGGGTGTATGTCAAGGTGGTTTCAATTCAGAGATGTGTTCTGTTTAGAAAAAAGATGCCTGACCACTGTGTCCCCTCACGGCAGTAAAACAGAAAGAAAGGCCATGCCATTAAATGTTTTAGAAATAAAAACATGGCTCTATCAAATTCTATTTTCTGAAACTATTATTTTAATTTTTTGTTATTTTTTGAGGTCATTGTAATTAGAGTTCTTAACCTGTTTTTTTTTTTGACTCAGTGTAACTGAGTCAACAGTTTCCTTTGAAGCTTCAAAAGATTTCTTAAATATATAAAGGGAAAAGAGGTGCATAGCAAAAACAGTCCATTAAAAATGCATTCAATATTTCTTTTTTGGCAGTTTAGCTTTCAGAATACAAATATGTTACAGCTTACAACTGTTCTAGGAGATGTATAGCCTACCCCAGCAGTATGTTTGGGATAAAGGGAAGTGTCCGTAATATATGGTTCTAGCCTCTGTTTCTACCTCTGTGTTTGCCTTATCAATCAGTTGTGTTATTTCACTTTAAAAAAAAGTGAGCTCAATTGGTTAAATGTAAAATGCCAAGACATATGATTATCCATTATGTAACAGCAAGTTTTTTTCTGTTAGGAAGAGAAAGGATTCCCAGTCAGGTTGTTCTCTGCTGTTACTCTTCATTATAAATTAATAAGCAAAAGTCAGTCATTTAAATGCACTAAATTATTTTGACAAGGAAGTGGTTATTCAGCAGATATGTACAGATATATTTTTTAATGTTCATTTACTCAAGATTTTGTAGTATTGTATTCTCATATTCTTACTCTTTCTCTCCATGTATTTCAAAAGATTAAACATGTAGAATCTAATAATACCAAGGATGGAACTGAGCCCATGGAGACAGCAGATGGTGAAATTTTATTAGAACATGAGAGATTGGAAGAATTTAATGTCTATTTTTCTGACATATTTTCTATCGAAGATTATCTTTAAATGCCACAAAATAAGGCATTTTTTTTTAACCAAGATGAATGTGGAAGCCAAGAAAGGGAATAAAAAAAGCCATATGCTTTTTTTTTCTTTTTAATCTATGAACTTTGATCAGAGCAGTAAGAGGACTTGTGATTTCAGTAGCTTAAACTGAGGTAACAGGGCATTAACATCCTTTCTAATTAGTAGTGCAACTCTGACCTCAGCCTTGTACCTGATACTTCCCACATGCTAGTAAAATAATTAGTCTTCAAAGTTCTGTGTAGTTGTGTTAACCCTAGTCTATAGTTAAATAGACTACAGTGGTCTCCTGTGGCAGTAGAGAAGTTAAGTAAATGGCTTTAGTAGTTACTTTTTTCCATTTTGTGACACAATATCTGTCAAAGCAATTCAAGGAGGGGAATGTTTATGTTGACTCACAGTTCAATGGTCCAGCTCATCACAGCAGGAGTACAGGAAGACATGTGGTCAAGAGCCTGGAGCAACTGGTCACACTGTATGCCTGGTCCGCCGGAAGACTGATATGCTAGTGCACACAGCTGTGCCACTGACACTTACTTTTGGGGTCTCCCACCTCAATTCAGTCTACAAACTACCCCACAAACATGCCCAGAGATTTATTTCCTAAGTGATTCTAGATCAATGGTTCTCAGCCTTCCTAGTGCTGCAGACTTCCTGGTGCTGTGGTAATCTCCCCACCATAAAATTATTTTCATTATTACTTCATAACTTTAGATTTTCTGTGTTTTCTGATGGTCACAGGCAACTGTTGTAAAAAGGTTGTTTAACCCCCAAAGGGGTCTCATCCTACAGGTTGGGAATTCCTGTTCTAGACTTTGTCAAGTTAGCACGCAGTATTAGCCATCCCACCTATTGATCTCACACATCACACTAATAGAGAAGGAATGGATTGTAAGCTCAAAGGCCAGCACCCATGTTTCTTTCCTGTGTTATACTTGCTGATACACAGAAGTTCCAGAACTGTAGGGCAGAAAGAGAATGGTAATGTTTGAAATAGTAGGTCTGTATATTTTGGAATAATCAGAACATGAGATTAATTTATCTATATTAATTTATTATTTAAAACTATACAGTTTTATTAAATGATGTTGAATAAAAGTAGTGAGTAAGTTGTTTGCATTATTGAAGCCATGAATTTATTGAAAACAAGCCATTTCACTCTAGCTTAATGGTTCTTTCTGATAAGAAAGCTAGGCTCAGAGTGTTTAAGACTTCTCTGAAAATCCTTTGATGTGCAATGGGAAATGAACTTTTTGATCAATTCTCATTCTGAGGATGGACTGGCCATTGTGGGAGCCTGGAGGGCTATCCCCAATGACCTGGGAAACTATTCCTAATGACTTTTCAGTGCCAGAATGTATCTTGTTGATTATTCTTACCCCAAACTTATGTGATTAAATAACCTATATATTTTAAATATATTAAAACAAATAAATAGACCAACCCCAAGACAAAGAGCTTGGAATTTATAGTGAATGATGCAAAGCTTCTCAACTTTGTATATGGTCAGCATTCAATTTTTCACCATACTTATTTTTGCAGCACAGTAGCAAGAACCCCTTCCCCCAGGACTTGTAGTACTAAGCAAGACAGATGCAAACCCCAGCCTCTGGCATTTAATTTTAAATATTGTAAGTGCAACTGTCGGACCCACAATGTTTAATGCAATGAGAAAGGATTAGAGTACTTGGAAATATTAGTTATAAGAAGGATAATATAAAGAGAAAAAATGTATATGTCTTCAAATATATGAGGGAAATATATAGACTGTGTAGTTATTCTAGATATAGCCAGCAGACAAAGTTTGAAATATCAGGTAAAAACAACATAAAATCTTAATGGTGTTAACTAGGGTCATGGTTCGATGAAAAAACGAACTTCACAGGCTTATTTTTAAGTTCCCTGTTTCAGTTGGTGGCAATATTGAGGTAAATTGTGGAAACCAGGAGGAAGACTCCAGATGAAATAAGTCACTAGGCAGGACTTGAAGCCTATGTTATCCCTGACTCCTTCTTGTCCATCTCTCTCTTTCTCATCCACATGAAGAAGTAGCTATCCGAGGTGCTCGGTACCTTGATGCCTTACCTCAAGCATATGGTGCAAAGCAGCTGAGATCTGCCATCTCTGACTCCTCAAGGGAAATCAGTCATCTCATTTTTCTCCTTCAAATGGTTCCTGCTGATACTCTGTTCACAATGATGGGAAAATTGAATGTCTTGTTTTTTTTCTTCTCTGAGTTTCTAAATGTCTGGGCAAAGACGGTAGCCTTAGGTAACAGCAAATTCAGCCTTGTGATATGAGAAATAGATTCCCTGTGCCTTCTTTCCAAGTGCCTTTACCAAGCCGCATCCCTGACAGACCTTCAAATGCCTTTGCTTTTACAATGGGGCAGGGTTATATAACTTCAGCATTACAGACATTTTGGATTAGGTAATCATTTTCAAAAGGATCCTTAGAAATGTTATTAGTTTTTATCTAGCAAATTTCAGGAATAGTTTTTTTCCCAGTATAACAATAATAGTGATTATGATGGTGATGATGATGTCTCAGGAGACAAGATAACAGGTTTATGTGTTTTCTACTGTAGCAAAGAAAGTGAGGCCCTTGTTAAAACATAAATATTGATAGGAAGTGTATAAAACAGTCTCTGGTAACCAACTTGTCACAGTTCCTGGGTTTTACTTAGTACTGTCACCTCTACCTGGAAGAAAAGAATACAGAACAGGTATGTCTCAGGAGGACAGTATGACAAGAATCACTTACTGTGTCTAAGCTCACTTGAATGGTATAACATAAAAGCCTAAGTGAGTGGCTTTCCAATATAGACATTTATTTCTATGTTCTGGAGGCTAACAAGTCCAAGACGGCTGTGCTGGCAGATTCGCATAAGGAGCTATTTCTCATGAGTGGTTACCTTCTCACTGAGTGCCCATAAGGCCGACCAACAAGGCATTCTCTGGTTCTCATGTTTCCAGATACTGTCCCTTCATGAAGACACCACCATGAACAATCCAGTCCTCAAAGCCTTCACCGATGAAGACTATGACACTGGGTATTAAGAATTTGCCACACAGGGAATTCTAGAGGAATTCAAGTCCAGGAGGGCATGTCTCGGAGACATGTTTCATGAGAAAATGAAGCATTTATCACACATGTTAAAAATGTAAAAATAATAGAATGTCAAATTTGCTCCTGATCCCCACAGCATGAGCTTCCTTCAACCCTGAAAGCTTTCCTCACTTTGTTTCTTTTGTGGGTCTTTGGAATATTTTTTTGTAACTTTTTTTTACCTTGCTAGCTATCAGAAGAGGCTATACATTGAGTACACTGCTCTAGTTCTCTTCTCTTTCTTAATATCTCTCAATAGTATCTTGCCATAGATACTTCTAAAATAGCTGTTCAAAGAAGAAGTGAAAGAATTCATGAGTGGAAAACAAATTTTGAATTTTATAAGATTCAGGCCAAATCATAGGAGGTTTGAGATGTTTGGAAGCATTTCAATTTCAAGAACGGTATGGTACAATTACAGCCATGAAAGAGTCAAGGGGGATGCTTCCTTAGTGCACTTAACTGCTGGTGTGGATGTAGTAGGCAGAAGGGGCAGGATGCTAATGGGATAGAGTGCAGGTTCTACATGTACAGCCATTTCCATGTCCGGCTTGAAGACTGTGCTTATGATATTGCTCTTGTGGACATCTTCTATAGGTGGACATTATTGGGGTCTGAGTGATGCCAGTTAAAAATCATTGGTAGAGGCTGCATGACAGTGATCCAGCCTAGGGCTATGGGTACATAGAGCAGAAAAGTGACCTAGTAGATCAGACTGTTAAACTAGAGTTTAACTGAATTGCTATGGAGTGTGTAAGTTAGATAATGGTGAATGTGAGGTTTTGGTTGTAGATAGGAAAGTTTAAACAGTCCCACTGAAAACAGGAAAGAGCACTGCCACAGTGATGTTCAGAACAGACACTTAGTCCCCAAGCAAGGAATACATGGAGATTTGCCATGGACAAATGCTTTGCTTGGAATAGTGCAGTGAGAAGGAAGAAGGCTACTTCTGATAACTGCAGGATCAGAAACAATCAGAGTAGTTCATTCCTCAGGATATATCTCACTGGTTCATGAAATTAAAATGAAAGAGTAGAGAAGGACTACAGCATCGTTGGCTCATGTTTCTTCTCCTCCAATTAGCTCTAGGATATAAACATATGCTACATTTTAGAAAAAGACAATGATGTTATTTCTCTACACTTGGTGTTCAGATGCTGAACCTGCATTGTGAAGCACACAGGGTTTCTCACTAACAGTTTCCCCACTGCTGCTGCAGTCCTGTGCTGTGGAGGGAGCTATCTTCTGACTTTCTGTGTTTGAGGCTTTCCTGGCAGTTCTAACATGAGGATCTTTGATTATCATCTACTGATGGCTATTTTCATCCCATCATTCAAAACCATGAATTCAGTGAGGATTACTTCAGATTTCTTCTTCCTAAGAACTGTGTTTTAGGATAAAAAGAGGCACTCAATTTTCTGCTTTCATTACTGTAAATCCATTATTCAACAAAGGAAAAAAAATTCACAAATTATTAAGAGTCTCGGCTGGCATGCAGCTACTGACATTTTGTATTTATTGACTTCAACAGCTGCTAAGTGTGTTAGTACTGTCATATTTCATTCCAGAGCCCTAGTGATATCTCACCTAGATTTTCACCTCTCTAGTGAGAAAGATAAAGGAATGTCTTGCTTAATTGCTTTGGGTAGCTGAACTCTACATTTTCTCAGAGGCATTTGCTCAGGAAGGAGCAAAGTCATTATGGGGTAAATTTTCTTACAAAAGACTTATTCATGATATCAAAATCTAGGTATCATAGAAGTAGAAACTGATACACCAGATTGACTAGAAACCTGAAGTCATATGATGGTATAGTATTGAATCTACTAAGCAATAACAAATCGACATTCAGAAAAAAAATATGTGTTTTCATGTTTATGTTAATACTAGCCTTCCTTTCTAGATGCGTGTCATTTGCTGGATGCCAAATCACATGATCCACAGGACAAAAAAGACATGACTTGTGTTTGAAGTAGTAGGAGGAGAAAGATATCCCTTTCTTCAAGTTCACTCTGCAGATGTTACTATGTCACACTAGCATTTCTTAAAGCTGGAATGTGTCACTCCAGTTTATTAAAATACAGATTGTGATTTTCTGTCGTCAGTGTAATTAATTTGGACTGGATTTTATAGTTCTAACCCCCAAACACTTGGATGAGATTTTGAGAAGTACTACTTGAAACTGCTCCTTGGTGAGTTTCTCTGTCTGGAGTACCTGCACTGCAAGACTTTTGGGTTCTCAGTGGATAAGGAACACATATGAAAATACCAGTTACCAGGTTTGCTGCCCAGTAGGTACTCTGCAATTCACAGCTTCATCATCACTAATATCTGACATTCATATGTTTAGATACATTCACTGTACCAAGATTTATTAAATCCTTTATCTATGATACAAAATAAAGATAGATTATTGAGCAAAATAAAATAGTGTCCTTAAGTATCCAATAATAATTAATGAAAAAGAAGAGCAAATGCCAATTATAAAGTTCAAAGACATGGCTTCCATCTTGGTTGTATCATGCATGACCTGGTCATTGCTTTTCCCTCTATGGATGTGGAATCATAAGGCGAGGTACAGGTTGTCTTGCCTCTCTTGGGCCCCTGAATGCAAAAGGCTTATAGACTGGGCTGAGAGACTCATATGATCACAGCTTTGACTCCCGACAACTAGACCTTAGACTTATGGTCTTAGAAGCCGGACTATTATTTTTCCATTTTTTAACCTTTATTTATTTATTTATTTATTTATTTATTTATTTATTTATTTATTTATTTATTATCTATCTATCTATCTATCTATCTATCTATCTATCTATCTATCTATCTATCTATCTATCTATTTATTTCACTCCAGATTTTATCCACCCACCACTCCACCCTCCAACTGTTCCACATACCATCCCTCCTCCTCAAGCCCTGTCTCCAGGAGGATGTCCCCACCACTCACCATCCAGCCAACCAGTCCACTAACTCCCTGGGTCATCAAGTCTCTTGAGGGTTAGGTGCATCTTCTCTGACTGAACACAGACCCAGAAGTCCTCTACTGTATGTGTGTTGGAGGCCTCATATCAGTTGGTGTATGCTTCCTGTTCAATGGTCCATTGTCTGAGAGATCTTAGGGGTCCAGGTTAATTGAGACTGCTGGTCCTCCTACAGGGTCAGCCTCCTCCACAGTTTCTTCCACCTTTTCCCTAATTCAACCAGCGGGCTCAGAAGCTTCTGTCCATAGGTTGGGTGTACATATCTGCATCTGATTCTTTCAGCTGCCTTTTGGGTCTTTCTGAGGGCAGTCATGATAGGTCTCATTGTGTGAGCACTCCGTAGTCTCAGTAATAATGCCAGGCCTTTGGACCTCCCTTTAAGCTGGATCCCACTTTGGGCCGGCTGCTAGAACTTCTTTTCCACAGACTCTCTGGATTTCCATCCCCGCAGTTCTGTCAGACAGGAAGAACAGTTATGGGTCAGAGTTCTTGACTGAGGGATGGCAACCCCCTCCCTCACTTGATGCCCTGTCTTCCTACTGGAGGTGGGCTCTACAAGTTCCCTCTCCCTACTGTTGGGCATTTCCTCTAAGGTCCCTCCCATTAATCTCTCAGCTCCCAAGTCTCTGGTGCATTCAGGAGGGTCCCCCCAACCCCCTATCCCCTGAAGTTGCCTGTTTCTATTCTTTCTGCTGGTCCTCGGGGCTTCAGTCTTTTTCTTTCACCTTTTACCAGATTAGGTTCCCTCTCCCTCCCAGCCCCCTTCCACTTTCCCTCTCAGTTCCCTCCCTCCCTCCCCACCCACCTGTGATTGCTTTCTTCTCCCTCCCAAGTGGGACTGATGTGTCCTCACTTGGGTCCTTCACCTTGTTGATCTTTTTGAGTTCTAGGGGCTGTATCTTGGGTATTCTGTACTATTTTATTTTTTATTGTATTTTATTTCATTTTTGCGAAAATCCACTTAATAGTGAGCACGTAGCATGCATGTCTTTTTTTGGTATTACTTATCTCACTCAGGTTGATATTTTCTATTCCTATCAGTTTGCCTGCAAATTTCAGAATGTCCTCATCCTTAATAGCTGAATGGTATTCCATTGTATAAACGAACCACATTTTCTGTATCCAATCTTCTGTTCTGGGACATCTGGCATGCTTCCAGCTTCTGTCTATCAAAAACAAGTCATTATGAACATTGTGGAACATGTGCCCCTGTGGCATGGTGGGACATCTTTTGGGTATATTCCCAAGAGTGGTATTGCTGAGTCTTCAGGTAGATCTATTTTCAATTTTCTGAGGACCCACCAGACTGATGTTCAGAGTGGTTGTACCAGCTTGCAATCCCACCAATAATGGAAGAGTATCTCTCTTTCTCACCAGCATCTGTTGTTACCTTAGCCATTCTGACTGGAATGAGGTAGAATCTCAGGGTTGTTTTGATTTGCATTTCCCTGATGACTAAAAATGTTGAACATTTCTTTAGCTGCTTCTCAGCCATTCGGTATTCCTCAGTAGAGAATTTCTTTGTTTTTAATAGGGTTATTTGGTTCTCTGGCATCTAACTTTGTAAGTTCTTTGTATATTGGATATTAGACCTCTGTTAGATGTAGGTTTAGTAAAGATCTTTTCCCGATCTGTTGATTACTGTTTTGTATAAAGGAAGGCTATTGATTTGTTTGAGTTAATTTTATATGCAGCCACTTTGCTAAAGTTGTTTATCAGCTGGAGAAGTTTCTGGTATAATTATTGGGTTTGCTTATATACACTATCATATTGTCTGCAAATAGTGATACCTTTATTTCTTTTTTGCCAAATCCCCTTGACCTTCCTTTGTTGCATTATTGTTCTAGCCAGCACTTCAAGTAGATATGGGGAGAGTGGGCATCTTTGTGCCCACTTTTAGTGGGAGTGCCTCACGTACGTATCTATTTAATTTGATATTGGCTGTTGGTTTTCAGTAAATTACTTTTATTATGTTTAGGTATGAGCCTTGAATTCTTGATCTCTCTCTAATAATTTTAACATGAAGGAGTGTTGTATTTTGTCAAATGCTTTTTCTGCATCTAAGGAGATGATCATGTGATTTTTTTTTCTTTGAGTTTGTGTATATAGTAGACTATGTTAATGACATTTTGTATACTGAGCCAACCTAGCATCCCTAGGATGAAGTCTACTTGATCATGGTGAATGATAGTATTAATATGTTCTTGGATTTGGTTTGCAAGAATTTTATTAAATATGTTTGCATTGATATTCATAAGTAAGACTAGTCTGAAGTTTTCTTTTATAGTTCCGTCCTTGTGTGATTTAGGTATCAGAGTAACTGTGGCTTCATAGAATGAATTAGGTTGTGTTTCTTCTGTTTATATTTTATGGAATAGTTTTTGGAATATGGGTATCAGGGCTTTTTTGAAGGTCTCATAGAATTTTGCGCTAAGTCCATCTGTCCATGGGCTTTTTATGGTTGGGAGGATCTTAATGACTTCTATTTCCTTATGCAATATGAGCCTGTTTAGATAGTTTATTTGCTTTTCATTTAATGTTGGTATGTAGTATCTATTTAGAAAACCATCCATTTGATCTAGATTTTCAAGTTTTGTTGAGTATAGACTTTTATAGAGGATGATTTTTTCCTTAATTTCCTCTGTTTCTGTTGTTAAGTCTCCTTTTTCAATTCTGATTTCGTTAATTTGGATAATGCCTCTGGGCCTTTTAGTTAGTTTGGCTGGGGGTTGATCTATCTTGTTGAATCAAAGAATCAGCTTTTCATTTTGTTGATTAATTGTATTGTTTTCCTTGTTTTTATTTGGTTGATTTCTGCCTTGAGTTTGAGTATGTCCTGCCCTCTACTCATCTTGGGTGAGGTTGCTTCTTTTTGTTCTAGAGCTTTCAGGTGTGTTGTTAAGTTGCTAGTGTAAGATCTCTTCAGTTCCATTAACAGCAGGACACTTAGTGCTATGAATTTTCCTCTTAGCACTGCTTTCATTGTTTCTCATAAATTTGGGTATGTTATGTCAACATTTTCTTTTTTTGCTTGAATATATTCTTCATTAACATTTCAGATGCTAAAACATTTCCCAGTTTCCCCCTCCCTGAAAACCCCCAACCTCTCCTCCCAATCCCTGCATCCAAAGTATATGCCCCTCCACCCGGCCCACTCCCACATCCCCTCCCCTGGATTTCCCTTTTTGGGGCATCTATTGAGCTTTCATAGGACCAAGCACATCTCCTCTCACTGATGCCCGACAAGGCATTCCTCTACCAAAATTTGGCAGGAACCATGTGTACCCCTTGGTTGATGGTTTAGTCTCTGGGAGTCCTGGAGCATCTGGGTGGCCGCTATGGTTGTTCTTCCCATGGGGCTGCAATCCCCTTCAACTCCTCTGGACCACCCTTGACCTCCTCCATTGGGGACCCTACTCCCAGTCCAATGGTAGACTGCTAGCATCTGCCTCCTTATCTGTAAGGCTCTGACAGGGCCACCAAGGAGACAACCATAACAGGCTCCTTTTGGTATGCACTTCTTGTTGTCCTTAATACTATTGGGGCTTGGTGACTATTTATAGGATGAATCCCCAGGTAGGACAGTCTCTGGCTGACCTTTCCTTCAGTCTGTCCTCCATACTTTGTCTCCATAATTGTGCCTGTGAGTATTTTGTTCCCTTTTTCAGAGGAATCAAAGCATCCCCATGTCAGTCCTCCTTCTTGAGCTTCCTGTGGTCTGTGAATTGTATCTTGTTTATTTTGAGCTTTTGGGCTAACATTCACTTATCAGTGAGTGCATACCATTTATGTTCTTTTGTGATTGAGTTACCTCACTTAGGATGACACTTTCTAGTTCTATCCATTTCCCTAAGAATTTCATGGATTCATTGTTTTAATAGCTGAGTATTACTCCATTTTGTATATATACAACAATTTCTCTGTTGAAGGATATCTGAGTTCTTTCCAGCTTCTGACTATTATAAGGCTGCTATGAACATAGTGGAACATATGTCCTTATTACATGTTGGACATCTTCTGGGTATATGCCTAGGAGTGGTATAGCTTGGTCCTCAGATAGTACTATGTCTAATTTTCTGAGGAATCACCTAACTGATTTCCAGAGTGATTTTACAAGATTGCAATTCCACCAATAATGCAGAAGTGTTCCTTTTTCCCCACATCCTCTCCAGCATCTGCTGTTCCCTGAATTTTTCATCTTAGCCATTCTGACTGGTGTGAGGTGGAATCTCAGTGTTGTTTTGATTTGCATTTCCCTGATAATTAAGGATGCTGAATATTTCTTTAGGTGCTTCAGAGACATTCGAGTTTCCTTGGTTGAGAAATCCCTGTTTAGCTCTGTACCCCAATTTTAGTAGGGTTATTTGAGTCTCTGGAGTCTAACATCTTGAGATTTTTGTATACATTGGATATTAGCACTCTGTTGGATGTAGGATTGGTAAAGATCTTTTCCCAATATGTTGTTTCCCATTTTGTCCTTTTGACAGTATCTTTTGCCTTAAAGAAGCTTTGTAATTTTATGAGGTTCCATTTGTCGATTTCTGTTCCTAGAGCATAAGCCATTTGTGTTCTATTCAGGAAATTTTCCCCTGTGCCCATGTGTTCAATGTTTTTCCCCACTTTCTCCTCTATAAGCTTCAGTGTATCTGGTTTTATGTTGAGGTCCTTGATGTACTTGTACTTTAGCTTGGTACAGAAAATAAGACTGGATCAATTTGCATTTTTCTGCATGCTGACCTCCAGTTGATCCAGTACCATTTGTTAAAAATGCTGTCTTTTTTTCTACTGGATGTTTTTAGCTCCTTTGTGAAATATCAAGTGACTGTAGGTGTGTGGGTTCTTTTATGTGTCTTCAATTCTACCCCATTGATCTTCCCACCTGTCTCCATACCAATACCAAACAGTTTTTATCACTGTTGCTCTGTAGTAGAGCTTGAAGTCTGCGATGTTGATTCCCCTGGGAGATCTTTAGTTGTAGACAATAGTTTTTGCTATCCTGGGTTTTTTGTTATTCCACAAGAATTTGAGAATTGCTTTTTCTAGCTCAATGAAGAATTGATTGGAATTTTCAAGGGGATTGCAACAAATCTGTACATTGCTTTCAGCAAGATGGCCATTTTTACTATATTAATCTTGCAAATCCAGAAGCATGGGATATCTTTCCATCTTCTGAGGTCTTCTTTGATTTCTTTCTTCAGAGGCTTGAAGTCCTTCTCATACAGATCTTTCACTTGCTTGGTTAGAATCACACCAATATATGTAATATTATTTGTGACTATTGGGAAAGAAGGGTTTAAATTTCCTTATTTCTTTCTCAGCTTGTTTGCCCTTTGAGTAGAGGAAGGCTACTGATTTGATTGAGTTAAGTTTATATCTATCCACTTTGCTGAAGTTGTTTATAAGCTTTAGCAATTCTCTAGTGGAAGTTTTGGGGTCGTTTAAGTATACAATCATATCATCTGCAAACAGTGATTTGTTTTTTTACTTCTCCCTTTCCAATTTGTATATCTTTGACCTCCTTTTGTTGTTTGATTGCGCTGGCTAGGACTTCAAGCACTATACTGAATAGATAGGGAGAGAGTGGGCAGCCTTGTCTGGTCCCGATTTTAGTGGGATTGCTTCAAGTTTCTCTCCATTTAGTTTGATATTGTCTACTGTTTTGCAGTGTAATGCTTTTACTATATTTAGGTATGGACCTTGGATTCTTGATTTCTCCAAGACTTTCATCATGAAGGGATGCTGGATTTTGTCAAAAGCCTTTTCAACATCTAATGAAATGACCATCTGCTTTTTTTCCCTAGAGTTTATTTATGTAGTGGATTACACTGATGGATTTCAGTATATTGAACCATCCCTGCATCCCTGGGATGAAACCTACTTAATCTTGGTGAATTATAGTTTTGATTCATTCTTGGATTCCATTGGCCAGAATTTTGTTGAGTATCATTGCATCAATGTTCATAAGGGAGATTGGTCTGAATTTATCTTTGTTTGTTCTTTGTTTAGTTTAGTTTAGGTATAAGTGTTATTGTGACTCCATAGAATGAGTTGGGTAGTGTTCTATTTTGTAGAATAGTTTAAAGAGTATTGGTATTAGCTCTTCTTTGAAGATCTGATAGAATTCTCCACTAAACCCTTCTGGTCCTGGGCTTTATTTTTGATGGGAGACTATTTATAACTGCTTCTATTTCCTCAGGATTCATAGGACTATTTACATGGCTTATCTGATTCTGTTTTAACTTTGGCGCCTGGTATGTGTCTAGAATGTTGTTCATTTCTTCCAGATTTTCAAATTTTGTTGTATAGTAGAATCTGATGATTTTTTGAATTTCCACAGTTTCTGTTGTTATGTCTCACTTTTCTTTTCTGATTTTTACTAATTTGGGTAGTATCTCAGTGCCCTTTGGTTAGTCTGGCTAAGGGTTTATCTATCTTGTTGATTTTCTCAAAGAACCAGCTGCTGGTTTTGTTGATTCTTTGTATAGTTCTCTTTGTTTCTATTTGTTGATTTCGGCCCTCAGTTTGATTATTTTCTGCTGTCTACTCCTCTTAGGTGTATTTGTTTCTTTTAGTTCTAGAGATTTCAGGTGCTCTGTCAAGATGCTAGTGTAAGGTCTCTCCCTTTTCTTTTTTGAGGCATTTAGAGTTATCAGTTTTCCCCTTAGCACTGCTTTCATTGTATCCCTTATATTTTGATATGTTGTGTCTTCATTTTCATTAAATTCTAAAAAGCCTTTAATTTCTTTCTTTATTTCTTCCTTGACCAAGCTATCATTGAGTAAAGCATTGTTCAAAGACCACATGTTTGTGTGTTTTCCAATTCTTTCTTTTGAACTTAAAACCAGTCTTAGGTGGTGGTGATCTGAGAAGGTGTACAGAATCATTTCAATATTTCTGTATCTGTTGAGGCCTGTTTTGTGACCTATTATATGGTCAATTTTGGAGAAGGTACCATGAGGTGATGAGAAGATGGTATATTCTTTTGCTTTAGGATGAAATGTTCTATAAATATCTGTTAGATCCATTTGTTCCATAACTTCAATTAGTTTCACTGTGTCTCTGTTTAGTTTCTGTTTCCATGATTTGTCCATTGTTGTGAGGGGGTTGGTGTTGAAGTTTCCCACTATCATTGTGTTGGGTGTAATGTGTGCTTTGAACTTTAGTAAATCTTCTTTTATCAATGTGGGTGTTCTTGCATTTGTAGCATAGATGTACACAATTAAGAGTTCGGCTTGGTAGACTTTTCCTTTGATCAGTATGAAGTGTCCCTTCTTATCTTTTTTGACAACTTTTGATTGAAAGTCAATTTTATCTGATATAAGAATGGCAACAGCAGCTTGTTTTTGGGACCATTTGCTTGGAAAATTGTTTTACAATCTTTTGACTCTGAAGTAGTGACTGCCTTTGTCACTGAGGTGGGTTTCTTGTATGTAGCAAAATGTTGGGTCCTGTTTATGTACCCAGTCTTTTCATTGGGGAACTGAGACTATTGATGCTAAGAGATATTAAGGAAAAGTGCTTGTTGTTTACTGTTATCTTCTTTGTTAAGGGTGAAATTCTGTTTGTGTGTCTATATTCTTTTGGGTTTGTTGAAAAAAGATTACTTTATTGCTTTTTCTAGGGTGTGGTTTCCCACCTTGTTTTGGTATTTTCCACTCATTATCCTTTGAAAAGCTAGATTTGTGGAACGATATTGTATAAATTTGCTTTTGTCATGGAATGTCTTGTTTTCTCCATCTATGGTAACTGAGTTTGGCAGGATATAGTTGCCTGGGCTGACATTTATGTTTTGTTAGGGTCTGGATGAGATCTACCCAGGATCTTCTAGATTTCATGGTCCCTGGTGAGAAGTCTGATGTAATTCTGATAGGTCTGCCATTATATGTTACTTGCCTTTTTTCCCTTACTGCTTTTAATATTCTTTCTTTGTTTAGTGCATTTGGTGTTTTGATTATTATGTGACTGGAGGAATTTCTGTCCTGGTCCAGTCTGTCTGGAGTTCTGTAGGCTTCTTGTATGTTCATGGGCATCTTTAAATTAGGGAAGTTTTCTTTCATAATTTTGTTGAAGATATTTACTGGCCCTTTAAGATGTAAATCCTTGCTCTCTTCTATACCTTTAATCCTTAGTTTTGGTCTTCTCATTTTGTCCTGGATTTCCTGGATGTTTTGAGTTACAAGCTTTTTGCATTTTGCATTTTCTTTGACTGTTGAGTCCATGTTCTCTATGGAGTCGACAACATCTGAGATTCTTTCTTCTATCTCTTGAATTCTGTTGTTGATGTTTGCATCTATGACTCCTGAATTCTTTCCAATGTTTTCTATCTCCAGAGACGTCTCACTTTGTAATCTGTTTATTGTTTCTACTTCTATTTTTAGATCCTGGATAGTTTTGTTCAGTTTCTTCACTTGTTTGTGTTTTCCTGAAATTTTTAAAGGGATTTTTGTGTTTTCCCTTTAAGGGCTTTTACCTGTTGACACATGTTTTTCTGTGTTTCTTTAAGGGATTTTTGTGTTTCCTTTTTAAGGGCTTCTACCTTTTGACCCATGTTCTCCTGTAATTCCCTATGGGACTTTTGTGTTGCCTCTTTAAGTGCTTCTAACTGTTGACCCATGTTCTCCTGTATTTCTTTAAGGGAGTTATTTATGTCCTTCTTGACATCCTCTATCAGTATTCTGTGATGTGATTTTAAATCCAGTTCTTGCTTTTTTGATGCGATGGTATATCCAGGATTTGCTATTGTGGGAGAAGTGGGTTCTGGTGGTACCATGTTGCCTTGATTTCTTTTGCTAGTGATCTTGCATTTGCCTTTTGCTATCTAGTTATCTCTGATGTTAGCTGATTTTGCTGTCTTTTACTGGGGCTACTCTGTCCTGCATGCCTGTGTATCTGTACTCCTGGGATTCCTGTTCTTTCAAATGCCCTGCATATCGCTGCTTCTCCAGGAAGTATCAGGAGATAGGCTCTTCCCTGTGGCAGACCTGGCAAGATTTGAATACCCTGCATGCTTCTGGTTCTCAAATTCCCTAAATGTTCCTGGTTTTCTAGAAAGAATCATGAGATGGAAGACTTCCCTGTGGCAGAGCTGGCAGGGGTCTACCAAAGCAGAACAAACAGGCAAGTGGCAGCAGAGGAAGTGGGAGATAGAATGGAAGGGGAGTGGTAATCTGGAGGGATCGTGGGAATTAGGTCATTGCTGGGTAGTGAGTCTCAGTGGCTCTGGTCCTGCAGAGGTGGGGGTGTTTCTAACCGAATGCTATGCTTGCTGCTGGTTGTGTAGAAAGTATCAGGAGTTGGGGTCTTCCCTGTAGCAAAACTGGCAGGGATCTACCACAGCATAATAAACTGGCAGGCTGAAGCAGAGGATGCCAACATTTTCATTAAATTCCAGGAAGTCTTTAATTTCCTTATTTCTTCTTTGACCAAGTTATCATTGAGTAGAGAGTTGTTCAGTTTCCATGTGTATGTGGACTTTCTGTTGTTTTTGCTGTTATTGAAGACCAACCTTAGGCCATGGAGATCTGACAGGATTCATGGGATTACTTCAATTTTCTTGTATCAGTTGACTGCTGTTTTGTGACCTATTATATGACCAGTTTTGAAGAAGGTACAATGAGGTGCTGAGGTGTATTCTTTTGTTTTAGAGTGAAATATTCTGTAGATAACTATTAAATCCATTTGGTTCATGGCCTCTATTATTTTCATTGTGTCTCTGTTTAGTTTCTGTTTCCATTGGTGAAAGTGGGGTGTTAAAGTTTCCCATTATTATTGTGTATGGTTCAATGTGTATTTTGAGCTTTAGTAAAGTTTCTTTTATGAATGTGGGTACCCTTGCATTCAGGGCATAGATATTCAGAATTGAGACTTTCTCTTGGTGGATTTTCCCTTTGATGAATATGAAGTGTCCTTCCTCATCACACTTGATAACTTTTACTGGGTATTAGGATGGCAACTCCAACTTGTTTCCTGGGACCATTTGCTTAGAAGACCTTTTCTATCCTTTTACTCTGAGATAGTATTTGTTTTTATTGTTGAGGTGTGTTTTTTTGTATGCACCCAAATTCTAGATCTTGTTTGTGTATCTAGTCTGTTAGGTTATGTGAGTTGAGTCCATTAATATTGAGAAATATTAAAGACAGATGACTGTTTGTTCCTGATTTGTTTGTTTTTGTATGTGGCTTTATGTGCTTGTGGATCTGTCCTTTTGACATTGTTGTGAGATGCTTAAGATCTTGTCTTTTCTTTGGTCTTGGTACCTTCCTTGTGTTGGAGTTTTCCTTCTAGGAGCCTCTGTAGGGCCAAATTGGTAGATAGATACTATTTGAATTTAGTTTGTCCTAGAATATTTTGTTTTCTCCATCTATGTTGATTGAAGATTTTGCTGGGTATAATATTCTGGACTGGCATTTCTGTTCTCTTAGAGTCTGCATGACCATTGACTAGGCTCTTCTGGCTTCCATAGACTCTGTTGCAAAATCTGGTGTAATTCTGAGAGATTGGTCTTTGTATGTTACTTGGCCCTTTTCCCTTGCAAATTTTAATATTCTTTCTTTGTCCTGTGTATTTAGTGTTTTGATTATTATATGCTGAGAGGATTTTCTTTTCTGGTCTCAATTATTTGATGTTCTATGCGTTTCTTGTACCTTTATGGCCATCTTTCCCCCCCCCCCCTTAGGTTGGTAAAGTTTTCTTTTCTTTTTTTTTTTTAACTTAAACCATTATTTATTTACTATTTTTTCTGCTCATGCTTAAAGTTCATATTGAATACAAGTTTTGCTGCAAAGATAAGTGTCAGGCATTGTTGGTGACTAGACACTCTTTTTTCTCAATTTTTTTTTTGCTTTTTTTTAAAAAAATATTTATTTTATTCAATATATTTTTTATTTACATTTCAAATAATTTCCCCTTTTCTGGTCCCCCACTCCCCGAAAGTCACATAAGCCCCCTTACCTCTCCCTGTTCTCCCACCCACCCCTTCCCACTTCCCTATTCTGGTTTTGCCTTATACTGCTACACTGAGTCTTTCCAGAACCAGGGGCCACTCCTCTGATCATCTTGTACCTCATTTGATGTATGGATTATGTTTTGTGTATTCCAGTTTTCCAGGCTAATATCCACTTATTAGTGAGTGCATACCATGATTCATCTTTTGAGATTGGGTTACCTCACTTAGTATGATGTTCTCCAGCTCCATCCATTTGCCTAAGATTTCATGAATTCATTGTTTCTAATGGCTGAATAGTACCCCACTGTGTATATATACCACATTTTTTTACATCCATTCTTCTGTTGAGGGATACCTGGGTTCTTTCCAGCTTCTGGCTATTATAAATAGGGCTGCTATGAACATAGTGGAGCATATATCCTTATTACATACTGGGGAATCCTCTGGGTATATGCCCAGGAGTGTATAGCAGGATCTTTTGGAAGTGACATGCCCAGTTTTCTGAGGAGCCGCCAGATTGATTTCCAGAGTGGTTGTACCAATTTACAACCCCACCAGCAGTGGCAGAGTGTTCTTCTTTCTCCACATACTCGCCAACACCTGCTATCTCCTGAGTTTTTAATCTTAGCCATTCTGACTGGTGTAAGGTGAAATCTCAGGGTTGTTTTGATTTTCATTTCCCTGATGACTAGTGAAGTTAAGATGTTTCTCCGCCATCCGAAGTTCTTCAGGTGGGAATTCTTTGTTTAACTCAGTACCCCATTTTTAATAGGGTTATTTGGTTTTCTGGGGTCTAACTTCTTGAGTTCTTTGTATGTATTGGATATTAGCCCTCTATCTGATTTAGGGTTGGTGAAGATCTTTTCCCAATTTGTTGGTTGCCAATTTGTCCTTTTGATGGTGTCCTTTGCCTTACAGAAACTTTGTAATATTATGAGGTCCCATTTGTCAATTCTTGGTCTTAGAGCATATGCTATTGGTGTTCTGTTCAGGAAATTTCCCCCTGTACCGATGTCCTCAAGGGTCTTCCCCGGTTTCTTTTCTATTAGCTTCAGAGTGTCTGGCTTTATGTGGAGGTCCTTGATCCATTTGGAGTTGAGTTTAGTACAAGGAGACAAGGATGGATCAATTTGCATTCTTATGCATGTTGACCTCCAGTTGAACCAACACCATTTGTTGAAAAGGCTATCTTTTTTCCGTTGGATGTTTTCAGCCCCTTTGTCGAGGATCAAGTGGCCGTAGGTGTGTAGGTTCATTTCTGGATCTTCAATCCTGTTCCATTGATCCACCTGCCTGTCATTGTACCAATACCATCTAGTTTTTAACACTATTGCTTGGTAATATTGTTTGAGGTCAGGGATATTGATTACCCCAGAATTTCTTTTGTTGTTGAGAATAGTTTTAGCTATCCTGGGTTTTTTGTTATTCCAGATGAATTTGAGAATTGCTCTTTCTAACTCTATGAAGAACTGAGTTGGGATTTTGATGGGGATTGCATTGAATTTGTAGATTGCTTTTGGCAAAATGGCCATTTTAACTATATTAATTCTGCCGATCCATGAGCATGGGCGGTTTTCCCATTTTTTGAGGACTTCTTCTATTTCCTTCTTCAGAGTCTTGAAGTTCTTGTCATACAGATCTTTCACATGTGTGCTAAGAGTCACCTGAAGGTACTTTATACTGTTTGTGGCTATTGTGAAGGGTGTTATTTCCCTAATTTCTTTCTCAGCCTGCTTATCCTTTGAGTATAGGAAGGCTACTGATTTGCTTGAGTTAATTTTATAACCAGCCACTTTGCTGAAGTTGTTTATCAGCTGTAGGAGTTCTCTAGTGGAGTTTTTTGGGTCACTTAGGTAGACTATCATATCATCTGCAAATAATGATAGTTTGACTTCTTCCTTTCTAATTGGTATCCCTTTGACCTCCTTATGTTTTCTAACTGCCCGAGCTAGTACCTCAAGTACAATATTGAAAAGATAAGGAGAAAGGGGGCAGCCCTGTCTAGTCTCTGATTTTAGTGGGATTGCTTCAAGTTTTTCTCCATTTAGTTTGATGCTGGCTACTGGTTTGCTGTATATTGCTTTTACTATGTTTAGGTATGGGCCTTGAATTCCTGTTCTTTCCAAGACTTTAAGCCTGAAAGGATGCTGAAATTTGTCAAAGGCTTTTTCAGCATACAAAGAAATGACCATGTGGTTTTTTTCTTTGAGTTTCTTTATGTAGTGGATTGCATTGATGGATTTCCATACATTGAACCAACCCTGCATCCCTGGAATAAAGCCTACTTGATCATGGTGAATGATCGTTTTTATGTGTTCTTGGATTTGGTTGGCAAGAATTTTATTGAGTATTTTTGCATCGATGTTCATAAGGGAAATTTGTATGAAGTTCTCTTTCTTTGTTGGAATTTTGTGTGGTTTTGGTATCAGTGTAATTGTGGCTTCATAGAAGGAATTGGGTAGTGTTCCTTCTGTTTCTATTTTGTGGAATAGTTTGAAGAGTATTGGTGTTAGGTCTTCTTTGAAGATCTGATAGAATTCTGCACTGAAGCCATCTGGTCCTGTGCTTTTTTTGGTTGGAAGGCTTTCTATGACCCCTTCTATTTCTTTAGGGGTTATAGGACTGTTTAGATGATCTATGTGGTCCTGATTTAATTTTGGTATTTTGTATCTGTTTAGGAAATTGTCCATTTCCTCCAGATTCTCCAGTTGTGTTGAGTATAGGTTTTTGTAGTAGGATCTGATGATTTTTTGAATTTCCTCAGTTTCTGTTGTTATATCCCCCTTTTCATTTCTAATTTTGTTAATTTGGATACTTTCTCTCTGCCCTTTGGTCAGTCTAGCTAAGGGTCTATCTATCTTGTTGATTTTTTCAAAAAACCTGCTTCTGGATGCATTTATTCTTTGTATGGGTCTATTTGTTTCCACTTGAGTGATTTCAGCCCTGATTTTGATGATTTCCTGTCTTCTACTCCTCCTTGGGTGAATTGGCTTCTTTTTGTTCCAGGGCTTTCAGGTGTGACATTAAGCTGCTAGTGTATGCACTCTCCATTTTCATTTTGGAGGCACGTAGGGCCATGAGTTTTCCTCTTAGAACTGCTTTCATTGTGTCCCAAAGATTTGGGTATGTTGTGCCTTCATTTTCATTAAATTCTAAAATGTCTCTGATTTCTTTCTTTATTTCTTCTTTGGCCAAGTTGTCATTGAGTAGATTATTGTTCAGCCTCCATGTGTATGTGGGTTTTCTGTTATTTTTGTTGCCATTGAAGACCACTCTTACTCCATAGTGATCTGATAGGAGGCATGGAATTAGTTCAATCCTTTTATATTTGTTGAGTTCTGTCTTGTGACCAATTATATGGTCGATTTTGGAGAAGGTACCATGAGGTGCTGAGAAAAAGGTATATTCTTTTGCTTTAGGGTGAAATGTTCTATAAATATCAGTCAAGTCCAATTGGTCTAATGCTTCAATTAGTTTTATTGTGTCCCTGTTTAGTTTCTGTTTTCCTGATCAGTCCATTGAGGAGAGTGGAGTGTTGAAGTCACCCACAATTATTGTGTTAGGTGCAATGTGTGCTTTGAGCTTTAGTAAAGTTTCTTTTATGAATGAGGGTGCCCTTGCATTTGGTGCATATATGTTCAGAATTGAAAGTTCCTCTTGGTGGATTTTTCCTTTGACCAGCAAGAAGTGTCCTTTTGTATCTCTTTTGATGACTTTAGGTTGAAAGTCAATTTTATCTTATATTATAATGGGTACTCTGGCTGTTTCCTGAGACCATTGGCTTGTAAAATTGTCTTCTAGCCTTTTACCCTAAGGTAGTTTTTGTCTTTGACATTGACACACATTTTCCTATGTGCAGCAAAATGTAGGGTCCTGTTTCCTTGTCCAGTCTGTTAGTCTATGTCTTTTTATTGGGGAGTTGAGTCCATTGACGTTAAGAGATATTAAGGAATAGTGATTATTACTTCCTGTCATTTTTGATGTTATTTATATATTTGAGTTGTTATCTTCTTTTGGGTTTGACGAAAGAAGGTAACTATCTTGCTTTTTCTAGGGTGTCGTTTCCCTTCTTGTATTGGTTTTTCCTCCTATTATTCTTTGTAGAGCTGGGTTTGTAGAAAGATATTGTCTAAATTTGGTTTTGTCATGGAATATCTTGGTTTCTCCATCTATTGTGATTGAGAGTTTTGCTGGGTATAGTAGTCTTGGCTGACATTTGTGTTCTGTTAGAGTCTGCATGAGATTTGCCCAGGATCTTCTAGCTTTCATGGTCTCTGGTGAGATGTCTGGTGTAATTCTGATAGGTCTTCCTTTATGTGTTACTTGGCCTTTTTCCCTTGCTGCCTTTAATATTCTTTCTTTGTTTAGTACATTTGGGGTTTTGATTATTATGTGACAGGAGCTATTTCTGCTCTGGTCCAGTCTGTTTGGAGTTCTGTAGGCTTCTTGTATATTCATGGGCATCTCTCTCTCTAAGTTGGGAAAGTTTCCTTCCATAATTTTGTTGAAGATATTTGCTGGCCCTTTCAGCTGTAAATCTTCACTCTCATCTATACCTATAATCCTTAGGTTTGGTCTCCTCATTGTGTCCTGGATTTCCTGGATGTTCTGGGATACAAGCTTTTTGCATTTTGCATTTTCTTTGACTGTTGAGTCAATGGTATCTATGGTATCTTCGGCATCTGAGATTCTTTCTTCCATCTCTTGTATTCTGATGTTGATATTTGCATCTATGGCCCCTGATTTCTTCTCAAGGTTTTCTATCTCCAAAGTTGTCTCCCTTTGTGATTTCTTAGTTGTTTCTTCTTCTGATTTTAGATCCTGGATGGTTTTTCTTAGCTCCTTCACTTGCTTGTTTGTGTTTTCCTCTAATTCTTTAAGAGATTTTTGTGTTTCCTCTTTCATGACTTCTGCTGTTTGACTTACTTTCTCCTGCATTTCTTTAAGTTTTTTTTTTGTGTGTGTGTGTGTGTGTGTGTTTCTTCTTTATTGGCTTCTATCTCTTGAATCTTATTCTTCTGAATTTCTTTAAGTGATTTTTGTGTTTCCATTATACGGGTTTCTAGCTTATTCATGTTCCCCTGTATTTCTTTTTTTTAAATTTTTAAAATTTTTTTATTGATATATTTTTATTTACATTTCAAATGATTTCCCCTTTACTGGGTCCCCACTCCCCGCAAGTCCCATAAACCCTCTTCCCTCCCCCTGTTCTTCCATCAACCCCTTCCCTCTTCCCTGTTCTGGAATTCCCCTATACTCTTGCACTGAGTCTTTCCAGAACCAGGGGCCACTCCTCCATTCTTTTTGGACATCATTTAATATGTGGATTATGTCTTGGGTATTCAAAGTTTCTAGGCTAATATCCACTTATCAGTGAGTGCATACCATGATTCAGAGACTGGGTTACCTCACTTAGTATGATGTTCTCCAGCTCCATCCATTTGTCTAAGTATTTCATGAAGTCATTGTTTCTAATGGCTGAATAGTATTCAATTGTGTAAATATACTACATTTTTTGTATCTATTGCTCCATTGAGGGATACCTGGGTTCTTTCTAGCTTCTGGCTACTACAAATAGGGCTGCTATGAACATAGTGGACCATGTGTCCTTATTGCATGCTGAAGAATCCTCTGGATATATGCCCAAGAGTTGTATAACCGGTCCTCAGGAAGTGTCATGCCCAGTTTTCTGAGGAACCTCCAGACTGATTTCCAAAGTGGTCGCACCATCTTGCAATCCCACCAGCGGTGGAGGAGTGTTCCTCTTTCTCCACATCCTCGCCAGCACCTGCTGTCTCCTGAGTTTTTGACCTTAGCCATTCTGACTGGTGTGATGTGAAATCTCAGGGTTGTTTTGATTTGCATTTCCCTAATGATTAATGATGTTGAACATTTCTTAATGTGTTTCTCAACCCTCCGAAGTTCTTCAAGTGAAAATTCTTTCTTTAGCTCTGTACCCTACTTTTTAATGGGGTTATTTGGTTCTCTGGGTTCTACCTTCTTGAGTTCTTTGTATATATTAGATATTAGCCCTCTGTAAGATTTAGGGTTGGTGAAGATCATTTCCAAATCTGTTGGTTGACATTTTGTCCTTTTGACAGTGTCCTTTGCCTTATAGAAACTTTGTAGTTTTATGAGGTCCCATTTGTCAATTCTTGATCTTAGAGCGTAAGCTATTAGTGTTCTATTCAGGAAAATTTCCCCTGTGCCCATGTCCTCAAGGGTCTTCCCCAGTTTCTTTTCTATTAGTTTCAGTGTGTCAGGTTTTATGTGGAGGTCCTTGATCCATTTGGAGTTGAGCTTGGTACAAGGAGATAAGAATGGATCAATTCGCATTTTCTGCATGCTGACCTCCAAATGAAACAGCACCATTTGTTGAAAAGACTATCTTTTTTTCCACTGGAAGCTTCCAGCTCCTTTGTCAAAGATCAAGTGACCATAGGTGTGTTGGTTCATTTCTGGGTCTTCAATCCTATTCCACTGATCCGCTTGCCTGACATTGTACCAATACCATGCAGTTTTTATCACTATTGCTCTGTAGTAAAGTTTAAAGTCTGGGATATTGAATGACCCTGAAGTTCTTTTACTGTTGAGAATAGTTTTTAGCTATCCTGGGTTTTTTGTTATTCCAGATGAATTTGAGAATTGCTCTTTCTAGATCTATGAAGAACTGGGTTGGTATTTTTATGGGAATAGCATTGAATCTGTAGATTGCCTTTGGCAAGATGGCCATTTTAACTATATTAATCCTGCCAATCCACAAGCATGGAAGTTTTTTTCATTTTCTGATATCTTCTTCGATTTCCTTCTTCAGAGCTCTGAAGTTCTTGTCATATAGGTCTTTCACGTGTTTGGTTAGAGTCACACCAAGATACTTTATGGCGTTTGTAGCTATTGTGAAGGGGGTCATTTCCCTAATTTCTTTCTCAGTCTGCTTATCCTTTGAGTATATAAAGGCTACTGATTTACTTGCGTTGATTTTGTAGCCAGACACTTTGCTGATGTTGTTTATCAGCTGTAGGAGTTCTCTAGTAGAGTTTTTAGCGTCACTTAAGTATACTATCATATCATCTGCAAATAGTGATAGTCTGACTTCTTCCTTTACAATTTGTATCCCTTTGACTTCCTTCTGTTGTCTAATTGCTCTAGCTAGGACTTCAAGAACTATATTGAAAAGATATGGAGAGAGGGGGCAGCCTTGTTTAGTCCTTGATTTTAGTGGGATTGCTTCAAGTTTCTCTCCATTTAGTTTGATGTTGGCTACAGGTTTGCTGTTTATTGCTTTTACTATGTTCAGATATGGGCCTTAAATTCCTGTCCTTTCCAAGACTTTTAGCACAAAAGGATGCTGAATTTTGTCAAATGCTTTTTAAGCATCTAATGAATTGATCATGTGGTCTTTTTCTTTGAGTTTGTTTGTGTAGTGGATAGCATTTATGGATTTCCTTATATTGAACCATCCCTGCATCCCTAGGATGAAGCCTACTTGATCATGGTGGATGATCGTTTTGATGTGTTCTTGGATTCGGTGGGCAAGAATTTTATTTAGTATTTTTGCATCGATATTCATAAGGGAAATTGGCCTGAAATTCTCTTTTTTAGTTGGATCTTCATGTGGTTTTGGTATCAGCATAATAGTGGCTCCGAAGAAGGAGCTGGGTAGTGTTCCTTCTGTTTTTATTTGGTGGAAAATTTTGAAGAGTATTGGTGTTAAGTCTTCTTTGAAGGTCTGATAGAATTCTGCACTGAAACCATCTGGTCCTGTGCTTTTTTTGGTCGGAAGCCTATCTATGACCCCTTCTATTTCTTTAGGGGTTATGTGCCTGTTTAGATGGTCTATTTGATCCTAGTTTAATTTTGGTAATTGGTATCTATCTAGGAAAATGTCCATTTCCTCCAGATTCTCCAGTTGTGTTGAGTACAGGTTTTTGTAGTAGGATCTGATGATTTTTTGAATTTCCTCAGTTTCTGTTGTAATATCTCTGTTTTCATTTCTAATTTTGTTAATTTGCATACTTTCTTTGTGCCCTTTGGTTAGTCTGGCTAAGGGTTTATCTATCTTGTTGATATTTTTCAAAGAACCAGCTTTTGGTTTTCTTGGTTCTTTGTATGGTTTTCTTGGATTCTACTTGATTGATTTCAGCCCTGAGTTTGATGATTTCCTGTCTTCTCCTCCTGGGTGAATTAGCTTCTTTTTGTTTCAGTTGTTCCGTTAATCTTCTAGTGTATGCTCTCTCAAATTTCTTTTTGGAGGCACTCAAAGCTATGAGTTTTTCTCTTAGCACTGCTTTCATTGTGTCCCATAGATTTGTGTATGTTGTGCGTTCATTTTCATTAAATTCTAAGAAATCTTTGATTTCTATCTTTATTTCTTCCTTGACCAAGTTATCATTGAGTAGAGTATTGTTCAGTTTCCATGTGTATGTGGACTTTTTGTTGTTTTTATTGTTATTAAAGACCACTTTTACTCCATAGTGATGTGATAGGAGGCATGGGATTATTTCAGTCTTCTTATATTTGTTGAGGTCTGTCTTGTGATCAACTATATGATCGATTTTGGAGAAGGTACTATGAGGTGCTGAGAAAAAGGTATATTCTTTTGCTTTGGGATGAAAAGTTCTATATTTATCTGTTAACTCCAATTGGTCCAAAGCTTCAATTAGTTTCACTGTCTCCCTGTTTTCTGTTTTCCTGATCGGTCCATTGGTGAGAGTGGAGTGTTGAAGTCCCCCACAATTATTGTGTTAGGTGCAATGTGTGCTTTGAGCTTTAGTAAAGTTTCTTTTATGAATGAGGGCGCCCTTGTATTTGGGGCTTAGATGTTCAGGATTGAGCGTTCTTCTTGTTGGATTTTTCCTTTGACCATCAGGAAGTGACCTTCCATGTCTCTTTTGACGACATTAGGTTGAAAGTCAATTTTATCTTATATTAGAATGGCTACTCTGGCTGTTTCCTGAGACCATTGGCTTGTAAAATTGTCTTCAAGCCTTTTACTCTAAGGTAGTTTTTGTCTTTGACACTGAAGTGTGTTTCCTGTATGCAGCAAAATGTAGGGTCCTGTTTATGTAACCAATCTGTTAGTCTATGTCTTTTTATTTAGGAATTGAGTCCATTGATGTTAAGAGATATTAAGGAGTAGTCATTATTGCTTCCTATCATTTTTTATTTTAATTTTATACGTGTGTGGTTATCTTCTTTGGGTTTGATGAAAGAAGCTTAATATCCTGCTTTTTCCAGGGTATGGTTTCCCTCATTGTAATGGTGTTTTCTCCCTATTATTCTTTGTACGGCTGGGTTTGTGGAAAGATGTTGTGTACATTTGGTTTTGTCATGGAATATCTTGGTTTCTCCATCTATAGTAATTGAGAGTTTCGCTGGGTATTGTAGTCTCAGCTGGCATTTGTGTTCTCTTAGAGTCTGCATTAGCTCCACCCAGAATCTTCTAGCTTTCATGGTCTCTGGTGAGAAATCTGGTGTAATTCTGATAGGTCTTCCTTTATATGTTACTTGCCCTTTTTCTCTTACTGCCCTAAGTATTCTTTCTTTGCTTAGTACATTTGGGGTTTTGATTATTATGTGACAGGAAGTATTTCTCTTCTGGTCCAGTCTGTTTGGAGTTCTGTAGGCTTCTTGTATATTCATGGGCATCTTTCTCTTTAGGTTAGAAAAGTTTTCTTCCATAATTTTGTTGAAGATATTTGCTGGCCCTTTAAGTTGTAAATCTTCACTCTCATCAATGCCTATAATCCTTAAATTTGGCTTTCTCATTGTGTCCTGGATTTCCTGGATATTTTGGGTTACAAGCTTTTTGCATTTTCTTTAACTGTTGAGTCCATGGTTTCTATGGTATCTTCAGCATCTGAAAATCTTTCTTTTATCTCTTATATTCTGTTGTTGATATTTGCATCTATGGTCCCTGATTTCTTCCCAAGGTTTTCTATCTCCAAAGTTGTCTCCCTTTGTGCTTTCTTAGTTGTTTCTACTTCTGTTTTTAGATGCTGGAAGTTTTTGCTCAGTTTCGTCATTTCCTTGTTTGTGTTTTCCTCTAATTCTTTAAGAGATTTTTGTGTTTCCTCTTTCATGACTTCTGCCTGTTGATCAAAGTTCTCCTGTATTTCTTTAAGTAATTTTTGCATTTCTTCCTTATTGGCTTTTGTATTCTCCTGAATTTTTTTCAATGATTTTTGTGTTTACCTTGTAAGGGCTTCTAATTTTTGATCCATTTTCTCCTGAATTTCTTTAAGTATGTCCTTCATGTGTTCCTGTCCCAGCATCATGACCAGTGATTTTAAATCCAAATCTTGTTTTTCTGTTGTGTTGGGGTATCCAGGACTTGCTATTGTTGGAGAATTGGGTTCAGATGCTGCCATAATGCCTTGGTTTCTGTTAGTAATGTGTCTACGTTTTCCTTTAGCCATCTAGTTCTCCTAGGTGTTAGATGTCTTATTGTCACTGGCTGGTGCTTCAACCTACTATGGATCTTTAAGGTTATTTCTGCAACACTGGATGACTGGGTTTCCTCTGGCATAGATTAATGTTATGCTGCCTTACTCTTTTGTGCCTTTGGAGCCCTGCTCAGTCTTGCCTCAAGCAATGTTATACTTAGGTTGTCAAGGTCAACCAGGTGTTCTCTGTCTGCTCTATTATGGTGTGGTGGGTGTCACTTCCTCTGTTGATTCTCATCTAGGATACAGGTCCCGCGATGGACTGGCTTGTAGATGAACTGCCTATGTGCTCAGTTCCTGAGTGCAGGCAGACCCCTGGAGATTTGCACCCCCAGAGATCTAAAGCTCAGGGTGATATAGTACCTAGTGACCCTTTTCTGTCCTGGCAGGCAGCGAATATGGCCGCGGGGCTTCTCTCCTTCTGCAACTCTCTGGGCAGGACACAGGCCTCACTCTAGGCAGGCTGGTAGACAAACCACCTATGTGCTTAGTTCCTGAGTGCAGGCAGACCCTTGGCAGTTTGCACCACCAGAGATCTAAAGCTCAGGGTGATACAGTACCTAGTGATCCTTTACTGTTGTGGCAGGCTGCGAATATGACTGCGGGGCTTCTCGTCCCCTGTATTTCTTTAAGAGATTCATTTATGTCCTTTTTGTGTTCTTCTAGCAGCATCATGAACAGTGATTTTAAATCCAAATCTTGTTTTTCTGGTGTGTTTGCGTAATCAGGACTTGCTGACATTGGAGAGTTTGGTTCAGACGCTGCTATATTGCCTAGGTTTCTGTTAGTAGTGTTCCTGCGTTTGCCCTTTGCCATCTTGTTATTTCTGATGTTGGTCTTGTCTCTGGCTGGTATTTGCACCTCCTGTGAGGTTATATGGCTATTTCTGCAAC
The DNA here is from genome assembly GCF_947179515.1 of Apodemus sylvaticus. Taxonomy (NCBI): domain Eukaryota; kingdom Metazoa; phylum Chordata; class Mammalia; order Rodentia; family Muridae; genus Apodemus; species Apodemus sylvaticus. The sequence goes on along the minus strand of NC_067474.1, from coordinate 9,781,981 downwards.
ACTGGATGGCTGGGTTTCCCCTGTTACAGATTGCTAATGAGCTGGCCTCCTCTTGGGTGTCCTGGCAGCCCTAGCGTCTTTTGCCCCAGGTTGTCTGTGTGAACCAGGCGGTGCCCGTTTGCTCCTTCAGTGAGTGCTTATGGTCTATGCTGCTGCAGGACCTTTTCCGAGTGCTGGTCACTCTGCTGGGCAGCCTATCTCCCAACCAGGTTGGTGCACACAAGGCTAGCCTAGCTGTTGAGGCCCAAAGTCTAGGCAAAAGCCTTGCAGGCTAAGGCCTGAGCCAAGTTTTCCTCGGGCTATGACTATTTTTTTTTTATTCAATATATTTTTTATTTACATTTCAAAAGATTTCCCCTTTTCTAGCCCCCCCACCCCCACTCCCCAAAAGTCCCGTAAGTCCCCTTCTCTTCCCCTGTCCTCCCACCCACCCCTTCCAACTTCCCCGTTCTGGTTTTGCTGAATACTGCTTCACTGAGTCTTTCCAGAACAAGGGGCCATTCTTCCTTTCTTCTTGTACCTCATTTGATGTATAGATTATGTTTTGGGTATTCCAGTTTTCTAGGTTAATATCCACTTATTAGTGAGTGCATACCATGATTCACCTTTTGAGTCTGGGTTACCTCACTTAGTATGATGTTCTCTAGCTCCATCCATTTGCCTAAGAATTTCATGAATTCATTGTTTCTAATGGCTGAATAGTACTCCATTGTGTAGATATACCACATTTTTTGCATCCACTCTTCTGTTGAGGGATACCTGGGTTCTTTCCAGCATCTGGCAATTATAAATAGGGCTGCTATGAACATAGTAGAGCATGTATCCTTATTACATGGTGGGGAATCCTCTGGGTATATGCCCAGGAGTGGTATAGCAGGATCTTCTGGAAGTAAGGTGCCCAGTTCTGTCAGGTGGCCAGGATGGAGGCATATGCGTGCTCCCTGAAAGTGCAGGGAGAGTCTGCTAGGTTAGGAGATTTCCTGGCTGGGTTGGCACACAGATGGCCCACCAAGCAGCCCAGGGCCTGGGGTCAGTCCAAGGCCTGTCCATCTTAGACCCCCGCTATGTTAGCCTCAGGCTATGACTCTTAGCTGACTTTGCCTGCTAGACCTCTCTGGCAATCCGTAGTCAAAATGGCGGAGTGCATGCCAGGCTGGGCAAACAACATTCTGGCTGGGTTTGCACACTGATGGCCCCCCCAAACAGCCCTGGGCCTGGGTGCAGGCCAATGCCCATCGGGCTTAGACCCCTGCTTTGTTGGCCTTGGGTAATATTTGCATACTTCAGTCTGTCTGATTTCTCTGGTGCCCGAGATCCAAGATGGTGGAGAGTCTCTCGTAACTGACTGGCGGGAGACTGAGTTCTGATGTAGCTTCAGTGCAGTGAAAGGCACTGTAAATCTGCCACCACTTGCAGCCCGGCTGGCCAACGAAGTTCAGTGGTAGTGGGTGCAAGGCCTGCCTGGACCCTGTCACCTTGGTTCCACTGTTGATGGCCCTTCCACTGTACCAGCTGCCGCTGCTGCCACCACCACCAGGTAAAGTTTTCTAATATGATTTTGTTGAAGACATTTTCAGGTTCTGAGAGCTGGGAATCTTCATTTTCTTCTATTCTGATTATTCTTAGATTTGGTATTTTCATTGTGTCCTGAATTTCCTGAATACTTTGGATTAGGAGGTTTTTATATTTTGAATTTTCTTTGAAAGTTATGTCAATCTCTTCTATGGTATCTTCTATACCTGAGATTCTCTCTTCTACCTCTTGTATTTTGTTGGTGATACATCTGTAATTCCTGACCTCTTTCCCAGGTTTTCCATTTCCAGGTGTGCCTCCATTTGTGTTTTCTTTATTGTTTATATTTCCCCTTTTAGGTCTTATACTGCTTTGTGCAATTCCTTCACCTTTTTGATTATATTTTCCTATATTTCTTTAAGGGATTTATTTGTTTTTCTCTTTAAGTCCTTCTGCCTGTTTTCCTATATTTCTTTCAGTGAGTTATTTGTATCCTCCTTAAAGTGCCCTATTATCTTCATGAGACAGGATTTTAGGTCAGTTTCCTGATTTTCAGGTGTGTTGGTGTATTCAGGGCTTGCTGTGGTAGGACAAATGGGTTCTGATGATGCTCACATATGTTAGCTTCTGTTGCTTATGGTCTTGTGCTTGCCTCTCACCATCTGGTTATCGCTGGTGTTTGCTGGTCTGGGTGACTCTGGATTCTGCCTCTTTTTTTTTTTCTGGGTTGATTTAGGTCTCCTGGTAGGCCTGTGGCTCTAGATGTAGCATACCCCCTATGGGACCTTCTGATTAGGGGATCCTCAGAAGATCAGAGAAGCTGCTGATCTGTTGCCCTGGCTGCAGCAGTTCTCCTGGGAGTCCTTCAGACTGTTGTGTCTTCACATGAGCAGTCAAGCTGTTGTCCTGTGTGAGGATGCTCTCCAGGGGAGCCTTTGGATTGTAGTTTCTGTTTCCCTGAGTGCAGAACTCCTGGGAGGCTTTAGTCTATCAAGTGAGTCACCCTGCATGCCACAGATCCCCTGGGAAGTCTTCAGACTGTAGTGTCTGTTGTCCAATTTCCCTTTGTACAGAGGAAGTCATGGTATACCTTCAAGCTTTGGTGTCTTCAGGGAAGTAGACCAGCTTGTGAACAGTTGCTCAGTTGCCCGGTATGCAGCAGATTTCCTGGGATGCTTTAGGCTGTGGTGTCAGTTGCCCAACTTCTCTGAGTGCAATGGATCTTTTGAGGTAGCTCAGGAAATGACATCCTCAGACTGGCTTACAGACAACTGTTCTGAGTAATGCAGATCTTCTGGGATGTCTCAGGATATGGTGTCAACTGCTCTGAGTGCAGCAGATCCTCTAGGATGGCTCAGGATACGATGTCTTTATTAGAGCAGTCTGCCCCAGCAGAAAGAACTAGGAAGAAGGGGAGTGGTATTTTGGAGGCAGAGGTTTTGGTGGGTGATAGGTCACAAGTCTATTGTGCCCTGGTACTTTGGGGGCAGGGGCTCTCACCAACTGCTTTGAGTGCAGTGGATCCTCTAGGATGGCTCAGGATATAGTGTCTTCAGGGGAGCCTTGCTCATGTCTTTAATCCCATAGACACAGGCAGGTGTATGTAATTGAGCTAGATGGCAATATGATCTATGCAACCTATTCCAGGAAAGCAAACATTACACATTAAGACCTTCACTCCTCATGTCTTGATTTCAGAGCTTCTCTGAGGTCCCCTCACAACACCCAATAGCAGAGCTCAGAGCAGAACACAGAGAACCAGTCAAGCCTGCACAGGGAAAGCAAACTTACAGAAAGGGATACCAGAAGCCAAACACTTATTGCTGTAGGTGATCAGGTTAGTTTTCAGTAGTCTGGGTTCCAGTTGCCAATGACGCAGCATGGAGCAGCTGGTGCAATCTTTGTCTCAATGCAGCAACAGCATGTCAGCAGCATCAGCAAGCACCTGCTACTTGCACTGCTCTTGCCAATATCACAGTTTTTGGCCGCACTGCTACAGCACTTGGACCCTAGTATTGAGACCATTAGCCTGTAAGCTTTGGCCCTCCCTGGAACTCTTCTAGACATCAGGCTGTGTAGTTTCTGCATGGCCTTCTGTCTTTCTTCAGTCTTACTTTTTATTCTATCCACATTCAATGCTTCTTCTGTCCCTTATCATCTATGTCACCTCTGTTGTCTATCCTGTATTTCCTTGGCCGCTCCCTGGAACACTTTAGTTACCATGTTGCTGTTCCTGCTTCTGTTCTGCGGGGGCTGCTGGTCCACCATCACCTCTGGTTCATATCTGTCCCTTTTGGTGCTGCATCATGTTGATAACCCAGATGACTCCACTTATGAAAATCCAAAGCCAGCAAAACAGACAGGTAGGCAGACAAAAACAGTCCCTTGAGACAGTACTACCCTTGGACCTAATGTTATAGCACAAGGATAGGTAAGTGGATCCTGGCTCACAGAAATAATGGACCAGCTTCCTCTAAAAGCCCAAAAATGTGGAAGAGTCATGGTATTTGCCCTCACACTATTGTCTCTAATGAGGGACTCTGCTTACACTAATCATAGCACAGTCCTTTTGTTTTCACATTGATCATGGATATCTACTGAGCATCCAGGAGAAGCTCCCCCTCTATAGGCAGTGGGGAAGTGGCTGCTGGAGTTCAGTAGGTATTGTGATTGTGTACTGATCCTTTTCCAGCTGGGGTAGTGCTTTGGCAGTGCACAGGGTTACCAGTGTTTGTCTGTGGTTTGTTCTTGGCCTGTGTAGAGGACAGGATTACTTTCTCATTCTCAGGAGAGGCCTATGACCTGCCGGCTTGGGCACGCCTTCTTTTTCATGTCTGTGGCATACTGATAAAGACAATGGTTACATGATTGATAGAAATGAAGAGAGGCTTCCTAGTTTGTGCTGCCAAGGGCTGTCCAGATGTGTGTTGCAAACTGCAACAACTAGAAGGTCTCTTCAGAATGAAACCCCATGAACAATTTATAAGCATATTTTAAATCCCATGATACTTGCTATCCCTTGTCTATGAAACTGAAGCTTCCTTTGGAAAGAGCTATCTTTTTTTTTTAATTTTTGTATTGTGGAGGATATGCTGTTGCTTAAGAGTTCTGTATTTATCAGTCACTTAAAGATTTGTTCAACTAAAGAAGCTAAAATTAAAAATATGATGGCATGATTGCGTAAAACATACATACATACATGTACACATACACACATGTACATACAAACATGTACCCACAAGCACATACACACATTTGTAGATTTGGCAATTTATTTTCCATTTGCTTTCTAAAAACCTTGGTGAATCTTTGTGCATTTAAATATATTCATTTTTTTTCACACTAGAAGCAAAATCTGATTCAAGGGCAGAGTATTTGGGTAAAAAATTGTTTTTAGACTTACATAATTGCACTGATTACTGTCTTTATTGAATGTCTTTGCTATGGTGCTAGAATCCTCCAGCATGTAAGTAGGTAATTTGATGAGCTATAGTTACTCTGCAAGAAATCATCATTCTTGACATTACTAGTAGAAAGATTACTAGATGTATGTATCTGTTTCAAATTTGAATGTTTGCGTTTGTTAGTTTTTGACAACATGACATGACACCTGTGAAAAGGTATATCTCAACAAATTGCCTTCATCAGATTGGCCTGTGGCATGACTGTGGATATATTTTCTTGACTAATGATTGGAGTAAGAGGGCCAATTCCACTGTGGGTGGTACTATCCCTAGACAGGTAGGCCTGGACTATATAGGGACAATAGCTGAACAAAATAGGAAATCAAGCCAGTAAGCATCATTTCTATGTGTCTTTTGTTTCAGTTTCAGTCTCCCAGTTCCTTCCTTGAGTTTCTGCCTTGGCTTGCTTTGATGGTGGACTATAATCTTCCTTCCCTAAGTCACTTTTTCTCATGGTGTTTATAACCAATATAGAAGACAAGCTAGGACAGAATTTTTTTCCTGTATTCTTTTTATAATTTCCATTTTGTTAAAGGACTTTTGCCATGGTATGAATGAAAGAATAAGGACTCAATGTACATACATTTGATTCAGGTAAAAGTTGTGGGTAGTGCTCCTCATGCTGGTAGTTCATCCCCTGCACCAGGCTTCTCATGGTGTTAGCACATAAGGTGACACTACTGAGAGTACAGAACCATGGATTGGTCATTCTCTTTGAAATGTCTCAGAAGTTATGCAAATTAGCAACTTAGTCTATGACTTCTTTCAAACTAAGTGGAGGTGGCTCCTTGACTTACAATGATCATAAAATAGTCATGAATAGGTAGGTGACTATAAGACAACATATGAGAAGGGTTGTAAATGGAGGCAGTGCCAGGGATAATGAATTAAAAATGAGCAGACTCTTTCAGTCTTTTTGATGCCTGTCATTTTCCCTCTAGGTTCCCCTGTGTTGGAACCTAGGACTTTGATTGTACAAGGGAAATGTTCTATTCTACAGCTACACCCCAACTTTAAATTAAGATTTGATTGTACAGGCATATGGCTTCTCCAGTCAACCAGTTTTGGACCTAAGGGACTTCCTGTGAAGTCATGTATTATAGTTTTTCAACTCAGCTCACTACTAAAAGTAGAGATAACAGTCAGCTTTGAGGATTCTTGTAGTCTGTATAACAGCTCTCTCAAGAAAACATAGCCTACAGTGATCTAGTATAATAAATTGCCTCCTGTGATGTTGGGTTCTAGCAACTCCAAAGTCTAAAGCCCAAGACAATAGGCTAGACACTCAAGTGGATGCTGAAGTTGAGCCCTGAAGACACACTTTCTTCAGCAAATGTTAGGTATTGTTCTTTGGTCTTTTGATTAATTGAATGAGGCCTATTTGCATTGTCCATGTTAATGTACTTTAACCAATGTCAACTAATTTTAGACACTGTGTGCTATATTTTGCCCAAGTTGACACAGAAAATGGTCATATAGCCAACAAACTAAGAGCCCATATATATATATGGATTAAATTAGCTGAGTGTTCACACAGATTATTTTCTTTATTGCTGCAGAAAAAAAAAACAAACAAAGAAAGGGAGATCTTCATATAAATCCTAGAAAGAAAAAGAGATACATCCCTTAGTGATTTGAAACTTGAAGTTGAGGAGTGCAGGGAACGCAAGGAGGGCAGAGCAGTTGAGTCAGGGTTCATCTGGGCCACATCTTCACCCATGAACTAGACTGCTCAACACAGCTGAAGACTAGAACAAAAAGAAACAAATACACCCATGAGAGTAGATGGCAGGAAATAATCAAACTCAGGACTGAAACCAACCAAGTAGAATCAAAAAGAAGTATACAAAAAATGAACCGAACCAGGAGCTGGTTCTTTGAAGAAAACAATAATATAGATAAACCCTTAGCCAAATAAAGCTGAGGGCACAGACACAGAATCCAAATAAAAAATTAGAAACAAAAAAGGAGACATAACAACAGATCCTGAGGAAATCCAAGAAAATAATCAGATCCTACTACAGGCCTATACTCAACAAAACTGGAAAATCTAGATGAAATGGACAATTTTCTAAACAGATATCAGGTAACAAAGTTAAATCAGGATCAGATAAATGATATAAAATATCCCATAACCCCTAAAGAAATTGAAACAGTCATTAATAGTCTCCCAACCAAAAAAAAAGCCCAGGACTAGATGGTTTTAATGCTGAGGTCTATGAGACATCAAAGAAGTCCTAATACCAATACTCTTCAAACTATAGCACAAAATAGAAAGAGACGGAACACTACCCAATTCCTTCTATGAACCATAATTGCCATGATACTCAAACAACCACACAAAGACCCAACAAAGAAATAAACTTTAGACCAATTTTCCTTATGAATATTCATGTAAAAATACTCAATAAAATTCTTGACAACTGAATCCAAGAACACAACAAAATGATCATCCACCATGATCAAATAATCTTCATCCCAAGGATGCAGGGATGGTTCCATATATGGAAATCCATCAATGTAATCCACTATATGAACAAAGTCAAAGAAAAAAAAAAAACACAGGATCATTTCATTTGATGCTGAGAAAGGATTTGACAAAGTACAACACTCCATCATAAAAGTCTTAGAAAAGATCAGGAATTCAAGGCCCATACCTAAACATAGTAAAAGCAATATATAGCAAACTAGTAGCGAACATCAAACTAGACGGAGAGAAACTTGAAGCAATTCCACTAAAATCAGGGACTAGACAAGGCTTCCCACTCTCTCCCTACCTGTTCAAAATAGTACTTGACGTCCTAGCCAGAGCAATTAGACAACAAAAGGAGGTCAAAGGGATTCAGATTGGAAAGGAAGAAGTCAAAATATCACTATTTGCAGAGGATATGCTAGTATACTTAAGTGACCCCCAAAAATTCTACCAATGAACTCCTAAACCCGATAAAGGACTTCAGCAAAGTGGCTGGATATAACATTAACTCAAAGAAATCAGTATCCTTCCAATACTCAAAAGATCAAGAGGCTGAGAAAGAAATTAGGGAAATGACACCCTTCACAATAGTCACAAATAATGTAAAATACCTTGTTGTGATTCTAACCAAGCAAGTGAAAGATCTGTATGACAAGAACTTCAAGCCTCTAAAGAAAGAAACTGATGGTCTCAGAAGATGGAAAGATCTCCCATGCTTGTAGATTAGCAGGATTAATATAGTTAAAATTGCCATCTTACCTAAAGCAAGTTACAGATTCAATGCAATCCCCATCAAAATTCCAAATCAATTCTTCATAGAGTTAGAAAGAGGAATTTCCAAATATATCTGAAATATCAAAAAACCCAGGATAGCAAAAACTATTCTCAACAATAAAAGAACTTGTAGCAGAATCACCATCCCTGACAAGTTCTACTACAGAGCAATAGTGATAAAAACTGCATGGTATTAGTACCATGATAGGCAGGCAGGTCAATGATAGAAAATAGAATTGGAGATCCATAAATGAATCCACACACCCATAGTCACTTGATCTTTTCAGAGGAGCTAAAAACATCCAGTGGAAAAAAGATAGCATTTTCAACAAATGGTTCTGGGTTAATTGGCAGTCAATATGTAGAAGGATGCAAATTGATCCGTTCTTATCTCCCTGTACAAAGCTCAAGTCCAATTGGATCAAGAACCTCCACATAAAACCATATACAATGAATCTAATAGAAGAGACAGTGGGGGAAGACCCTGGAGCACATGGGCACAGGAGAAACTTTCCTGAACAGAACACCGATAGCTTATGTTCTAAGATCAAGAATTGACAAATGGGACCTCATAAAACTGCAAAGGTTCTGTCAGGCAAAGGACACTGTCAATAGGACAAAACGGCAACCAACAGATTGGGAAAAGATCTTTACCAATCCTCTATCTGATAGAAGGCTAATATACAATATATACAATGATCTCAAGAAGTTAGATTCCAGAAAACCGAGTAACGCCATTAAAAATGGGGTACAGGCAGGTATTCCTCAACAGAAGAGTGGATGCAAAAAATGTGGTATATCTACACAATGGAGTACTATTCAGCCATTAGAAACAATGAATTCATGACATTCTTAGGCAAATGGATGGAGCTAGAGAACATCATACTAAGTGAGGTAACCCAGACTCAAAAGGTGAATCATGGTATGCACTCACTAATAAGTGGATATTAACCTAGAAAACTGGAATACCCAAAACATAATCCACATATCAAATGAGGTACAAGAAGAAAGGAGGAGTGGCCCCTGGTTCTGAAAAGACTCAGTGAAGCAGTATTCGGCAAAACCAGAACGGGGAAGTGGGAAGGGGTGGGTGGGAGGACAGGGGAAGAGAAGGGGGCTTACGGGACTTTTGGGGAGTGGGGGGCTAGAAAAGGGAAAATCATTTGAAATGTAAATAAATTATATCGAATAAAAAAAATTTAAAAAAATGGGGTACAGGGCTAAACAAAAAATTCTCAACTGAGAAATACCATATGGATGAGAAACAGCTAAAGAAATGTTCAACATCCTTAATCACCAGGTAAATACAAATCAAACCAACCCTGAGATTTCACCTCACACCAATCAGAATGGCATAAGTCCAAAAACTCAGGAGACAGCAGATGCTGGTGAGGATGTAGAGAAAAATGAACACCCCTCCACTCTTGGTGGGATTGCATGCTGGTAAAAGCACTCTGGAAATTAATTTGGTGGTTCTTCAGAAAATTAGACATAGCACTACCTAAGGACCCAGTTATACACTCCTGGTCAAAAACCCAGAATATTTTCCAACAGGTAATAAGGACACATGCTGCACTATGTTCATAGCAGCCTTATTTTTAATAGCTAGAAGCTCGAAAGAACCCAGATGTCCCTCGACAGAGGAATGGATACAGAAAATGTGGTACATTTGCACAATGGTGTACTAGTAAGCTATTAAAAACAATTAATTCATGAGATTCTTAGGCAAATGGATGAAGCTAGAAAATGTCATCCTGAGTGAGGTAACCCAATCACAAAAGAACAAACATGGTATGCACTTGCTGATAAGTGGATCAAAAAGTGTATCCAAAGCTCAGAATATACATGATGCAACTCATAATCCATATGAAGGTCAAAAAGAAGGAAGACCAAAGTGTGAATACTTTGGTCCTTCTTAGAAGGTGGATCAAAATACCCATGGCTCACAGTCAACCAATAGACTGAGCATAGGGTCCACAATGGAGCAGCTAGTCAAAGGACCCAAGGATCTCAATAGGTTTGCAGTCTCATATTGATATGTACCAACCAGTACCCCCAAGCACCCAGGGACTAAACCACCAACCAAAGTGTACACATGGAGCTCCAGTTATATATGTTGCAGAGGATGGACCTTTTCATATATCACTGAGAAGAGACAGTACCAATGGCCATTGGTACTGTGAAGGTTCGATGCCACAGTGTAGGGGAATTCCAAGTCAGGAAAGTGGGTGGTGGAGTTGGTAAGCTGGAGGAAGGGGGATAGGGTAGGAATTTTTGGAGGGCTTGGGAGGAAAGGGGATACCATTTGAAATGTAAATAAAGCAAATATCTAATAATAATATGAAAAAAGAACCAACCCTTGACATTACAGTACTTCTCTCACTACTATGTCCTGAGTGATGTCTACATATTTCTGTACCCAAATTATTCCTTATTATAATACTCAATGCATTATCTCTAAATACTAGTGATGTTAGTTTTTTCAAATATCTATATATAAACAGCATTTTAATTTATCAGTAAAAACAATCTAATTTCAAAAAAAAAAGAATGAAAGAAAAGAAAAGAAAAAAAGGACAGTTTTTAGGACAGTTACCCTGTCCTAAAAGTTTTCAAATTTAGATTAGAAGCAGGAAATTTTTAGTTACCATCTCAAAGACCAAGGCTGTGTGCAGTCATTCTGAGGGTCAAATTCTCCACTATTGTTTAATATCCTGAGAAGCACACTCAGGAAAATGATGCAGAGAATCGAGGAAGGGAGTCATTGCAGGTTCAGAAGTCTTTCTCTTTATATACTTCTTTCTTTATAGTATGGCCTGATCTAATCTTTTTTCACCCTCTTTTCTTTCTAAGAAACTGAGTTGTACTGTCACCTTTTAGCAGGGACCAGCACAGTGCATATTTTGCAATGGTGAATCTTCATCATTGCAGCCACATAGGTGAAACCTATGTGACCGCCAATCATAAAGTCACTAGCTTAGGGTTTGCACTCCATTCATACCTGGGTCAGTGGTCCATTGTATTCTATCATCTCCTGAGAGTCCTCTATATTCATAAGCATTGGGAGCCCATAGCAGAAGGAGAAAAGCAGAGCAATCTGGGGGTGGGTTCTTAAAGGTCTGCACAGAGTAACATACTATTCCTATAGACCTTACACTGACAACAAAGAATCAATCACGTGAACCCTGGAAGCCTAAGAAACTAGGAATGCGTAACCCTACTACATTCCTAGAAAGAGCAAAATGAGGAAACATAATGAACATCACTAACCAATATAAAATGATAGGTTTTAGTCTTAATATTTGACTTATTTGCAACTAAATTTAAGAGAATATGAATTTCTATTTTGTCATGAATTTACTTATCTAAAAAAATGTATATTTCTAAGATCATAGATTTTCTCTTAGATTAAAGAATCATTAGGCTTTTAATATATTTGTAGTTTATGATTCCATGGTGTTGGAATTACAAACCTAACTTTATTTTATTTGTGTAGAGAAAACAAATTTTTATGAGAACACCTATAATACAGATGATTTTTTTGTGACATACCAGACTGTTTCTGGCACATATCACATTTTCTTGTTTATTTAGAAGCATAGAAGATGCTTGATTTTTTTCTAATGCTCTACTTTGTTTACAGTAAAAAAAATTAACCTAGAAATAAAAATGATATGTGGCAGTGTGGAATTGTGTACAAAGTACTTGCTAGATTATTCTTTGCAACTTTTTAAATATTCTTCCCAAATAGAAGAAGTTATATTTTTCAAAATGTCAGTTTTTTCTTTAAAAGGTTTTGAAGACTCCACAGAGAAAGTTCTTTTAAAAAATAAGTTTGCTTATTAAATACTTATTAAATTCATTCTATAAAAATGAATAATCCACTTGAAAGGAAGTCTGTTCTTGGCTTTATAAATATGCCTGTATTCAGGACCATAGGTCTATTTTTCCTTTTTCATAGGCTATTATGATTGTGAAAACTGATAACATCATATTCTTGGCTTTAGTTAAAAAACAAAAAAAGCAAAAACAAAAACCTAAGCTTTAAGAAAAGCCCAACAATAGCCCAAGACTTGACCTTGGAATTGTACTTAAACACACACAACACACATGCATACACACACAAACACATACAGACACACACACACACACACACACACACACAGAGAGAGAGAAAGAGAGAGAGAGAGAGAGAAACTTTATTTCGCTGTTCAATTCATTGTCCAGAATTTTATTTCACTTATAACACATTGCCATAGTTCTCACTCATGTTTCAAGCCAATCACTTGGGCTGGTGAAGGAGGGACATGCTGGAGATAAAAATGACTGTATACCTTTATATTTAGTGAATTCCAAACAGATGATTAGCCTATTGTGACCAACCTGAGATGAATCTAAGTATTACAAAATGTCTATGTGTTGCAATCTCATTTCATATATTCCAATCAATGTGTATATGCTGAGGAGACCTGATCAAACAAAAAGTCTGGGTGGACTGAATTATCCCATTTGGCAGACATGTTCAGAGTTTCAGGGAAAAGTTGATACTCAGAAGTAAAATAAAACATACTTATTTCCATAACGTTGCTGAGATAAAGCCTGTGATTTTAACCACATCAACATACAATGAGGAATTTAAATTGATCTCTCTTTACCACCAATGCAAGAGCTCTTGGTTGCAGTAACAGTGGTCAGCCTACATAACATGGTTAGAATTCCTAAAGATGAGGATGGGGAACAAGATGCTTATTTTGTCAAACACAGAGGAAGGGTCACCTTTGAAAACAGTCACCAAAGACAGCATACTATTTCAGTAATGAATTTTGTGACACTGAAGTAGCAAGAGATAAAATTGGCTAATTTAACAAGAATCAGTCCATCTAATATTCTCTAGTAGTTCAGCTGTTAGTCTTCTGGTGAAAGCAAGCCATGGAGGGCTTTAGATAGGGGAGTGATGTAGTAAGATTAGACAGTCAATAGTACATTCTTGCCTGATTGACAAGTGGATTGTAAAGGAGCAAGATCAGGAGTAATGAGACATACTGGAGCCTTATAGCTATCTGGGAGAGGTGGTGGGTGGAAGACTAAACAGAGCATGCTGCAGATCACCAATCATTAAGAAAGTGAGAACTAAAACTGTGGCAATATGCATTCCACTTTAATGAAAATGGTTATTACACAAAATATGAAAGTAAATATCAGTAAGAAAAGCTGTTTCAATATGCTATGAAAATTAAAATGAGTATGGCCATTGAGGAACATAGTATTGATTTCCTCAAAAAAGCTAGAAATACATCAAATATATGACCCAGCTATCTGACAACTGTGCATATATAAACCATGATAGCAAAGTCAAACACAAACTTTCATGGTTTTTTGCAACGTTATAGTAACAATATGAATACAACTTAAGAGTTCATTACACAAAAGCAATGAAAAAATGTGGCTCTTGTATGGAGAGTGGAATACTACCCTTCTGTGTAAAAGGATGAAACCATGTCATTTGTGGCAATTGATGGAAAGGAAGACTTAATTTTCAGTAAAATAAAAGAGGCACAAAAAGACAAATACATGTTCTTATTCATATATCGAAGCTGAAAATTTAGCCTTATAAACATAGAGTCAAATAGTAGATTTGGGAAGGAAAAGAATAAAGTTAGATAAAGGAGATAAAAATGCAGTTGGACAGAAGTAAGTCTAGCAATCTGTAGCACTGTAGCATAAGCATAAGCAATAAGTCCATAGGTAATTATTGTATGTGAAGAAAAAACTAGCTAAGGAAAAAGAAGGAGAAGAGAACGAGGAAGAGGAGGAGGAGAGAAAGGGGAGGAGGAAGAGGAGGAAGAAGAAGAAGGAGAGGAAAGGAGGAAGAGGAGGAAGAAGGAGAAAGAGGAGGAGGAGAGGAAGGGGAGGAGGAAGAGGAGGAGAGAAAAGGGGAGGAGGAAGCAGAGGAGGAGGAAGAAGAAGGAGAAGGAGGAGAAGAAAGGAGGAGGAGGAGAGAAACGGGAGAAGGAAGAGGAGGAGAAGGAAGAGGAGGAGGAGGAGGAGAAAAAAGAACAAGGAGGAGGAAGAAGAAGGAGAAGGAAAAGAGGAGGAAGGAGAAGGAGAAGGAAAAGGAGGAGGAGGAGAAGGAGAAGGAGAAGGAAAAGGAGGAGGAAGGAGAAGGAGAAGGAAAAGGAGGAGGAAGGAGAAGGAGAAGGAAAAGGAGGAGGAAGGAGAAGGAAAAGGAGGAGGAGAAGAAGAAGAAGGAAGAAGAAGAAGAAGAAGAAGAAGAAGAAGAAGAAGAAGAAGAAGAAGAAGAAGAAGAAGAAGAAGAAGAAGAAGAAGAAGAAGAAGAAGAAGAAGTCCCAACACTGAAACATGTAACTGAGGAAACTGAAACACTAACCACCCTGAAGGGTAAGCTTTGTATTATGGCACTGAACTCCTGTTTTGTAGCTTATAAATATGTGAAATAATGTCTCAGAAGAAAAATAAATAGACTGATGTCATCGGCAGTGAAGTTGGGACACAGACCTGATATGCTGAGACAAAACATCATTAGCACCCATTGCTTGAATTTAAAGGTCAAGTGTTCAAAATAATTTTGTTTCTAACTTTCCAATATTTTTGCAATTCCTTGGTGATTTGCATCTTGTTCTGACTTCCAAAGTTTTATCTTAAGCTTCATATCTCATTTTAAGGGAAGGAAACTACCTCAACTTAATACAAAAACAAACAAGCAAGCAAGCAAACAAACAAACCAAAACACAACCATGAACCATGGCATTTCTCCTAGTGCCATCTAGTGGTTTCTGTTCCTTACATTTTTTGTGCTCAAGATTGTATCTCTGCAATAAGATTATTTGGTTAGAGCAGACTAGTCTGTAATAAACCACAACTGGAAACTGGTCTTCTTTCTATCTACCTTTTTTCCTTCCTTCCTTCCTTCCTTCCTTCCTTCCTTCCTTCCTTCCTTCCTTCCTTCCTTCCTTCCTTCCTTCCTTCCTTCCTTCCTTCCTTCCTTCTTTCCTTCTTTCCTTCTTTTCTTTTGAAAGAGTTCAGCGTTTCATTTCTCTGAATGTATCACATTTTGAAAGATTTTAATGATGGAAGATGCTAGGAACTTTTGAAATTTTACAGGACTTGCAATAGCTTAGCATAGCAGATCCAGGAGAAATAAGTAATATTTAAATATGTCTACATCATACTATACCATGTAATAGAATATTTGTCAGTGGAAAGCATATATTTCAAAAGGACGGGGCAGATGTCTATAATTCTCACCTTGCAAATACCTACTCAGCTACTCATGACAAAAACAAACAAACCAGAAGCCTGCAATGTTACAGTGCATTCTCAATGGCAGAACAAACACACACACACACACACACACACACACAAGAGCAAAATTGAAATTTTTTCCTTGACATATATATTTCTTTTTTGTTGTTGGTTTTTTTGGGGGGTTTTCTTTTGTTGTTTGTTTGTTTTTTGTATTCGATGTATTTTTCCTTTCCAATTTGTATCCCCTTGACTTCTTTATGTTGTCTAATTGCTCTGGCTAAAACTTCAAGTACTATATTGAAAAGATATGGAGAGAGAGGACAGCCTTGTCTAGTCCCTGATTTTAGTGGGATTGCTTCAAGTTTCTCTCTATTTAGTTTGCTGTATATTGCTTTAACGATGTTTAGGTATGGGCCTTGAATTCCTGTTCTTTCCAAGACTTTTAGCATGAAAGGATGCTGAATTTTGTGAAATGCTTTTTCTGCATCTAATGAGATGATCATATGGTTTTTTTTCTTTGAGTTTGTTTATGTAGTGGATAGCATTGATGGATTTCCTTATATTGAACCATTCCTGCATTCCTGGGATGAAGCCTACTTGATCATAGTGGATGATCGTTTTGATGTGTTCTTGGATTCAGTTTGCAAGAATGTTATTAAGTATTTTTTGCAGCAATATTCATAAGAGAAATTGGCCTGAAGTTCTCTTTCTTTGTTGGATCTTTGTGTGGTTTTGGTATCAGCGTAATTGTGGCTTCATAGAACGAGTTGGGTAGAGTTCCTTCTGTTTCTATTTTGTGGAATAGTTTGAAGAGTATTGGTGTTAGGTCTTCTATGAAGGTTTGATAAAATTCTGCACTGAAACCATCTGGTCCCGTGCTTTTTTTGGTTGGGAGACTTTGTATGACCCTTTTTATTTCTTCAGGTGTTATGGGACTGTTTAGTTGATCTATTTGATCCTAATTTAGTTTTGGTGTCGGATATCTGTCTAGGAAACTGTCCATTTCCTCCAGATTCTCCAGTTGTATTGCGTATAGGATAATAATATGATCATTAGATCATTGTAGTAGGATCTAATGATTTTTTTGAATCATTTCCTCAGTTTCTGTTGTTATATCTCCTTTATTTTCATTTCAAATGATTTCCCCTTTTCTGGCTCCCTACTCCCCAAAAGTCCCATAAGCCCTCTCCCCTCCCCCTGTTCCCCCATCTACCCCTTCCCACATCCCTGTTCTGGTATTCCCCTATACTGCTAGACTGAGGCTTTCCAGAACCAGGGGCCACTCCTCCATTCTTCTTGGGCACCATTTAATATGTGATTTATGTCTTGGGTATTAAAAGTTTCTAAGCTAATATCCACTTATCAGTGAGTGCATACCATGATTGATCCTTTGAGACTGGGTTAGCTCACTTAATATGATGTTCTCCAGCTCCATCCATTTGTCTAATAATTTCATGAATTCATTGTTTCTAATGGCTGAATAATACTCCATTGTGTAAATATACCACATTTTTTGTATCCATTCCTCCATTGAGGGACACCTGGGTTCTTTCCAGCTTCTGGCTGCTACAAATAGGGCTGCTATGAACATAGCGGACCATGTGTCCTTATTGCATGCCAGGGAATCCTCTGGGTATATGCCCAGGAGTGGTATAGCTGGGTCCTCAGGAAGTGTCATGCCCAGATTTCTGAGGAACCGCCAGACTGATATCCAAAGTGGTTGTACCATCTTGCAATCCCACCAGAAGTGGAGGAGTGTTCCTCTTTCTCCACATCCTTGCCAACACCTGCTGTCTCCTGCGTTTTTGACCTTAGACATTCTGACTGGTGTGAGGTGAAATCTCAGGGTTGTTTTGATTTGCATTTCCCTAATGATTAATGATGTTGACCATTTCTTAAGGTGCTTCTCAGTCCTCTGAAGTTCTTCATGTGAAAATTCTTTGTTTAACTCTGTACCCCACTTTTTAATAGGGTTTTTTGGTTCTCTGGGTTCTACCTTCTTGAGATCTTTGTATATATTCGATATTAGCCCTCTGTTGGATTTAGAGTTGGTGAAGATCCTTTCCCAATCTGTTGGTTGATGTTTTGTCCTTTTGACAGTGTCCTTTGCCTTACAGAAACTTTGTAGTTTTATGAAGTCCCATTTGTCAATTTTTGATCTTAGAGTGTAAGCTATTGGTGTTCTGTTTAGGAACTCTTCCCCTGTCCCCATGTCCTCAAGGGTCTTCCGCAGTTCTTTTCTATTAGTTTCAGTGTGTCAGGTTTTATGTGGAGGTCCTTGATCTACTTAGAGTTGAGCTTAGTACAAGGAGAGAAGGATGGATCGATTCACATTCTTTTGCATGCTGACCTCCAATTGAACCAGCACCATTTGTTGAAAAGGCTATCTTTTTTCCACTGGATGCAAATCAGTAGCCTTTCTATACTCAAAGGATAAGCAGACTGAGAAAGAAATTAGGGAAATGACACCCTTCACAATAGCCACAAACAGCATAAAGTGTCTTGGGGTGACCAAACAAGTGAAAGACTTATAGGACAAGAACTTCAGATCTCTGAAGAAGGAAATCGAAGAAGATCTCAGAAAATGGAAAAATCTTCTATGCTCATGGATTGGCAGGATTAATATAGTTAAAAAGGCCATCTTTCCAAAAGCAATCTACAGATCCAATGCAATCCCCATCAAAATCCCAACTCAGTTCTTCATAGAGCTAGAAAGAGCAATTCTCAAATTCATCTGGAATAACAAAATACACAGGATAGCTAAAACTATTCTCAACAGTAAAAGAACGTCTGGGGGAATCAGTATCCCAGACCTCAAACATTACTACAGAGCAATAGTGATAAAAACTGCATGGTATTGGTACAATGTCAGGCAAGTGGAACAATGTAATAGGATTGAAGACCCAGAAATGAACCCCACACCTATGGTCACTTGATCTTCGACAAAGGCATATATCTTTCAAGAGAGAAGACATCAAAATATACTATTTAGATCCTTCTCTGAATACAGATTTCTGTCCCACCCTCATTTCTGGCTAACATTTCAAGGTTCTGGTTGTTTGGAAAGAAAACTTCCTGTTACTATTGAGAATGACTGATAAAATATTAAATTTGAAATTTTTGGTGACATGGCACTTAGTATATTTGATATTTCTTTTTTTCCATGCCAAGAAAAATAAAATTAGAAATTTGATAAAAACCAGTGTGTGTCATTTGTATTTGCTGCCCTAGGGAATGGTGTACTAAGCATTTTTGGTCTCCTAAGGGAATGAAGGATGAACAACTATGACATTACAAGTATGCATATAATAATAATAACTATGTCATAGAGGCAAGGAGAGTGTGGGAGTCTAAAAGGATGCAATAGGGAACTAAAGGCCCTTGAGAGGTCTGTGCCTTATTTTGATGTATGGAGCAGAAGGCTAACATCTAAATTGTTTCCAATAATTCAGTGACAAAGAAACTGTCTGGCAGATCCTGATGGCTGGAGAAAGTATTGTTCTGGCAACATTAAAAGAGATTTGGTAGCTGATTTCCTGGATGTTTTGTGTCAGAATTTTTTTTTAGATTTAACATTTCCTTTGACCCATATACTCATTTTTCAATTGTATCTTTAATTCCCGAGATTAAGTTTCCTTTGCCACACAATAATCAAAACACTAAGTATACAGGAAAAAATGAAAAAAATATTGAAAGTTGCAATGGGAAAAGACCAAGTAACATATAAAGATAAGCCTATTCAAATTATACCCAACTTCTTAAAGGAGACTCTAAAAGCAAGTAGGACTTGGAAAGATGTGCTGCAGACTCTAAGAGACCACAGATACCATCTCATATTACTCTTCCCAGCAAAGGTTTCAGTCAGTATGGATGGAGAAAATAAAATATTTCATGACAAAGTTAAATTTAAACATCTATCTACAAGTCCATACCTACAGAAGGTGCCGAAGAAAAACTAAGTAAGGGGATTAAGTACACTCAGGGGAACACAGAAAGTATTAATCTTACATTATTAAAATTAAAAGAAGAGAAGCACAGCATGCACATGTATGTGTTATTGCATGCATGTGTATGCATGCACACACACTACCACCACTGACACCTCTAACAACTACAACAACAAAATAATAGGAAACAATAATCTTGGTCATTTACACCTCTCAATATCAATGGTTCAATTCCCCAATAAAAGGATACAGACTAACAGAATAGATGTGAAATTATATGTGTTCTGTCCTTGTGCTGCATCCAAGAAACACATCTCAGTATCAAGGGTAAACATCACTTTAGGGTAAAAGGATGAAAAAGGTATCCCAATCAAATGGACCTAATAAGGATACAATTGTAGCTACTGTATTATCTAGTGAAAAGTTGGAAAGAGAATATCCAAATTAACAAAATCAGAAACTAAACTGGGGGAGGAGGGAGAGCATAACTTAAGATATTTAGGAAATCCACAGAATTCTAAGGAGATACTTCAGACAGCTGTGCTCTACCAAATTGTAAAACTCAAGAGTTACAACTTATCAAAATTAAATCAAGGTCAAAAAAAGAAAACAATTTGGATAGACCTACAATTCTTAAGGAAGTAGACACAGTCACTAAAAGACTCCAATATTTTTTCCAAATAAATATTTTCATTGGATATTTTCTTTATTTACATTTCAAATGTTATCCCCTTTTACAGTTTTCCTCTTCCTGGAAACACTGTATAGCATCTTCCCTACTCCTGCTTTTATGAGGGTGTTCCTCCACCCACCCCAGTCCTACCTCTCTTCAATTCCCCTACACTGGGGGATCTATCGAAAATACTACAAATTAAAAAAAAAATGTGCAGGGCAAGATGGTTTTAGTACGGACTTTAAAAGAAGTATTATTACCAATAACCCTCAAATTATTCCACAAAATAAAAACAAAAGGAGCATCATTCAGTTCATTTTATGGGGCCAGAGTTATGGTGATACCTAAGCTTCAGAAAGAGTACACAAATAAAGAAAATTTAAGATGAACTTCCTTTATGAACAGAGATGCAATAACATTCAGTAAAATAGTCACAAAAGAATCCAAGAGTATATCAAAAAGATTATCAACCATGATCCAGTAGGTTTCATCCCAGAGATGCAGGGATGGCTCAATATATAAAAATCAATAAATATAGTCCAGCATATAAATTGAAAAACAAAGACCATATGATCAGAAAAGACTTTGACAAAATCCAATACTTTTCATGATAAAAGTTCTGGATAGATTAGGGATACACAAGACATGCTTAAACATAATAGACACAATATACAGCAAGCTGATAGCAAACATCAAGTTAAATGGAGACAAACTCATAGCAATTCTACTAATATCAGGCATGAGTCAAGGCTGTCCCCTCTTTCTACATCTATTCCATATAGTACTTGAAATTTAAGCTAGAGCAGTAAGACAATTGGAAGAGATCAAGGGGATACAAATTCAAAGAGATGAAGTCAAAGAATCTTTATTTGCAAATGATATGCTAGTATACATAAGTAACCCTAAAGACTGCATCATAAAACTCCTATGCCTAATAAACACTTTCAGCAAAATATCTTGATACAAGACTATGTTTTTGAAAATATCAATATCCTTCTGTATACAAATGACAAATGGACTGGGAGAGAAATCAGGAACACAACACCTTTCATTAAGCCTCAAACAATGCAAAATATCTTGGGATAAACTCTAACCAAGCCAATGAGTGAATTGTATGATAAAAAAATGCAAAAAAAAAATGCATGTCCTTGACGAAGATATAAGAAGTTCATGGATCATCGTGGCAACAGTAAATAATGACCATCATACCAAAAACAGTCTACAGATCACTGCAATCTGCATCAAAATCCTAACACATTTCTTTACAGATCCTGATAGAACAATTCTCAACTCTATATAGTAAAACAAAACAAAACACAAAAATACCTTTTTAAAAATGTCTTGAACAAAAAAACCAAATCAAAACAAAAAACAAAAAACTGCTGGTCATTTCTTGACATGTTTGGTCTTAAATTGTACTAGGGAGCTACTGTAATAAAAACTGCATGGTATTTGTATGAAAACAGACAAGAGTATGTAATGAAATTAAATTGAAGATCCCCCCAATATCCACATAACTATGTCCCATTTAAAAAGAAAAAGAAAATTTTACTGGAAAAAGGAATGCATCCGCAGTAAATAGTACTGGTCAATTTTGAGTCTGCGTGTAGAAAAAATGCAAACAAAAATATATGTCATCCTGCACAAAGGTCAAGTTCAAATGACTCAAATATCTCAATATAAAACCATATACACTGAAACTGATAGACAAGGTGAGGAACAGCCTTGAAATCATTGGCATAGTAGACAACTTCCTGAATAGAACACCAATAGTGCAGGTACGAAGATCAACTATTAATAAATGGGACCTCATGAAACTGAAAAGCTCCTATAAAGCAAAGAATACTGTCATCCAGACAAAGCAGTAGTCCAGTGAGTGGGAAATGATTTTTGACAGTTCTCCCTCTGATAGAGGACTAATATATATAATGAACTCAAGAAACTATATCTATATCTATTTATCTCTATCTCAATCTATATCTCTCAATCTCTATATCTATCTTTCTTTATATCATCTTTATCTTTATCTATATAAACAAATACTTAAATTAAAAAATTGGGTACAGATTTAAACAGAGAATTCTCAGTAAATTCAAATATCTGAGAAACACGTAAAGGCATGTTTAACATTCTTAGTCATCAGAGAAATGCAAATCAAATCTTAACTTTTAGATTCTATCTTACATCTGTGAGAATGGCTAAAATCAATAACACAAGTGACAGCACACGCTGGTGAAGCTTACAGCTCCTCCATTGCTGCTTGTAATACACACTTGTACAGCCACTATGGAAATAAATATGTTCTGAAAAATTTAACTCCATGTACATCAAGATTCAACTATACTGGGCTTGCTCACATACTCAAAAGATGTTCCATCCTACTCCAAGGACTCTTGTTCAATCATGTTCACTGATGCTATATTCCAGTCAGAAACTGGAAACAACTTATATGTCCCTCAAATGAGGGATATATAAAGAAAATGTGTAAAATTTACACAATGGAACATTACTATTAAACAAATGACATCATGAAATTTGCAGGCAAACAAATGGAACTGGCAAACGATAATACTAATTGAGGTAATCCAGACCTAGAAAGACAGAGTATGTATTTTCTTATAAGTGTATATTAGCCATTATGTAAATGATAATAAAGCTGCAAGCCAGAAACTCATAGAGGTTAGGTAAAGAGGAGGGGTGGGAGGGCATGTGACCCTCTTAGGGAGGAGAAAATAGAATGGATTTTATGGGTGTGCTAGGAGCAGGTCGGGACAGCAATGGGGTATCAGGTTTGAGAAAGATGGGTAGAGGCAGAGTATGGAGAGAAATTGCTGGAATTGGGTGACACTTTGGGGTTTGTTTGGAGACTAGTGTGGTGGGAACTTCCTGGGATCTAACAAGGAGATCCTAATTAGAACTCCTAGTAATAGAAGATCCTGAGTCTCAGCTGGCGATTTCTTGTAGCTAGGAAAGGATTCCAGCAATGGGACTGGTATTCACGCAATTGTGTTGTTGTTCATGGATTTTTCCAACACAACCCAGGCTGTTGCTCAGCGAAAAGGTTTCTATCCCTGAACTGACAGTTCAAGGGTCAGTGGATGGGTATTGCTGGCAAGAGCAACACACACAAAATATGTAACTGGTTGAGATGTTGGATGTTTTAATTTGTTTAGCTTATTGATACACTTTGTTACAGATGAGCACACCAAGCTATCATGGTATATATTTTGCATGATGTATAAAGAAGCTAATATTATGTCTCAGAGAAACTCATTATCAGAATCCAGACTTCTACTTATGAAATGATTTCATACTATTTTAAAAACACTTGAGACAATCAGCTTATATTTGAGTTGTTTTGCTAAACATGCTGTTTCAACGTGGAAATTTGAGTGAAAAAGCAGTTCTCAGCTCTTTGGAATCTCCCCCAAGCAGTTCCCAGCTTTCCTGTTAGAGCATTCACCCAGGAACCAGCCTCAGTCCCTACTCTTCATGTAATGGTCAGAATTCCTAATTAGTTTTGAACAGAGACTATTTACTATAAACTGTCCCTGAATCAATGCTGATTAACCTTAATGATGGTGAAATTTTTCAATATGAATCATCCATTTTGTTTGAAACCAGTGGCTGGTAAATGAGATGTGAAATTATCATGCTCTATGGAATATGTTCCAGTGTCTTTCCTTAGTCACTAAGGGGGAGCAGGCCTGGAAGAGGCTTCCCAGTATCATGGTGGGTGGATAATGTGACTGTTTTGTGTCTGTTGGTGGGATAACTCGGATGTGAAAGGTCAGAGGCCTGCTTGAACATTCTTGAGAGCCAAAGAAATGAAAACAGGGCTAAGGAGGTTTTAACTATCCTGGAAAAAATGAAAATATTCTAAAGAGATACTTGGGCTTGGAACCGCCTATTTGTCTACCATATTCTTGAAAAGATGGACCTTAAGAAACTGGAATTTCTTTAAGAATTCTCAATATTGGAGAAAGAATCTGAGAACTTGGTGTGAGACAGGGAGGGAACGTGACTTAAAATAAATTTCACAGTCTAACAACTTTCCAGGAAGTTATGCTATAGAGACTGGAAATGAAGCACTTATGTGTCAGTAATAGGCAGGACCACACTTTGACCTTAGTTATGCATACTCTCACCCTCTGTATTAACTTAAACCTCACGTGATAACTTTGGAGGTGAGCTCTGTGAGTATTGTTGGATCTTTTTGTCCCTCTTTTCAAAGTGACCACATTGGATAATTCTCCTTTTTCTGCTATGTTCAACTGGCCTACTTAAGATAAGAGGCCAAACACAATCCGTTTATGTGTGTATTCATGTCCGTGTGTGTGTACATGTGCGTGTGCGTGTGCGTGCGTGTGTGTGTGCGTGTGTGTGTGTGTGTGTGTGTGTGTATGTGTGTGTTGCGCACAGTCCCTGGGAGAGCAGAGTCATTGAACAACACCCAACTCCTGCCCTGCCTCAGTGCTAGAGTTCCAGAAGGTTGTGAACTGCCCAACATGGTTTCTAACTAGGGACCTCCATAAGAGAAGTGTTTGCTTTCTGACTCATCTCTCCAGCCCTATGTTCTATTCTAATGTGTCTCAGTGTTGGCATTCCCCCAGCACAACTCTCTTGGGTGGACTGTCATGTGTGGTGATTCTGAATTTCTTTTTTTGTTGTGGTGTATAATGAACGTGGCTCATGAAGTTCAAGGTCATCCAAAAACTAAAGGCTAGCAGCTACCTCAAATAGGAAGCTGTACTGGGGTATCCAGGGAGACACTTCTGCTATGCCTTGCAAATGTGCAGGTAGCACATCTGGAAATGTCATCAGCTATTAACAGTGAGACCTTTCCAAGATCAAGTCTAGATTTTACAGTTTTCTTCATGCATTTGAATGCATGCCTTTTGATCCTTGTATCCTTTTTTTTAAAGGTTTATTTTTTTTATGTATATGAGTATTCTGTCACTGACATACCAGAAGAGGGCACTGGATCTAGTTACAGATTGTTGTGAGCCATATGGTTGGTAGGAATTGAACTCATGTGCTCTGTAAGACCAGATAATGCTCCTAACTGCTGAGCCATTTCTCCAACTCGATCCTTGTATTCTTGTTGTGATTTGTCTTAGATTTTTTTTATTTATAGAGTTTTGACCTATAAAATGCCATGTGGACTGTGAAGGAGATAAACTCATTTATTTTTTGTCCCCTATTTTTGATGTCCAACAGAATTCTCAAAGGGACAACTTACCTGTTCTCTCCCTCTCTCTCTCTCTCTCTCTCTCTCTCTCTCTCTCTCTCTCTCTCTCTCTCTCTCTCTCTCTCTCTCTCTCTCTCTCCCTCTCTCTCTCCCTCTCTCTCTTCCCCCCTCTCTCTCTCCCTCTCTCTGTCTCTGTCTCTGTCTCTGTCTCTCTCTCTCTCTCTCTCTCTCTCTCTCTCTCTCTGTGTGTGTGTGTGTGTGTGTGTGTGTGTGTGTCTTTCATTTAACACCTAGGCTTAAAGATGAATGTGTGAACTTAGTAACACTCCCTTTACTTTACTTCCATCCTGGAGGTAAAAAATTGCTTGTGATACTTGTTCAATCCCTCTGATGTTATCTTAGGGCACACTTTCAGATTTTACTTTTTAAAAACAACAATAATCCTTTCCCACCATCTCTGCTTTCTAGCTCATTTGGAGACTCAAAGCAATATGGAGAAATCCAAAGACCATGACCTGATTACTGTAGGACAGAAGTGTCTTCCTATTATATTCATAGACCACAAGCAGCAAACCAAGCCACGGTCATGACGGCTGCTCAGTAAATATTTGTTAAATAACTAGTAACCACCATTTGAAAAGAAACATTAGAATACATTATATTTATACACATATATATTGTATATATATGTTATATACAATATATAGACCTATATATTTATATATTTACAAATATATAATTTTACAATTCAAATAAATACATGCATTTTTATACACAAGCATAGCTATATATCAAAGGACAGCAAGTTCCTTCCTGACAACTCTTCTATGATATACAGCTCAGGAATTTAATCCTTACCATCCTAGAAGTCTTTGTCAGGCCCTGTCTTCTGTCTCCTCACTTGGCAGAAGGGTGAGAGCAAGTTACAGCACCTTGAAAATTTCTTCTTAAAAATTTTTCTGTGAAGTCTGCAGAATACTTGGTTTCACTATAAACCTTTCTTTTCACCACTGACCATTCCCCCACTGCTCCCTTTCCCATTTTTCTATGCCCCCTTTTGCTTTTAGGCCTTATTACTTTTTTAAGATTTCACAATTGACAATAACATATGAGACTTAACTTCTGTGTCTGGATATTTAATTCATACAATGATCTCCAGGTCCATCATTTCTTAATTCAATTTTTGCATTATTTCTTCTTATTAATGTCTAGATAATGTCTGTTTGTATAAATAAAAGATTTTTTATCTCTTCATCTCTTCATTTTTTCCTTTCCCATTTAAATTTTTAGCTCTTTACATATTCTAGATTTAGATCTGTTAGATGATATGCCAAAGATTTCTTTGCAGGATAGACACAATGATCTTTCTCTGCTAAAATTGTTCCTATAACAGATTGAGACGCCATTCCACCAAAGTTCATTTGGGGAAACCAATGTGACTTTGTATGTATCAAATCATCATTAAATTATTGACAATAACAAAGTTGATCAGGATGCATGATCATATTTTAATGTCATACTGAACTGAGTTTTTAAGAAACGTATGAAGACTTTTAAGTCTAAACTTATCAGATACTAACTTATATTTTTAAGACTCTTGTGTGTGTGTATGTTTGTGTGTGTGTGTGTGTGTGTGTGAGAGAGAGAGAAAGAGAGAGAGAGAGAGAGAAAGAGAGAGAGAAAGAGAGAGAGAGAGACATTAGCTTAACAATTTTCAGAGAATGGATTTGAAAACAGTCTTTTCATGTCTTATAATGGGATAGTTTTGAGGCATATTGGTGTGACTATTTAAAGGGGTAGTTTGAAATATACTGCTTTGACTATGTAGTGACACAGTGTGAAGAGTATTGCTGTGACTATGTGATGACACAGCATGAAGTATATGTACAATATGTAACTATGTGGAGACACAGTGCAAGGTATATTGGTATTACTATTTGGTGGGATGATATGGGGCATATTGGTGTGACCTCTTGTTTACCAGTCTGATAGAATTCAGGCTGGCTGCCAGGTTTTTGACATGGAGGAGGAAATAGAATGATGAAAGTACAAAGATAGAACATGAGGAAACCTACTGATTATCGCATAATCATGTGATCATATCTTCATTTTGGCAATATTTATTCTTAGTTCCAGCACAAGTGAATTGAATAGATCTTACACACACATGCACACGCGCACACACACACACACACACACACACACACAAGGACACACACAGGCACACACACAGGCATACACACACACATACACGCACACTCACACACACACAGGGACACACACAGGCATACACACGCACACACACACACAGGCACACACACAGGCATACACACGCACACACACACACAGGCACACACACAGGCATACACACACACACACACACACACACATACACACGAGTACGTGAGTGCATGAAGGATGGTGAAAACTGAATAAAACATGCAAGCTTGCAGAAATTTCACTTCCCACTTTTGATGATTTTGTAAGACTCTGATGAGCCTTAGCTACTGGGACCTCACTCCCACCCCCCATGGATCACTCAGAACCAGAGGTCAATGCATAGGTAAAAGGATTTTATTGTTCCATCGTGATGAGCCCAGCCTGCAACCAAAGGAGAAGCAACCACAGGCCACTCATTTGGCAAGTTTTTATACAGTTTCTAGTGGCAGAACAGAGCACCAGCAACTAGGTACAATATGATTGGTGGAACATTGTGACCTTTAAATTGATTGTTCTTTAGGTACTGAGTAGTAAGGGCTTCCCATATCTACAGGTATCCAACAGTTGGTCCATCCTGTGGTTTTTTTTTTTTTTTTGAGGAATATAATCAGCCTCTCCCTTCCAGGATAAGAGGGGCTTTCATGTACTGGGGGCTGGTGGAATTTTACAAAGGCCCTGAGCTGACCTCTTCATTATAAAGTATGTTATGAATAGCTGAGTCAATGATGCATTCAATTTCTTTGCAAATTCTTGTAAATGCATAGTCATTTTGTGTCCTTCCTCTGCAAGTTCAAAGGAATGAAAAAGTGTATGTATGTGTGTGTGTGTGTGTGTGTGTGTGTGTGTGTGTGTGTGTGAATAAAGCTGAAGGATAAATGAAAAGGAGCAATGTATAGTTGGATACAGTCAAACACTTTCTGTTTTAAATTTTATTTGCTTAAAAATATATTTATGTGCAAAATAAAACAGATTCATTATCACTAAAATTCTTTTACTGCCAAAAATAATTTTTAGATGGATAAAGATTTAAAAACCTAACAAGAGATAAAACACAATCAAAATCATAAATATGTGATCATATCTAAATCTGTGATAATGTTATAAAATAAAAGTTAAAAGATTTTATGTGGTTTAATGTATATAAAGAGTAATAATGCAAACCAATAAAAGCCAGGTAAGACAAGGAGAATGAAATAAACAAAATCATTACAATGCTTCCCAAGATAACTTACATTTCAATAGAGCAAAAGATTCCCTTGCCATCTGTGAGAATAAAGAAATGCCAAGAGTGGCATCTTGTTCCCTGGCATGTGTTACTGCACTCCACATATTGTTGTATATTGTGGTGATCACATAGGCATTTATAGATATAACTTTTGTTTATAGCTTCCCTCTATTTTTAGTTCATCTTTGTTAGAAGAAAGAATGAGAGTATTCATTTTCATTGCTGTCTAATTAGTCAGTGGGTAAATATAACACATTTATATATTTATTTATGTATAAAGGTATTTATTTATTTTTATCAAAGGCATTTGAGTATTTATATGTGCCCTTTATTTATGAACAATTAGAAACATAAGTGACTTGAGAATTAGCATTTCCATAATAAGTGAGAATAGGCTTGTGGGACTGAGATTTTTAATCTTTTGGCTCTTATAGTTGGTGTTGGGAAACACTTTAGAAAGTTTTCTGATTGGGAGTTAAGTGTATAATCAAAAACATAGAGTGCCTGTCCTGAAAATCTGGTAGTAGTTTGTTTTAGAATCTGGGGAAATGTAAGACCCCCCCAAAACTGAGGGCGCCCCAGCACCCCATGCCTCAGAAGGCGACACCCATTTCACTTGCAAGAAACAGTCTTCATGCAATAGCAGGAGGACTTTTATTCCAGAGCTCTGGGGTCCATAGGCGTACACCCCACAGGGGTAGAGGACTGTGGGACCCCAAGTGCAGAATTGGGACAGATTTTATAAGTTTATAACAAAGCCTGCGAATCACAAACCAATCATTCCTTAGCACCGAGACCCTGTGTAGTGTGAGCCAATCGATTTGTACCACTCCATAGTTTTTAGGAAAATCAGTTTAAATTATCAGAGCCTGTTCTCTGTGGACCAATTAGTTTCCTATTTTCTTGGAGGTCTATAGCTGTGTGAACTCCTGGGTGGGGGTAATTGCATGAGCAGTTTACAGAAGCAAGATAAGTAGATAATTAGCTCATTTCCAGTTACCTTATGGGGCCAGGATCACCTATTCAAGGCCTTTTTGCCTAGCTCTTAACAGAGGGCAGGCTCTGGAATGTGACCTTTTACCTAGTTTCTAATACAGAGCAGGGTCTGGGATATGAAGTGTTTGGGGCTCCTTAGAAGGCTGGAGTTAGAGCTTCTTTGGAGTGAGATAGCATTTTAAACTTCTGACTTCTTGGGGTAATTAGAGAGGCTGTATTTTCTATCCTTTCAGAAAGAGGTAGGTGTTAACAGTGTTGTCTCCAGGTGAGCAACTCCAAAGGTTGCCTGCAGCTCAGTCCTCTGAGAAGTGACTGATAAATAGAGCTGAAAAAACTGTTCACTTATCTTGGAAAAAAAACTACAGAGATCAAACTGGCAACCAGTTTGCATTATATATCCTTTACCTTGTTGTTACCAAGTCCTGTTTGGTTATGGCAGAGATGGTATGCTATGATTCCCATCTATGGAATAGAGCTACCAGGATATAGGCTTCCCTAAGTGACAATGGTTACTCTGGGCATAAAACTTGTTTATGTGTGTGTTTGTGTGTGTGTGTGTAATTTTTTCAACTTTAACTTGTGTGTCTATGTTTCAGCAAAATTTTAGATGCAGAGACCTTCAAAACAGCTCTTAAGGCTGTGGGAGAAACTTCTGAAAATCTGAGTCCAAAAATATGTAATTTCTCAATTGTGCAAAATATAAGGTTGCAATTTGCAACATGAATAGTATAAAGAGCTTCACAGATCTAAAAGCAACAGAGGCAGCTGCACTATGAACCAGTTAGAAAGCTACTAAGGAAGAAGATAAAGGGATTTAGGAAGTGGCTGTGATCACAGAGCAAGATTCCACTCACATAAGCATTTCTTTGTTTTTGCTTACAGAGGCAGGTAGATTCTTGAGTTCAAAGTCAATTGCAGACAGAGGGAGTTTAGGTCCAGGCCCAGGTGTGATAGGAATGGTAATTTCAGAGCTAGATTCCAGCAACTAGCTTATTTTCTGTGCTTAACAAAGGCAGGCAGATCTCTGAATACTTTTCTAATGTTAAAAAAATGTGCTTGCTGTCTTTTTTGAAGAATGGGCTGGGCAGGGATGGTTGGGGATAGTTCCAGGGATGCTAATTCAGGGGATAATCAAAAGGGAATCTGGGGTAATAACTGAATTGATATGTAAATAAAAGACAGGACTTTAGATCTGCAAGAGATGATCTATATAAAGAGAGATTTTAGAATAGCAGGGAAAGGTGTCTTAATAAGAACATAGGGAGAACTATCTGGAAAGCTCACTGTCTTGATCAGAACATAGACTGTCA
The DNA here is from genome assembly GCF_947179515.1 of Apodemus sylvaticus. Classification (NCBI taxonomy): domain Eukaryota; kingdom Metazoa; phylum Chordata; class Mammalia; order Rodentia; family Muridae; genus Apodemus; species Apodemus sylvaticus. Next base: position 9,750,930 of record NC_067474.1, on the reverse strand, counting down.
GCTTATAACCCATGATTTGACTTCAGGTTATTTGTTTCCCAGACACCCTCAGGAACACCTCTCCAAGCTGAGGCTGGTCATTGGCACAGGGAGACAGATTTTTCAGAAACACAGCCCCAAATATATTCATGTAACATGCTATAAATGAAGTAGATAGCACTCTACCCCTTTTAAGGATGAGAAAACTAAAACAAAAACAAGCAACTTTGTGAAATTGTACAGCAGGTAGCAAGCCAGGGCATAAATCCAGGTGAGAGAGTGAAAGGATAGAAAATACAGCTTAACTCTCTAATGACCCCAAGAAGTCAGAAGTTTAAAATGCTATCTTGCTCCAAAGAAGCTCTAACTCCAGCCTTCTAAGAAGCCCCAAACACTTCATATTCCTTGAACCCACTTTGTTAGAAACTAGGTGAAAGGTAGCATTCCAGAGCCCACGCTTTGTTAAGAGCTAGGCAAAAAGGCCTTCAGTAGGTGATCCTGACCCCATAAGGTAACTGGAAATGAGCTAATTATCTGCTTATCTTGCTTCTGTAAACTGCTTATGCCATTACCCCCACCCATGAGTTCATGCAGCTATAGACCTCCAAGAAAATAGGAAACTAATTGGTCCACAGAGTGGGGGCTCTGATAATTTAAACTGATTGGCCTAAAGCCTATGGAGTGGTACAAATTGATTGGCTCACACTAAGTAAGCTCTCGATGCTAAGGAATGATTGGTTTGTGATTCACAGGCTTTGTTGTAAGCTTATAAAAGCTGTCTCAATTCTGCACTCGGGGTCCCACAGTCCTCTACCCACTGCATGGTGTATGACTGCGGACTCCAGAGCTCTGGAATAAAAATCCTCTTGCTTATTGCATCGAGACTGTTTCTTGCAAGTGATATGGGTGTCGCCTTCTGAGGCATGGTGCCCTGGGGCGCCCTAATTTTTCTGGGTCTTACAACAGCACCATAGTTCCCCTGTTAATCCACACTAGCTTTCTGGGTTCTCATGTAGAATGTATGCAGTGAAACCCACAAGAGAGTGTGTCTGTCCATCCATATTTGTCCCTTGAAAACATCACACATTTGAACTGCACTTGCAATAGAAATAGAAACATATATATCTGTGCCTTAGATCATCAGTCCCAGAAGGAGGTGCTGTGTGTGCTGTAGGACATTTCACCATTATCATGCTAGGAAGAGTACTCTTTGTTTTTAAATAAATAATAAGAGTTAAAATAATTTTTATTCAATGGAGAGCATTTCATTTTATTAGAACATTTACATAAATCTGCTGCTTCCATCATGGACCTGTGTAAGTAGTTTATTAGAGTTCTGAACCAACTCAATATTTTTATGAGGAATCAATGTTTCATACTTGCATGGAGTTATTTTTAAGTGACAATGTGGAAAATCATGCCTAAAACTAAATAAGTTGCTTTGACAGATTGCTATACCAAATGATGTAATTTACTAATGCTAAATTTTTGGATACTTAGATGACAGTTTTATCATTGGAGGCCTCAGTGCTTGTCTAGATATTCACTTCAAAGCTTCCAATTCTTATAGGAAGACAATCTCATAGAACATAAGTCTTCAAAACTTTATACTGAGAGGATGTGTTAGACTTGTGATGATTTTATTGCCTGGCCTTTATGGGTCTGGGGCTGCCCAGGCATGTCTGGTTGTTAATCTGAAAACATTTGTATTGAATTAACAAAACCATGGAAATGTGTGCAGCTCTTGGCTGATTTGTAAAAAAATTTTTGTTCCGTTCTTTAATCCATAATGAGTAAATTAATTTATACAAAAATTTTGCTACCTGTATTTCTCAGGCTTAATAAGTGATTGGTAATTTATTAATTTTTTAAAAAATATAATATATAACATACAGACAAAAACAGCATTAGATTTAACTCAATCTAATAGCAAGTTCTTTGACCTTTGTCTTTTCTGGCTTGGCAATACAAGCCATAGATTTAGGATCCAGTATGATGCTTCCCAAGTAGCTGTCGATCTCATCATACCTGTCATTATAAAGGTTGGCCCTTGGCTTGTCAGCCTGATATAGAGGAGTCACTGGGTGAAACTGTGTGGTTTCTTTGGGGCTGGATGTCCTGCCCAGTGCCTAAGTTGTTAGGCTTTTTCTTAAATGAAGGATTCACTACATTTGTGGCTTCCTGTTTCTTTCAGGATAGAGGGGTCAAGGCCACATTCTTTCCTTTGAGCATCCTACTCTACAGGAAGAGAGCTATTATTATTTATACTACTTTCATTACTATTGATCACAATATTCCAATTTAATCTGGTTCTTTACTGGTAAAGAGAAAAGTGTGCTTAGGGTAGTTCAGAAGTAGAAAAAACAAAAAAGAAACAAAGAAAAATACCTGAGTTCTCCAGTGGCCTGGAAGGGTCTCTACAACAGGCTGAAAGAAAACATTCAAAATGGCTCTTTCTCAGCATGCATGGAGATTTTTGTGGTGCATTTGAATCCCTTTCTGCCGATCCCAGATATTTTAGATCTGCTTGAATGTACAATCAGATAAGAAAACAGTTCTACCCACTATGCATCATGTTTTCCAGTTAAAAGAAAGAAAGAAAGAAAGAAAGAAAGAAAGAAAGAAAGAAAGAAAGAAAGAAAGAAAGAAAGAAAGAAAGAAAGACAGGCAGAGAGAAAGAAAGAAGAAAGAAAGAAAGAAAAGAAAAGAAAAGAAAGAAAGAAAGAAAGAAAGAAAGAAAGAAAGAAAGAAAGAAAGAAAGAAAAAGAATCAAGAATGGGCTGTAGCAGAGGTGAAAGGGAGTCTTCACTTACTGAAGAGACTGCCTAAATGGACCTTGTGGAGTTGGGAATCCATGTAAAAAGCAAGAGGATTTTTATTTATTATCCAGCATGCAGGAGGGCCACCTTGCACATAAAGACAGAATGATGTGTACTCCAGGCTGGTACACAGCTCTTGGGACAACTGCCATTAGGCACAATGCAACTGGCAGTTACCTTTAAACTAATTGGTTCTTAGGGATGAGGTAGGTGGCCAATGGACTCTGGGCCTTTCCTAGCCACAAGGACCACCCTGTGGTCTGAGAATGTAATTTAGCCTTTCCCTTCTGGGAGGGGGAACACTTGCCCTTCTGGGAGGGGCCAGTGTTCTATGACCTTTTCAAAGTTTCTGAACCCTTTCAAAGGTAGAAAGAAAAGCAAGCCTGATTTATGTGGCAAGTAAGTAGGTAAGCATGGTCTAAAGGGCAGGTGAGGATGGATTATGGGGTAGAATAGGCAAGCATGGAATATAGGGCTGATGGAATAAAAAAAATATGGCTATGAGAAAGGAGAAATAGGCAAGTCAGGGCAATGGACTCCGTAAAATGCTTGCATAGGCTATGTAGGTGGAAAAGACAAGCATGAACCCATATGGAAAAGGTGGGGAAGGTAGCCATGGACTATTGGGCAAGTATAATCAAGTAGAGTTCAAGCCATTGGGAATACCACCATCAGTGGTTTTACAAACAATCAAGAATCAGAGATTTACATTCCAAGTTAACAATTCAATGTCCATTTTTGACCATTAATGAAGCATAGTTGGGTATTAGGTTGGGAAGTATAGAGGATAATGATCTCAAGTACAGAGCCTTAAGGAACGTAATTAAAAATAGAATACTGAAGCATATGCAGACTTTGAATTAATTCAGTCATCAGATCTGAATAACAGTTTTGTGGGAATGGAAATAAAATTCTACATACGATAATGCACTGTAGTCTACTAATATTAAATTATTACAAACATTGAAAAAATACACATAATTGATACTACCTCTTTGATTAATCTCTAAGTACAAGCTTTCACAATACTGAAAGGGAGAGAAGCAGCCAATAGTCCTACCTAGTCGTGACACCTGTGATTCACAAAGCAGCCAGGCAAGATAGTCCTAAGACTAGACCAGTGGTGCTCCTCTGTAACTAACAGCTGCCTAATTTACACCCAAGTCCATTTTTCAGGAGGATAATCATGCCTAGTGCTGGACACCTAGCCAAGTACCTGGACTCATTGATATTGGAAGAAAACCTCATACCACTAATTTATTAAACCAGTGTAAATTCTAGTTGCATTCTAAATTCTTATCTTTAAAGCTACAGAGGAGTATGCCTTTCATCCCTCACCAAAGTAACTTTCCCTTGTAACAGAGGGAAAATATTACAGAAAAGGACCATCAATCAGAATGTAGAGAACTAGTTACGAGGTTCAAATTCTCAATGAATACATTTTATACCATACTCTTCACCTACATAACCAGGAACATGAGGAAGAGGTGCTAAATAGATTGTAAGTAACTGGGGAATCTACTGTGATTCTATGCACCCTTTAACTGAAAGAGAAGTTTTACCCCTGATACCTCAACAATATGGCTGAGAAAAAAAAAAAGACGTGAATAAGAGCAACACAATAGGCCTGCTAACTTGGGAAATGGACAAGGAAACCTTATGGGGAAGCAGCCCTGCACAAAGAATCCCAGGCAGCTACTGTCTGTTAGGAGAGGGAGAGGTTTCCCTTGGAAAACCCCTCCTAATTGGTTATGCAATACTAAACAGTCAGTCCTGAAATTGTATATACACATGTAACTCTAAGTAGATTTTAACTAATAACTATTAAATAAAGACAGGCCATGAATTATGAATTTGAGACAGAGCCAGGGAGAAGACATGAAAAGCACTGAAGGGAGGATAGAGAAGGAGGGAAATAATGTAATTATATTTAAATAATATAATTTAAGATAAAGAGAATATTAATATCAAAATAAAGTCAATGGAAATATTTCATATATTTATAATATTGCAAATCTATGTTAATAAAAGGGTAGTGACTATAATAAATAAGTAATAAATAATAAAATATTGTTCACATATAGAACTTATTTATAAATTCCAGTAAATATTAAAATGTATTTTTTGAGGGGCATCACTAAACATTAAGTCAGAAAAACAGAAACTATTTTATATGTCTTGGCAATAGTAGAATTAGTAATAATGAATTCACATGATAAAAGATAATACATTGAGCTCCAAGGCCAGAAAACTGCTGTTGCAGATCAAGAGAGGCTGCCATCAGGAACAGAGTTATTGACCCTTGGGATTTCAGGCTACAGCACAAGAAGCAGCTGGCTATTAATTGTGTGCCTGGAGCTGCTGCAGTTCTTGGGTGTTTTTGCATGCTTTCTATCACAGCCTGCAGTGGAGTTTTCCAGAGGCTCTGGGAGGCTGTTGCAAGCCTCTTGCTTGCCCTCATTTCTGTCCTCAATAGACTCTTCTGCCTCAACAGTTTCTTCTGCTTCTCTCTGCTTTCCAAGGCCTCTACAAATTCCTCATTGGGGAGCTCTACTCCAGATCAATGAAGGAAGGAGTAAGTTCTGAGAAACAGTCCCCACTTCAGCAGTCTCTACATAGCTTAAGCACTTTGCAAATGATCATCATTCACATTACTGCTATCATTCGCATTTAGTTGATGGGGAATTGTATGTTAAAGTGATAATGCACCTGACCAAAACCTACACAGCAAGTGAATAGAACTATTTTGATATTTCTGATGAGTATTTCAGAGTGATTTCAAAGCCTGGGTGCTGAGTCATGACTGTGTTGTAGACTTCCTGTTGTAAGCTGTTTGCATTGGGAATGTTATTGTTTTTAGTAATTATGAATTCAATTATGAGCAAGCTTGATAATTTCTGTTTTAGACTGTGAGTGCAAACAGGGTGCCAGGTAAAGCAGTATTTGTACTTTATCAATCCCATAGGTCCTTAGTCTAAAATAACTAAAAATATTTCATTTGTGGGTAGGATGATATTACTACTTTCATTTTGCTTTTTATTTATGAACACACCCAACCAAAATCTCAAAAGGACTTTGATACCAGGACCCTTACATTAATGGCAATGATTGTAGATCATTTCCTGAATGTATTCTGCCTGATAGTAGAGACTGGCTTAATGTTCTCAAATAATTCTCCCTGTGCTGAATGAACCCTGTGGACTATACACCGATCAATTCCCACTTTGAACTTCTACGTGCACAACTCTAGTCTTACTTCCCAAGTCCATCAGCTCCTTGGTTATATTTCTACATATCTCCAACCTCTTGGTTGAAAGGGACTGGCCATCTATTGACAAGAGCTCCTTTGAAAATGATCTAAATGTTCTTGGATAGAAAAGAGATGTCTGCAAGTTCAAAGCCCTCAGGGTTATTTAAATAAAAATGTCTGAACACATATACCGGGAAGCCAAATAAGACTTATTGTGTTTGAAATCATCTGAAGATAGTTTTGACCAAGAAACAGACTGTACCAAAAACAAATGAACTGTTTTAATTGCTTATGGTTGAATTTCTCTGTCCTTTTAATCTTATATATTTATTAGTGGGTTAAAAATGTATACCTGAAATTATTATACTCACAATACTTTTGAAATAGAGGCTGCTGGACTGATCTTCTGTAGAAAATAAGGGAATGCTTCAGTTTCTTTTCAAAGAATAAAAATATAGAAATTTTCCATTTGATTTGAAAGATAGAATTTTAGAACCAAAATTATATGCAATCACACGGGTCACCACAAAAAGTTACTGTGGGCCTGGGCTATTTTGTCTGACCCAATTTTGCTGTTTCTTAGTGCCCAGGGTTTCTGTGACAAGATAAACCTTGTTGGTCCTTTCATTCTGCTTTTTCTCCATTGTCTCGAGGTCTTTGTAATGAACAAGAGGTTCAAACAGAATACTGCACATCTCTTCCCTATGGACCAAATTTGAAATGTTGTGAGTTGTATTGTTTTATATTGATGTGTAATTGGAATTTAATTGAGTACAACACTCTGTTATGAGTGCTAATAGAGGAATATCCCCTCTTTAGTTATGGTAATAATTAATCCTTTTCAATCATGGTGTCTGAATTTGGGTTTTATTGAGGTGAACAGCACCATGACCAAGGCAACTTTTATAAGGACAATATTTAATTGGGGCTGTCCTACTGGTTCTGAGATTTAGTCCATTATCATCAAGGCAGGATCATAGCAGTGTCCAGGCAAACATAGTACAGGAGGAGCTTAGAGTTCGAAAGGCTCCTATCTGAAGGCTGCTAGGAGAAGAGTGGCTTGCACATGGTTACGAGGAGGGTCTCATTGCCCACAGTGACAGTGACATACTTCCTCCAACCAGGCCACACCTAATTTAACAAGTGTAGACTTCCCCATAGTGCTCCTCCCTTGGCCAAGCATATTCAAACCACCATATACTACTCCCTGGATGCCATAGGCTTTTTCAAACACATGAGTCTATGGAGGTCATACCTAAACACAGCATAATGTGAAATATATATAGTTCAATTTCCAAACACCTCATAGTCTATAGCAGTCTCTATAATGTTAGAAGACTAAAGCTCAAACTCTCTTCTAAGATTTCTCATCTCACTTAACCTGTAATCCCCAAAGAAAGACTAAAAATCAGCTGGGCAAACTCCAAACTCTGTATCCCCATGTCTGACGTCAAAGTACTCTTTAGCTCTTCAACTCCTCTCATCCGTGTTGATTGGAACAAACTTCTTTCTCTTAGTCTGGTTCTACTCCCTGTTAGTAGCTTTCCTTGGCAGGAATACAATGGCTCTGACATCTCTAACATCTTGGGGCCTCCAAGGCAACTTCAACTTCACAACTTCTTGTTCCAGTGTCTGGGATTTACACATGACCTTCTGTGTTCCTCCAAAGGGCTTGAGTGACTGACTTCTCCAGCTCTGTCCTCTGTAGCAAGCACTCTAGACTCTGGTTGGCTCCACTCTACTACTGCAGCTGTTCTTGGTTATCATCTAAGGCATCTCTGATACACAGGGGTCTTCTGTTACAACTAGGCTTCACCAATAGCCTCTCAGGTTCCTTTCATGGTGAAAAATCTCAACATCTTTGCATGATCTCTACAGTCTTAGGCCATCAACGGCAAATGAAGCTACACCTTCACTAACAGCCTTCATGGGCCTCTCACAACACTAAGCCCTGACTGCTCATCATGACCACTTTGTACCTTCAAAACCAAGTATTACCTGGTTGATTCTTATATATTACCAAGTCCAGCTGCAGCACAAGGTACAACCTTGGCTATCTCTGTAACACAGGTTCTTTGTGATCTCAAAAAACACTTCTCAGATTGCACCTCAGGGATACTGGTTTCTTTTTAATAACCATTAATTTCTTAGCCTTTGCTAACCAGCATCAATTGTCTGAGTAGTCTTTTCTATTCTTGACTCTAAAGACAGAGCCACATTTTTGAAGCTGCCAAATTCTGTTTCTTACTGGGGTTAGAATATGTCCCCCCACTTATTCTATTACCTTCCTTCTCTTTTCCAACTTCCTCATTGGCTAAGCTCGGCTGTCTTGGAATTTGCTCCATAGATTGACTTTGAACTCAGACATCTGCATTCCTGTCTCTTGTGTTTTGGGATTAAAGTCATTTACCACCATGCATGGGCTTAAGCTTTTCTTCACCTAGAACTTGCTCTATCCCAGACTTAAACTCAGATATCTGCTTTGCTTTGTCTCCTGGAATGAAAGGTGTGTACCACCATGCCTGGGCCTACAGTTTCCATTGCTACTATTCCTCAAGGTCTGGATCAAAAGCCTGTGTCTTTCAGCTTCAACATCTGGATCACGACTGTGCCCTTCATTCCTGCGATGTAGTTCATTTCAGGTTAAAAGTCCAAACTATTTATTGTTCAACTGCAAACATAAACAATAAGTTAGTTGGATGGTATCTTGCCAGGAGATCACCATTCCCTTAATCTCTTTATCTTCTTGAACACAGGATTAAGCTCCATTACACTCCCTGTGCCTCTTTATTACTTGAACTATATATTTTGTATTTTTTTAAAGCTTGCTATGCTTGATCAGAACATTGTTCATGAGACTAAACCAGAGAGCAAAGTCTCTGCTCGGCTTTCTTGAGACTTCCTTTGTCAAAGCAATTAATATATAAATCTTTATAGCTTAGCCACAGGTAGACTCTTCAAACAAGGGAAAAAAGCATCAACATTTGTCATCAAAATACCACAAAAACTATATTTAGTCCACATACTGAAATTATTCTCCACTAAAACCTCTTGAGTGAGGTCTGCACAGTTCAAGTCACCCTCAGCAAGAAATACTTCCATATTTTTACTAGGATGGCCTATCAAGCCCCATGCAAAGCATTCTACTGCTTTCCAAATCCAAAGCCCCTAAATTCACATTCTTCTAAATGAAAGCATTCTCAGGCACATCATAGGTCTACCCCACTTCTGGTATCAACTTCTGTTGTATGGTTTTACTGCTATGAACAGACAACATGACCAAGATCATGACGAAATAACTCTTATAAGGACAACATTTAATTGGGGGCTGGCCTACAGGCTCAGAGGTTCAGTCCATTATCATCATGGTGAGAGCATGTACAGTGTCTAGAAAAGCATTGTCCAGGAGTAGCTGAGAGTTCTACATCTTCAACTGAAGACTGATTCAACATAGCAGAAGACTGGTTCCAACATGGTTAGGGGTAGGGTCTCATAGTCCATTGCCACAGTGGCACATCTAACCTAATAGTGCCACTCTGTGCCAAGCATATTCAATGCACCACAGATGGTAATCCCCACTTCTTTTTCCAAACTTTCAGCATGTAGAAAATATTTCTTTAACAAATACTGTGTATCACAGTACATTCATCAAGTACATTCTGTCTTAGTCTTTGGATTTCCAGCATTAGCTTTCAGATGCTCTGAATTATTCTAATTGTACCCCTAACAGTAATATGAGATCTTTTCATCTGTAAAATCTGTATTCTCTACATTGACACTATGGTCACCCTTTGGCCCATCACAATTCTTTCTCAATTCTTTGGAAGTTTCTGTCTTCCAAAGGTGACTAAGATGAAAATCCTTTCCTTCATTTAACTACTACTTTTATTTGCCTTGTGTTGGGGACTCCGACAGGAATTTAGAATCAAAATAATATAGACTTACGAAGATGATTAAGGTAAGCCTCTCACAATATATCACTGGAGTCAGACTGATTACAAGCATGCTAAACACCCGAGGAAGAACGCTACAGTAGAAGACACAGGCCAGCATCATCAGCAACAAAGACACAAGCCAGCACCATCAGCAACAAACAGGAAACAAAGAAGAAAAAAGCAAAACCAAAAATAGAATGGTAGTTTCTGGTACCCTTTGTTTTCTAAGTAATCCTAATATTTAACTTTTCTGACCTACTCAGCAGAACAATTGCCACTTACATAATAGAAGTTAAAATGACAATTGACAGATGACAACAATAAAACAGGCAAGATGAGATGTGACTGGTAAGGATGTTAAGAAGGGAATGCCAGCTCAATAACTGAATTAGGAGGCATGAAACCGCACCTCCATCCGTGTGGTGAGGTGGTTGTTCATGTCAGATATCATAACCAACCACAACTAGTGATTTTCCTTTGTTCTTTTTCTCTGAATGAAAATAATATGTAGACATCATCGTTGGGCTGATTTGAGCATAATTTAAGGTATCATTAGAGCAACTAAAAAGTAAAGAGTCTGTTTTGTTGGTAGAGATCTAGTCATTGGGGAAGGACAGAAAGAAAAAGGGAGAGGGAGATAGAGAGAGAGATAAAGAGAGGGATGGAGGGAGAGAAAGAGGGAAAAAGAAAAGGGAGATTTTTGTAACAATTCTATACTGTTCATAGATTATGTAAAGCTTGTATGACATTGTGACTGCTAAATTATTTCTTTGATCACAGCATATTCTTTGGGAATTTCTTTTTTTTTAAAAAACTTTTTTAAAAGATCTATTTATTTATCATATGTTAGTACACTGTAGCTGTCTTCAGACACTCCAGAAGAGGGCGTCAGATCTCATTATGGATGGTTGTGAGCTACCATGTGGTTGCTGAGATTTGAACTCAGGACCTTTGGAAGAGCAGTCAGTGCTCTTAACCGCTGAGCCACCTCTCCAGCCCCTCTTTTGGAATTTCGAGGGAGGTTATATATTAACATATTATAAAAGGTATATTGTTTCTTTAATCTAAAGCTTAGTTTCTAATGGGATTTCTTGAAAAGAGTAATTGAAGACTTAAATTTTTAGATCATAGTTTAAGAAAATGAATTTAGATAACATTTCTAGAATGATTTTGGCTAGGTTTTGCTGTGTTTTGCTTGTGGAACACAAATGGTTTGTTTATTTGTACTACTTTGTCATCAGAATGAAAACAGTTACAAATGTATCTGATTAGAAGGATTCTGGAAAAGTTTTAATTAGTTGCTCTGTGTGGACATTGTAGTGTCAAACAATGATGAATGCTCAGGTACTGTTTCTTCTTACTAGATTTAAATGCTTGTCTTGTTCTATCTTTAGGAATTAATGACCAAGTTAATAACTGAGACACCTGACCAGCCAATCCCATTTCTCATTGACCATCTTCAATCTAAACAAGGAAGCCGAGGACAACTGCAAAGAACTTTGTCAGGTTCAGCAGCTCTCTGGGCAGAAAGTGAATCATCAGGTAATTGGGGGAGAAAACCAAACCTTTGAATATATATGCTAATTTGGGACACATCTAATACAGTGCTTCTAGACCTATGGGTTGCTACCTCTTAGCATATTTAAGACTATTGGTAAACACAGATATCTACATTAAAATTCATTAAAGTACTAAAAATACAACTATGCAGAAGCAAGAAAAATAATTTTATGGATAACGGTCACCCCAACATGCAAAACTGTGCTAAAGGGTCTTAGCATTAGGAAGGTTGAGAACCAGTGATCAAATAGAAAATTTTTGCAAGTATTTTTAATTTAATATGAAAACATAGAATTTCCCAATATTATATGATAAAATCATGTTCAATTTTCAATAAAATAGTCTTGAATACATTAAAATGTATCATGCTTCTATGAATGAAAATCAGAGTGTTTTATTTAATAGAAATGATTCTTATTTTCACAAAATTATTTCATTCTGTATAAATTCAAATTAATTGTTCTAAATTTGTGTTTCATTGTATAAACAACTTGGCTTAAAAACATACAGCTTACTATCACAGAAAAGAAGTAACGAGACAGCATGCCAAAAGAGACTACAAAGTTACTTTTCTCAAAACTATTCTGTATTTTTTAAAATCCTAATATTATTTATCCTGTATAGTAATTAACTTTAGAAATTGCTGAACACTGGGCAACTCTGAACATTGAGAGGTTGGGGGCATCCTTCCAAATCTACATAGTCTATTTTCCATATTAAATGAGGAAAACATCAAGGTAAATGTTGCTTCAATCTTTCTGTGCATAGTTCTTCAGGTTTGGGGTTTGCTTTGAAATGCCTGTCTCTCCATGGCATGGACAAGTCTGTTTATTCCAACTTGATGCAACATAGAAGCATATTAGAAGAGGGAATCTCAATTGAGGAAACGCCCACACAAAATTGGCTTGTGGTCACACCTGTGATATATTTTCATGATTGATGATTGATGGGGAATGGTTCAGCTCACTGTAGGCAGTACTTCCCCAGAATTGATGGCTCTGGATTCTATAAGCAAACAGGCTGAGCAACACGAGTAGCAGGTCAGTAAACAGAATTTCATCATAATTTCTGTTATAGTTCCTACTTCTGTGTTCTTGTTCTCAACTCCTGCCCTCAATAATTGAGTGCTTCTGGAAGATTAAGATGAAATGGAATCTTTCCATCCCAATTTTTAGTTGACAATTTTATGTTGGTATTGCAATAGAAACCATAAATAAATGTTCTTTAGTATCTTAGGTAGGGTTTCTGTTGCTATAAAGAGACACCATGACCAAGGCAAGACTTATAAAGTATATTTAATTGAGGTTGGCTTACAAGTTTTAAGGTTTAGTCCATTATCATCATGACAGAAAACATGGCAGTGTCCTGGCAGGAATGGTGCTGGAGGATCCGAGAGTTTGACATCTTGTTCCAAAGGCAAACAAGAGAAGACTCTCTTCTAGGAAGCTAGAAGGATGGTCTCAAATCCCATGTCTACAGTGATACACTTCTTCCAACAAGGCACATTTACTCCAAAAGTCCATACCTCCTAATATTGCCATGACCTTGGCCAAGCATATTCAAGCCACCACCCATGGGTAACCAACGCTTTGCCTAATTCCCATGGGTATTGGATTGACTAGTGTTTAAGTGATTTCCTAGAATGCTAGCATATTACCTTCTCCTCTCATATGTTGTGGGATTTCAGGAAAGTATTTTTTGCATTATCATAGTAACAGTTTCTTAATAATATTGCAAGTCTGCACTAAGGAGGGCAGAAAGTGAATATCCTCCGAAGAAGGTGAATATTGCAGGTGATGATGTCTATATAAAAGTTATTTCAGAAAACAAAACATTAGTACATGAGTTATGCCATACAAAGCAGAGATTTTTTTATGTTGGCTTTTC